>NC_133003.1:44226831-44851831 GCF_048564905.1 Vicugna pacos
CAGATATGTCTCACTCCAAATACTGGGGTAGATACTTGACCAGTTACAGAAAATACTCTAAAATACCTCAAGTGAGAATATTTATGTAAAAAAGCACAGACTTGCTTGGACATCAGGTAAAGAGCTGTGGTCACCAGATGTTATTTCACCCCTGAAAATTTTTCTAAACGCTACCTTTTTTCTTGCAAATCTTTGTTTTGTTGCCTTAAAAGAGACGCAAGCGTCATTGATAAGAATCCACAGTTCCGGTTTCTAAGAGCCACTAATTTAAAGAACACTTCTAAGTGGTAGTGGGTGGATGGTTGATTGGTAAACAAGTATTTTTCAAAGGACAGTCTGAGGGGACTCATGAAGGATGGTCAGAAGAAGGATTTACTAAATGGGGGGAGGGAAGTATAGTTCTCTAAGAAAGAAAAGAAATGACAAGAGTTACTATTAGCCAAGACACTTCGGATTGCAGGGGACAGAAACTCAGCATCCACTGGGAAATTGTTTGTAATGAACATATTTATTGATTTTAAAGAAAAAGCAGATCACATGAATCGCACGAATGTTCCCTCAGGAACTCAAACACCATGTGCACTCGCT
This sequence comes from Vicugna pacos, assembly GCF_048564905.1. Lineage (NCBI taxonomy): Eukaryota > Metazoa > Chordata > Mammalia > Artiodactyla > Camelidae > Vicugna > Vicugna pacos. The sequence continues at coordinate 44,227,420 of NC_133003.1, forward strand.
TGCTCTGCCTGGCAGCACTCAGTCTTCCCCTCCTTCTTTGATACCAGCTTGTTAGCAGCACACTAGACATGGGCGTGGGGCACTCTGCTCACAGCCTCTGAGTCCTGAAACTTAAGGGGAAAAAGCCCCTTTTGCGCCGCTAGACTTTTATAAAATTCTGATTGGCTGGCTAGTGTCATATGACTCTTATGGGACTAATCACCATGCCTTGGGAGATGAAGTACTATAATTGGTCTGCTTCATAGCTCACCCCCATTCCTGTAACCAGCCTTTGAGAAAGGGAGCCAATGGGAGAATTATTGCTAAGAAGAAGGAAAGTGCTTTTCACGGCAAACCAGATAATGCAGTTTTGCTCATGGACGATTAATCTTTCGTCTGGTCCTGTCCGCCACACCTCAGGGCAAAACTTGATCACTGCAGCCAGTGCAAACCTTTTTTGTTTTTAAAAGTCCAATTAAAAACAGAAAATACTTCTCTTTGGGGAAGGACAGATTCATTTTTAATAGACCACCAAGCCAAACTTTTTTTTTATTAATTTCACTTCAGTATTGGCAAGATAAAGGGAAGAGATAAGAAAAAAGCATCTCAGATTACAACGAAGAGTAGTATTTTCTTGGCAAATTTGATTTAAAGTTAATTTATGCCCAGAATTTAAATGTCACTTGTTTGAATTTTAGATTACATCTTTAATTGAGAAGGGTGTAGAACTATTTAATAATCTGGTGAAAAGGATGTTTATTGGTGGCTTGCGTGGGAGTTGATGATACTGCTTGAAAGCTTGTTCAGTTAGCCGTATAACTGCTTGAATCCTTTTAAAATGTAAATAATTATAGTTTAATTGACATTTTTTACCATTTACTCAGAATTTTTCATCATTCTTATGAATGCACTTCAGTTCCCACATTGAATATTTTTTTCCTCTTCTCCCCAGAAATGGCTTGGCTTAAAGTAATAAGACAGATTTTGATTATGCTATGACAAAAAGGCGCAAAGTCTAGTAATGATGATTTGTGCAGCCTTTTCTCAGAAAATGTCTTGGAATGCTGATAATACACTTGACATGTACATCCTGATATTTCAGGATTTAGCTGGTCAGCTAGTGACCTGAAATTCTGAGCATCTCCTGAGTGCCAGCTATGGGGTTAGACACTGTGGAACACAGAAGCAAAGAGGATGGTCATGACCCACAATGCCTGGTGCAGCTCGCTCAGCAGAGGGGCTGGGCCATGAGTCAGGATAATCCCTGTACCACCGCCTTACTGGCTCAGTTAAGCTGAAGGCTTCAGTTGCAGTGATTTGTAACATAGGAAAAGAAGCCTCTACCATGGTCTTAAGAGATGTCTGTTTTAATCCCAACTCTAATTCCACTGGTTCTCTCTGATCTTGGAGTGGCAGATCTCTTGACTTTCCTGTGTCTTACTTTCCCTCCCTCTCCAACGTAACTGATTTTTATTCTGCTTATTGCCACAAAATTGTCAGAGGTACCATATAAGGTAATGCATACCAAAGTGTTTTGGAAATTTAAACAAATTAAGCAAGTTGTGGTTCTGCTAATGATTCGGCTTACCTCATTTGATGGTACTTCATTTTCCTGAGCTTCACAGATACTTCATTTTTTACAAGTTGATGGTTGGTGGCAACCCTATGTTGAGTGGGTCTGTTGGGTGCGATTTTTCCGGCAGCATTTGCTCACTTTCGTCTCTGCCATATTTTAGTAATTCTCACAATACTTCAAACTTTTTCGTTATGTTTGTGATGGTGACCTGTGACCAGTGATCTCTGGTGTTACCATCGCAAAAAGGTAAGAACTCACTGAAGGCTCAGATGATGATATGCATTTTTTAGCAATAAAGTACCTCTTAGTTTTAAGGTGTGTACATTTTTAGACATAATGCTGTTGCACATTTACTAGACTACAGTATAGTCTCAACATAACTTTCATCTGTTATAGGAAACCAAAACATTCATGGAATTACTGGCTTTATTGCAGTGATCTGCTCCTGAACTCACATATCTCTGAGGTCTGCCTGTACTTAAAAGATGTAGGCTTATTTAAAGGCAGATGGGAGTATCTGGCTCACTGGATCCAGTCTTACCTTCTTGTGCATGGAAATATCTTGGTCCAAGTATTCCTGCCGGCCTGGAGTATCTGAAATCTGGCCAGGTCACACGGGTCTCATCTGGTGATTCAGGGAGTTTCTTCAACTTATGTCATTTTTCCTGTTTAGTTGTGTGGCCTAACTTCACCCTTGCAGGCTTACCTCACTGCTTTTACTGAATTTCTCTCTCTCGAGTATTTGAAAGACTATGAATCAATCATCTTTTTCCCTCTGCCATTTTACAAATTCAGTAAAACTGCCACAAAAAGCCAGACAAGAAAAAGCGGGGAGGCTTTTTTATGGAAAGGGTTTATGCAGTCTGATTGAAGACATATGGATTCTGATATTACAGATTTTTTGCCCTCCTCTGGTTTCAGTGATTTTGATTTGCCCGTCAACGGTCTGATGAAAGTCTTATAGCCTCTTATTTACAGTTAACTTCTTTCTCACTAGCACTTTTGGCCTGGAGTTCCGTAATGAAATTGTGGCTCCCAGAAGCTTCTGACATTTGGAATTTCAGTTCAGTTCAGCTAATGTTGATGGAGTTGATTACAGAATGTGAGGGACCAAAGTGAAGCCATATGTATTCTTGTCCACAAGTAGTACTCGAGCCCGGTCGACAGAGAAGGGACAAGCAATTAAACCATTCTCATATTGGAAAAGCAACATTTTAAATCTATGAAATAATGTGTAGTTACTATGAGGCAGAAAAGAAACACATGCTTATCTGATTGTTGAGGAGAGACCATTTATATTTTCCAGGCAGGAAAATGGATATTTTCCCAAAAGATAGTAGTTGAGAGAAGCAAAAGTTGGGAGACTTGTGAAGAGAGTGCATTAGCCCAGCAAGGAGACTTCCAGGGGAGCAGTGACTATTTTTCCATGTTACCTTGGGCAAACCTACTTAGCAGTATGAACCTTTCTTGAAATATAATTTTGTTGAGACATTCCAAAGCTTTCTACTTGAAGCCAGAGTGGGCAGAGCCTTCCCTGGGTGCCTTATCTTTGTCCAGAAAGGTGATCCCCAAGGAAATAAGGATGTATCGTATGACTGAATCCATCACTGCTGCCCCTTCTCAGCCTCCCTGGGGCTTTGCAGAGTTTAGCTTGAGGAATCCTCCCCAAAATGCAGATCTACATGAAGGGAAGAGTGGAACGCTAAGAATAGATAAATTGAAGTCCTGCTTTGGGAAGACCTGAATACTAGCTTGATGCATTTTAGTTCATCCAAGAGGCACTGGGGCTCCCAGAGGACTTGTGTGGAAAGGAGGGACCTGATTCAGAGCGGTCCTATAAGAGGATTAATCTGGCAGCGTGTGAGTTGGTGTGGAGTGACTGTGAGCCTTAAGTTCTTGACGATGTTCTTAAGCCAATGACAGGTAATGGTGAGGCAGGCGTGGAAGCAGAAACAGGGCTTGTATGCTGATTGGATTAACCCTTCCCCCTGCATTAGGAAATTTACTCCTTGTAGAGAGATCTGAGATCTAGGAGAGGGCATTGTATGACATGGGCATAAATATTAAGCCAAATATTTCTTCTTTTCTCCCACTCCCCAGGGAAAAGTGGTGTTCTTTCTAGAACTGGGCACTGAACTCTTTAATTTTTATGCAGTTTTCACACTGTCTTTCATACTTGGCTGTTGAAGGATATCTATGCTTCAAGGGATTACTACTTCTCAAATGAATTTTGGCTGTTGTTGGAGTCTTCATAAAATATGACAATATGTTAACTTCTTGACATGCCAAATATTTAACAAATCACTGAAAGAAATATCCTGTAATCCCCAATGAATGGTATTTTCATCTGCATTGTAGCCCACTCGAGCTGTGCCCTGGTCTTGCTAATTGGCTGGATCATGCCTTCTCACAATCGTACAAAGCCCTGATGTTGATTCTGTGTGGTTCCAGCACCGCCTCCATCTTCACCCCATCAAAATCCTCAGACTGGCTTGTGTTTGTGGTCTCCAGTACCACTCTCATGCTGACAAACACATGCAACTAAGGGTCAATTCCATTTCTTGATTTGTCTTCCCTTCTGCGTATGAAAGCAAAGGTCACAGGCTAGGATGCCTACTGGGTAATATGGGGCTGGTGCACAGTAGGGATTGGTGGAGACTACGGTAAACTGGAGACTGCTTGCCCACTTCCAAGTGGGAAGCTGCTGGCAGCTCTGCCGATTATTTCCCTGGTGGGATGAGAAAGTAACGTAATCGAATCGTTTAAAGGAATGTTTCTCCAAGTATGGTCTCCTGACCTGCAGCGTCAGCATTATCTGGGAGCTTGTTAGAAGTGCAAATTCTTGGTCCCCATACCAACCTCCTGAATCAGAAACTCTGGTAGGAGGAGGGGATTACACAGCATTTTGTGTGATAACAAGCCCTTCTGGTGATTCTGAAGCTCACTCAAGCCAGGGAACCACTAGAGTAGTGGACACTGGTCTGCGCCACCCTGATTCCTCTAGAGGACTGATATTTGAGAACCGTGAGTTTCCAGAAAGCCCCAATATCTAGATATCTACTTGATTTTCAGTGCTCTTAAAGCAGGGGGGGTGACATAAAAAACACACATGCTTGTGCAGGCTAAACCCGTTTCATGTCTGTGTCCATTCCATCACTTTGCAGCCTCTACTCAAGAGTCTGAATATGGTAACAAAAAGGATGCTTTTCTGTTGAAAAAATATAGGCTGCTTCCCTTGGAGTGTGAAAGCTTGCTGATTCCAGACCTAGGCAGTGATTCTCAAACTTTTTACTGATCCATTTCTGAGAACAAAGGAGGGTCAACATCTACCACTGGGAATCGGGGAGCACGTCCTAAGGCAGTCAGTCAGCTGCAAAGTACAAGATTTTGTTCAAGCTTTTTGTTTTCCTTTAAGTTTCTATGATTTTCATATCTCTTCCATCATATACTCATTTTTAACTTCTTGTCAAAACAATGGGTTAAATTGCCTTCAAGTCGAAATCTTTAACTTCCACCTACAAATGTTTAAAGAAAATTTATACCTCAGAAAAATTGTCCAATTTCCCAGTAAAACAGTGGCAAGAAAACAAGAAGTAGCCCATAAAGGCGGGGTTGGGGGGAACTTGTAAGCTGTACACAAGGGTAGTATTCAAAGGCTGTATCCCCGCTTAGAAAATCCTCTTTTCCATCCTACTTCCCACCCTTCCACTGCCACGTCTGAGTGAATAAAGAGCATGCACTAAAAATCATGGAAAACAGCGAGCAGTCAGGAGGCTTATTTTTAGAAATGCTTGCCGCCAGTTTGGATGAGCTTTACCACTAGGCCTTATCTAATCCTTCCCTCGCATGGTCACCATTTCATTTCCCCCAAATCACTTTTCAAAGATGGTAAAGAGGTTTGACTTTATGTGCCAACACGAATTGATTGGAGGTAATGGCCTGAAGCCCAGTGCCGAGGGCTGTGACTCTGTGCCTGACACAGTCAGTTATCCCTGCCTGCCATGGGAGAAGGGGTGACAACTGCTGGTCCAAGTGATGCATACACGCCATCCCTGCCCTGCTTAGCACTACTGAATGATGGCAAACAGTATCTGAACCCCAGGAAGTCCTATTTGATGATGGGCACCCGGCCAAACCAAGGTTCTCTGGACCACAGAGCATCTATAATGGGGGTCCTTTCAGCCACAGCCATGACTTCAGCAATTCAGTTGTCCAGGCCTGTGACCATCACTAGAGGTGTTAACTGTCCATCAGTCCAGCTTCTAATTCACAGAGGTAAAATATTTGTCTTGTTCTAGAACTTCAATTTCAGCTCCTCGCAGCCCCTTCCCTCTGCTCCTGTTTCTCTAAGTGCTGTTCACTGGATGACAGTTGAAAGAGACTTGATATTGATCATTTAGTGTCTTAGTGTTAGAGGTGTCATCCAGAGGCTGCAGCTGTCAGGGGTCAGAAGTCTGTCAGTCACCCGTCTTGGGCTGTCTCACAGATCTTTCATGCACTAACACACTCTTCTCCTAGACCCTCACACAACTACTTATGGTGCATAATTTTGGCCAACAAGTCAACCAATGACTGCATTCACATAACCATTTCATTTGTAGAATCACTTAAAATATATGTTCATATCTACTTACTTAGAATCATATCTCAGTTTAAATTCAATCTCACAACACTGCGCAAAAAGGAGGATAGGTGTGGATAACACTATCTAAAGATAAGGAGGCTCTCATGCTGTTGAAACAATCTGTCAAAGTCCAAACTGGTTGCAATGCAAGGACTGGAATCCAGGTTATAACAGACTTAATTCTGTTATATATTTTTTCTTCGATACAACATAGCTTTACTCAGATAAGTGTGTCTGCATTTTGTGGGTGTGTCTAAAAGCGCTAGTTCTTGGCCTTGTCAGTGAACTACCTGTGTGAGTCTTAGCAAGTCACTGGGTCTCTTCGGATCTCACTTTCCTCACTTGTCAAAATAGGATGTTGGATTTGATGGCATACATATAGACCCATGGGATTTTAATGCTGCGAGAGACTTAGAGATCATCTAATTCTACTCTTTCAATTTACAGGTGAGGAAAACTGATCTCTTCTAGCTCTAAATTAAATTCTGAGGGGAACATATGGCTTTCTAACAGAACCAGCTCTTCTGAATATTGAGACCACCCCATAATCCCATTTCTGCCCACTTACCAAATGTGTGACACTGATCCAGGCATGGTAGGCGTTGGATGAAGGTCCCTTCCAGATTTAAAACTTCGAGGATTAGGGAAGGTATCTTTGAAAACTGACATCTTTGCTACCTACCCCTTGGGCTATGCCTCAGAATGTCATGAAGCATAATATGACTCCAAAAAGAAATCAGCATTAAAAACAAGCCAAAAGCATCCACTCTGAGAAGCCAGATCAGAAGGTGAAGTTGCTCAATGAGTACCTGAATTTGAAAAGTGCTTGACTGATGCCTTCTATTAAAAATAATAACTAGACAGCCTTTGCTGTTGGCCCAATAATATGGACAAAGGAGCCAATTAAGTGAAGGATGTTTCATAGTTTTCTATAGATGTGGATGCAAGTCAGAAAACCATCACTAGGTCCTGCTGTAATGGGTATCACATTCTAACGAGTCTCAGTACTTTTCAGTTGAGCATCAGAAAGCTCACCATCTATTGAATATTGCATTCCAAGTATCTATTTACTGAGTTGATACAAATTGCCAACGGGACAGGAACTGTCTGTCACTTCCAGAACAATTAGTGTGTGAAAACTTATCAAACGAAATCTATCAAGTTTGAATAAGTATAAATATTGCATGGAAGTCCCTTAAGGAAATCAAACTGAGTGGGATACATTTTTTGCAGCACATGAGAATTTATTTCGTTTTATTTACTTGGCTTTTTTTCTTTGGAGTGTGGGTAGCATTTCATATAACCCAATGAATTAATGTTTTGCTTTGATAAAAATAGACTTTGGTTCTTGGGGGAAACTGCATCATCTGGTGAGGAATAGACAGTGCCAGCTCTTCACTTTCAAACTTTAAGAGCTCTTACTGCTTCCGGGAGGAAGTACTGCAGTGGGAGTGTTGCTAGAGGACTGAGATATAGTCTGCCGCACCACTTTTTCATTCTCTGGTCTTACCTTTTCTGGGCATCAGACTTGTCCTATTTTTGTTTGGTTATTGCTTTTTTTTAATGGCATTTATGCTATGGTTAACATCATGAAAAGCCTATAGGTATATAGGCTAGAACTGAGAAGATACACCAAGCAATAGCTATCATTCTGTTGAGATAATGGAATCACTGGGGAGTTTTAAGGTTTTTAAACATTAATTATACATATATATATGTGTATATATATTTTACGTTTTTAATGCCCTTCACCCATTTCTCCCACTCCCTCACCTCCCACCTCTGGCAGCAACTGATCTTTTCTTTATATCTATAAGCTTGGTTGGTTGGTTGGTTTTTTAGACTCTGCATGTAAGTGAGATCATATGATATTTGCCTTCCTTTGTCTGGCTTATTTCACTTAACATGATACCCTGAGGTCCATCCATGTTGTCCCAAATGGCAAGATTTAATTCTTTTTTTATGGCTAAAGAATATTGTGTGTGTATGTGTATATATTTATATTTATATATGATTTGTTTATCCATTCACCCACCGATGAACACTTAGTTTGTTTCTGATCATAGCTATTGTAAATAATTCTGTAATGAACATGAGGATACAGTTATCTTTTTGTGTTAGTGTTTTAGTTTTTTTCAGGTAAATACCCAGAAATGGAATGGCTGGATCATATAGAAGTTCTATTTTTAATTTACTGAAGAACCTCCACAATGTTTTCCATAGTGGCTACACTGATTAACATTTCTACCAGCCGTGCACAAGGGTCCCCTTTTCTCCACAGCCTCACCAATGCTGGTTGTTTGTTGTCTTCTTAATAATAGCCATTCTAACAGATGTGAAATAATATCTCATTGTGGTTTTGATTTGCACCTTCCTGATGATTAATGATGCTGAGCATCTTTTCCTGTGCCTGTTGACCATGTGTATGTCTTGTTTGGAAAAATGTCTGTTCAGATCTTCTGCCTAATTTTTAATCATATATATGATTAAATCATATATCTGAAAAATCATATATATATATATATATATATATATAACACCTTATCAGATATATGATTAGCAACTATTTTCTCCACTCAGTAGCTTGCCTTTTTATTTTAATGATGGTTTCATTCACTGTGCAGAAGTTTTTTTTAGTTTGATATAGTCCCACTTGCTTATTTTTGCTTTTGCTTTTGGTCTCAGATTCAAAAACTCATCTCCAAGACCCATGTCAGAGAGCCTACTGCCTATTTTTCCTTCTAGGAGTTTTATGCTTTCAGGTCTTACATTCAAATCATTGGTCCATTCTGAGCTAACTTTTGTATATGGTGCAAGATAGTGGTCCAGTTTCATTCTTCTGCCTGTGGCTGTCCAGTTTACCCAACATCATTTACTGAATTATTATTCTTCCCTTATTGTATGTTGCTGGCTCCTTCTTGGTAAGTTAACTAACCATATACGTGTAGGTTCACATCTGGGCTGTCTATTCTGTCTATTAATATGTCTGTGTCTATGCCAGTACCATGCTCTTTTAAGTACTGCAGCTTTGTAGTATAGTTTGAAATTAGTGCGTATGATGCCGTCAGCTTTCTTCCTTTTTGATATCTTTAAAATGGAGAAACAAGACAAGTGATCTGTTGGGTAATTTTCAGCTTTAACTACACAGTTTTCCTGCTTTGATGTCTGCATTATTCTTGCATTATGTTCCTCCTGCTCTTTCCTTATTGCCATAGACAAGTAAAAATTTAGTATTGTACATAGTGCTATTTGCTGTGAAGAAAAATAATATCATTTTTAGAGAATTTTCCCCCTTCAAGAGGCTCAGCTTTTAGCTCAGTGTGATCTTACTGATGGACAAGCCAAGACTCTTTAGCTGACCTTCACGCTTCAGAGCTCAGGGCTATTTTACGAAAGCCACGTGTTGAACTGATGTTACAATCCTTAGCACAATCCGTCTGAGACTCTTCTTTGCAACTATGGTTTGTTTCTTTATCTGCAGCAATGGAAATCATTATAGTGTCATATTACTATTACAATTCGGGAAACTTATTACAACTTTAATTCAGCATTTTGTTGTTTGCTGTTGTTTGATGTTACTTAATGAATTTCCCCCAAACTGAAGGAACACAGTTAATAGTCTTTATATTATACTTACTGTTTCTTGAATTGAAATGGTTGCATTAGTTCAGGGTTTCCCAACCTAGGTTTTGTGACCTATTAGTAGATGTTTTAGAAAAACAGTGTGTGTGTAGCAGGGATGGGAGGCGGTTCTACATCAAATAAGTTTGTATGATTTAAATACTCTCTAAGGTATTTGACAAACATTGACATGTTAAAAAAAAATATCTTGCAAGTCCTGAAAGAAGAAACTTTAAAATCTGTTAAACTGTATTTAATCCAGTGCTTCTCAAAGTCATTTGGTCATGTAACCTTTTTAAATTTGGCATAGATTGCAGGTAGAGGGCTTCTATTAACAGGAAATTAATACTCCAAGGACCACAATTTAGGAATATGGAGAATATGTTGAAGGCTGTTTGCATCTCCTACTAAAGCACTAAGTCACAAAAGCAGTGAAACCAAAATAACTTACCTTTAAATAGATCAAACGCATGTTCATTGAGTTTTACTTGTATTTTTACTTTAAAAATGAGTAAGTTTGAATGATTCACATGTGCTTATGACTCAATGCTCTCACATAACTTCATCCTCACCAAATACTTAAATCACATTTATTATTATCTGCATTTGATGGATTAAGAAGTTGAAAGTGAGAGTGTTGAAACGGGCTTTTTTGTGGAATACAGGTGGTCTTCTGGTCTTTTTTTCTTTTAACTCCAACTAGAAAAATAACAAAGTGGGTCTTTTTCTCTGACATCGATGGTCCATACAACTTTCTATTTACTAAAGTAGCCTTCTACAAAATTGAGAAAGCCTTGGAACACAAGCCACTAGCAACAGTTTTGAGAAATGTCTTCAGGAAGGAAAAAGTATATGTATGTATATACACAGTTCTATGTATTAGATTAGAACTCTCCTTGGAGAGATGTGGGTTGATTAATATTGTGGTGGTAAATTACTTTCTAACTTTCACCATGTGACTTTGGATGTGTTAATTTATTCTTAAAACTCTCTTATAGCTAACTAGGGGATAGGCAGTGCTCTCCTCATTATTCATATGAGACCACGGAGACACTCAGAGATTATCTGGCGTCCCTGAAACTCACATACCAAGTTGAGAGAGGAATACATTGTGCTAGGCTGTTTGTTAAATCCCGTTTTTATGGGAAAACGGCTGTATCAGGTTGTACTTCTTCATGACCTGTTATAGGGGTCTTTCCTCCACCGGATTTTAGTTTCTTGAGGGAGTAAACAGCTTGCTGGGAAGCTCTTATTGACACTGAGTATCCTCTTGACATCAGCATGGGGTTACTTATAATTACATGCACGTGCGTAAATAAAATAATTAGCTATTCTCATATAAACATAATTATATCTCCCTAAAATAATGCATGTGGAAATGTTATAATCTAGTGACAAAGGGAAAGCAGTCTGCATGACCCTTCCTTTGTGTATAAACAGTAGATTATTAAGGCAGAATGTTTCCTGTCGCACACTCAGTTATTGAGGTCAATTACAACTGAGGACTCAGTGATGTATTCAACAACAAAATGCCTTTTTCAGTAATTAGTATTCTCTGTACAAAGCTGAAGTGACCTTTCTGCCATTTTTCAAGGACACTCCATGTGTTTAGAATTTAGCCCAGGATCATATTAAAGAGCAGCGTGCAAGGACACAGCCACCTAGTTCTGAAACCCCAGGCTCCCTTTGAATGTGGTTGCTTCCCCTCCCCTACCAGAATAACTTTTGAAGATAAAACAGGGCATGTTGGCTAATCAGTGCCAGTGGCTAGTGTATCACTTCTCCAGCTTTGTACAAATCTGGAGATCACACTTTAAAGAGAGAAATCATGGAATGCCTGGAGCAAAAGAAGTTTGATTTCCTTGGAGCACGATTGTTCACTCCGGCAAATAATTTAAACTTGTTCTCATTTGGGCTTCTTTTCTGGAACTGAAACCGCTTGGGCTAACGTGCTCATTCACAAAACATCCACCTAATTCTTAAGAAAAATTCGAACTTTCAAAGGAACATATGCAGGTATGACTGCCTGTTACACTTACCCCACTGGCATTCTGGGATCAGTAAGTATTTGCCAAAAGGTTGCTTTTTGGTCACTGCTTTATATTCACTCCCTTACAGATGCAATAATTTTTTCAGCTAATTTTTCTTAAATACAGATTTATGTTTATGGTACCAGCCAACCCATCAGTCATTATATGTTTAGGGAGTATTTGCTATACTATTAAACCACCATCTTGCTAAAATAATGGGAAAAGGGTTCAACCTCACAAGTGAGAAGAGAGTAAGAACTTGCATCAATAGTAAGAGGCATTGGGAGAAGACTGGATTGAGACCCAGGAATTATTCCATCTCTAACTAGGGCTGAGTTTAGATTAGCTACTGTGTTCCTCTGTGCCAAAGTTTCTTGGTTAATGAAAACTTTATAAAATGTATTAGAAACCACAAAGTACCATGCAACTGTGTGGCACTCTGATGCACTATTTTGATTATTATCTATAAAATGAAAGAAATGATCTGAATAGTTTCCAGAGGGGCTTCCAGCCTTAGTATATCAAGACTGTAGACTCACTGGGTCCGTAACTTGAGTGTCAGCTCTGTAAGTATTGCATGGTGCTTGGTGTGTGCTTAGCAAAACTATAAAAGCTTATTCCCTTGAGTTAAAGAGATCGGGCATCTCTTAATCAGCTATCAGCATACCTTCTAGTTCTGCAGAAAATCTTATTGACTGATGGAAGACTGATAAAATGCTTCAGGGGACTGTGATTACTTCCTATTGATATTTATTCGCCTAAAAAAAGATCACTGGATAGCCATATGAATTTTTAACTTGACCATTTCAGGAATACCGTAGAGTTCCAGTGCCAAAAGACACATTTGTCATGATGATTCCTTTTGCTTTCAGAGCTGAGCTATGCCTGGATTTTCAACGAATACCCTTCCTATCAGGATAATCGCCGCTTCGTATCTCAAGAGACTGGGAATCTGTATATTGCCAAAGTAGAAAAATCAGACGTTGGAAATTATACCTGTGTGGTTACAAATACGGTGACAAACCAGAAGGTCCTGGGGCCACCCACACCGCTGATACTGAGAAATGATGGTGAGTTTTCTAAGGGATTTTCCTAATTCTGCTTTTTGCGATCACAGGTTGTTTGGAAAGTTTTAATGTTATTGGCACACCCAGCCTGACCTTCTAATTTCAAGAAGTATAATGCTTTCTACATTTGGTACCTATATTTTCTACCTTTGTGTGAGAAATAAATCCATGAATCCATTTTGGAAGACTAATTAGAAATCTAATTGCTAATCTCAACAGGAATGGAATGTGGATTTAGGTGACTGTATGTAACAAAGGAATCTATTTCTTACTTCTTTTCACTTAAATTGTGTACACAAGCACAATGACATAGAAGGCTGAACAATCAGCTCATTAATCAGTTCTGTGTAATTTAATATTCAGTGTCCAGAAAGAAGTTTTAAATTATCCAAGTAACTTCTGGATGTATGATACTGAAGACATAGTTCCAAGCACAGTGAAATGCAGAAATATCAAGGTTTATTTGGGATAGAAGTGTTCATTTCCCATACTTTTAAGAGATTATTTCAAGACAATATGGGAATTTGACCTTAAATACTTAGATGGATGACATGACAATGTGGGGTAATTCATCATGTGCCTTTAAGGACAGTCTCACTGATTTGTATGCCAAATTCTAATAGCACCATGCCTTTTCCCACCATGAGTGTTTGTAGACCTACTGTGAGTCTTCATATGTATTCTGTTTCCTCTTCCTAAAATGCTCTTCCTTCCCTTGATCCCTTGACTGACTCATCTCAGTCCTTCCAGCTTCTTCAAATGTATCACTTTCTCCAGGAAGTCATCTCTGTCTGACCCCCTCCCCACAACTATGCTGAATCAGTTGCCTTCTCAAACCAACTCTGCGGAGGTCTGAGCATCCTTGCAGCGTAGACCAAACCGTGGGATGTTTGAGTAAATAATGTAGATTTCAATCATTCACTCATTTATTCATACATTTAACATATATTTATTTAACATTTGTTATGTGACAGTCACTACTCCAGGTGCCAGTGAACAAAAATAATACGACCCCTATCTCACTACACGTACATTCACCAAAGGACACGGGTTAAAACAAAGAAACAGAAACAAAACCCCAAATCCAATTATTTTAGATAGTAGTCAATAAACCAGTATGATGAAACAGAGCCTCTATGGGGTAGACTGACTGTCTACTTTAGACAACGGTGTCATGGAAAGCCTTTCTGAGGAAGTGACGTGAGCTGACATAGGAATGATAAGATATGTGTCCTGTGAAGATCAGGGGGAGGAGCATTCCAGGCTGAGTTAATGTCATATGCAAAGGCCCTGAGGCCTACAAAAAAAAGTCACTTGGCATATTTAGGGAGCAAAGAGAATGTGAGCCTTATTGGAGCCTAGTGACCAGGGTAGAGGGTGGTTTGAGTTGAGGTCAGAGACTGGATTTTATTTCAAGTGCAGTGAGAAGCCATGAGGGGATCTGATGTAAAAGAATTATGTATGTTTTCGAACCGATTGCTTAGCTACTGTGTGGAGAATGGATTTTTTAAAAAGTGAGAGGTTCAGAAGTAGAAGTCCAACCAAAAAAATGACGCGAATAATCATTTACAAAACAGAAGCAGACTCACAGACATAGAAAACAAGCTTATGGTTTCCAAAGAGAAAAGAGTGGTGAGTAGGTGTGCAGGGATAAATTAGGAGTTTGGGATTAGCAGATACAAACTACTATATATAAAATAGATAAACAACAAAACCCTACTGTAGAGCCCAGGGAACTATATTCAGTAGCTTGTAGTAACCTATAATGAAAAAGAATATAGATACATGTATGTATAAGAATCACTATGCTGTACACCTGAAACTCACACAACAGTGTAAATCAACTACACGTCAATCAAGAAAAAGACTGTTACAGTAATTCAGTTGGTAAATGAGGGCAGCTTGAGCTCTTGGATGCAGTGGAGAGGACAGAAGAGGATGAATTCAGGATAGAGTTTGCAGGTAGAGCTGCCAGAACTTGCTGATGCATTGAATGTGGGAGGTGATGGAAGAGACATTCAAGGATGACACATCATTTCTGGCACAGCAGCAGGATGTGTAAGATAGGCCGTTTACTGAGATGATTTTACCTAGCAGGTTTATAAGGGGGAAATTCAGAATATTATTTTAGTCATTATTTACAAAGCCAAAAGCATGAATTCTCCCTTGGCAACAGAAACACTTGTTTGTTCTGTGCGTCCTGGTCCATCTTTCTATCGTAATATTCATCAGGTGTATTGACATTTATCTGTCAGCTGGCCTTTCCCCACCCCACGGACGCTGACATACAGATCACAGTTTTCAAATGGCTTTGTGCAAAGACCCAGCACAGTGCCTGCCACTTGGCAAACGTTAAATGAATATGTTGCATTAAGCTGTGTTTTATTAAATAAAACTGAAAAATCTTATCAGTTTGAAGAGAAAGGTAAGCAAGGGATTAATTTTATCAAAAGCTTCCAGGGCTATCTCTCCAGACCTCAGGGTGAAGAAGCTCTTTCAAGAGACGTGTTCCAGTGGCATTTTGTACAGAATTATTTAAGAATGCCGCCTCCCTGGCCTCTGCCCATAATACACTTAGTCAAAATGTCTGTTCAGGGGTGTTATCCGTTTTGGTATATCAAGGAGCAAATATAATCAAATATTCACTTGGATGCACTAAGACACAGCCCTGGAGAAACATCACACAGAGTTGCTGCTTCAGAAAGAAGGAACAGAAATTCAGGAACACAAAAACTCCAGAGTCATCCTGCGCACCTCAAGTTGGCAACAACTCTGCCTTCTGCTTGGCTTTTAGATTCATCTCAGCTTGTCTAGTGTATCTTCATAGAGATGACAAATGTTTTTATTAGAATATTTTATCACAAAATTAGCAGACTGAGGATCTCATTCTTCAGCCATTAATGCTCATTCATTCCTAATTTCCATGAGCATTGCGTGGAAATTCATAATGTGTCTTTCCCATTTAGGCTGGAGTACATAAAATGGGTCCTCGAAACTGTATTCCTAAACACACAATAGATTATGTAATTAGCTCTCGTCTGGAGGTAAGAGGAAAGGGGAAATATAAATTAAGAAGAGCTTGCAAAATAAAGATGATATTCTTGTTAAAGTCTGTGCTGTAAGAGTAAAATCAATGGAATTACTCCACATGATCTGATATTTAGCGACTGTGTATTAGACCAATAAGTGCAAGGTGTATATAGAGTTTGTACAGTCATTTTGATCATTGAATCTCACTCAGAATTTCATATCCTCCTTCTGGCTCCAAAGTGTGAATAGTCAGGACGGTGGTGCTCGTTGCGTGAGCTGAACAAATTGCCACAACTGATCACTTCCCTCACTAAGTGCAGATGTAGCTTACAGAACTGATGTCCTCAGTGGTCAGATAATTTCTTGGACATTGCAGCTAAGCTGTTGTGGATTATGATTATTTCCAGCCACAAAGGTTACAGGGAGTCACCAAATGTAAATAGTGGACGTTGGCTCAGGTCCTGAGTGTGGTATGTCCCGTGTTGGCCCTGCTGGTCCTCTTTAGCTCTTTCCCCCGACACACTGCGGTTCTGCGAGAGCCTGGTACTTGCTGTTTCCTTTTCCCCAGCTCTTCACAAGGCTCAGTTCTTCCTGCATCTCAAGTCACGACTGAAACATAGGGCAGGGTGGTGCGGAGGCAAGCCAACTTCCCTGGGTGGAATCCGGCCCCACCGCTTATTAGCTGTGTGACTTGGACATCATGTAACCTCGTGGTGCTGTGTTCTCAGCAGCCAAGTGAGGATAACAGTGCCTACCTCAGAGGCTTACTCTGTGTGTTAAATTGTACGTAAAATACCTTCAACAGGGACGAAATAGAAGTGCGACATCAGTACCTTCCCCACCTAAGATATGCTCAACAAGTTACGTTTTAAAAAACCAGATCACCAAGTGGATGGATAGTCTTCTCCTTGTTTTGTAAAATGTATGTGGGCAACGACAGAGAAAGCTGGAATGCTGCTCTCCAAAATGCTGGCGGTGTTACACTTTAACGTGGTTAACTTTTATTGATAAAATGTCCAGTTCTTAATTTTTTAACCTTTCTGCTTCTCTGTTTTTTCAAGTTTTAGAAAACTGTTTGGTAAAAGGGACAGCCACAGATGACTGGAACTAGAAGGCACTTAGAGATCACCCAATTTTATATCTTATTCTTTAAGAAAAGAAGGGAACTGAGGACCAGAGAAGTTAGGATGGCGAGGGGGTCAAATGCTTGGTCCCCACTTACCATGCTATTTCTCTGAGGTTCAGAAAAGCTTTTTGGACCTCTAGATTCACATCCTTACGTTGTGATATTTGAGAATTTTATATTGGGAATTCTCCTAAATAAGCGTCTTTTATTTGTAGTGCTCGCCTCTGGGAAGTACTATAAAACTGAGAGACAAAAGTGAGAGAATTTCCTATCAGAGTTTATATTTATTTGCCTGGGTATTTTAACATTTGCCTTGAAACTGTGGTGTAACTCATCATGGGGGAATGTGCACCTGTTGCTGAGTACCGTGAAAGAGAACGATGTAACTGAGAAAAATCTATCATAATTATTTCCACCACGGGCACTGAAGCAGTCCATGGATCAGTGTTACCCCAGTTGCCAGTTATTAATAATGACGGACTTGCTTCATTATGTGCTTCCCACACAGATCACAAAGAATTATACCTAAATTTCCATAAACAAAGGAAACGGACCACCTGCACAGCACAACTGTGGGAGAAATCGTAGACTTAGGTGATAATCGTGATGGCTGTTTTTTTTCTGTCTTTAGCCGTTACCCCCGATTTGCTCTAAAATGGCTAAAGCAGAAGAGAATTCGCAGAAAATAGGACCGTCTTGGGAAAATGAGACCATGGTGTGAAGCTGTTTGTGTACTTTGTATTCACAGGTACATAATCGAGCGTGAAAATTTATCGTATGGCCTTTGCCTTTTTTCTGTGTTTTCCTTGAGCCTGCCTGGGGATTCGTTTGGCAGTTCTTTATTTTGCTTATTAGAACCAAGACAGATGTTGAACACTTGACAGCCAGTGTCTATCTGATGGGTCCTTGCTTTGGACATTGGTTGTTAAATAGTTTTGGATATTATCCCTAATTAGAACTCTAAATAGAGGAGCTACTAGGGAAACAGGAAACAAAGGATTTGTTCCACCTTAGAATTTCAAATTCTCTCTCTCTCTTTCCCTCCTCCATCCTCATATTTGTATACATTAAAAAGCGTATATGTATGTGATATACGTTTGTGTAAATATACATAGTTTTATATACACTAGATATATTGTCTTTGAAAGTTAAAATGCGAACTTCACTTTTTTGAATGCTTATTATACTTCAGTATAAATTTAAATTATTAAAAATGTACATTCTCAAATATAACCAAAATAACTGACCATATTTTTCTAAGTCCTGACCCATTTCCCCAAGTTTAACTTTGTTTAGCTATGAAAGCATTGAACAAGGTCAGCATCAAAGCACTTAATCTTCTCACCTTAAGTCAAGTTTTAAGCTCCTGGACAAGAGACCAGCTGAGAACCTTAGCATCCTGCAGTTTCAGAGCAGCCTGAGGTGGGACCAGATAGCTGTGCTCGACACAGGATTGAGAGTGTGTTACGGGTCAGTGCCAACCAGCTTCATCCTATTTGCTGTGGCGTCACCTGGGATGCAGTAAAAGGAGGGCAGAACTAAAAGTCAAGAAGGAAAAACATCATAGGATTCTGAGAAGTAGTCCCGGATCTACCGCTAAGTCACGTGAGACAAATCATGCTGTTTCCCTGGTCCTCAGTTTTCTTAGCTATAAAAATATGTGATTTACAATAAGTTATATTGGAGGGTCCTTCTAGTTGTCATCTAGGATTCCGGTCACAACTCTGTACCTTACTCCACTCCAACCTCAAAGTTTGCACACAGCACATAGTATCAAACACAACACAACACACAGATGCATTGGATCGGGTGTCTTCCTAGCACTACCACCCAATCCTAGTGCAAAACTAGGTGCATTCAGTCTTTCAGGCCATAATGGACCATTCTGTGATCCTTTGCCTCTGTGGCCATTAGATATCCTAGTGGTTCAGAATACTACATTCCTCTCAACATTCCAAACACTAAAAAATGTAAAAGGGAAAAGTAGAATATTCTAGAATATTCTGGATTATCAATGCAGTATAATGTATTCTCCATTATGATACTACCACCTGTTCATAGTAAACTTTCCCAATATTGCCCCAAACTGGGTTAGATCCTTCAAGTGAGTGTTAACATTAACCACCATGTGTCTTCCTGAACAGATCAGTTTCAGTTAGAGGCCACTTAATTAACCTTGCCATCAGATTAAAAACCCAGTCATGAAAGGGATCTCTTTTTTACTGTAAACTTGATCTACAACTGTTTTTTGATGACTTAGCCTTTAGACTACCTAGGATGAAGCTTCTGCCTGGCAACAGGCAGAGATAATGCCCTTGACTTGAGCATAATTTTATGTTTCTTAAGATCCATAGTTTATACCAAAACACATTGCTTTATTTTTCTCTCACCTCTAATTACAACTTTTGTGTGATTTTGTCCCAGCAATCATGTTTAATTCCCTAACAACATCACATTTGAGGATCTGTGGGCGTACAACATGTTTTATGAAGAGAACATCTAAATGACTGAAGGATGTGAGATGTTTTGCTAAACTGCCATAGCTAATCTGATTTAATAGTGTCTTAATGGTCCGGATATTTTGAAGACTTGACAAGCTTAGGAACTTGGCAGTCAGCTTTAGACCTCTAGCATAGTCAGATCCATTTCAGGTCCAGGGGGGCCAAAGGTCTTGGATGGTCATTTAGGTAATCAGTAAGGAAGCATCTGTTAAGTATCCATTGTGTGTAGTACACTATAAAATAAAAAGATGTGATCTCAGCCCTCAGGGGCCTTCGGTCTTAGAGAACTCCAAATTAGTGAAGGGTCTAAAGTTTCGTTCTTCTTGGAATTATTGAATTGAGTTTCAGAAAACATATTTACAGACAGAGGGCTTTGAAATAAAAGAGGGCAGCAGAGGTGTCCAGACTAGAATAGAGATGTCTTGGGCATTCATTTGATTATACATTTAATCAACCCATGTTCATTGAGTGGCTCTTGTTATATTTGTCACTAGGGATGCGAAAGTCTTTCTGTGTCCTCACAAGTAGTAGTCTAGCTGAGGAGCTGAATTGTAATCTGAGGCAGGAGTGAATCCAAATTGGGGAGGATGAAGAATGAAAGCAGATTTATTTAAGCTTCAGTTGTGCTAAGAGCTACCAAGGAGCAGTGAAGGTCCTTGAGATTGTGAGTGGAATCACAGCTTGTGTGTAAGGAAACCTAGCCCAGGCTTGGGAATCAGCCCCAACTTCCATAAAGAGTTGGCCAATCTAACAGAGAGGATAAGAATTCTAGGCAGTGGATACAGTGTCTGTTTAAACCAGGAGTTGGCAAACTCCCTCCTGAAAGCTCAAGCTTGCTGGTAACCTGCTTTTCTAAATAAAGTTTAACATTTTTCTCCATAAAAATGTGGGATATTCTTGGTTAATTCCCAGAGTCTGTGTAATTTTTGTTGCTATTGTAAATGGTGTTTTATTTTAATCTCATTCTCTATTTGACTTCTATGTGATTCAGCATTTGGCAAGCTTGCTGAAATCTTGTCAGTTCTGTAGTTTGTTCATTCTCTCGACTCTCTCAAACTATGCTATCTTCCCCATTTTCTCCAAGCCAGGGGTTAGCCTGCTAGGGAGCCAACAACAGCTCGCCACCATTTTTGTAAATAAAGTTTTATTGGAACATAGCCATGCTCCATTGTTTACATATTGTCTGTGTATGCTTTTCATCTACAGTGGCAGAGTTGAATCAGAGACTGTATGGTCCCAAAACCTAAGTAAAATCCTTGCTGTCTGTCTCTTTGCAGAAAATAACTTTGCCAGTCTCTGACAACATGATAATATCTTTAAATATCAGGCGACTGTCCCTCAAGGTTTGTTCTTTGTGGCTCCAAAGACTTGAACTGGGACCAACATGTACAAATTAAAGGGAGAGATTGTTTAGTTCAATACAATATACAGAACTTTTTAGTTAGACGAACATAAAGGTACTTACTCTAAAAAAGACAAAAGTTGGTTTTCTTTTTCTTGAAAGATGATGATCTTGTAATGAATTACCCAACCTGGAAACTATTAGCCGATTACCTCAGGACTTCACGGAAGCCAGGAGTGTTCCAGGCAAGCACAGATAAATGGTTACTCTACCTTTATGGGAGAGGGCCTTCTGGGATAGCTCAGGTTATCTCTGCACTTTAACTACTGAGAAGGAAGGAAAAAGATGTAGGTTTGGGGTTTCTTTTCACCTCCTACAGGTTTCTGCAGTCACATTAAAACCCCAAGTGGAGGAAGTGATGTACAACCTTCAGTTTCCTTCGTCCTCCTTCCCAGCCCCAGGGAGGTCCTTGTTTGGACAGTCGTTGCCTCAAACTCTTTGGGAATTCACTGATTAGAGGGTTGGTAGTGGTGGAGGAGATCCAATGGACAACCCCCCAGACCCCACATCTCCTTCAACTCAGGGCAAAATGAACCTTTTTTTAAGAGGGTAAAATGGTGAACTCAGCCAAAGAAATGTATGTGACTAACTGGATATTTCCAAATATTTTTAGATAAGTGGAATCTACATCATATGAATTATTCCTCAAGAAAAGTCAATGTGGGAACTTGTTCATAAGACAATTTTTGCAATTTTTTTCTTCAGTCAAAAATCCCACTCTGTGGAAGTTGGTTGCAGTCCCTTCTGTGGTTTAATTTAGCAAGTGCAGATTCCAGCTAAGGCAGGTGTTGGCAAAACCTTATGGCACAAAACTCTGCAGGCTGGCCTCCTGCCAAGACAGCGCTCTGCAAATGATAGTTAAACAAGCATGGTGCGTAGCAGATTTCTCTTTTATATTCTGTAATTTGGCAATGAGTTTGTTGCATTCTAGCTCTTACAGACATCAGCATTGGCCTTAATAATTTTTCAGGTTTTGAAAGGGGAACCGTCATTACCACAGTCATCTACAGAATCCAGGCTCTTGATTGGCGCTGTCCCTGGTGGGACCCTATTACTGGTAGCCTTCCAGTGACTCTGATGTCTGTTAATGTGAGATACAACTTCTAGCTTTGGCTTCACACCTCACAGTTACTTCGGGGAAGTTCTCAAAGTGCATCATTCCCTGGACCAGCAGTGTTAGCATCACCTGGGAGCTTGTTAGAAATACAAATTCTCAGGCTCCATCTCAACTTACTAAACCAGAAACTCAAGCCCTCCAGGTGACTTAAAGTTTGCCAACACTGGTTTAAACTATATGTTATAAATATAAATTTCTAACATGTCTTCCTTGGGAAATAAACGCTTCCGGCTATTCCATAAACAATTAATTGTTGCCTGCACACGTTGCATTGCTATATGATGCACTGAAGAGGGGAAACTACAAATGTCATGAAGATAGCGATCAGGTCTGGGTACTGCATGCCATGCCCGCATTGCTTGGTAAAGTGCGCGGCTGTGGTCGGTGTTAAGCGAATAGGTGTTGAATGCATTGGGGTGTAAACATGACTAAGCCCCTGACTCCCGGAGGCTTTGACATTTGAAATTTCAAGTGATGGGACTTGCACCGTTGTTGTGGTGGCGCTGTCACTCCAAAGAGGAGGAAACCTCGACAGTGTATTTTAATGAATTAAGACTTTTTTCACCTTATATTTAAAATGCAAGATGTAGGTGTTTCTATTTAGAACTGAAAGCAAGAGTTTTCCCTGTGGGCAAAGTATATATTGCACAGGAGAAAGGGAATATCGCTGAGACTATATTTCCTGGTTGATCCTGACTATTATGAGATGCAGTCTTTACTTCTGCTTTACCTTGGTTGTGTAGACACACCTAGGCTTTTGTATCTCCCCACGTTTCTAAATAGTTTGAAGATGGAGAAAGGGTTCTGGAACAACTCCATCAATGGCCTCACTCTTTTTGCCTAATTATTTCTGTAAATCACCAGAGCAGCTGTAGACCAATTAAGTTCAAAAGTGTGCAGGTGGTCAGAGGAATGACTTGAAAAAATGCACTCCTGTTTTACGGGGCCTTTCGTTTCTTAAAAAATAAAAAAGGCAACAGCTTTTAAAATTTAATGTAGAAAAATAAAGGCTAAAATCGTTTAAAAATCAAAGAGATCGTCAAATAAAAATGTAGCCTGTGCCAGATGTAACCAAATTACATAGAACAGTTCACAGGCATTCCAAAAAATATTCACAATGTGTTTGAAGAAAATGGCTTCCTTCGTTTTTTTTAATGACCGAAATCCTAGGACAACCTTTTTATACAATAAAAATCCTTTAAACTTCAGTGAAAACCATGCCATCCCATTTCTCATCCATATCTTTGTGTCCTGTAAATACTGCCATAAATACAGGTCTATCTGCATCATAACTGATAACTGTTACTCAGTTCTTATGACCATAAATGTAGATCACTGTGTCCACCCAGAAGTCACTTCATATGACCGTGTAAATAACCCACACGGCTCATTTCAGGAGAAACCTGATCTCAAGTGAGTGGACTCAGACAAAAAGCCAAGATGATACTTAAAGCACAACCTTCATGCCTGGGAAGATGTGCATGTTTGATTTCATGGTTGTCATGTGGCACAGTATAAAGGGCCACATTTCTGTATCTTTTCCTTCCTTTCACAAATGCCTACCTATGGAAATTTTTTCTGTATGCCTAGTACCGAGCTAGGATTTGTGAGGAACAGAAGAAAGCAGAAGTACTTCCATTTCTCAAGGAAGAGAAGGTACAACAGAGGAGATGGCAAGGTTGCAAACAGCTATAAAGATGATAGAAAACAGTGATGCCGCGTGAGTGCCCAGAGCCTTATTTGTAAAATGTTTTACAGCACTTTTTTACTGAGCACCTGTTAAGTTCAGAGACAGAGATAAAAGGTAGCATGAAAAAGACAGACGTATTGTTTGGCATCATGGGTTTTTACCATCTAGATGGAAGACGGAATAAATACATGATCTACCCAGGAGAATTATGAATTGTGGTAATTAGCATAAAGGAAAGAACATATTAATACCAAATAACAGCAGGAACCCATTTTAGACAAGATGATCAGAAAACACTTCTCAGAGGGGACATCATTTGCGCCAAGACCTGAAGCCAGAGAAGAGTCATCCACGTAGAGGTCATAGGGAATGAAAGAGAATGGAAACACATCCACATAAGCGCTGGCGTGCGAATGTTCACAGAAACATGATTCATGATATCCCAAAGAGGAAGCAGCCTACGTGCCCATCAGCTGGCACTGGGGGTTGGATTGTGTGCCCCCCAAAAATACGTTGAAGTCTAACTACCCCAACTCCGGACCTTAGAATATGGCCATATTTGGAAAGAACAGGTTCAGATCAGGTCGTATTGGAGTGGGTTGGATCTTTTATCCAATAAGACCGATGTCCTTATAAGAAGACAGTGGAAGACACGGGGAGAGAAAGTCATGTGATGACATGGATAGAGATTGGAGTGACACAGCCTCAAGTCAAGGAACACCAAGACAGATGGCCACTACTGGAAGCTAAGAGGAGGCAAGGAACAATTCTGTCCAAAGTCTCAGAGCACAGCCCTGTCGACACCTTTGTTTATGACTTCTAGCCTTCAGAATTGTGAGAGAATAAATTCATTTTGCTTTAAGCCAGTTAGTTTATGTCTCTTTCTAACAGCATTCCTGGGACACTCCTAGAGCCAGTGAATGAATGGATGACTAAAATGGTGTCCTCCATCCAGTGGAATACTATTCAGCAATGAACAAACACTACCAGTAGAGACCACGGCATGGAGGAACCGTGATCGCACTATGCCAAGTGAAAGAAGCCGGATGCAAAAGATCGCACAGTGTATGATTTCATTTATATGGAATGTCCAGAAAGGGCAAATCTCTAGAGATAGAAAGCAGATTAGTGGTTGCCTGGGGCGGGGACTGGGAATTAACTGTAAGTGGGCATGAGGGGTCTTATTTGGGTGATGGAAATGTTCCAAAATGGTTCTGGTGATGGTTAGCAACTCAGTAAATTTACTAAAAATCATTGCATGTTTTTTTAAAAGAAGTCATGGGAAACAGTGAGAACTGAGGCAAAAGAGGTTTGATAGTTTCTGGTCATTAAAAGGATAGAGAGGAGGGGAAGAGAGGTAAGGGGTTCAGGATGCTGGAGGAGTGGACTTTGAGTCAGGGCCTTACTAGGACAGAAACCCAGTGTATATGGAAGGTTTCTAGGACGAGGAGGTGGGAGGGAGCCTGATCACGGCTGCGACCCCCCTTTCCCGTTGTATTTTAACCTTATCATCTCATCTCCCTTCTACACATGATACACTGTGATGGAGACTGTCTTGATTTCCTTTCTCTCACGGCAGTTGTTTTTCTAATTAACACCGCTCTGGGAGTGCACAGCCACACACAGCACTGAAAGGTGTTAACTTGTTCCTAAGCTTGGAGTCATACTACTGATATTTATGGGATGATGAGTCAATGGTACAAGCGGTTTGTTAGCAAGTTCAGCAGCTGTGTGTGAATGCCGGCGTTAGCAAGCACTGCCTCTTTATGGTCCAGCTTTGTGGCAAATGCTCAGGGGGAGGAAAACCCAAATTGGGTGCAAGAGAATGCAGAGATTGGCCAAAAAGGGAGGAATGGTTTTGAATATGAAGGTGTCAAATATGGATTTTGTGTATCTGAATTTAGTTTTGGAGGGTTATTCATTGCTGTGGTGAGAGGCCAGAGTAAAATATGAGGAGGGGGAGTCAGGGACTAGAGTTGCAACCTTGAACACAAGTCTGTTGTGAGACTAAAGACAAACTGTTTAACCTCTTTGAGACTGCAGACTTGCTTGTAAAAAGAAGGGATGGACTGGAACTGTGGTTTTAATTTTGGGGCGGTTAAAGTCCTTTTGAGAATAGGTTGCTAGGCATGGGTCCTCTGCAGAAAAGTATGCATCCGTGAATGACAAGATTAGGATTGCTGAACCAGATTATCTCAAAGATGCCTCCAAAATCCAACCCACCCTGTTAGTCTCTGAAAGGAAAAAACAAACAACAATGTTCAACTTTGTACTTTCTTTTTGGGAAGGGGGTTGCATTTTTTTTTAACTGAAGTATAGTCAGCTTACAATGTTGTGTCAATTTCTGGTGTACAGCATACTATTTCAGTCATGCATATACATACATATATTCATTCTCATATTCTTTTTCATTATAGGTTACTACCAGGTATTGAATATAGTTCCCTGTGCTATACAGGAGAAACTTGTTGTTTATTTTATATAGTAGTTGGTATCTGCAAATCTCGAACTCCCAATTTATCCCTTCCTATCCCTCCCCCCACTGGAAACCACAAGTTTCCTTTCTGCATCTGCGAGTCTGTATCTGTTTTGTAAATATGTTCATTTGTGTCTTTTTTTTAAGATGCCACATGTAAGTGATATCATATGGTATTTTTCTTTCTCTTTCTGGCTTACTTCACTTAGAACGATGATCTGCAGGTACATCCATTGTTGCTGCAAATGGCATTATTTTGTTCTTTTTTATGGCTCAGTAGCATTCCATTGTATAAATATACTACCACTTCTTTATCCAGTCATCTGTCAATGGAATTTAGGTTGTTTCCATGTCTTGGCTTTTGTATATAGTGCCACTATGAACATTGGGGTACATGTATCTTTTCGAATTAGAGTTCCCTCCAGATATATGCTCAAGAGTGGGATTGCTGGATCATAGTGTACAACTTTGCACTTTTGACAACATACATCCCAGCCAACTTAGCTAGACTATTACATCATCTGACTCTTGGGGTTGATTTTTTTCTTAACACATGGAGGAAATCCTCGTGTTGCTTCCCAAGCTATGAAACTGCAGGTAAAAAGGGTCATCTCTGCCAAATGAGTGGAAGTGTTTCTCTTGGTCATTGTACCTATCCCCATCTGTCCCTTGCTTTTTAACCTTTTCCTTTGAATCCTTCAGTCTCTTATTCCTCTAACTGTAGGAGGCCTGAAGAAGAGACAAAATGGAGGATCCTATCACTTTTTTTAGTAAGCTAGATAATTTCAAACTTTTTATTGGCCCAGCTGGGTCAGAGGGCATGGAAAATGACTAGAAATTGAGTAGAAATGAATATTAAAACACTATACTGACCTAGCTGTAGTGGTAGACAGCGTCAAGAATGTATTGATAAGAAATAATTCATAAGTATTTAGTTATAAAGCATGGACTTAATTTCTGAGGCTGTGTTACCTTGGCTATAACTAACTATACAGTGATGTTCCAGGATATGGGAAATTGGGAGAATGTGCCCTTCAAGGTAAGCTTGCCATTACTGCCATTGGCAAGGTGGGTATACCTTAAAGGTTGTTTTCTATAGTTGTTCCCCATTATTCTTTTGCCACTGTTTCAGAATATAATAAAAATAAAAGAATTTTGTGTTACCTTGCGTAGGCTAATTTATGACTAGTTCAGATTGGCCTTCAAAAATGAAAGATACAGTGATTTGTGGCCACAAATTGATTACTCGGAAAGTTTCTTTATATAGACGCAATAAAGCATGCATATATTTTTTAATGTATGTTAAATTTTACTGCAGTATGTTTCCAAAGAAATTGTTTATTTGGTATTGCTGGTGGCTAGGATTTTATCCCCCTTCCTTTTTTTCTTCCACAACTACTTTTTAAAGAAGTGTTCTTGAGAAGCAAAGTTGTGCACATGGAGAATGTAATCGCAGGCAGATGGTGTGGTGCTGTGAGACAAATTCTCCTCTCGCAGTAACTGGGAGAGAAGCCACAATTCACGGCTGTTAGAGAAAGGATCTGCTTTCCGTGAAGGAATTAATTGCACACATAATGATGTAGAGGAGCATCCTAGTTAACAGAAAAACACTTGCGTATGTTTTTAAAAGAATCTCCAAGACTTAGCTCCTTTGTTTCTCCACAGGGGTGATGGGCGAGTATGAGCCAAAAATAGAAGTGCAGTTCCCGGAAACGGTCCCGACCGCGAAAGGAACAACTGTGAAGCTGGAGTGCTTCGCGTTAGGAAAGTAAGTCCTGGTTTCTCTTCCTCCTTGTCCTCCTGGGACAGGTAGAGAATTTTCTTCGCACTGTTCTCAGTGATGGTTGCCGAAGTCACTGAAGAGTGAGCCAAGCCTCTCCCTTCGTGATGCTGCGTGAGCATCACCTCTCACCTTGGAGAGGGGACGTGTGGTGGCGGAGGTGGGGAGGCCGATAGGGCTGCCACGATGGACGTAACCACAAAGGAGTGGAGAATGGGCGATTCTGTAGAAGTATTTTGTTCTCTTGCTGTGACCTGGCCTGTGCACGTCGTCTAACCCAGAGTGACAGGAAAGTAATGACCTTCATTGAGGTGCAGGGAAGCTCACTTTTTGGGGAAATGTGGACTCCAGTTTACAGAGCAGGCATCAAACTTCTCTTGTATTTTTTTTTTTAATTGCCACGCTCTTCTTTCTGCTTTGGATTTTGGTTTCCTTCTGCTTTGGCTGTAGCTCTGTAAGACCTGATAGTCTCAAATAATCTTTTTTAGCTTTATTTTACAGTCATCTGAGAATTATTTGCAAATTTATTATTCAGTCTGTGGAATATTCTTAGTTAAACCTATTTGGGAACCAGTTAAATCTCCCCTAGTGTGTCTTTCAGAGGGCATAAGGAAAATGAAAAGCAGGTAGGTTAAGATTTTGCCAGTAACCCTGCAGAAAAGGTTTGGCATCAGTGACAAAAACTGTCATCTGAAATAAGAATTTTTAGGTCATCTGTGCTTTTTAATGATGCATATAAATCTCTGTGCCCAAACCCATCTATGCGGCTAACCCACTGCTACCTCCTCATCCCTTTTCTGTGCCCAGGTGTTGGCCCAGGCAACAGCACCAACTTTTGCTCAACCCCTACGTCAGCACGTAATCTCTATTCATCTGATTTTTGTGTTTTACAGCAACATGGAAGAAAGCTGGGGTTTTTTTGTTTTGTTTTGTTTTTTAGCGCTAAAGGAAGGATTCTTTTGGTTTTCATGTTTTCAACTCATGGCAGTACAAGCTACAGTAGTGTCTTTACTTTGGTGTAGGAAAATACAGTGATCATTTTCTACGTCCTGAAAACTTAACCCCATTAAATAAATTACGGCAGAGCTGTAGGACTGAACACTGTACTGACGTTAAATGTCAGGTTGTGAAACGACACGTAAGACATAAAATGCCCACGTTTTATTCCTAAGAGGATAAAAACAGATTGCCAAACAGTAGAAGATGGTCCCATTTTTTATTTTACATATATATATAAATATATCTTATATATAGTATAAATACGTATATAGCAGGAAACTTAATTTAAAGGAAAGATGAAAGTAGGTTAACTAGGCATGTGTTGGGTGAACTCTGCAAGGTGGCACCTTGAAAAATCTTCTGTAGAGAAAGACAGCAAAATTTACGTTGTTCCCACTTCAAAGGGGGTATGAATTAAAGTCTATTCACGCTGCTTGAATGGCACTAGAATGAAAACAAAAGACCCAAATTGGGCTCCTCCAGTCTACACAGAAATGTTTGGGGGACGCACTTCCAGCTGCTGAAACACATCATCATGGCCCACTTAAGAGCAGAAAGACTATGTCTAAGTACAGTTATTTGTAAAGGCGTGCATTAAGTGTCTGTCGCATCAAACGTGAAGACACCCGTAATGTCCTCCTGATAGAGCCCTTTCTGTGTTTTGAGTTAGCATCTGCCTAATGAAAGTAAATTCTCCTGAAACAAGTATAGTAGCGTTGATGGCTTTAATTTTTTAAATACCATCTCAGGTTTTCCAGAGAAGATTAGCAAGTCTTTAGTCTAATTACTTCTCTGTGTGTGTTTTTGTGAAAAATAAATAAGTAAATAATTGTATCCCCTGCTAGGAAACTGCAGTCTTAAAAGCGGTGGTTAGCTCACTACACCATTGATTTGCAGATTCGGGGATGCCCTCCTTGCAATTTAAGATGTGTTCTAAAGTTACAGCTGTAGGATGATGGATGCCTTGAGAGTATATAAAGACCCCACAGATTGCTTCTTTCCGTATCTCACTGTTCTAAGTACAGTTTCCCCAAACCACCCTCTTTTTAGGAGGGGGAGGTAAGTAGGTTTATTTATTTATTCACTTAGTGGCAGTACTGGGGTTTGAACCCAGGACCTTCTGCATGCTAAGCACACACTCTACCACTGAGCTATACCCTCCCCCAAAAAACCACCCTCTTAATAGACTGCTATATACGTTGGTAAGCTTCCATAGCGAGTGTTCCAAGAGGCAGACAGTGGAAGCTACCAGTGCCTTGACACTGACACCACATCCCTTCTGCCTTATTTCAGTAGCAGAGGAGCCCAGGAACCCACCAGGGTCAAGGGGGAGAGAGGGCCTGGACCTCATCTTGGTGGAGGCATCTTTAATTCCCCGCATCTGAGCATGGGCATTTTTCGTATTTATGATTTTGAAAAAGCAGATACACTAGAAAAAATTTAACAAGCAAATAAAAGTCTGTTTTTATTTCAGTATTCATATTGCATGGAAGATTACATAGATTACCTTATATAAGTTTAAGAAAGGTTATTGATTTTTAAGAAAAACATCAAGTATATAATACTACTAGAGATGTAGATATGGCTAAAATCATAATGGTGTTAAAGTGCATAAACGAAGCTCAGGAAACAGTGTCTAGTGCAAGCGTATAATATAAACCCTTCCGAGAAGGAAGGGTTTGTTAGGAGCATAGGTTCAAATAAAAGATACCATATTCTCTAATTTGAGTCACTCCTTTTTTTCTTCGCTATCAGTCCAGTACCAACTATCATCTGGAGAAGAGCTGATGGAAAGCTGATAGCAAGGAAAGCCAGAAGACACAAGTCAAATGGAATCCTTGAAATCCCCAATTTTCAGCAGGAGGATGCTGGTTTATACGAATGTGTGGCTGAAAATTCAAGAGGGAAAAACGTTGCCAGGGGACAGTTGACTTTTTATGGTAAGTGTGTGATTCCAGTTTATCATTTGTTGACCTTTTTGTTATAAAAATCATAAGCTGGGAGGTTTGCATTCAGGCTTTTCCAGAAGGATTGCACAAAATGGGATTGTGTGAAACCCTTGGTTTGCTGCTTAATTAGCATTCCCTGGGTGATTTGGGGCGTGGAGAGTGAAGTTGGGGGGCAAGGATGTTGACAGAGCAGAGAGGAAGAAGTTAGGCGGATGTGTTTGGAGGATGGATATTAGTGTGAACACACTTGCAAAGGAACCATTTTCGCTCCTGCCATCAAGCTGTAAATCTGACACAGGAAATGTTATGTTATTCATGCTCTTGATTTATTTTTTTTTCAGCTCTCTGTTTTTCTTCATTTGAATTTTGATTTGGAGCTTGTGTTAATCCTTTGTAATTGCTCCTATTTGGTAGCGGTTTAATGTGGTACCATGAACATTTCAAAATGCACACTATCCAAATTTAGTTTCTGTCAGAGTGGAGCGCGACAAATCTCTCTCACCCCGAAGACTTTTTATGTGCAGCTGCTTCTATTCCAATCAAATCGTCGGCATTGATCCAAACATAATATAAATGTAAGACCTCTAGCACGTGGTCTTCAGTTGAGCCTATCTTGGAAACCCTGTTAAGATATTGATTTGAAATCCAGAAAGGGATTTCATCGGGTAGGCATTTTGAAAGCAAATTGAGTTCTCCCAAACTGGAACATGGCTGAATCCCATCTGTCTGGAGTATTGAAAATAAGTATTATAGACTGATAATTGCTCAATAATGGCTTAAGTAAACAACAGTGTATATTCAAATGATGAGAGTAGTTCTTCAGGGGCAAGATGTGGCCAGAGCGCTAAACGTTCTTACTTCTTGCAATAGCGGATACCACGAAAGTCTGTTTTGCCAATTCTTCTTCCGGAGCATTTTGGTTTTAAGATATGGAGAAAGAATTTTGTTAACTAGTCATAGACGGTTTTCTAGAAGCATGATGAGAAACTGGGTGGAGATTTTGACTGAAGTTTACAGATTTGTTCAGTGAGATAATTTTTAAGTGCTGAGGCTACATTTTTCTCACCAGTGTAATAAGTATTTCTCATATGTCAAGAAGGGGCAACCTGAAAATATTCTGATATATGGACAATGTTTTCTCTTTTTTATTAGTTGAATTGAATTTTTGACTCAGCGGTGGCTGTTCCTGAATGTTATTTGAGTAGCTCAACAAATTCATTGAAGTCACATTCACTTCTATGATTTTCTTTTAAGTGAAATATCTGTTTTCAGTAAGTTAAAAGAGTATGAAATATTCTGTCACCTGAAGTTGGCTCTCTAGTAGGTCTGAGATTTCCTGCACTGGAAGGAGAATACTCCGGAGTTCCTGTTTTGGAAAATAACCCTTGTCATTGGCGCCCAGCCTTGTACAGTGAAAGGTTTTTTCAGGGATCCTGCCTTGAAGATGAAAATCAAGTCCTAACAGTGTTTCCCTTTTAAATGAGATTATCTGCATGCATGCGTGGAGAAAAAAGCAGAATGAAATTTGACTGCTTTTGCTGAAGATAACACAGCTTTTTCCGCAGCTGTCAAGCACCCTCGGTGTTCGAAGCTTGTCAGATGAGTTGACTTCCATGGTACTGGGCTGTTGCCTGTATGTTTATTCTTTTGTTTTTCCTCAACTAGTGTATCAGTGACACGGAAATTATCGAACTGTTTTCATTGTCACAGGAGAGCTTAATTATACAAAAGTGCTTGGCTGTCATCTTTTTCTTTCTTTCTTTCTTTCTTTCTTTCTTTCTTTCTTTCTTTCTTTCTTTCTTTTCGGTCTCTTTTGGGTTTTCAGAATGTTCCTAATATCCAGCTGCCTGGATCTCCAATTTAAATGAGTTATTATAATTAAAATCACTGTGTATTTCACAAACGGGAAGAAAGTAGCCCTAGTCACTTACCCGTGAACATCCTGTCTTTGTTGATGAGATAATTTCTTACAACATGAAGATGTGCTGTGCTTGGGGATTATAAACCTTGTGTTTCCGCTTAGAAACCTGCTTCTCTGTTTTTGGTTCCAAGTTGGTGCATCCCATTCATCACCTCTTGATTTCAACCACCGCAGACAGGTGTGCTGACTTCTGTTCTGGGTTGCCATAAGGGCGGTTATTCTGTTCTTGCACTGGAACCATTTAATCTTCCTCCACATCCCTGTTGGGGGTGGCACTTCCACTCACTCCCTGGGCGGAGCCCCTGCTTCTGGTTTGCGCTGTGGCTGTGTCTTTGGGTTGGCACGTGCTACTCACATTTGGGATGTAGGAAGAACAGAAACTAGTTCAGACAGAGAACATTTTTTCCCCTAGCCCATCTTCCCAGTTTCTTTTTGCCAAGACTTATACTTGACCAGAATGTGTCTAATTTTAATCTGCCCTTTCAGACATTTTTCAGCATAAAAAAAAATTCCTAGAACTAGATCTGTTATATTTTCACGGGTGAAAAACTACAGATCTTTGTTGCTTAAAGGTAGATATTTTCCAAATGATTTTAATATATTATTAATTTGTTAAAAAAAAAAAAAACCTTTCTGTTTTGCCTACCATAGGGCAGACAATGTTAGGCACTTAGAGCTGTAAGACAAACCCCTGTCTTCAAGGAAGTTGTCTTTGACTAGCAGTTGACAAGCAATATACTATGAAGCAAATAAATGAGCTGGAAAATTTCATGTGATGAGAGTGTGAAGAGAATGATTAGGAGGCTATGATAGAAAATAACTAAGAATAGAAGAAAGGCGTGGGAAGATAAGGTAGTCAGGGAAGACTTGTCTGAGATTTGACTTCTGAGCTGAAACATAAAGGATGAAAAAGAGCCAGGCTTTCAAGAGGTAGTACATTCCAGGCAGAAGGTAAAGAAGTGCAAAGGCCCTGAGACAGGAAGCTGCTTAACATGTGTGAGATGCATCAAGGAAACCAGTGGAGGTTAAGTCATGGTGAGAAGGAGCAAAAGGTTTTGAAACATGGGCGGTTGACAGATTACGCATTACTTGTAGGCTGGGCAGAGTTTGGGTTTTATTCCGATTGTAATGAGAAACCATTGGAGAATTTTAAGCAGGAGAATGAGCCAATCAGATTCATGCTTTTAGAAAACAACGGGGGTTGCTTTGTGGTGACTAGATGACAGGGAGCCAAGAGTAAAAGCGGGACAGTGGGTCAGGACGCCAACCAGGTGAGAGAGGCTGGTGGCTAGCACTCAAGGAAGGAAAATCAATGGAGATTTGAGATGTAGTTTGGAGTTAGAGCCAGTAAGACACTCTTGTCATTCCTACAGATAGACATTTTATAGATAAGGGAACTGATTCCCAAAGACATAACATTACTGATTGACGTTTACTCCGTAAGAAGTGGAGACAGATTTCAAATGCTACGCCTGTTCGTTCATGTTAGAAGTCCCCAACCTTCAGCGTGCATTAGAATAATCTGAAATTTTTATTAAAGTACAGAAGGCTGGGTCCTACATCCGGAAGTTCTGATTCTGTAGGGCTGGGTGGGATCTGAGAACTTGCATTTCTTTTAGGTTCCTTGGTCAGGAGGATGCAGCTTGTCTGGAGTCCACATTGTGAGAGTCATTGCTCTGTGCTAGGCTGTTTCCCAGGGGTGGAGTGACGCTAGTTCAGTTACATGCAAGCAAAGGTGTTCCTGCTTCTCTTAAAAGCTAACAGCTTGCTGTCACGTCAAGCATTGTAGCCAGCCTCCACAGACAAAGTAGAAGAGTGG
This sequence comes from Vicugna pacos, assembly GCF_048564905.1. Lineage (NCBI taxonomy): Eukaryota > Metazoa > Chordata > Mammalia > Artiodactyla > Camelidae > Vicugna > Vicugna pacos. The sequence goes on from NC_133003.1 coordinate 44,262,127, forward strand.
GAGAGGAACCGTCTTTGAAGAAAGAAAGGGGAGCATAAAATGGATTTAATTCATTGATAATTACTCATCTTTCCACCTCGTTGCGTCTGGATAGTCACTTCCTTTTTGCACGAATAGACCAATAGAATTATAGTCATCCTAGGAACAAAGCATGAACTCGTGGAACCTGATATTTAATGCCTTTTTACAATTTCTCCTATATGTGACAGGTGTTAAGTAAAATCATCTTCACCGGGAGAAAATAGGGAATATAATTTTTGAGCAATAAACAGGTGATATTTCATAGAATCCTATAATGTTTGAGATCAAAGGATCTATTGGGGCCAACCCTTTGATTGTTATAACTTTAAAAATAAGGCCCAAAGACATAAAATAACTTACCCAAGATGATACAGTGAGCAGGAATTCAGCTATGACTAAACTGGTTCTTTCTGTTAAAGGATACATGTTCCTTTTCCTGCCAGTAAGACATTTTAATAAAATAGGTAAAGGGAAAAAAAAAATCCATCAGTCATCCAGTTTCTTTTTCTGCTTGTTTTCCACAACCAAAGTCATAAATGAAAACATCCAGATGAACACCTGACGTTTTCTCTTCCTGTTTCCTAAGACAAGCACCTGATCACTGAGTCCAAAAGAGAAATTTCTTTATTTTTCTGTCCAACTTACCATCTATGGCTGTATGTCTAGACCTTGTGAGCGATGGTTCTTTGGCTCTAAAGGCAAAACTGTAGGCTGATGACACTGCACGCGGTGTCTGAGTATCTCTAAGGTCATCAGTGAGTGAATACAGAGCCTCCTGCAGCCCCGCATATTAATCTCCCCACAGATATGCTATGTGCATGTCATCACTAGATAATATTCAGCCCCACAAAGTGGCTTAAAGGACAGAGCGACCAGAAAAAAGAACGCAGTAGATAAATTAATTTTGCAGTGGAGCAGTCATCTACTTAATTGTCCTGGACATAACGGATACTGAGACCCTCAGTTTCTCTGAATGTCTCTTAAGATAAAGTCAGAAATGTTGGCTTCCTTCACTTCAGCTGGTGGTTCCAAGTAAGTGGGTTGCTGCGGTTTTTCATGGGGTGCACAGTGAAAGCATGTTGTAAATCATGGCCGGTGGGCAATGATACAGGAGTGGGGTTACAGGGTCCTCACCCCACGAGAAACTTCAGACCAGGGAAGAAACAGTCACAGCAAGGGCAGTGTATGGAAGTGGAATTCAGCTTCCTTACTCTGTGTGGCTGCAAAAGGCAGATGTCGTTGTTACAATCTTTATCTATCAAGATACATTGTTTAAATTTACTTGTAGCAAGTTTTGCATAGGTGGATTCATTTATCTGAATGTTTCTGTGCTTGTCTAAAGCAGCAGTTCTCATATTTTTGGTTTCAGGCTTCCTTTTCACTCTGAAAGATTATAGAAGACTCCAAATTGCTTATGTGGGTTGTATTTATCAATATATAGCATATTAGCAATTAATACTGAGAATTTAACTTAGTACTTTATTTATTTTAAAATAACAATAATATAACCAGTGTATGTTAATATAATTAATATTATGTTTAAAGAAAACTGACTGTATTTTTCTAAACAAAAAGAGGGACATTGTTTAGGTTTTGGCAAATCTCTTTCCTGTCTGTCTTAACAGAAAAAAAGCTAGATTCTTGTATGTGCTTTTGTGTTTAATCTATCATGATTGTTGTTTTGGTCGAAGTATATGAAGAAAATCTGGTCTCACATAGATGTGTAGGTGGAAAGAAAGGCTCTCATGGGCTCCCTGAAAGAGACCTGGGGAACCCCAGTGACCCTCAGACACACTTTGAGAACCATCGAGCCAAAAGAATACTCCCATTGCCGTTGCTGGCAGGGACATAGTTTGAGAGCCTGTAGACAGCACAGACATTGAAGCCAAGCAAGAATACGTGCCAGTCCTAACTGAGCCACTTTCTGAATCTGGACTTTAATGTCTCTGGACCTCATCAGTAAAATGGGGCAGTGACACTTAACTTTCAGGTTATTATGAGTCTTAGAAATAACATGTATAAAGTAATGCAGATTGAGATAGTCTATAAATACTCAGTGTTCATGATTGGAAGTATTTTGCTCAGAAGATGCATAGGGGATGGAGAAAGGGATGAATTCAACTCAATAAGAGCACAACCAGAGAAACACTAGGCAGTGATTGAGTTGAGGATTAAAAATAAATATAAAGCCATTCATCTGTTAGGCTAGACAGGAGCTTGGTGCCTTTGGGTGGAAGTGGGCTTAGTGACCTAGACTTAAGCCCTTTTTTATGAACATATTCCTGATTTCAAGTTCTTTTTTATTCCATGATTCATTTCTAAAGTTCTGAAATGACAACAGCACACCTGAAGAAAAGAGAAAATGTGTGCTTTTATAGAAATTGGTTAGCAATAAAAGAGTTAAAGCAACTCGTACAAAAACAATACAAGTGATGGCATGGAACAGCTATTTGTGCCCAACGAGCTGTGATGTGTTCACGAGCATTGCAGTTGACAGATCACGGAAGGCTTCATGGAGGAGGTGTTTCTGGAGAGTGAAAACTGGATAGGGGATGAAAGGGAGGAGTACATTCCAAAAAGACAAGATGTTATGAACAAAGATATGAGGCAGGATCTAGCTTATTGGATTTGAGGACAAGGAAAACCCTTATTTGACAGGAGCAGTGTGTTCACTGGGCATACTTGAGAGGAAGTGAGAGAACTAGGTGGACCCAGATGGGAGAGTACTTTAAGTATTAACCTATAAATATGAATTGTTGGTAATGTTGCTTATTTTGTACGACATTTACAGGGTGCAAAGTGTATTCACACAGCCTATCCATTATCTCACACCTGGATTACTTCCTACAATTATATCTGTTTTATTTTATTAATAAACGCATATTAATAGAAATATTCCTGCTTTGGATTGCCTGTAAGTGTGCCTTCACGCAGTTGGTTTTTACATTCTGTGTGGCTTCTCATTGTTACCTGTGAGACCACTGGCCTGATGGCACTCCCTCTGCCATTGCCAGGAGTGAAATTGCTGTGTAACTTACATAGAGATGCAGAGACCATAAATGGGAAAGTCTAAGTGAAGCACTAATTAACAGAGAACCCAGGAGATCCAAGGATTCAGGTGGGTCAAGAGGTAATCTAAAGGCTTAGTGCATTAAAGTCAGAAGGGACTTTACACTCCATCAGGTCCAACCTCCCCTCAATTCAAATGTGAAAACTTAAGCCTTCCATCTCCAAGCTCCAAATTCAAAGCTCTTTTTATAAAATGATGAGATTTTTGTACCTCAAAATTGTATTTTTCAAAGTGCAGGTGTTGTTAAATTGTCACATTCCTTTTTTTTAACATGAAATTTTCAATATTTAAAACAAAGCAAGCTGCTCTTGTTGAAGGAGGTCCCTCCCAAGACCCCTCAGAGCTTCACAGAGCTGACTTTGAAAACCCTCATTAGGATGATGACGGCTGTTTTGTAGGGAGTGGATGCAAGCCTGAGGTCGGAGGACTGGTGATTATGAGGGGGGATCAAATTTGAACACTGCCACACGACACAATACGAGTATTTCTTGTAAAGCTGCTCCTTCCTTTCAGTGGCTTCTGCAAATGGGAAGTCAGGGGTTTAAGAGAAGACTGGAACAATAAATGAGAAGACTCTTCAGTAAGGTTGGAAAATAAATAGTTCAAGTTCTGGGAATGTTGGATTCAGATATTGAGAATATCTCAGTGATTCTGTCAACAGTACAAGAATTCCAGGCTGGAGATAAAGATTTAGAAAGCAACTATACATATGTGTGTGTGTGTGTGTGTGTGTGTGTGTGTGTGTGTATGATAAACTGAAGCCAAGTAATTATCTTCAGGTTCATAAAGCTCATGACCAAATATTTCTTTTCTTTTTTTTTTTTCAATTTGAAGTATAGTCAGTTTACAGTATTATGTTAGTTTCTGGTGTACAGCGTAGTGATAGAGTTTTATACATATATAGTTATATATACATTCCTTCTCAGTGTAGGTTATTACAAGGTCTTGAATATAGTTCCCTGTACTATACAATATAACCTTGTCGTTTATCTGTTTTATATATAGAGTAGTTAGCATCTGCAAATCCCGAACTTCCAATTTATCACTCCCCATCCCTTCCCCCCTGGTAACCATGAGTTTGTTTCCTCATACTAAGTGAAGTAAGCCAGAAAGAGAAAGAAAAATACCATGTGATACCAAAATATTTCTTAAGCAATGTTAGCCAAACCTCTGCATTCCCTGGAGAGATGATTCATCTTCTCCAAGACTGTGAAACCAGCCAGAAATCATTTTGAATGGCCACAGGTCATCATGGTAATAGCAATTTAAATTTTTTTTTTTTTGCCCATTATAGCCTTTGTTTTAGATTTTTAAATTTCTAACGTCGAAGGCTCATGATGGCATTTCTTTCTATTAGCGATGAGGCAGTCAGAAAGTCACATGCCTCTGAGAATTGTTTGACCACTAAGTTCAAATTATAACTGTCTGCAGTCTAAATTGTTATTAGGTAAGATGCTTGCATGGTTCCAGAGGCTAGAAGATAGATTGATTTAGGTCATGTCTGGCAGTTATTGAGCAAAAGATTGAAATGAAGAGCTTGTTCATCTATTCAAGAGACTAACAGTGTCACAGGGTCAAGTAAAACACAACCATTTCACCTTATATTTGAATTTGTATCTTGAGGACAAGACTTAAGATGTTTTAGAGGAGAAATTCTTTTGTTCAAACCTTGAAGGAGCATGAATGGCCAAAACAGATGATTCCCTGTTGATGTGAAGCTGTGATTAAATCTATGTAGTATTTGGGATCTAGACATAGATTACCCAAAAAGGCGTTTAGACATTATCTGCTCTCTGAAATAATAGGGTTGAATCAACATTTATAAGCCTTCCTTGGTGCTATTTTTTAGACATGGAATTATAAAATGGAGTTGAACCTAGATATTAAGTGATAAATACCATGGACCCACATGCATTATCAAGGAAAAAAAAAAGAAAATGAAAGAAAGAAAGAAAGGAAGGAAGGAAGGAAGGAAGGAAGGAAGGAAGGAAAGAAGGAAGGAAGGAAGGAAGGAAGGAAGGAAGGAAGGAAGGAAGGAAGGAAGGAAGGAAGGAAACAGTGTTTTGTATCCTGCACTAAAATGGGCCATTTTTTATCCAAGGACATTGAACTGGGTGACCCGAAGAGATATGGCAGGAGAAACCTGTGTGGGCATTTGCCCTGTAGACCTGCAATTGGCATGTTAGAAGAAAGATTATCTCATTCTTTGCCATTTATATAATATAATATTCTGTTCCTGATTTCCCTGGGCCCAGGTATTGACTTCAAGAGGAACATGTTTGTATCATTTCAGACTTGGCATCTATGAATTAATTTTACTTTAAAAAAAAAAAAAAGAAAAGAAAAGTACTTGACAGTCTCTTACCAAGACTGACTTTGTTGATTTCACCTTGGCCAGCACAAGTAACTACCGCAGAGCATTCTCGTCGAGCACCTTAACCTCCCTAACCCTGTCGGAAGAGACAGAATGAGCCCTCAGAAGTGTTTAATTAGTTAGAACTTTGCAAGGTCTTTTCAAAACCCTCTCAAGCCCTCCCTTCCCATCCGCACCTCCTTTCTGAGATTGCAAGGTTGTGCCGCCAGCTTTCTGTGTTTTTGAAAGGAAGCAATGAATAAGCCCAAGAGTTACAGGAAATCTGTGACATTGAAATCTCCGTCTCTGTACGGGGTTTTGATGTTTCCTTTTTGAACTTCAACTTGACACTGCTTCATAAGTTACATTTGCCCTTCCATTCTTTCCTTCCTCCCTCTCTTTGAAAAGTTTGGCTGAGTTGTTAATATTCCACACAGATTTCTGTAGCTTTTCTTGTTTGCTTTGTTTTCGTAAACTCTGGGAGGGGAGGGTAAATATTCAGCAGGTTGAATGTGAAATCAGGCACACCGCTGCCGTTAGCCCTATCAGGGTTACACATCCAACTCTCCAAGCAGAGAACTAAAAAAGGTATTTACCTTTTGAGGTCCTTTTGCATTAGCAGCGGGATGGTAAAGAACAATGGCCAACTTGCAGCTCTCGAGGATGAAGGTTATAACCCTTCGTTCAAGTTGATGCTTGTTGATGTTAGAACTTTTCTGGAAAGTTGACCCTTTCAGCTTCCCCTCATGTGCAGCAATGAATCATCCTCATCACTAGAGGGGTTTGTAAAACTGTGTTTCACTCTTTGAAAAACATGAAATTGCTTATCGGTGGCAAAAGGGAGAAAGTATCATTTATTCAGGGACCTAGAGACGTCTGCGGGTTAAGCGACTTGTTGAATGTTTTTCCAGTCTTGCTTCTTATTGGAAAGGTAACACTAGTAATTTCCTTTTGAATTAAATTATGGATGATTGGTGGCCTCACTGAATGAAAATACTGAGGTCAAGTCAGCTAAGAGACGTGTTAAGGTTATTGAATACTATCTTCTCATTAAATACTGATATCATTTCTGACTGTTAGGTTTACACTGATAGGCACTGCCCTATAGTAATGTCCTAGGAGAAGATAACATTCCAGAATGACACCTATGTTTCTCTCCTGCGTGAACTTTGAGCTGAAAGTTTTCTGCCTACGTACATTTGCCATTACAGTTACCAATAGCATGAGTCGTGCTTTAGGCAAGGCTTGTATTTAGGAGGACTTTTTATGGAAAGTGGCTTAACATTGTCTTTGTCTCCCATGAGAACAAGGAAAGAAAATGTGACTTCAATTGAAGCGTGAGAAATGTGACATAATTTTGGTGGGGACTGGTGTAGAGGACTCCAAGCAATGTGGGAATTAAGTGTTGTCTTGAGTTCCTGTGTTAGACTGTGGGAGGGACTTGATTTCTTAAGAAGGTCTTGGAGAAACCCAGGACTCAATCAGAAATTTGGGATGCTAGGACTGTACCTTTGTGGACGACATTCTGTCAATATGAAATAAGTCAATAATAGAAAATTATGATAGTCTTGAAGGAGGAAGGAGTCACAAAAATTATCTATGTGATGTGTAGGAGAGATACCACAAAATACAGTGGCTTAAATAAGTTTATTTCTCTCACACTTCTCTACAAAAAGACCCAGGTGGGTCTCGGGCCGCTTTGCTCCACAGGGTCATTCAAGGTCCAAGGCTGGCAGGTCAGAGTTTGCATCTTACAGAGCTTCGTCTCCGAGCCCAAAGCTGTTTCAGTGGTCCCTTTTTCCAATCAATGGGAAGGGGCAGTGTGAGTCTAGGGCAAGTGTTTTAAGTAAATAACCTGGAAGTTGCTCTCATTTCTTTCATACTCACCTCGTATCATTGGTATGAACTTAGTCACATGGTTACTTCCAGCTGCAAAGGAATCTGAGAAATGTAGTGTGTAGCTCAGGAAACATGCGCCCAGCCAGAAGTTCTAGGGTGGTGGGGGAGACTTCTCCTGCTAAAAGGACAAAAGGGGGAAACAGATACTTGGGGGAGGAAGGCAGTTAATTTTACCCGTACGTCTAATGGTAGTTTTATTCATTCTGCCTTTAGTGATGAGAAAACCAGCCTCATGGACTGCAAAAACAGGACATTCAGAGTTGGACAGAGAGTGGGGTGTTTTATTAAAGCATCCCGTGAACTTCTATCCAGCCTTGTATAACCTCTATAAATGGGATTTTATTATAAGCCTATTTTTGTCCCTTGATTGCATATGATAAATGTGGACTGAACAGGCACTGAATGTATGTCTTGTCTTTGCTTTGTGAACTGCTATAGCTCAACCTAACTGGATTCAAAAAATAAATGATATCCATGTGGCCATTGAAGAAAATATCTTGTGGGAATGCAAAGCCAATGGAAGGCCCAAACCTACATACAGGTGGCTAAAAAATGGCGAACCGCTGCTAACGCAGGTAAGCAAATGACTGATAATTGTGTCTTTAATATTGGCTGTGATGGTTAAGGTGGCTTTGTTGCTATAGAAACAGAAATATGGCCAGTTGTTTCCAAAATAACATGCAACCAAATGCCATTAATAGTGGAAAATGTGAAAGTGAATGCACGTGATAAGTAGAAACGGTACGTAAATCCAATTATTCAGCTTTATTTAGCCTTGATAAGCATCTATACTGGATCTTTGGTCTTCTCAGATTAAGATCTCTGGCTGTACAGCTGGAAAGTCATGCTGACGGTCTGGAACATGTAATTGTGCTGAGACGCAAGTCGGTGTGTATATTAGACAGGAGTGCGTGAGTGAGGCAGACCTCTAAGCACCCAAATCCCCTCCTTCAGTGGGTTTTGTTACTATTATCTTCTGTCTGGGGAGACTGGTGGACGACATGGTTGAAAATGTTCACCAGCAGAACACCCAGTCTGCCTTAAACGTGTGGTAACGCCGAATGCAAGCACAAGATTAACATCTCTAATGCAACAGAAATAGAATGGAAACTAAAAGCGATGACTGAGGCTGGAGATACCAGCCTGCAGGCCTGGGAGCAGGCAGTAGTAGGTGAGAGCTCGGGCATAATCAATCCTCTCTGGAGACAGGGTACAATATCCATGTAGCTAAGGCTTAAGTGAAGATTACAGCCAAGCTGCTGCCTGATAGGACAGTGCGGTGTAAGAGAGACGGAAGGTCAAGGTCGTGGGCCACGCCCCACACTCGCCCTGGCTGGGAGCTGCAGTCCTCCCTGTGTCCTCGCCAATCAGGGCCTGAGAGAAGTCATGAGTGTATCTGTTTCTAGACTAGTGGCCCAGGGGAGGAGGTGGAGGCAACCACAAAACTAATGAACAGGGAGGAGAAGACAAACAAAAGTAACTGTGTTTCAAAATAAGCCTGCAACGGGGAGGATATAGCTCAAGTGGTGGAGCGTAAGCCTAGCATGCAGAAGGTCCTGGGTTCAATCCCCAGTACCTCCTCTAGAAATAAATAAATGAATGAACTTAATTATCTTCCCCCCAAAATAAATTAATTTAAGAAAACACAGTCCAAAATAAACCTGCAAACCAATATTCCAAACCATATGCAAAAAAATTTTTTGTTGTTTAGAAAGATAATCAGCCCATAGAACCATCTAAGAAATAGGAATAAGTCTGTTTAGGATGCTTGAAGAGATAGAGTGAAGAAATCATGCCCATGAAAAGAAACAAGATATTTTGAAAAGATAGCAGATTTTTTCTTTGACAAACACAATAGAAATAGAAATAGAAATAGAAATAGAGATTTATAACCATTGAAATGAAAATTCTACTTAGACTGTTCATTTTGTAAGGGGAAATGAGAGGTTATAGCAACAGCCACAAAGGACTTAGAAGGCGTGCTTCTCAAAACAATTTTAACAAGTTCTCCCCTGTCCTGCCTCTTCAAACACAGTCTCATCTGATATTCATCAGGGACCTCATGAGATAAATGCTATTGTTATGCCCATTTTACAGACTGGGAAACTGGCCTGCCTGTAAATTGGGCATAATTGAGCAATTTGCCTAAGATCAAATCATTAGTTAGTCACGGAGCTGAGATCCAAATATTAAATGTCTACTCAATTCAGAACTACTGAAGTTTGCCTTTCAGAATTGGTTATGTGGAAATTTTCTTAAGGAAAATGTATGTGGGGTAGAAGATGTGGCATAAAGGGGAAAAGAAAAAAAGCTTAAGTGCTTTTGGAAGGCATTTCAGAAATTGCTCTCTGTCTCTGGATTTTCTCAAAACAGACTGTGACGTAGAGATTTGCCTGCAGGAAGTATGTTGCTGGTGCCGTTGTGAGCCTCACCTCTGAAGGAGTTGGGGATCTAGGGGATGGAGATGTTAAACAGTCTTGCAGTTGCAGTAGAGACCTTCAGGAGGCGCTTGGGAGCAGGGTGGTCCTTAAAAGGCTGGTCCTTTAAATGTGCCCAAGTTGCAGCAAGGCAGCCGGGCCTTTGCAACCTCACAAAGACCAGTCATTGGATTTCAGCAAAGGACAGTGCCTGGAGGCAGGCTCAGCTGTGGTCCATCATCACACTTAGCAGCTGGAAGAATAAGGACCTTGGTTCTGAAAGAAGTATCTGGATGGTACCCCCAGAATCTGCTAGGACAGGTGGGGCATTGACAAGATACAGGACCGCCCATCCAAATGGTGTGAGTCTTGACAAAGAAATTGGAGTGGAATGGGGGTGGGGGACGACCTTAGAACGAGGAGCAGTTTTGGCCAGTTTAGTTTTCCGTATTGTATTTTCCTACCGAATTCAAATATTCACTGACATTTGATTTGTTCCTCAGTCCCCAAGTTGAGAGCCAGATTTTCCTGCTCAGATCTCCTCCCCTGTCAGTCCCCGGGGAAGAGCGCCTGCTCTGGGCACTGGCTGGGGTGCGGGTGTGCAGAGCCGCAGCAGAGGGCTGTGTGACGAGCCCAGTCCACACCCTGCCACGGGAGGGCCCCTGCCCGTCCCGAGATTCTCTTAATTCTAAAAGCCAAATGCAAACGGATCACTAGACTGTCGGTACCCAGGTTAACTGGCGTTTTCCTCCCTTTATTTAATGTGAGGGAACCTGGATGCGAGGTTCGTTCAAAGCCTAATACAATGTCTGCTCAGCTAAATCGCAACCCTGAGGCAAACAGAAAACCAGTACATCTTTATGCATTTTACTCTTTAGAATGGCAGGTAGAAAAGAGGTTCCTGGAACATGGCTCCCGGAATAGAGAAGATCTTTTGGGGTACTTATAAAAACTGACATAACCTCAGGCTGATGAATGAGGATGGTCTGTTGTTCTAGACACTAGCTTTGCTTTCTTCAGACTGGCTGCCAGCAGATGGTCCGAAGCTTAGATCACGCCACCAACAGCACTCGAGTAAGGGAAGAACATTAAATTATTAATACCTACGCCTTTTCTTAGTAAACTTCAGCTGATGTTATATATGTGTCTCTGCTTCATCCAAGAAGATGACAGTCCTATTAACCTTCAAAGTGTTGCCTGCTCATAATCTGAGTGTTTCCACTACTCTAAACTATCAATTGAGTTGTATTTCCCACCCCTTACCCCCTTGGAGTAGCACCAAGCCTTGGAGTAAAAAAAAATGTATTTTAAATTTCATCTGTTTAGAGCGGATATTAATCTGAACGGTTTCACTCTTAAATCAATAAGAACATGAGAGATTCCTACAATTTAAATCCCATTTACCAACTGATGTACCGGTTGTTCCATTTAGCATCTGACCTGCTACAAATTTAGTTGACAGATTAATAGATCATGTTATGTAAATTGCTTATGTGATGGCTATTTTCTTCCCCGTAAGCCCCTTTGATATAACAGGTAGCAAGATTGCCTGAAGGTCTCAGTTGCAGAAGGTCACTGTTTTGTGTTCCTCTTTCACAGGATAGAATTCAAATCGAGCAAGGAATGCTCAACATAACAGTAGTGAACCTCTCAGATGCTGGCATGTATCAGTGTGTGGCAGAAAATAAACACGGAGTTATCTTTTCCAGCGCGGAGCTGAGCGTTATAGGTGAGTCTTCATCCTGGAAAGAAAAAAGAGTAAAACCTTTAACTCACTGAACTAACATGTGTTTTGCCAAGCATAAATGTTCCATCCAAGAAAAGAAGTGAAGGGATCTTTAGACTGAGGATATTGCTCGGGAAACGAGTAATGTGTTCCACCAGCAGTGAGAAGAGACCACTTTCTGAATCAGCTGCTTCTGGTGCTGAGGATGGGTTAACGCAGTTCCCTTGGTGCTCATTTTTATTCCTCTATCGGTCGTTCTACTAAATTGAGCCCAGTTTCTGAAATGCTTTGGTGTCTGTGGCTGCCACCCTGATTGGCTGCAACTTCAGCTTGGAGGGAGAAGGCGCTGCCTTGGTGTGGAAAGGTTTATTTGAACAACTGGCAGATTACGTCTTGTTCTTTCACATCTGAATTTTCCAGACTGTGTACTAGCAGTCTGCCCCTCCGGCTCTATCTTTCACCCAGGGCCCCTTTCCTCCTGCTCTTCAGCGAGGCTGACCTTCCTGTGCTAGACAGTCACGGTCCTCCCCTCCCACACAGGCCACCGGCACGCACCTGTTCCTCTGCCTGAGATGCTCCGCCATCACCTCTTCCTTTCGTTAACTCCTCTCCATCCTCCCACTCCAGCTCCGTGGATGCTTCTTCAGGAAGCCACACCTGGCCCTAGGCCCCGGTCAACTCCTCCTGTTACATTTTATTTTTTATTGAAGTATAGTCAGTTTACAGTGTTGTGTCAGTTCCTGGCATACAGCATAATGTTTCAATCACAAATGCACATCCATATATTCCTTTTCACATTCTTTTTCATTATAAGTTACTGTAAGATACTGAATATAGCTTCCTATGCTACACTCACAGACATAGGAAACAAACTTATGGTTACCAGGGTGGGAAGGGATAAATTGGGAGGTCAAGATGTGCAGGTACTAACTTTTTTTTTAACATTTTTTATTGATTTATAATCACTTTACAATGTTGTGTCAAATTCCAGTGTAGAGCACAATTTTTGAGTTATACATGAACATATATATATTCATTGTCACATTTTTTTCTCTGCGAGCTACCACAAGATCTTGTCTATATTTCCCTGTGCTATACAGTATAATCTTGTTTATCTAGTCTACATTTTGAAATCCCAGTCTATTCCTTCCCACCCCCCGGATTCTAACTTCTATTACATTTTTGTCTTGCCTTTTAACTCTCCTTTATAACAGATGTTCCAGTTGCATGTTGCATTTGTTACTGTGACTTTGCTGCCTTTTTCTCTCCCTGCACTTTAACTTCCCCATGATGTCAAGGACCATATTTGGCTTAACTCGTCATTTAACCCTCAGGACTTAATGCAATATTGAAACACGTAGAATACACTCCGTAAATAATGAATGAATGAAAGAATGAATGACTACAGTAGGTGATGAAGGAGTTGAGGGACTGTTTTAAAAACTGAAGTAATGAGTTTAGTAAATAATTGAAAGCATAAGTTAAGTGGATTAACAAATCTATGGGCATTAAAAAAAAAAAAAAAGTCCAGGCCATCAACTTGCATTTGTCTCATAGAAAAATCTTGACTCTGACTCAGAATTTATCTCAAGTATCTGAGCAGTAGTTCTTAGAGAGAGCATAGTAGAAAGATTATAAAGAAGACAAAGGCAGCCCACACAAGGAGCTGATTCCAGAAATCCTGATAATTTGCCCAGTTTCAGAGTCCTGATTTTCCCTTCTGCAAAGCACTCCTTTGCTGCCCAGCATGGAACTCTTCCATGTTTAAGGAGGTGCTCCCCAACTGAATGTACTTCCACCCCGTGCAAAGTCAAAAAGGAAGGAAAACCTTACACAGTTGTTCTTCTCACCAAGTTCTTTACATGAACCAGCATCCCATCAAAAACAAGACTTTGTGAGAGTTCATGGGGCTGCAGTCTTTTTCACAGCGGCCTGGGAGAATTCTGTGCCCCTGGAATAATCATCTGCTTGGCTTGATCTACTCTAAGGATGACCTTTTTGGAAGCCTCAACACACGTACCTCCCACCCTATAAATGTTGAGAACAGTAATTCCAACTTCCTCCAGGACAAGTGTGATGGTCCCACCCTGGCCAGGTAGTTAATGGGTAGTTGGAACTGACTCTTGGAGCACAGTTCATGACTCTGTAGATTGCTTAAGGTTTTCTGCAGAGAGAAGTGTCTACTCTATTAAATGTTGTGTCAGCTAGTTAGAAGAACAGCTAAAATGGAGGCTGTGTGGCCTCAGGAATGAATCACATGGTCCTAAAACCCTCTAGGTGAATACTTGCCAATTTATAAGTTTGGGGACCTCATTATCATTTTAAAAGATTTTGTAGTTCCCTTTGTTAAAAGAAGAAAACTTGATAGTAACAGATGACTGAAAATCATGGGATGTAACCATGGGATAAAGACAGAGGATGACTGAAGTCCCAAAAGCAGAGCCTGAAGTGAGAAAGGCTATTAAATGATTTTTACCTAGAGCACTACCTGCAGCTGAACATAACAGAGTCTGTAGGAGAAGTGTACGTGTGTACACGTCTGAATGTGTGTGTGTGTGTGTATATATATGTTGTTTGTGTTCCAGGATCCTCTCCAGGTCCTCCCCCTCCCCCCTCCCCAGAGTTCAAGGCCTGAGAGGTGGGAATCACTTCTCCAACTCTTACATTCAGAGGTTTATTTAAAATCATTTCCAAATGGATCTAATTCCGAATGAATTCTTCATCTGAGTCCTTTCTTGAGTCCCTCGAGATCAGCACGCTAGAGCAGGGAAAATAAGATGAAAACGTTTGAGAAGCTACTTAACCCCCTGATCTCTGTTGAATAGAACAATAAGGCATGTCAGTAAGTGATACAGGCCAAATAAGTGGTAAAAATAGTGAGTCTTTCAGAAATTCAGGAAAGGGAGTTCGTCTAATGGACTGGACTAATCAGCTGAGCCCTGAAAAATGCTTTATAGTTGTACAGGCAGAGAGAAAGGACCAGGATGCTTGCAGATCAGAGTGAATGGGCCTGAAGGAAGATTCAGAGTTTTAAAACATCTGGATAGTTTCTCGCTTGTAGAGAATCCTGAATGTTTTCCAAAATTTTTGATTCACACACATAAATCATTAAGGTAAAGTTTAGACTTGAAAGAAGGATGGAAAAATTAATTAAGGGCTAATTTTAGAGGATCTTTGCCAACAAGCTTAGAAGTTTCCTCTTTAATATCCCATTTTTCTGCCCCCACCCCAAATCACGCTAGCATATTCCAAGTGAATTGAAGGGCGGTAAAGTTTGAATGGGTTGATCCCTAGAGTCCATCATAAGTGAATGAAAGGGACACTTGATTATTTGAGAATACATGTAAATTAATACTGGTTACCTTAGGTAAGCTCTAATATGACTGTATTCCACTAGTCATGTTGTTTCTTGCAGAATGGCAATAGTTTGACTCTAATGGATCATATAACCGGTTATTACCTAGATCGGAATCCTAGGGAGGCTGAATTCAACATAGAAACAAAAATGAAAACAAGTCCTTCAGGATGAGGAAGAAAAAAAGTGTGCTGGTTCTGGCTCTCAGTCAAATGATCAGCCTCCTCCAGTGCTCGAGAGGAGAATCCCTTCCATGCTGGGTACCAGCCCGAAAGTCATGAATAAGAGATGGTCAGGAAGCATCTGTTTAATAGGCTCTTCCCTTGGTCTTGTTTTATGTGTTCTGTCTAGGTATTTAATGTATATGTAACGTATCTATATTTAATGGACTGAAACTGCTGAATAATTAACCTGGGTGCTGGGTGATTTACTCACTGGATAGGAGGATGCCATAGAGAGCCTTTTACCTTGAGGTCAGTGTATTAGAGTAGGTCTGATTAGGAATATTTTGAATAAAAATGTCCTTGTTTGTGACTGGCCTCTTACAATTGATAGTTTATTATTCCTCAAGGCAGCTGTTCCCAGACTTTTGTCTCCTGTATTAAGCTACGTCCTGGATGAGGTTTACTTGTGTGGCGTACGCCTCTGGTGCTGCGTGATTCCCTGGTGATACCGTCATCCTGCCCCTCTCCCCACTCACGAAGGTGTGTTGGAATTGTAGTGAGTAAAGTCATAATCACGGGGAAACTCGAATCTTCCATTAAAAAAAATAAAACTAAGTTAGGCATTTTATTGATTAAAGGATAACTTTTCTAATGAACTATTCTTATTCATGTTTAATGTTTGTGTCCACTTACATAGGTGATCCTGTTGGTGATGGGGGCTGCAGACTGAATTGCCAAACTTGGCCTTTTCTGTGATGCTCCGTACAGAATACTTACGTCATTCTGTACATATCGTAGAGGATGACTGAACTCCCAAAAGCAGAGGCAGGGGTTCGGGTACCTGTGAGTCCCTGGGGGAGTGTCCTTTGGGACAAACCTGAAAGCGAAAGCAACTGAGCAGGGACATGGTCTCAGGTGAAGTCTAGCCTGTGTCACATCTGCATCCTGGAGGCAGGATGTCTGGAGCATAAACTGCATCTCAAAGTTACTCCCACCTGAGGCAAGGAGGCTGGCCTTGTAAAAATCTCTGTATCAGTTATTCATTGGGTTGCCCCTTAGGAGGTGGTGGTGGTGGCAGGAGGATGGGACAGAACCTCCCAGTTTCCCAGAGATGGGGGCAGCTGGGGGTGGTAAGCAGCCAGTGCTCACAGCAGCTGGGGTCAGAAAAAGAATCTGTGTAGGGTACCAACAGCACTCCCCACGGAGGATAAGTGATTGTGATGGACCATGATGCTTGGTTACTTCGCCCAGTTCACCTGGGTCATAGCAGGCCATGACTCAGAGTATCTTTGATTTTTTTTTTCTTACACAGGGAGTATCATTTCACTTATTTATTTGAGTATCTTTGACTTTGAAATGGGATGAATGATCCCTATGAGCAAGTGGATGTCTTCCCAGTGGTCTTGGATACGGCCCGACTTTGCCAGGACTGCATAAGGGAGAGAAGTAGCTTTGTCCTGAGGAATTTCTGTCCGGTGGTTCAGTACCATGGGGATCCTCCTGGCCTGTGTGGTGGAGGACGTCAGACTCTGGCAGGACACTCTGATGCCATTAAGGAACTGATGGGCCAATTAAAGTGAGGTGCAGGCTTGAGCAATTATCTGGTTGATTTGGCATTTGTCCAAATGATGGGCTCGCAAATTAGAAAAACATTAAGGCTAAACTAAAAGTTGTTTCGCGGGGACTTTCGCAAGTGCTCATCTGCGTCTGAGTCTGATTTCTCAGCTGCCTCGTTGAGCCAGATTACAAAATAATCAAATGGCTGAGTGTGATCAGCATCCAAGGAGAGGGCGAGAGCCTCTCCTGCCCAGCTGTAGTCATCTAGGCAGGAGCTTGACTTGACTCATTGTGAAGAGGGAAAGCTATATGCACTTCGATCTCAAACTCAAATTTGATATTTTTCACAAGTCACTAAGCATTCATTTATCAGTAGAATGTGCTTTTCCTCACTATCAAAACTAAAAGAGATCATGTGTGAAAACTTGTTGCAAACCTTAAAGTGTTTGTAGCAATATAATAGTTTTCTGTTTTGGGGGTTTTGTTTTTTGTTTTTTTGTTTGTTTTTTTTGCTATTTTTAACTAGTATCCATACCAAAAGCCTGTAATGTAGACAGCCGCAAAATCACCAGTAAATCCATTTCCTTGGTTCTCAAATTTTGCTGCCAGTTACAGTCACCTAGGGAGCTTTTCAATAACCTGATACCATACTATCCTCCATAGCAACTAACGCATCACTGGGCCTAGGACCCTGGGACCCTTCAGTCCTTAAAGCCACCCAGGTGTGATTCTAATGAACAGCACAGGTTGGGAACTACTGTTCCAACTGATCAGATCAGAAGGCAGTTAAAGTTTCCTGTGGTAAGTTTGGGAGTTTGAGATTATAAAAATAGATTTTAGAAAGACACAAGTTTCTTCTGTATAGCACAGGGAAGTGTATTCAATATCTTGTGGTGACCTTTAATGAAAAAGAATATGAAAACGGATATATGTGTGTATATGCATGACTGGGACATTGTGCTGTACACCAGAAACTGACACATTATAGCTGACTGTACTTAAATTTGAAAAAGAATGGAGAAGCATGTTATTCTCCAAAAAAAAAAAAAATCCTGTGGTATTGATTTTCAAACGTTGCCATGCGTCAGAATCACTTGGAGGACTTGTTAAATAAAACACAGACTGCTGAGCTCTACTTCCAGAATTTCTGACGTAGTAGTTCTGGGCTGGGACCTGAGGATTTTCATTTCTGATGAGCCCCCAGGTGATGCTGACACTGCTGATCCCACACCCAACTTTGAAAACCACTGGGCTAAAATAGGAAAGCTACCCTAAACAGAGTTTTTCTTTGTCTGTTTTTTTAAGTTGAATATAGTCTATCAAGCAAAGCTTCTGATTTGGGTCAGGATTCTGAATCTGAAGTTCTTCTGCCAAAAAGAAATATCAGACTTCATATAAAACAGATAAACAAGGAGCCGCTGGATAGCACAGGGAACTGTATTCAGTTTCTTATAATAACATATAATGGAAAAGAATCTGAGAAGAAAATTTATATGTATGTATATGTATAACTGAATCACTTTGCTGTACAACTGAAACTAACGTAAATCAACTACACTCAACTGAAAAATTTAAAAAACAAAGAAGAGAAACATCAGGCATCAGAGATTCCAACCATGTCTGAAAGGCCCCTTTTGCCAAGATAGTGTGTTAGGATTCAGCCAACAGAGTGACTTAGGCTGCCATGGAAGAATTGAACTAAGATGTTCTTGGCGTGGCTCCGGTGGCTTAAAGCCAATAGAAGGGGCTTGTTAAAACTCTGAAAGATAAATATTATAATGATTCCTTATGTCATTTGCCCCAAAGAAATGCCTTCAGCAAGTTAGAGTTTAAAATGTAACTCAAGAATGCAGTCCAAGACATCACTGAGTATTAATACCATGTACTGTCGGCCTTCTGTATCTGTAAGTTCCATGGCAATGGATTCAACCAACCATGGATTTAGAACCCGTGGATACTGAGGGCTGACCATACTATCCCACCACTAAAATCTCTGAGTCTTCTGTAAAACTGCTCTGAAGGCAGCATCCTTCTGCAAGTCCAAAGACCTTTACATAAAGGAACTTCCAAAAAATTCTTAAAATGTAGATTCAGGAAGAAAGTTTGTCTTCTAAAAAATTATATAGTTCTCTTTTGTTTTTTGTTTTTGTTTTTTGGGTTTTTTTTGTTGTTGTTGTTTTGTTTTTTATCAGTCGGAAAGAAATAGAGGTTTTTCCCTTCTGCCCACCAGGCTAACCTGCCTGCTTTGGCTTCCAGAAGCTCACTTTATTGTACTAAGTCTAGTAAGATTGTTTTCTATCCTCCCTTCATTTGACTTCAGCCATATTTTAAATGTATTTATTACTTTATGTCTTTTACCATTATCCACTGCAAGTCTCTTTGAATTAGTGAACATATAAATAAATGAAATAAAGTAATAATTTTTTTTCTCTCCACCACTTTCTGGCAAAAAATCGATTCTGTTTTGGTAGCCTGACCCAGGGAGAGTTAGAATTGGTGTTCAAAAAAGACTTAGCAGTGAATTTCAAACTTTAACACATGTATACATTACTTGGGTATCTTGCTAAATTCAGATTCTAGTTTCAAGTCTGGGATAGGGTCTAAGATTCTGCCTTTATAATAAGCTCCCAGGTGATCACCAATGCATGTGCTCTGGGGAGCACAGTTTTAGTGGTAAAAACTATAAAAATTTAAATTCTCAGGTCCCCTCTCGTGGTGGATGGAGTTGAGGAGTGTGTATAGTTGATAAGCTCCCCCAAGTGATTCTTATGACCAGTTAAATTTAGATGCCATTGATCAAGAATCTTCTTTATAAAACCTTCTGTTCTCCAATTTTAAGCCATCCCAGCAGAATAGTTTCCTGACTTGTAAAAGCAACTAAGAGTTGGAGGGAGGACTAATGACTTTTTGGTTCATCCACTCTACTTCCAATTAATCCTTGTTTCCAATTCTGAACCCAGTGTTGACAGAAGCTTCATTAATCGTGTGGGACAATTTCTACCAGAAATAGAGCGTTTGTGCCAACAACGTTCCAGCTGTATTTTTTCCCCCCAAACACGAGCTGACATTGGCTCTTCTAGGCTCCTGAAGAAATTCGTTTGTACTTAGTGTGAGGCAGGTTGCTCTTAATAAAACCTTTCGAATGTGTTTGAAAATAAGCATAGCGCAAAGGCAAAAACAAGTCCTTCAGTTAAGTGCCTTATTGGAGGAACAGGACAAGCATGAGACCAGTCACTGATGGACCACTTCTGCATCTCTCGTCCACCCTGTGGTATGTTGCTCTTGAACCTGCATGTCTAGGGCAGGGCCCTTAAAACTGCTGTGATACTGTAACTCACAAAGCATCAGGAAGCAGATTCTTTGAACAGAATGAACCAGTCAAAGGAATTGGACGGGCGTTGATGACACTGGGTTGGCTGTCTGGGAGTCCCCAGCGAGGAGAGAGGAGACAGTCCTATTGCTTCAGAGAGGCCCAAATCTGGGCACAGCTGAACTCCCAGAGCCCGCTTGCCCTGCCACCTGTCACCTTCCCCTAAGTATGTGTTTTTGGGAAGTGGGGAAAGGATGTTACATGCGGGAGCTAATGCATATTGGCAGGAGCTGGGTCAGTGTATCCTTCTCAGTTCAGCTTTCAGTGACTTCCTGTTGGTAGCCTGAAGTCAGCCGTGATGGGAATATTTGCACCACAGAAACTGGCAAAAACGAAAAACCAAGTTCTTCGGTGTTCTGTTTTGCTTACAGAGCCAGTCGTTAAACATCTGCCATCACTCCAGTTCGCATGGTCAGCAGTGCAGGCGGTCAGCACTCTGAATCTACCAGTTATGGAGGGCTGACTGTGTGCACTGTGCTCCACTAGCATTGAGGGAGCACCTGCCAATTTATCTTCGGGGGTCCTGGAGCCAATCTCCCCGTGGACACCGGATGCCAAGGGCCGACTGTATGAACAGCCGGATTGTTTCTTGGGTGGTTCTGCTTTATTTGGCTGAGGTCCAAGTCTAGAGAGGATGGAGTGTCTTGTACACAGACCAGAAAGTTCAAGAAGCCATTTATACCCCCACCTGGAGAAAAGAAAGGGCTGTGGTATCCAGGCAAAGCGTCATGAGAAGGAAACTTCCTGTTCTGAACTAAACTCCCAAGTTCTCTCCCAAAACAGGTGTCAATTCAACAAATATTGACTGAACATCTACTTTATGCCAAGCACTGTGCTAGGTCCAAGGGATGTTCAAATCCATAATGCATCATCGCTGCCTTCAGGAAACTGATGATCTAATAAATCGCTAGGAACCAGTGCTACCATTTCTTAACCAGTAGAATTCCAAAAGTCTCACAGTCTGACTCTCTTAATTCAACAAGTATTTCTATCTCATAAGAAAGTTATTCATAATCAGATATGGCATTGCAATACTGTATGTACACTGTTTAACTGAGGGCACAAATTTGTGTGAGTGTTTAGAACCTTATGCCAAATATGATGAAATATCACTAACTTGGCCTGATACGGGAAGGTCAGAGTGATTACAGATATTTAAAAATGCACACTGTCTTATCTTTATACAGATGGGATAGCTCAAGGGAGGTTAACAAGGGCTTAGCAGCTGAAAGCTTTTAAAACATAAGAATGATTTTCAGCCAACATGTTAATTGTTGTACAAAAGGCGATGTTTCAAAATGGCTTTTAAAGTCTTTTTCTTTGGATAAGAAAGATTTCACCCATATCTACACAATTAATGTTTGGCTTTTCAAACCTTTATAAAGAAAAAAGGGCTGAGTCTGATCCTGCTTGTTGGCAGAGAAAGTGTCAAGACATCTTGAAACGGCTCCTGTGCTTACAAGTGTTTGTCAGTTATCATAGTGCCTGAAATGCCAACATTAAAGATGTATTTCCCAGCCACACGAGGATGGATGAGATACTACTACGCAGAAATAGGACAGAACTCATTGCTGGTACACAAAACTGCCTGGGTGAATCTCAAGAGTATTTAATGACTGAAAAAAGAAATCTTATGTGAAAGAAGATCATAATGTATGAGTATGTATGTGTGTATGTATATATGTGTGTGGGTGTATACGTGTATATATATGTTTATATTATGTATATAATATATATATATGACATTCTCAAAATGACCAAACTGTCGAGATGGAGAACAGATTAGTGGTTTCTAGGCATAGGAAGGACAGGCAGGTGGGGCCAGGTGTGACTGTAGAGGGATAGCATGGGGGAGATCTTTATGGTGATGGAAGTGTTCTGTATCTTGATTTCAGGGGTAGTTACAAAAGTTGAAGCATTTGGTGAAATAACATAGAACTCTCCACACTGTACGGAAGATCAGTTCCCCTGTGTGGATACTGTGCTTTGCTCACGTAAGATGTAACCGTGGTGGGGAGCTGAGGAAAGAGACACAGGGCCTCTCTGTATCATCTCTGCAACTTTCCGTGAATCTACAATTATTTCAAAATAAAAAGGGTTTTTTTTATTGTTGTTTTTTTCAAACAAATATATTTTCTTGTCTCCAAGAGGCTTTTCA
Organism: Vicugna pacos; assembly: GCF_048564905.1. Lineage (NCBI taxonomy): Eukaryota > Metazoa > Chordata > Mammalia > Artiodactyla > Camelidae > Vicugna > Vicugna pacos. The sequence goes on from NC_133003.1 coordinate 44,284,217, forward strand.
GCTTAAAATTCTCTAAAAATGGTGGCAGTAGTGGAGTTAGTGGGAATAGCAGAGAGGAGGAGCAAGTATAAGGTTCTTGCTCTGGGAAGATACTGATGTACAATATGTGTATTTCATTTAATCTTCAAAACTACCTTGTGACTGTCAGTATGATTAGTTCTGTTTTATAATAACTTACCCAAAAGAGCAGGAGCCCATCAGGAAGGGCCATCATGTTAGGGGGAACCCTGGGGAAACAGGGTGTTCAGTGAATTAGACCAAAACCAGCAGAGTATTAGGGTCTTAGAATATCAGCATGGTTCTGATACTAGAATAGAAAAATCTCACTTTATAATTTGTTGAGAGTCTCTTTGTGAATAGCATCCCTGCTCCAAGAGGCTGATTTTAAGTCAGCCATTCTGTAGTGATGGACCTAGAAAGAAGAGTATTTCCCGTGCCGCCAGCCTTCTAGGTACCTGCCCAGCAAGCCAGGAGAAGTTTCGGGTTCCAAAATCTGATCCCAGCGACATCTCCTCGGTGGTGGAAATCCTTGAATGAAGGCATTTGCTCTAGGTTTATTTTTATGGAGTGATGAGGTAATAGTTAAAGATAATAGATAAAGGTTAAAAATAATATGAATTTTGGAACTTCTGAAAGGGCCAGCCTTAATCCATCACCTGGCTTTGTTCCCAGGGGTGTTTCTACAGACTCTGATAGAACAGGCACATGTTAATTGCCCTCTCCTCTTCAATGACAGAGTAAAATATCGCACCCATACATCTCCCAAGTGGGACTGCACTGCACATCTCGTTAAGGACTTAGCATTCTCTTGAAAAATGATACTACGGCACAACTTCAGTTTTCAAGGGTTCTGTTGGCCACTTAAAAATCCCCTTGACACGTGACCAAGAGTCATTTAATTAAGTCAAAGCAAACAGCTGAGAATTGCATGGACGGCTTCTCCCAGCCAGGTACTTGTCCTAGATAGTGTAATGTTAATGTATTAGAGATCATTGATAAATAATAAAAAGTTGCGTTTCCCACAGGAAGGCAGTCCTGTAGTGTGACTTAAACCAAGACTGGGAGAGCAGTGCCCTCTAGTAGTCCATGTAAGAAACATTGTCCTCTAAGTGCATGAGATTTAGCGAATGAGGATCTGCCAGGATTGGTGCTACTCTCAGACTCAAATGAGTTATCTGACAGTCGGTTTTATCTTTTCTGAGCTATTAGGAACTCACTGATGTTTCACCTTCAATGTGCACTAATTTTTTTTCAGTACCTGCAAAGGTTGGATTCTAGCAGTGCCCTTTTAGGACCTTACCAACAACTTTTAAAGCCTGATTCTCTAGAAATGTCAAATTGAACAGCCTCCTTTTGTTTTTCCTTCAGACCTCTCCTTGGGTTTGGGAATCAGAATAAATATAGGACACAGACACCAAAAAAAGGATCATCCCACAAGCGTCAGGGTATCTCAGGTGTGAAAGATGGTTACAAAATGGCAGAATGTTAAGAAACCCATTAATGGGTCTAGTATTCAAAAACAAATGAAAGTCTGACAGTTTTTCCCTAGAAAGCACTGCAGTTTATGGTGGCAACTGATAGATTTCCAGAGTTAGCTAACACTAGAAGTAAATTAAGCAAATTGAGTAAACAAAGAGAAAAAATTTAAATTTATGATTCCATTTTTATTAGTGAAAAACATGCCTAGAGACAAGGCAGTGTTATCTCCACGATATCCAAAAGATAACATGCACAACCTACAGTACAAATGCTTTGGAAACTGGAATGTGCATTTTCTGCCTTCTGTGTGGCTCATATCTTCCTATTTCAAATCCCATAAAAGCAATATACAGTTTTTTGACAAATACACCCATGTGTTGTGCACAGTTTGATTTATGTAAACTCATTTCAAATGCAATTGCAGAATTCCTCCTGAACAGATGAAAAATGTCTGCCTAAAGTGATAAAAATATGTGTGCAGAAAGATGAAGTTTTAAGAAGGGATTTTTTTATATGTTAGAGATTTGTAACTCTATTTCACAAAATACCTTTAAAAAAAAAAACTTCTGGGGACTTGATTTTTTTTTTTTTTACATTAACCTGTCAGTTCAGGTGTTAACCCAAGATGGGAATGAGTGTATTCTGCTACAAGAATCTTCTTGTATTGCAAATTAGCATGTGTGGGAGTGATAAATGGAGAAGTGATGTCAATATAACAGATGCTGTCTTTGTCCACGTGTGTTACTAGTTCCAGCAACCAAACACAAAGCCCACTAACACAGGTCAGCACAGCTATCCAAGGCAGAAGGCGTACCGACCATGACTCCCATTCAGCCCCGTACTTTTCTTCTTGGCTCACTTGGGCTGCGTACTCTAACGTGGCGATGTTCAGGGTGGGGTTCTCCTCAGTCTTTCTGTAGCTTGCGCTTGCTTTATAGGTTACCAGTCTCAACTCTTTCTTCTTGCCTCTTCCAGCTTCCTTAATTCATTGAGCTGTCTTCATACACACACTCACACACACACACACACACACACACACTGAAGTCCTGTATTGTGTGTAGTATTTGTATATTAGGAATTTAAGCTGTCATTCTAATTATGCCAGCATATTTACTAGAATGATTATTGTTTTTGTCAGATTTCCTGTTACACAATATTGAGTAGGTCTGTCCTGACCTTATCTTTTTTCAGAACCCTATAATTTTTATTATGTGATTTTGCAGATCATACAAGGAATACATTTATCTCATTATAGCAAAAACATTTGTAGTTGAACTCTACTTATTCACTGCAGTTATCATTATGGAATTCTCACAACAGATCCTAAAATATGTTAATTCAATTTATGCAGAAGAAAATGGAGATTTTTTTTCAGAAGGCATCTTTTATATTTCTGTTAGGATACAGATGTATATCTTTTGATTTAGGGAAGAAATAATTACTTAATGTTATTTCCACACAACTACGTATTTGGTATCAACATGAATGAATTTCCTGGGACACTGGTAGTGAGCACGGATTAGAGTTTTCTAAGAGCAAGTCACAATGTCTCCCGCAAGAGGAAAGCATTGCACTAGGCAGTAGTAGTGGGAAGCTGCACAAAGTCACTGTTTTTTAAGGAGAAGCTCACATAGGGCAATAATACAGACATTTCAGCACGTCCTCTGACATAGACATGCACACAGTGCTGAGTCAGCACAAAATGGATGCTTTAACCTACAAAATCAGAAAAATGCCTTATCAGCTTTTTTTGGTTTTGTCTTTCCCTTTTGCTTCCCTGAAATTTTTAAATATTTGTTCATTTGAACATGGAATGCTTTTTTAAAGAATCCCTCAGTAGGGTGATGAAATGTTCTGTGTCTTGATCTTCATGTTGGCGTATACCAGATCCATCAAGCTGTCCGCTTACAACCGGTACATCTTACTGTATACCAGTGATGCTCCAACTCTCCATCAACCCATCGCAGTTTCTAGTGCTACTGCCTTTACTTTGGAAAAAAATTTAATTTCCTCCCTTTGATGCTCAAGGCAGCAGTAAGCGCATTACAGAAAGAAAAAAGCTACAGAGAATGATCTAGTGGGGTTTTTCTTCCATAATAATCAACTCTTTTCTTTATTCTCTTCCAGCTGTGGGTCCGGATTTTTCAAGAACCCTCTTAAAAAGGGTAACTCTTGTCAAAGTGGGAGGTGAAGTTGTCATTGAGTGTAAGCCAAAAGCTTCTCCGAAACCTGTCTACACCTGGAAGAAAGGAAGGGACATATTAAGAGAAAATGAAAGGTATTATCTTGAACTATTTTTAATATTTGATTAACCTATAATAATTTATTGGTCTGAAATTAATAGTTCTAGAGGAAGGAATTTACGATCTGCTCTTCATGGACTGAATGTTAATCAGAGAACTGAAGCTTTGGAAGAGGGTGGTAAATAAGTTGGTCTTTATACTCTCTCTTGATATTAAGATTCTAGAAAGTCCTCCCTGCCCGAATTGATCACATGATCTCTGTTGAAGACTTTCATAGCTGTCCAAAGTTGAGCAGCTGGAGTATCTTCTTTTATTTTAGCCAAAAATTTATTTGTAGATTTGCCCACTTTTCTCCATCCTACCTCCTTTTTGCATAAACATTCAATTCTTCTTTGTTATGACAACCCCTCCAATATTTGGCAGTGGCTGGTATATCTCGTTCCTCTCTCCTTTTCTAAAGCTAAATATCTCTAATTCCAAAACTCATTCTCAAATAATACAGCTTTTATTTTTTCAAACATGTCTTTTTGAAGCAAAGTTTCAAGAAGAAACTTTTTTTGAAAAGTTTTTTTCTTTCTGAGGTCTAAACTCTTCACCTGTGTATTTCCTGTTATACATGAATTATAGCTAGAATGCATGTTGTTTGTACAGCGTGGGGTTTCAGGTCATATTGTGACATATGGTAAGTATCTCTGAAGACCTCTTCTTGGCTGTCACCTCTATAAAATATCCCCACCCCTTCCTGTAATCTACTCAGTCTGTTGGAAAATGGTAATTATGCGTGAGTCTATGTCAGCCATAAGATGACATTTACCAGCTGTATACGTAATGATTTTAATTGATGCTAAAGGTCAAGTACTCAAGGTTGCAACGGGGAAGCCTGTTAAAACGTGTATGTATCTGCTTTACACCTGTACACCTTTGGATTTACACGTGCAAAGTAGATCACCGCACTGATGTTGCTGTCCTTAGTAATGATTTTGCAAACAAACCTGATATAGTTTATAGATGGTGTAGTCACACATTAAATTCATAATATACATCTCTTTCTGACTTCCATTTATCAAGAAAGCAGTATAGTTTACTCATTATTGGCATAGCTTGGAACTAAACCTAGAACTTGAGAACCTCGTTTCTTATTTTGCCGTCTTAAACATCAGGTTCCTTTCCTGTTTGACCTCAGTATTTCCCCAAATATGGTATGTAAGATTACTTTTAGCAGTTAAGCATTTACTTTGATGTCTATTAAAACTTAATTGAAATATAACTAGTATGTACTGCATGTATTCCTTAGATTAGGCTACATTTAAAAAGTTTTAATATAACAGTGATACAAAGAAAAAGTATTTTAAAAATTTTATGAATAATAGGCAGACCTGTCAAAAACCATGAATGAATGAAGTTCGAGTAACATGGGAAATCAGTCCAGAAGAGGCTAAACTTTGTCCCTGTCACAAGCAACCTGCAGGGTCTTAAAACAAGAGGCAATTTCTCATCCTGACTGTGTGCCCATCAGGGGTCTGCTGGGAGGCAGCTTGGCTTTTCTGCCCTGTAAAGCCACGACTGGTAGAACAGCCCTCTCTGGAACATTAGAATTGCAGAAGGAAAAGAGGGTAGCTAGATATGTATGACGTCTTAAAGCATCTGCCCGGAAGTGAAACATTTCATTTTCACATGTTTAATTTGCCAAGTCACATGGCTCTGCCCAAGTTCAACCCAGCAGGGAAATATAATCTTACAATATGCCTAGAAGAAAAGGAACAACCTACCGTTTTGAACAATGTTGGTAACTGCTTATCACTGCTATAACTTAACCATTGGTACATGTTGTTTAAATTACCTTTGGGAAAATGGTATATCGATACCAAGAATTCTATTTACTAAGTGGGTTTTAGAGATTCTTTCTACTACTTATCACCAAGCTATCTCACTCCAGTTTTTATCTTCTGATTTGATTGATAGGGTTCAAATATTGCTTCCACATTTCTATGGCACTTAAAGATATCTTTAAACCAGAGAGACTTCCCATCATTACTCAAGTCTTGGTATTTATCACCTCACCTCCAGTGTCACCAGGCATGGCCCCAAACTCTCAGTATTGGCACTTTTTCTCCACGTTCGTGCTGTGTTCTCACAGTTCTGCTTCTCCCTTCTCCCTCGCTTACAGTGTATTAAACAGATAGATTGATTTTCATTATGTAAATGAATCCAAAAGCTGGCCAAACATAATTTAAAGGTGAATGGTGGAGACTTCCGCGTGTGGCAGATCCAAGGGCGACACCTGCCACTCTATTCTATTATCACCAAATGGAGATGCATGTCGAGTGCCTCCCACCTTCTCATTTTTCAAGAGAAACTAGAAATGGGGACTTTTATTGGACTATCTTAAATTTTAAAATTTTACTTATTTCCCCAATAATCAGAGAAGAATTCTGCCATTTTCTCTTTTTTTCCTGATGATGGAGAAACATAATAAAGTGGATAATTGAACAAGAACAATTATATGTAGAATTCATGAGTGAAAAAGTTTAGAATTCTTATTTTAAGAAAAGACTGACATTGTTTGACCAACACAAGATGCAAAAATCTTTGACTGTGTCCAGTGTTGAGTAATGGTTTCTGATACACCGGCTGGTTAGCCCTAGTTCTCTTTTGAGATGTGGAATCTTAAGCATCAAAAGGCAAATCTTCAGCATTCCAATAAAAGATTATTAATCTCAAGTACAAAATACTGATAGAAACACAGTTTCAATGGGACAAATCTTTACGATCAGGTATCACTTTTTACAAATACTCTCCGTAGACTCTCTGTTTTGACAGACTCTGCCTAATGCTACCTTTTAAGTGATATTTAATTTCAAATTTAACTGACCAACTGCCTACAAATGAGTTTACAAAATATATGTATATATAAGAAACAACACTTTAAAATATTTAAATGTTTACCTTATTTAATCATACGGCGATATTATAGTTATCTTGGTAGGTTAGGAATCAAAAATACTGGTTTGATGTTAACATACGAAAAAAATTTTTAAATATGTTTGTATGTGCTTATTTTGGTTTCTCCAGGCTTTAGAAATTGAAATCACATTTACACTGGCCTTATCTATATTAAACCAGCTGACTAAATGAAAGATTTAATCTTCGCTCTTTATAGCTTTGTTATTGTGTACACAGCATGTCCATATACATAAATCATTTCTCGTTTTCTCATATATTTATCCAGCAATCAGAGTGCAGGCAATGTCAGACATTTAAAATAGGGATGACTTGTCACAAAGGTCCACGTGCTTTAGTTCTCAGGGGAGGCCTCTAGTCACCACCAAAGCAGGAAAATCATTTGGATTAATTGAGCAATTAAGCCTATTAACTGAATAAAGTTGATAATTTTGTTTACTTTTGGTTTCTAAACAGAAGGCACTTGAGGCAGATGAGGCTGAAGTTGATCTGTTTCAAACAAAAACATCAAAGTACAGAAATAGCAGAATCATTAATAAAAACCTAGGCTCCCAGAATGGTAAGGAGTCACAAAACCAACTTAGATGGACCCTTCTGCTGGTAAATGGCAGACACCCAACTAGAAGCTGGCTTCAGTACGACAGGGAGCTCGTGGCTCCACATTTGAGAAGGGCAGTGATGGACTGTGACTTGAGGTGGGACAGGGCCCCCAGAGTGCCATCACGACAGGCTCGCTCTCTTCATCCCTCGCCAGGGCCTTCCTCTGCGGTGGCTCCATTTTCTGATAGGCTCTCTCCTCTCCCGGTGGTAGGGTGGCTGCCAGCAGCCCCCTGCTTCCCCTCTTTTCTAACTTCTCACAACAATTCCAGAATAGATGCTCATGGAATTGAATAAATCTGCCATGGTCAGTGCTCTTCCCTGCACTGGTCACGTGCAAGAGGGATGTGCTACGCCGATTAGGACATGGTCGTGTGCTTATCCTAAGAGGCACATGGGGAAGCCCGCATCAAACCTCATGGCCTGAGGAAGGACAGGGACTTCCCCAAAGAAATGCCGGTCCCTGCAACCAGAAGAAGAGTAAAAGGATTCTGGGCCGGGAGCAGTGTCCAGTTCCTACTACCATCATGGCGCCCAGCTTCCACTGCAGGGCAGGGACCCCCACAACGCCTGGACCCTCATCCTCCCCTGGTTACGTCTAAGACAGGGACCTGATTGTCAGATTATTTCTCATAACCTATATCCTTATAATTTCCACCCATTGTTTTGGGCTTTGCTTTCTGAAGTTTTACTAAAAAATCTCGTTCTTCACCACCACCTGTCTTCTCTCTATATACTGGCGAGTTACTCTCAAGTCTTCCTTCAGTACTTCTCCAAGCCCAAATGTCCCTGACAGCCTTCATATGACATGACGTGGACTCCTCTCACTGTCCCCATCATTTCTTCCAGTGTCTTTCTGAAAGCCAGAGTTAAATTTGCCATTCAGAATTGAAACAGTATTAATAGGGGAATAAATAACCTTATCTCTGTAGCAAAGGATGATAATTATTATGATATTATGTCCCTAGAGAGGAACTGTTGTCTTTTTTCTTCTGTTGGTAAGGCAGGAGAGTGTGCATCACAGAAAGACCACTCCCTCCCAATGGTTATTTTTAAAAATTAACTGAATACTTAAAGGGGTAAACCTAGTTGTCCGGAAAATTCACTGAGACAAAACACTTTACTTCTCATTAAAGCAGAAGTGAGTGAAACGTTACTGGAGCTAATATCATGTAGAGAGTTCTTATTCTTACTCATGCTTGAGAACATCTCACCTTCCTTTTAGACATTAGGCTAGTGCATTATGTTAAGTAATGGACAATAACCGAGTACAGATTTCCAGAAAGAGTTCCATGCATGTCACAGGCATGGTTTCAGAACAAACTAGCCAACTCCAATTTCGATCAATGAACAGAACATTCACTGGGTGCTGGCCACATGCTCAGACCTCTGCTTGGCGCTGGGGCTAGACAGAAAGAAGAGACGTAAACCCAGCTCTCAAAATGCTTGCAGATCCGTGCGAGGGGCCCAGCAGCAAAATAACAATGTAAGTTTTTCAATAATCCTAGGGCATATGTTATAAAGGTGATGTGTTTGGAAGGAACATTGAAAAATGTCGGCCAACAGTTGATTGTGGAAGCCTTGGATTTTATGTGTGTGGAGTTTAGACTTGACCTGGAAGACCCCAGAGAGAACTGAAAGATTTTATGCAAGGGAACGCGCGTCCATATGCGTGCTGCAGGGTTGCTCTGCCTGCACCGTGGAGGAGGAAAAAGATTAGGGAGGCGGAGAGACCAGTTGCAGGCAGGAGCCCAGGACGGAAATCAAAAGGACTTCAATGATGTCAGTCTTCTGAGAGTAAAGGAGGGGAGACATAGATGGGCTATTAAAGAGTAGAATTTAAAAGACTTAATGATGTGTTAAGTTGAAAGACTTTTAAAAGAAGGAGAAAAAAAAGAAAATGACTCCTAGGATTCCACCTTGAGCAGGTAGATGGCAGTGCCATTTGCCACAATACTGAGTACAGAAAAAGCAAATTTGAGAGGGGACAATAAAGAGATTAATATTAGCATGGTAAATTTGAGGTGCCTGCAAGTAGAGACGCCATGGTCAAATGAGATTTCCCATTCAAGCGTCTCCCTCTCACTGCAGGCTTTTCCCACTAGCTTATTTCAAATTGTAAACTCCCCCATCCTCTCTCCTGCCTTGTATTTTCCATACTTCTTATCACCACCAATAATACTAACATATTCCCCTTGTAGTTTCATTATCTGTCTTCTCTACGCTCCACCTCATCAGAATGCAAATTCCATGAGAATAGAGGGTGTGTGTGTGTGTGTGTGTGTGGCTTAAGCAATACAAATTTAATATCTCAGAGCCCTGGAGGTTGCAAATCTGAAATAGCTCCCCTTGGGCTAAAGTCACGTGTTCCTTCTGGAGGTTCTAGGGGAGAATCAGTGTCCAGCGCTCTAGAGGTCACCCGCGTCCCTCAGCTCACAGTCCCTTCCTCCGTCTACTTTGAAGGACTCTCGTGGTTTCTTAGAGCCCTTTGTGCTTATCCCATCCTGTGACAGAAGCGTCTAGGACAGTGGCTGGTGTAGAATGAGGGCTCGGTGAGTGAATGTCCCGTAGGAAATTGGAATACGAGTCTGAGTTACTCAAAGGCAGAGACCTGGATCTCACCAGCCGATTAGAAGCCGTGGAGTGAATGTGTGCACCCAGGGAGAGCTATAGGAATGAGAATACCTTTGAACCAGAGGATGGAGCCCTGGGGAACAGCCACATGCAGAGAGAGCCCCCCTGGGAGGACTGAGACAGGGGATCAGAGACGTGGGGAAACAACCAGCAGAGTGAGATTCACAGAAACCAAGGGAGAAGAAAGCTTCAGGAAGCAGCAAGTGCTTGGTGCTTCTAAGAAGGTCCAACAAAATAACAACTCAAAGATGACCGCTGGAAATAGGAACCTGGACGTCACCTTGGGCTAGAGCACTTTTAGGTCACTGTGGGCGTGTCTTAAAGACACAGTAAAGTGGTATGATCATCCGTATTCTGAGGCATTTCTTCCCCGACTGAAATACACATGTAGGTTTGCCTGACCACTGCCCGCCACCCACAGTATCATCAGGTCAGGTCGAACATTCTGTGAGTATATTCAACCCAAATAGGAATAAAATTCATGTATCTTGTCCAGAGACGTTGAAATCTTCCTCCAAGGTGACATGAGATCATGGCCCTAATTTGCCTCTCTTCCCAAAGGCCTTTGGAAGAGCTGAAATTCGTGTAATACACGGAGGGAAATCCCAGCGCAGGGCGGCAAAACTTCATGTTGTGTCTAAGGTGTGAATCCCCGCAGTCTGGGAGGCAGAGCAAACGTGATGGCAGGTATTTGCCCAGAAGGCCGATCGAATCCTTGCGTGGAGAGGAAAGTTTATTGCCTCAGGCATTCTGTTTCTCTTCCGGAGGCCGAGTGTCTATATCTGTGCTCTTAATGAGAAACCTGCCCTCAGGATATCTCTTACAGTTGCTGCAGAGCCATACAGCTCTGTTATTAGGAATTCTGCCCTAGGGAACAATTATGTTATTGCAATAATTAGACGCAGTTCATCTCCATAATAATGGAAATCCTGCCTTGGAGGCAAAACAACATCAAAGCAACTCGAGCATCATTGCTCTAGATAGAATCCATTGCCCCGCTTATTGGTAGTACTAAATCATTTTAATTTTGCATGTGCAGTCGTGGAAACACACAGAGCTTATCCTGCTCTCCAAATTCAGACCTGGAACTTTCCCCCATTACTTTGGTTTGTCTCTCCTAGAGCCACGCATAAAATAGTTACGGCTTTCAGCTCCCGTGAAGAGCAGTTGCAGAAGACTTTAGAGCCATTTGTTTGTAAGTGTTTGTAATGATGCACAGACCTCCGCCGGTGCAGACCCCATGAACTTAACCCTCAGCCACCAGCCTTTTCTCCCTCAGTCTGGTGTGTCATGTGTGCTGTTGTGTGGTCAGGGGTTATAAAGTGATGTCCAGATTCAGGCAGGGACCCCCACCAGCTGTTCTACTCATGCGGTCATGGTACTGGCTATACCTCAGGATATGCTGAGAAGAGAACTGAATTTTTATAGGGCAGTATTTAAAATAAGGGCCCCAAGCTAAACAGAACACCTGATAAAATCCTTCCAGGGGTCTCGAGACCCACACTGATCCTCGGTCAGCCCTCTGCCCCTGTCCTGGTTCTGCCCTTGCTACCTCTTGTATGGACTTCGCAGCTATTAAACTAACCTCTTAACTGGCTTATTTGGAACCAGCCCTTGCTCAAACCTGCCACAAGACGAAACCTCCCACATCATATCTCTGATAAATTCAAAGCAATAAACATTTGTCACACGCTTCCTCCGTACGAGACACGTTTGATGTGATGAACGTAACCTAATTTAAATCAGGGTTCTGCAGGCGGCATTTAAAAAGGGACAGAAAAGTCTCCTTCCTTTTATTTTCATCTTATTACAGGTACAAATTTTATTTTTTAACAATGTATAAAATACCATTTTATAGTCATGGTGAGCTCAAGAGCTCGCACGTCCCTGGGGAGCAGACAGAGTTAGGGAACGGTTTTGGCAGGAGTCTCCATGCTCCTTTTAAATTGTTTCTCATCCTTGCTCAGTTGAGTTCGTTGTGTGCACTCCCAAAGCATCTGTGGGGACTTACTGCCTAGCCACCTGGGAAATCACTTGACCTTCCTAGGGCAGTGTCTCTCTGTCCTTCAGGCAGATCCAGAGGTAGTTCCCAGATTCAGGTCTGCAGACTGGTGCCGAGCAGACTGCAGCAGAATCAATGGATGTACATTTGTAAGTGCAGGATCTCACTCTCCATCTCAGAAGGAATTCTGAGGTGAGACCCAGGAATCTGGATTTAAGTTTCCCGGGTGATTCCAATTCACAGCCAGATGTGACGCTGTGTGAGTGGCTTCCCATTAACCTCAGGACAGACAGCCCCTCGCATGACCAGCAAGACCCCAAACTGGTCAGGCTCCCACCTTGCCATCCCATCCACTGCTCTATCTCCCTCATCCTTACTTCTTGAGTTGTGTGGACCTCCTGTCAGTTCTTCAGTGGCCTTATTCCTCCTGCCATAAAGCTCTTCAACAACCTTTTCTTTTTGCTCAAAACACTCTTGTCCAGGGTTTGACAAAACTGCAGCCCTCGGGCCACACCCAGCCCACCATCTGTGCTGGCACAGCCTGCGAGCTTGAGAATGGTTTTACGTTCTCAAACGGTAGGAAAAAAATAAAAAGAAAAATCACCTTTTGCATTTGACGCATGAAAGTTCAATGAAAATGAAATTTCAGAGTCCACAAATGGAGTTTAATTGTACACAGCACCACACTCATTTCTCAGTGGTTTGTCTGGGCGCTTTTGCGCTACAGTGGGGCAGGGTTGAGGAGTTCCAACAGAAACCACCTGGCCTGCAAAGCGTCCAATATTTACTGTCTGACCCTTGCCAGAAAAACATTTGCTGCCTCCCTCTCCAACTCGTGGCACGTTTCTGGAAACAAGGGGTATTAAAATATCTAACAGGAATGCAACCTTCTCTTTGCTTGGCTTTCTTATTTTGGTTTTATTGTGGTTTGCTGCATCTTTTGCCTTTCCTTTGTGACTTACCTCTTGGTTAAACTGTCCGTTTTCCTGAACCCATCTGGTGCAAAATAAAGAGGAGGTAAATTTGGTTGGAGGCCTAAATGCAGTTCCTTTGCATCTCTAGAGTGGTGGCTCCCACATTTTGCTGGAGCGAACTTTTTTTCATGCCCCCAGAGCCTTGAACTCCCTGGAGAAATCAGGAGAGGGAGCCTCCACAGTGAAGACACAGAAGGTGGGGTCCAGGGGAAAGTGCATGTCTAGTCTTCTTCCCACATTTCTGGAAAACCAGGAAAAGAATGGAGTGATGGGAAGTCATCACCCCAGGCTGGTCATCTGTGGTTTATACTGAGTGGTTTGCAGAAGGGTTCTCATTTGAATTTTATGACTTACAAATTCTTTTAAAAATGATACATGGCCGAGTTCAGTTGAAGGAGAGAGAAGGTATAAATCTCAAGACACATGAAACAATTTGAGAAACCACAGCTAAAGTACCAATTAACATAATATCTTCCCAACAGAAATGGGTGGCAGTGCTCAGGGAACCCACAGAGAAGAGAGTCTGGGGGTCAGGTAGGGTCGGCCAGGATTGGCTTCCAACAGGAAGTGAATGTTAGCAGTTGTGAAGGAAAGTGGTCCACGCAGGGAGGCAGATGGGAAAGGGGGACGACTCCATGTTGGAGCTTGTGGATGTGCAAGATTAGGGGACAGATATGAGCAAGTCTCGTCCAAGAAACGAGGGCAGAAGAGGCAGCCAGCCAAGGGGAAGACTTGGTGTTGGCCGCGTTAAATGGAAGAGATGGCACAATCATCAGTAGGGAGATGCTTCAGGTTTCTCAACCAGAGATGATTAACATTATGAAATAACGTTGGCAGATATAAAATAATAGTCACAGAAGCACTGAGAGGCAGGTTGGCTATGAAGAAGCTCAGGAAATCGCATTATTAAGTTGAAGTGAGACTTTGATCTCCCTTTATGTCACCAGCACATTCGTCAGTGCACCTTGTGCTTTGGGGATCCTTGAGGATTCCGGACACTGCTTTGGCTTTTTTGTGTATTTCCTGCTTGTCTGGTGGCCATCATTTCCCTCTCGTGCGTTAATAACAATAATACCTAGTTTTCTTTCAGCCTTTACTATGCCCTCTGCTAAACATTTTGTATGTGTTCTCTTTTAGTCCTCAGAAAAACATTATGAGATCAGTCCTATTTTTCACCCCATGTTTTTGTTAAGGAAATGTAGGTCCAAAGAGGGTATCTACCTTACCTCGGTTTACAGAGCTTGGTGGTTTTAGAGCTGGGATTCAAACCCATGTCTCACTTATTCCAGAAGACATGTCTCCACCAGCTTTGCTCGAAGGACAAAGCATTAACCACTTCTCTCTCCTGCAAAGAGAACACGGAATCTGGTTGTAAGTCAATCAATTATTAGTAAAAATAAACCTCTGCTTTCACTGCTTCCCTTTTGAAACTGGACTATTGCTGATGCCTTTACAATGAATAGGGTGGCTGGCCAGAAGCAGCTTTTACTGTGACACAATTCGTATTTTCAGTAATAAATTGACAGCCTGCAGGTCCAGGGCTTTGTAATTTCCTGGGGGAGAGGAGGCATAATGGTCTGCTCTCAGGGCTGGGTTACAACCATCTTAAGCCCCTCGGAGAAGAGGTAAATTAAGTCCTTGAACTACCTCCGCTGTGCCTTTGTTCCGAGAGAATAGCTCTGTGTCATCAAATAGATTTAAGTGATCATGAAAATATTCAAACCATAGTGGCATGTAATTAAGAGCAATTAGAACTGAAGTGATGTGACTGGATACTCAAACCGGAAAGGCAGCGTTTGTGCCTTCTCGGCAGAGAGAAGGCGGGAAGGCAGGTAATTTGGGTTCCTACTCACTTTGTCATCTCTAGCAATCAAATCTGCTAGACCGCTTAGAGGTGTAGACGCTATGTAAATACTGAAGGGCGAGTATCTTGTGCTGTGTTTGACCCTATATTTCTGCAGTGCAGTATTGCCCTCATATTTCAGTCACAGATATGCCAGAGTTAATTAGGTCTCTACTAGTAAATATCCATCATGGTGTTTCTAAATCCCTTTTGCCAAATGATCTAATTAGAGCAACACTTGGCTCTCTATATAATTACAACATATGGCACCTAGAGGGTACATATAGTAGAATTATAGGTTGCCTGATGAGAAATCCAGGTGGTGGATAAAAGACTCTATTAAACAAAGTTGCTGTGTGTGTGTGTGTGTGTTTTAATGCATACAATTCCTCCTCCTCTCCCCAGAATAAGAAATATTTTGTAATTCAACTGTCCTTCCTTCATGAAACATAATTATGTCATAGAACAGGAGTTTTAAGCTTTTTAATGAAACAAATCATCGATAATATTAGAATAAATTAGTTAACCCTCCATGACTCTAAAAATGATCAAGTGTAGTAAGTTGTCAATGCTGAAAGCCACTCTGTATCAGATGACCCATTTTATGGAATGCATTCCTCCCTCCAAGCAAGATTATTTCCTTAAATGCGGCAAAATATATAACAAAAGTAGCACTGAATCCTGTGACCAATAAGAAAAAAAGGGTTTCTTAATGCTTACTTGTAGTCTCTGGAAGTAGACTAACCAGTTTGGGTAGATGCTGAGTTCAGCGTCAGAGTGCTGAATTTGAAAGGCTTATCATGAGGAGGTTCCTGAACCTCGCTCGGATGGTCTTGGCAGAGCCAGTGGTGCACGTCTCTTTCCAGGACTGTGTTCAGTGAGGTCACAGTGGCAGCTTGACATTGACCATAGTGGGAATATTTGC
The DNA here is from genome assembly GCF_048564905.1 of Vicugna pacos. NCBI lineage: Eukaryota > Metazoa > Chordata > Mammalia > Artiodactyla > Camelidae > Vicugna > Vicugna pacos. Next base: position 44,299,875 of record NC_133003.1, read on the forward strand.
ACCATGGAAATTGGCACATGTCAGGGCATTTTTTTCCATAGACAGCCAGTTGTTAAACACTTACCAGAACATCATTACTTTTGGGACATAGCACAGCTCAGAGTGGAGGTGCCAGTTTGGAGTTCGTGGGAGAGACTAAGACGAGACACCTAGCTTTCCAGCTCATCTTCTTTGAAGTGATGAGGGTGAATACACTTCATTGAGAGAAAATGGAGAAAGAAAAGCATTCTAATTAGATGCTTTTGAATTGTGTCAAGTGCAGGAGAGGGACAGAGAAGCCCCAAGATTTCATCAGAAAACTAAGAGGGGAACCAGGAAACTGGGATGTTGTAAAATTCCAAGTAAAAAAGTATCTTAAATGGTTATATTTGACCTTGTCAGGTGTCACTGAGAGGTCATAGAGAATGAGGACCTCAGGCTATATATGGAGCAGTGATAATGAAGGCAAACTAACCTTGAAATAAACACTTTGAACAAAAGCAAAAGCTCTCCTGGCTGGGTAAGCAGCTGGATGCAGTAACTGCTTTTTGCAGACGTCAAGTGATGAAAAGAGGAAGATTGGCTATGCACTGGAGAAGGCTGGGATCCCTGAGGCAAGGATCTTAATAAGATGGAGGACACTGGGGCATCTTGATAGCCTGAGGGGAGTCACATCATGGTAAAGAAGGAGTTAAAGATATAAGGGAGGGGAGATGCTCTCAAGGAGACAGGAGGGTATTGGACCTGAAATCAATTATTATGGGAAAGAAGGATGAACCTGTCTTCTCTGACTGTGGGAAGGAAGAGAGGGTGGGTGAGGGCACAGAGAAATAAATGTGAAAGAGGGAGGTGAGGAATTTCATAGAATATGGCCTTGACCATGATCTCAATAAAATGGCAATGGGGGTGGGGGGTGGGGGGTGATTCGTGCTTGAGAGAAAGAGACATCTGGACTGTCTTCTACGCATCTTGTGATAGAAATCAGATAAGATTTGGATTGTGCTTTTTACATTTTCAGTTGCTTCCGCACACGTTGACTTTCCCATATATTGATTTGCTCTAAAGGGTTTTATTCCAAAAGAGGTGGTTTGTTCCAAAGGATGCATAAAGTTGTTATAGAAAAAAATGAAGCTGACTGCTCTTAACGCCAAGAAAAACAGTTTTCAGGTGAATTCAATATGTTCTGACTCAGAACAAAACAGTGCACTTTAAAATTACCATGACCCTTTCTCCTTTTCTCAAGGACTCTCACTCTTTCAGTCACCCCTGCTCTTTCCTTCATCCTCAGACTCTTCCTCCTCGTTCCCTTTCTTTCGGATCATCCTGCTCAGCATATCCACACCTTCCTCATCCACTTAGCCTCCTTTGCGCTCCTGTGCTTCGTCCCTGACCCTAGGCGATCCCATCTCCTCCCATGGCTTTACACACCATCCAGACTGACAACTCCCAAAGGCACACGTTCAGTCCAGGACTGAGCAATTTGGGCTCACCATGCCCCAAACAGAACTCATTCCAGCCACCTACCTCCACCCTAAAACCTGCTCTTCTACTTACACCATCTCCATCCGGTTGCTCCAGCCAGAAACCTAGAAATCATCTTTGATTTCCCTCCTCAGCATCCCACACATCCAGTGCTTTAGTAAATTTTATAAATTCTGCTTCCAAAGAATGTATAGAATCTACCTCCTTTCCGTCTGCATTGCCAGGGCCCCCGCCCAGCCACCGTCATCTCTTGCTGGGTTGTTCCAACAGCCTCTGTCTTAGTCCATCCGAACTGCTCTAACAAAGATATGGTCAGCTGGGTGGCTTAAACAGCAAGCCCTCATGTCTCACAGTTCTGGAGGCCGGGAAGTCCAAGATCAAGGTGTCTGCAGTTTCGGTGCCTGGTGAGGACCCACTTCCTGGGTCATAGACAGCCGTCTTCTCACTCTAACCGGACATGGCAGAGAGAGGGAAGGGGTCCTCTGGGTGCTAGTCCCATTCATGAGGGCTTCACTTTACGACCTAATCATCTTCCAAAGCCCCACCTGCTAAAGCTGTCACATTGAGGGTTAGGATTACAGCATATGAATTTTGAGAAGACACAGACATTCAGTCCATAACACCCCTCAACCATTGCCTGGATAGCATCCCAACCCCCTTCCAACTTGTTTTCTGTACCACAGCCACAATAGTCTTTTCAAAATACAGCTCAGATCTTATCACTAACCCTTAAGACAGAAACTAAGCTGCTGACCAGGACCTTAAAGGCATTGCCCAGTTTGGTTCCTTATTGTTTATCTTTGTTTTTTTTTTTTCAATGTCTTCTCTCTTACCAGTCGAATTGACAAAATGTCTAAGACATTTTGGGTGTCTTGTTCCCTTAGATCACCAGTGCCTGCTTTCCACTTCAATTTCTTCTTGCATTTTTCTGAAATTGAGATGACATATTTATGTCTGTTTTATCTGACTATAATCTGTCTTCCCAGACCAGTGTGTAAGCTTGGTGAGGACAGGGCGTGGCTTTATTCACCATGGTTCGTCCAGCACAGCAGAGGAATACCACAGAAGAGTTCAATCAATAGTGGCTGAATAAATGAAGAAAAATATCAGTAAACTCACCGTGTTTCACAAAGGATTTGAGACTGCTTTAAAAAATACAAGCAATAGAAAAGATGAAAGTTAGTAATTTAGGGAGTGGGAATAATGGGAAATTATCAGTAGAAAAACAAATGTCAGAAATGGAAATTCATTCTGCATAATTCACAGATCTGGATGTGATTGTCTTACTACTTCAGCAAAGAGAGACGCATAATTAGTTAAGTATTTATAAGATTGTTGCAGAGTTCCTTCGCCTGATAGTAAATCTTAGAAAAATCTTCCCCGTGAGACACAATTACTACAGTAGATACAAGATTTCATAAATGCACCTTATAATTTTTATACATTTGGCAAGCTATGTAGTGATAAAAGGCATGTTAGTAAATTCATTTCTGTGAAGTGGAGCCAAGAATGAATGAATGAATGAATGAATAAATGTTTAATTTATTATTCTTTTTCAATGGAGATGCTTGACCCAAGGGTAAAGTTTTAAGTATCTCCAGCAGTATTTTTCAATGTTAGTTCTTGGGAGGAGGTGGGGCTTGACACATTTTGTATAAAGCAATATTCTGTGATCAAGTAAGTTATAAAGTCTATATTTCAGACCTTTTCAGAGCCTTTACTATGCTATTTGCAATGTGAATCTCCAGGAATTTTATTTCCCAAATTTACTTGGAAATGAATCTTATTCTGCAGAATACCTCAAAGGTCTGGGGTTTCGAGGGGGGAGGGGAAACTTTGGAAAGCTTTCCTCTAAATGATGTATCAGTCATTTACTTCAGAAATGGTGTCGTAATTCTAACAATCAGAATTTTAAAAAGGATTGGTTAGAAGAAATTTCAAGATTGTAATTACCAGCAAGAATACAAGATGTGACCTTTCTGTGTCACCAGTTTAGACCAGATTTGTTGTAAAATAGACCGAGAGAATCACTAAGAAAAATGGCAGAACGTTCCTTTGAGGACGGTGTGGAGATAGATGCAGGGGGCCCGAGGTCCTGGCATTAATCTAGGGCTGTTCCCGGCCACAGTGTCACAGATGGAGGAAGCTTGGTAAAAGCAACAAATAGTCTCAGGTTTTTCCTGACATGTTTTTCCATGAGGATAGGACATATTCACATGTAAATATGTGTTACTCTGATACACAGAATGCTCTTAGGCGGAGCGGGGAAGAGTGCGCCGGCCCTGGGGAGGGCATCTGGGTGGTGCGCTCTTCTGTATACAGTTGACCCTTCAAACACAGGTTTCAACTACCCAGGTCCACTTGTAACTGGATTTTTTTCTCCATAGTAAATAGTGCAATAGGACACAATCCATAATGGGTTGAATCTGTGGACACAGAACCCAGATACACTGTGGAGATTGGGAACTGCAGACACGGCGGACTGACTATAAGTTACGTGCAGATTTTTGACTGCAGAGAGTCAGCCCCCCAACCCTCACATCGTTTAAGGATCAACTGTAATTCTAAGAACTGACCATATCTCACCTATCATGGGAGGAATGTTTGGAACTATTCATTAGCCAAAAAATGTGCTATGTTAGCCAGTCAGCCTGACTTAAGATGCCTAGAAGTGTCTGCTCTGCAGTTCACGTCACGGTCAAAGCAGGCGTTGAAACTGACAGTCTTTCCTGGGTGGGAAAGAACGTGTGAGTCGTCTGCTGATGGTAGTTTCCCAGCCCTTTGCAGGGGAATTCACCTCCACAGTAGCATCTTTTCTGTTCCCTTGGGGATTCTCTCTCCTCTGAATTCTCTTTCTTCCTTCTCTCCCACAGAACCCCCGTGTCTCTGAAAGCCCTCTGTGTGCCTCCACCTCCCAACCCCTCCCTCCCTCTCTTCCTTGACTTTTGTCTGAGATTGTCAGTCATTTCATTTCATTTGGTTTTTTGCTTACATGTTGAAGATGTAAAAGATTTCTGATCTGTTTAGAAGGAGGGAAAAAGGAAAGAAGAAAGAAGGGAAGAAAAGAGGGCGGGAGGGAGCTGGTTGGGAAGGAAGGAAGGGTGGAAGGAAGGAAGGGAGGGAGGGAAAGCAAACCTTAAGACGATCAAACTGTTACGCTAAACCAATAAGAGCACCTTTTGGCCTAGTACCTATGATTTTTTTAATGCAAATAGTGAATATCTTTTTCTGTGCTTTAAGTTGCATGATAAAAAGACCCCTTTAGTTGGCTTCACTTGGCACATGCCCCTTTCCCAGAAGGTGGATATGTGACAAGCCTGAAAAAGAAAATTACACACACACACAAAAAGAACTTATTATAAAAAGGCGACTCCACAGATTCGTTTGAATTCATTTGGGAGTTTTCAAAAGTGAGGTAGAAAATTTGAATGCTGAAACTATTCTCTACAACTTAGATATGCAAGTTGTAATAAGTACATTATGTGTAGGGTGCAGAGATTTCCCTGTCTTCTTTGAGGGATGTATATAGCCTTTCGTGGAACTAATGTCATCTCTGATGATGAGAATTTGAGAGTTAGATGAAGCTTGAGAGACCATTCGGACAGTGGTTTTGAATCTCTTTCCACTCTCTGCTTACCTGAGGGCTGCAACAGGTTCCTATTGCTTGAAATGGTTCATCCCACACAGATTATAGGAGAAGGAAGGGAGGGCAAAACAGTGGAGGGAGGGAGCCCAGGAGCATAGGATGTGTAAGAATCTCAGGCAGGGCTGGATTTGAAAAATCCCTCCAGAATGTGCTGCCATGCCTGGCTTGCATCCTACAGGAATCACTTGTGCTACATTTTTGAGGAAAGGGGGGTTAGTGGCACATGACAGGTCTCACAACTAACTGTTGGCATGAACATGCTCATGTAACAGTGTGTCCAAGCTAAAGAAAACCCTTCCCATTCTTGATTGGGCGATAAAGCTTTAGAGCAAGAGTAGGATTTAGAATCCCAGAAAGATGCCATCAGAAGGTCCCAAAAGTCATCTAGCCAAGATTCACTGAATCCATCTCCCAGAAAGGTCTTCTTCAGCAAATGCATGAAATGATCCAGCATTATGGTTACATTTTTAATTAGATTCTAACCATTAAAATTTGGACTACATCATGTAAATCAGATGTCTGATGAATTTTTTTAAAAACTGGATGATTTACAACAGCCAGTCTGCATTTCTGTAGGGAGATAAGCTGGCCAGAGATGAGAAACAGTTATCCCTTTTGCAAGGGCATGAAATCTCCAGTTAGTCATATGCCCCTTGTATCCCACAGTGAGATATAATGTCAGCTGGCCATTTATCACTGCTCTTGGGTTATTGTTTCTCTTACAGTAGAGTTAAAGTAAAAGCAACATATTTCAGTGTACACCATAATGTTTCAGTCATACGTACACATACATATATTTTGTATTCATATTGTTTTTGTTATAGGTTACTACAGGATATTAAATATAGTTGCCTGTGCTATATGGTAGAAACTGACTATACTTAAAAAAAAGAAAAGATTATATATAATTGTAAATTGAGATAAAAGAACTTCTGTTGGACAGAATAAAAGCAAAATTAAAGATAACTTCCCCGCCCCAAAAAGTAACATATTTCTGGTATCTATTTCTCTATCAAAAATGAATATAAGAAATCGTGGCTAAAAGGGACACACATTTCCAAAATACATGTAGAAAAAGTGTATGTTTTCGTAGGCTCATAATTCATATTCTTGTTTTCAAATATAAGCACAGTGCATCATGAAAACTGATTCTCATACACTCAGTTCATGTAGGTTACACCCCTGACCCCGGTAGACAGTGTCACCTGTAAATCTAGATTGAGTTCTGTCCTTGATGTGACCAGCGATAATTTGGAAGAAGAGGATTGGAGTCCCTCACACTGGCTGTAGAAACCTGGATCAGAACCTGTTTCCTAGCACAGTGTTGTTTTTCTTTTCCCATGAACGGTTAAATGGTAGAATCTCTGTATTTTGTCTTCACCAGAGATTTCTACTAATGGGTTTTTTTTGTTGGTTTTTTTTTTTTTTGCCTTCTCTTTTTGTCTCTGTTTTCTCTGTCAAACTGACATGCATGACAGGTTGTCAATTATCCCTCCTTCTAGATTATATTAAAATGTGAATGTAAAAGCTACAGTCAGATCTCTCCCCGTCATAAAGACCAGACATCTAACAACACCCCAAGTGAGGGTTTTCTCTGCTGGTTTTTCTGAACAGCTGATTGCCAGCCTAAGTTAGTGCCTGATGGATAAAACAGAGGATTCAACTTGCCTTTTAAACTAGGAAATTATTCTATTCTAACATTATTGTTCATATTAAACTCTTGCACCATTAAAGCTGTCTCTTTAAATGAATGGGCACTGGGTGCATTGTTTATTCAGTTTAATTGTAGGAAGGAAAAAAAAAATCCTCCTACGTGGGAAATGGTTGTCTGAAAGGGTTTTTACCAGGCACAAGCCTTGTGAATGAGTGTCCAATTAAATAGTGGCTGACTAGGACTGGCATAATAGTAACATCTGTTATCTTAATTAAACAAGTTACTATAGAAAGGAGCTTTCACGGCTCACTTTGTTAGAACAGGTTCTGACCCACAGATTCTGGAAAGGGTTGTTCTCTTTGGGGGATTTAGTTGTCGGTGGTGGTCCCAGTTGGTCCCATTATGTTACAGACCTGACAGGCTCTGTGATCTGCAAACCTTCACATTTGTTCAAGCCCTTGGAGCCGGGGGATAAGGAAGGAACTGAAGTTCATAATTCAGGCACCAATAAAATAGGGAAAACCCTAGGCAGGAGTGCTTCATATGCACTCTGCCCTGCTTGGGTGTGGTGACTCGGAGGGAGGTGGTGGGGGAGGGTAACGGGAAGGGAAAGCGAGCCTGTGTGTCCTGACTCTTCATCACTGCCAGGCTGCACGGACCACCCCTGCCTGCGGGCACCAGCCCACAATCCTGTCTCTGTAACTTTGAAATCCAAACAGCTCTGAAAATAGGTTTTTTTTTTTTTCCTTTCTTTTTTTCCGTACTAATGTAGTTGTCTACTTTTGGCAGTTTTGTAGCAAACTCATTTGGTGGCAAAACCAAACTAAGGCTACAGACTTTGTCCTTTTTTGTCTTATGTTTCATTGCGGAAATAATCATGTATTGATTGGCTGGTTAGGTACCGCGTCAGACTGAGGGGTGGGTGGTAATCTATAATAAAACTATGTCTCGTAGTATTTTTTCTTAATGTGAGAAATCCTCAATTCTAAAAAACAACTTTCCCTAAGGATTTTTCATGAGAGGTTATGTATTAGACCATTTTAAAGAAGAGAAAACCAACGGTGGCTCGGCGATACGAAGTTATCTTGCTCAGGAAGACACAGCTATCCAGCCCCTGCAGCGCGTCCTGTTCCCTTCAAATACAGGCATAGCTTAGTTTATCGAATTTAGTAGACACTGCGGCTTTCTTGCAAACAGAAGGTCTGTGGCAACCTTACATCGAGCAAGGCGGCTGGTGTCATTTTTCCATCAGCATTTGCCCACTTCGTGTCTCTATGTCCCACTTTGGAAATTCTCACAATATTTCAAGCTTTGTGATGATGGTCAGTGATCTTTGCTGTTACTGTTATGACTTGCTGAAGGCTAGGTGAGGGTTAGCATTTTTTCACAATAAAGTCTTTTTATAGTTTGAGGTATGTACATGGTTTTTGTGGACATAATGCTATTGCACACTTAGTGGATTACAGTATAGTGTAAATGTAACCTTTATATGCCCTAGGAGACCAAAACATTCACGTGCCTTGCCTTATTGCTCTGTTTGCTTCATTGCGGTCATCTGGAACCAAACCCACGGTGTCTCCGAGGTGTGCCTGAACCTCTCTTCTCGCCACACCCTGCCAGCCTCTGCTTATCACTCTGACGCTATCTGCCTCTTGCCAGCTCTTTGACTGAGCTATCATCACACTGACTTTGTAGATAATCAAAGATATCTGTCTCAGGGCCTTTGCACTTGCTTTCCCCTGGGACTGAAACCATCCTTGCCAGTCTTCAGTGACCAGACCAGCTCCCTCTTGTCCTACATCTCAGCTGAAATGCTCCTTCGGCCAACAGACCTTTAGCACATCCTAGAATGACTTTGTTTTTGTCATGCAAACTAAAAAAAGTGTGATGGTCAATGAGGTAGATTTCTCCCGGGTTCATAGATGAGATGATATCAGAAAGATTGTGGGTATTATGAAATCTGTTGTATTTGCACAGAATCTTATCCCTCTTTTTCTGATAAAAGCATCCCAGTCATCCTTGTCCTTGCGGAAAGTGCCTTTTCACATTCATGCAATCTCCTTAAGTTTGTCAGTTCGAGTGCTTGGCCCTCTCTAAGCAGTGGATGGAGGTGTGGGCCGGCACAGCTGAGCCAACCAGATTCTCCAGGTCTTCAGGAACTGGAACTTTCCTGTGGGCAGACGAGGTCAGGGCAGAGTCATTTAGTGGCGGCTCCCTGGGGATACTGTCCCTACATTTCCAGAGCTACTGTTGGTTGCTGTCCTTTCCAAGCTGTTTGTTCAAATCCTTCTCCACTTTGTGGCTACAAGTGGCTACTCCATATCCTTTCAGTAAGTTACGTGTTAACCAAAATCAGTTTCAGTTTCTTACAACCCTGTTTCCCTAGCTGATAGAAGCAAACAGCTGGATCATCTGTAACAAGATATTTTGTCTTTAAATCTGCCTTAGAAAACTAGGAAGCAGCCCTTTCATGGTATTTGGGTATTTATATTAGTTCTATAAAATGATTACATTGTACCCTATTTGAACTGGACAACTTACTATCTTGGATATCTAAAAGCTCTGGGGAGCAGTGTGAAACATTCTGTTTCACAAAGGCATTTGCATCCAGCTTCAGTTACCCACCTGATGAAATACCTAATCTAGAACTAATGGCTTTGCCGAACATGTGGAGTTGCACGATTCCCTGGAATTAGAACAATGTGTGCCCTCCAGAGAGCTCTTCTCTCTAGAAGGAGAGCGCGCACTACAGTGGGATGCCGCCCACCCCCACGGGCATGTGCTCAGCGTTCTGGTTCCCACACTGGAGTTGGTGAAGTTCTTCGGACAAAACCTTTGGGTTATCTTTGTGCAGACTCAGATTGGCATCTGTTTGCTTCCTAAATGAGTCATTGTACTTCTCTGCTTCACTGATTCTTACTGAGGAGACGCGGACAATGCGGGTGAACAAGGCACATGAGCTCAGGAAGCCCCTAACACATTGGTAGCTTGTGATTTAAGCATCGTGTGCTCAGCAGTTAGACCAGCCCCTGTCTGTCATGATGAGCAGGTTCCCATCGCAGTGACATCCAGATGGGGTCCTTTGCCCACGTCTGTGCAGAACGTGTGGGCCCAGAGATGCTGAAATAGACCCTCTTTCAGCAAAAATAGACCATCAGCAAGCACCCATTGCCCTGATGGTACTGTGATGGCGTTGGGGCTATCAGAGGCAGATGGGACCCTTCACCTAGGCTGTCATCTGAGCTCCCCTGTGTGTGTGGAGGAAGAACAGATACCCCAGCATTCGTGGGTGAATTGATTTCAGCTCTACCTGGAGACCTTCCTGAATCCCAAGTTGCTCTCATCTCTGTTCTCATGGCTCATGTACTTTTCTTTTAGAGTGCTGGAAGTTGCAATGATTGGTTTAGAGTCTGTCTGCTACACTAGACCATGAGCTCTGTGGGGACAATCTTGCCTGTCTTGGTGATCATGGTGTCTTAAGCTCTTAACACAGTATTTGGCACATAATAGATACTAAATGAATATATTTATTTATAAGCGTTCCTTCGTATGTTCCTTCAGAACAACAAACATGGCTCGTCTCTCTACGACAGTTCCATTTATTTCTTTTCAGTGCAAATCCTTTCTTGCAAGCGCCAGAATCATAACGTGTGTGAATGGATGCCTCTAGTGACCTCACCTCCAACCCTATTTTAAAAAGGAGATTTGTTTTGGAATGCCAGAATTTAAACCCCCAAACTAGCCACATGTGTCACGGATCTTTGTGCTGTGGGCTCTATAAATGACGGGGTGAACTAAAGGAAACTTGGGAGATCTAACATCAGCTACAGCAAGACCCAGGGAATTCCCTACACCCGGGTGCCTGGCGGGCTCTGGAAGTCACCCAACCCAGAAAGGCCAGGCTGCTGCCCCTGGCCTGGAGCCCCAGATTCTGGAGAGAAGTCCTGCTGCCCCTATAGTCGGGAGCTTCTTAAAGCAGAGGCAGGAGTCCTCACAAAGACAGAAGAAAGACAAAGCGTAAGACCTTCTTTTCCCCAGAACAGCCTTTTCTACATCCTTGCTTAGATGGTTTCGCGGATGTAGACAGAGCCTGTCCGGGCTCACAGCTTCCCCGTGTATTTTGAACTTAGGCCCAGACACTCTCGGAACTTGAGGCTATGGCAGTGATGTGATTTGACTTGAAAAGGACTGGATTTGGGGAGCAGAATAAGTGGCCCAGTTTTGCCATGTCCGTGGCCTTGAGCAAGTCGCTTAATTTCTTGTCTCTAAAATAGACTTACTAAGAAATACCTGCGGTGTTCTTGTGAGACTTCAGGAGGTGGGCGAGTGCTCTGTAAATGGTAAAGCACCGAAAGGGTTTTATTCTATAGATTTAAAACTGATACACATTTTTACAAAAATGACATTCTTTCGTCCCTGTTTTATAACTTGACTTTTTGATTTTAAAATATATAGTCAGTATCATTCCATAATGTGCACATAGAACATATTTTCATTTCTTATTTTTAATGGCTCAATCATTACGGCATTATATGATTTTGTCAATGCACTAAAAAAATATTTTTTAATTTTGAACATCTCAGTGTCTTCTTGAGAGATGCTGTGTAACTTGCTGCAGGGCACATCAACCCCTTCAAATCTCTAGGCTCCTAATGAGAATTATAATAATAACTTTGGAAATTTCCAAGCAGCCATATTTCGGGCATCTCTACTAACGTGATTACAGTAACAGCTAGCATTTGTCAGTACCTAATATGTGCTAGGTGTCTGTCTTACATAAATCTCTCCAGAACATTCCAGCTCATAATTATTACGCTCTTTTACACTTGAAGAAACTGAAGTTTGTCAGCATTAACTTACCCATAGCCTTTCAGATGAGTAAGCAGCAAAACCAGAGGTCATCTGTAGATTTATGTGACTACAGCACAGCGTAAACACCATCATGTCAGTATCCCACGTGCTCTCAGACTCAACACAGATCTGATCTCGCCATCTCGCCCTTCCCTTACATGTGTCCCCACAGTGTCCTCCGTTTCTCTGAAGGGTACCGTCATGTACCAGGCTGCCCTAACCAGAAGTCCTCCCCTACACCGCGCTGACACCACTCTTGTTAAGGTCCGTGACCTGCAGATTGTCAAATCTAATGACCAGTCTTCTTTCCCAACTTGGCTTCTCAGCAGCTTTTGATGCAGGTGGCGAATCACTCCTCCCATAATGAAGCTCCTGCGTTGCTTGGTATCCAGAGCCCTGGTTTTCTTTCTACGCTCCAGCCGCTCCTTTTCAGTTAAGTCTGTTATAGTCTCATCTCTATGGTTTCCAAGCTGACGCAGTGTGTGGGCCTCTTCTCTATCTGCCTCCTCCTCATAGGTGTGTTGTCTCCATTCAGTCATTGTCTTATAAGCTGTCTACATGCTCAGGAAGTCCAAGCTTTATCTCCAGCCCAGACTTCTTCTACAGACGTCAGAGGAGTATATTCAGTAGCCTCTCCAACACCTACCTAGGTCTTTGCTGTACATCACTGCCCTAAAAAGTTCTGACCCTGATACGTAAACTGTCTTTCCCTTCAGTGAAGGGGGAGGGGGGAAGCTGTCAAGCTTCATTGGTCCTGTTGACTTAGATGACACATGTTCTCCAAACCATCTGGAGGAATTCATTGATTAATGGAGCCATTAATTCATCAGTTCATTCATTTAAATTTTACTTAGCAACAACACCATGTGCCATGCACTATGGTCTAGATTCTAGATAAAAATTTTAGAGTCATGGGTCGAAGCAATAAGTAACTCCAAATTGAACTAATAACTTTGGAATCAGCCTTTAGTTTCCATAATGCACAGTGAATGGAGGTTTTCTGAATCACTCATTCCCAAATTCCCATTTCTAAAATATGCATTAATTCTTTCCAAAATAGAGGTGTATTTGGATGTCATACAAGATAATTGCAGATTGTAAACCTGACCTGAGGGAGATTGAGTTTGCCTTCAGAAACCTTCACTCGATTGCTTGCACATCACCCAGCCTCCTCTGGCCCCTCTGCTTGATGTCATGGTGTCAGCTTGTCTTCTCGAGCAAAAGCCGAAACTTCACCAAAATGAACAAGGTCTTTTACCTTCTCCCTTCGGGTTACATGAAGAAGCTGTTTATGAAAGTTGTCCCCCTGTGCCCACTGGGAACTTGCAGAAGATCAATTACTAGAGATGGACAGTATGTCTGGTCTTTCTCCCCTTTTCCATGTATTAAATTGTCACTGTGTCAGATGTCTTGTCATCAAATATGGTGCTACAAGGAAATTGCAATTATATTTATCAGTTTCTCTCTCTGACCTTTGGGTTTCATTCAGTCTACAGAGCATCCCTCTGGGTGGTTCAGGGAACATGTGTCATCCAAATCAATAGGGCAGCAGCGCCTGGCTCCTTCATCCTCTTTTCTCTGAGGGGGAGGGCTGTTCATGTATTAGAGTCCGAGCTTTTCACGTCCAAGATGGAAAGCAAAGACTTGCAGCTTCAGTGCATTTAATCTTGCAATGTGATAACCTTACAGTCACGCAGCCTGGGTCTAGTAAGTAATTCCAACAATACCGTATGGAGTTTTCTAGTGCTTTCATCCTCTGTGTCTGGTACTAATTTTGAGCTTCTGACTCTGGACAATTTTGTTTAGATTTTCAAATCGTGGCTTTTGTTCTCTCATCTTTTTCTCTCACCATGAGTAGCCCTATGGTCAGAATTAAGTAGGTTATAAAACTAATGTTTAACTGTCGTCCTGCTCCCTCCTCCCATCACCTGGAATATTTTGAGGGGACCCGTGGGAGATAACAGCAGGCAGATTCTCTAGCAGTGCGACCTCAGTTTAATATTGGCCAAAGCAGAACTAATCAAGAAGGTGAATCTGCCATGAAAAGTCTAATAAAACATTGCACAGCTAAATGGACCATCAAAGGAGACAGCCAGGTGCTCACCAGAATCTAAGAACTGAACATTAAAAATCACACATCATGAACAAAATTAGATGCAAAATCGGATTTAAAGCTAAAATATTCCCCATAACTCAAGTCTCAGATGCATATTTATCTTATTTGTTAGCATGACTCAGCCATTGTTGATCATCTGTCATAGTGAATGGTGTTTGCACATGTCAATCAGGGGGTGTATATTAGACCTCTTCTCATTACAATAACAAAATAAACACTTTCTCAGGTTTTCTATCTACCATGGTGACTCCTTTCCTCTTCATGGCCAAAAAAACCAAAAACCAAAAACCAAAAAACAACAAAAAAAACAAGTTGCAGCAGCCCCAGACCTTAAGTTTTAAAATCCTTAATTCCAAAAAGAAGGAGTGAGAATCATTTTCCAGAAAGTCCCAGAAAAAATCTCATTGCAGATCATTGACTTATTTGGGTCATGTAATCATCCCTAACTAATCACTGTGACCAGAAGAAATTATATTTTGTTACCAGGATAAGCCAGGGTTCCATGTTTCACTCCAATGTTTTGTAGTGAATCCTATTAAAGTCATATGGCTGAGACTGAAAGAGGGGTGGCTTTTCAAACAATCATTATATGTAATCCCTATCAAATTACCCAGGACATTTTTCACAGAACTAGAACAAATCATATTAAAATTTGTATGGAATCTCAAATGGTCATTATAGATACAGGGCTAGTGGTTCCTGGGCACAGCTGTCTATACAAGAAGGAATGATCAAAATACAAGATTGTATGGAGAAATTAGAGCCCTTGTGCACTGCTAGTAGGAACATAAATTGTTGCAGCCACTATGGGAAAGAGTATGAAGATTTCACAAAAAATTGAAAGTAGAATTACCGTATGATCCAGCAGTCTCACTTGGAGATATGTCCTCAAAAGAATTAAAAGCAGGGACTTATAGGTTAACTAAGGAAAAAAAAGAGAGAGAGAAGATACAAATTTCTAATATGAGAAGTAAAACAAGAGATATCAGTACAGATCCCAAGGATCTGAAAAGAGTCATCAAATAGTATGATGGACTCTATGCCCACAGATTTGATAAACTAAATGAAATGAGCCCATTCCTTGAAAACACAGTTTGCCAAAACTTACACAAGAAGAAAGACTGTATCTACTGAAGAAATTGAATCAATAATTAATAACCTTCCAAAACAGAAAGCATATTGTCCAGATACATTCAGTGGTGAATTCTACCAAATATTTCAGGAAGAAATCATACCAATTCTCAGTGACCTCTTTCAGAAGACACAAGCAGAAGAAGTACTTTGTAACTCATCCTTTGATGCCAATGTTACCCTAATACTGAAGCCACACAAAGACATTGCAAGAAAAGAAAGAACATGTAATCCCTCACATCAGCAGGCTAGAGAGGAAAAATCACAGAATCATGTCAACAGATGCAAAAAAAATTATTTGATAAAATCTAATACTCATTCATCATTAAAAAAAAAAACTCTCAGTAAGGTAAGAATAGAGAGGAACTTCCTCAACTTGATGAAAAATATCTACCAAAATCCTGTAATTAATGTCATAGTTAATGGTAAGAAACCAGAAGCTTTCTCACTAGAATCAGGAAT
This sequence comes from Vicugna pacos, assembly GCF_048564905.1. Lineage (NCBI taxonomy): Eukaryota > Metazoa > Chordata > Mammalia > Artiodactyla > Camelidae > Vicugna > Vicugna pacos. The sequence continues at coordinate 44,315,196 of NC_133003.1, forward strand.
AAGACAAGGGTCTCCCCTCTCACAGCTACTTTTCAGTAATGTCCTGGAATATGGAAAACAGTATGGAGGCTTCTCAAAAGACTAAAAATAGAACTACTATATGGCACAGCAATTCCACTCCTAGTATATAGCTGAAAAAAACAAAAACATGAATTTGAAACAATACATGCACCTGAACATTTATAGCAGCATTATGTACAGTAGCCAAGATATGGAAGCAACCTAAATGTCCATCAATAGATGAATGGATAAAAGAGTTGTGATATTTATGTACAGTGGAATACTACTCAGCCATAAGAAAGAATACAGTTTTGCCATTTGCAGCAATGTGAATGGACTTGGAGGGTATTATGCTAAGTGAAATAAGCCAGACAGAGAAAGATAAATACTGTATGATATCACTTACATGTGGATTCTAAACAGTACAACAAACTAGTGAATATAACAACAGCAAAAAAGATTCACAAATATAGAGAATAAACTAGTGGTTACCAATGCAGGAGTGAGAGGCAAGGAGGGGCAATAGAGAGGTAGGGGATTAAGAAGTACAAACTATTATCTATAAAGTAAGCTATAAGGATATATTGCACAATATGGGGAATACAGTCAATATTTTATACTAACTATAAATGGAGAAGAACCTTTAAAAATTGTGGATCACTATAATTTATATAACATTGTACATCAACTGTACTTCAATTAAAAAAGAAAAGATTTACACTTTAAGTAAAGGGAATGAGAAGACTAGCCAATGACTAGGGGAAAATATTTGCAAAGACACATCTGCTAAGGATTATTATCCAAAATATACAAAGAACTCTTAAAACTCAACAATTAAAAAAACTAATTTTAAAAAGGGGCAAAAGACCTTAATATGCAACTCTCCAAAGAAGGTATACAAACAGCAAATAATCATATGAAAAGACTTACCACATCTTACATATGTCATCAGAGAAATGCAAATTAAAACAACGAGATAGTACTTTACTACAATGGTCGAAGTCCAAAACACTGACAGTACCAAATGCTGGTGAGGATTTGAAACAGTAGTAATTCTCATTCATTGCTAGTGAGAATGCAAAATTGTACAACCACTTTAGAAGTTAGTGGTTTCTTACAAAACAAATATATTCTTACCATATAGTAAAACAGTTGCATTCCTTGGAATTTACTCAATGGAACCGACAATTTTTGTTCACACAATAACATGCAAACAAATTTTTATAGCAGCTTTGTTCATAATTGCCAAAACTTGGAAGCAACCAAGATGTCATTCAGTAGGTGAACATAGAGTGGTCCATCCAGACAATGGGCTGGTATTCATCATTAGAAAGAAATGAGCTATCAAGCCATGAAAAAAACACAGAAGAACATTAAATGCATTTTGGTAACTGAGAGAAGTCAATCTGAAAAAAACTACAAATTATACAATTTCAACTATATGACATTCTGGAAAAGGCAACACTGTGGAGACAACACAAGGATCAGTGGTTGCTCAGGTTTTGAACTGTGAAAATTCACCAGCATAACTCAGACTGTTGAATTCTTATAGCAGCCTTCCCTGCTACCTCTGCAATGTGTTCTTTTTAAACTTCATCAAAAACAATCTGCATTTTAAAAATTATCTCTGTCATCACTCCCCTCAGTACACCTGTGAGTAATAAAAAGTAGGCAGAAACTGAGTCTACCCTAGGAAGCATTATGATATAATATAGGAAGCAAGAAATCCCTGAAGAAGCAGTGAAAGCAAGGGATGCAGGAATGCAGGGGAGACAGAAAGAAATTGAAGCTGGGACATCAGAGAAGTCTTCATAAAAGGCAGCACCTAAGAGAGACCTACCTGATAAGGAAGTAGTCCATTTGTGGACAGGGTAAAGAGAGGTATTCCTTGCATTCCATGAGTGAAATGGGGAAACTAAAACTAGACCTAGGGAATTTAGATTTTATAAACATGTGGATTCCTACATAACTCCAGAGCAATTGGCATAAAGGCGAAAGACCATTGCATTGACTACTTATTTTGCCCGAACATCTTGTTTGACAAAAATTGTGCCCCTAGGAAACAGAAGGGTCCGCAGTCATCTGAGTATCCACATACCTACGGACAGAGACGTACAGATAATGGGAGCAACAGAGGCGTTAACTGAAATCAGAGGTCTCAGTGTCTCTGCCAGAGCCTTCCCCTGGATCATTCTGAGTAAAATGCATAAGCACTTAAGGTTAGCTATAAACCATTCCTTCATGCACGGAAATAAATATCATTACAGGAAACTACAGCAATATCTTGACATCAGAAAAAGAAGATAATCCTTTGAAGTCCTTTTAGGTCAAGGAAATTAGCTTCTAGGGAGAAATATTTTAAAAACAAGAAGTCAGGTAATATTTTCAGAGCAAGTTTCTAGAAGACAATATATTTTCAGTTATGTCCATAATATCTATAAAGTTTCTGTGTAAAGCTCTTTAAAATTATAAATACTTTGGGAGGGAGGGTATAGCTCAGTGGTAGAGCACATGCTTAGCATGCATGAGGTCATGGGTTTGATCCTCAGTACTTCCATTAAGTAAAAAATAATAATAATAAATAAATAAGCCTTTATTACCACTCCCCAAAAACAAAATAAAATTATAAGTACTGCATCATATTTCAGTGTGTTGGAACCAGATCATCCTCAAGTCTACACAAGGTGTTTTTAAATTCTTCAGATTGCTTGTAACTTTGAGAGCCCTTTTCCCACCGATACCACCTATTGTGTGAAAATCATCCAGAAGCTATCCCTTGGTTTTGGAACTGGTCAACCTAATTATGATTTTAATAGAAATCATTTCCTTACCACAAAATTGAGTATTTAGTCCATTCTTCATTTAATTGGGAGGACTCATTCTTTATTTTCAGACTCATATTGATTTGTGAGTGACTGGTTTATCAAAAAGAAAACTTCAACTCATCAGAAATAATTTGGAATCTGTAAAAAAAAATCCTTTGATTTCTTCCAGAAGTAAATCCCCCCAGAGGCTTTTAACATCTATTAATTCTTTGTCTCACTAGCTTTGAGAGTTTGCTGTCAGTTCAGACGAAATATATAAGAAAATGTTAAAAAGCCAGCTTAAATAACTTTCCAGTTTTATTTAACATTGGTACAACTTCAAGGAAAATATTTCAAGTCAGCATTTCAAATTCCACTGCCAAGGCTCAGGTAATACTTCCTGGACTCAATCATATAGGCATGAAACACTGCAGCACTATCTTCAAAGACCTTTGAAAATCTGTCTCATGATGTCTTTAGAAGAAATATTCCAAAATGAAATGAAGAACTTCAATTTTCAGATGAATTTTCTTTACATCTGTCACCTTCTTAGGTCTGGGTTCTGAATGTTAAAATATTTCTCTTTTTGAACCTGTGGAGACTGTAAGAGGCTTCATCCCTAGTGAAAATTGGTTTGAGGTAATTCCCGGAAAAAAACTTTTGTTGAGATGTGCAGCTGTCACTTTGGTTCACAGTAGAACCAGAAGAATGTAATATGTAATGATAAGTAAAGCCCCTGAAAAGATATAGCTTCTCTCTCTTCTCTTGTCCACAGATATTTTAGTGTCTTTAGGTCCTTAATAGACAATGGCCATATGTTCATTTTTTGTTAATATGCAGTCTCTCTCTAAAGCTAAAAGAAAAAAAAAAACTTGGAGCAGTTTACGATATAAGTTATAGCCATTAAGACTATTTAAATAGAACATTTGGACTGTGTAGAAGATGGGAGGAGCATACATTAGTTATGATTTGTCTAAATAAATATTAATATTTTGAGCTTCCTAATAGCCTAAGCCAAAAGGAAAATCAGTGAGCTACTCAAGATCATTACCTGAAAAATATTATTGAAAAGTGACAACTCTCTCCTGATAGTAAATCATAAATTAAATTTATTACTTGAATCCAGTAGCAGACTGATTGCACTAATGTCCCCAATGTTTTACACTTGCCTGTGTTCATGCCCTTTGACAATGCCTTCCCACTTTGACTGTGGGCTTAGCCGTGTGACTTGCTTTGGCCAGTGGCATGTTAGTAAAACCGAGCAAGCAAATGCTTTAAAAGTGCTTGCACATTAGAGATTTTCCCTGACTGCTTGTCACTACCCTGCAAACAAGAGCAGCCTGCTGGATGAGGAAGAGACACATGGCCTAGTCACTCCTGTCACCCCAGCCAACAATTAGCTGACCCACAGACTCATGAGCTATAAAAGTGCTTGTTCTTTTAAGCAGCTGAACTTGGGTGCTATTTGTTATGCAGTGATAGCCAACTGACACAGATCTTCATACGAGATATTTGATACTACAATGAATGATGTCTTACATAGCAGTTTTTCAGCAACTGTAGGAATATATTCATTATAAAAAATGACAACCCTTGAAAGCATACCTTATGTAAAAATAAAAATACTTTTTATTTGCCTCAGGGCCTACTACATATTACCAAATTCCTGCTGAAGGTAACATGCCCACCTCTGAACCAAACCAACTTGTCATTAGAAAACAGCCATCCTTTCAGTCATGCACAGCAACCTGCTTAATGGCTGGGGAAACAGAGGCCTTTATTATTCTCTCAAACACTTTAAGTGAGGCCTGGAGAGAATGAAATTACCAGATTGCAGTTTAACGATGGTGTCATGCTTTGAGGGTGAAAACAAAGCCATCTGCACAGAAGAACCTTTGAGAAACGTTTTAAAAAGGGAAGTTGGTCCAGGAAGCATGTCCTAACTTTTTCAATCCATTAGATCCTTGAAATTTTTGCATTCCTGCTTTCAATTACACTTCCTATAAAAATCCATTGCCTTTTTCTTCTTCATCAAAGTTTCCTTAAGCTTGGGGGAAATACACTGGCAAAAAATATGCCAAAGAAAAGTACGTTTGAAAATTTAAGTCATATGAAAGACGTTATGTGAACCCTGAGAATTATTGAATCTCTGGACCTTGAAAATCATTTCGGCCATGCCCCTCTCATTCTTGAATTCCCTCTAAGAAAAGCTTTACTTGTTTAGCTCTTTTCTGCTAAAAATGCTTCCAGTAATAGCAATTCATGGCCTTTCGTAAAGAATTGTACCCCTTAGGGAAATTTTATTTATTAAAATGTTTACCCACAAATAGAATTTTTTATAATTGCATTTTAAGCCAGCTCCCTGGTATGGTGCGGGAGAGATCCAAGCTTTCTTTTCTAAAACAGTCTTCCAAATGTTTGTCGACAGCAGCCCTTCTGTCCCCAGGTTCACCCATGTCTTTTGTTCACCAAGGCTAAATGTGTCAGCCTGCTTTGGTTGCAATTAACAAAAATAACTCTAGCGAACTCAAGCAAACAAGAATTTTATGGAGAGGATACAAAGGACTTAGAAAATCCATGGAAGAAGCGGTTTGAAACTAAATGGGCCCAAGGGAGCTCTCTGGGTTTGGGGAACAGGAAATGCAGGAGCTGTTTCTTTACATGAGTAGTTTGATCAGGCTGCCACTGCTGAGTTTAATAAACCCCAGCCGCTTTCAGGCTCTTTGTCCTGCTGTTCGAGGGGAAGGTGGTTGTGTGTGACCGTTGGAGCATCGGTCCCAGACCACAGGGGAGGAGAAAGCCCCTGACTACAGCCCCAGCAGGTCAAATCCGATGGGGAAAGATATCCTCAAAAGAAGATGTGGGTGCTGTTATAAGGGGAGCATGGATATGGGTAGTCAAGAAACAGCAGGAACAGCCAATGTTGAGCCCCATGCTTTTACTTTCAGGTGAAGAGGCTTAGAGTCCCACCCCTCTTCTTCCCATGCACCATCTAAAGTCCTGGCCTGCCCTCTTTTTAGACCATGATCAGTTTTTCAAAGAATGTTGCATGGTGGCACCTCAGCTCCAGCTGCAGTCTGATCAGCAGAGTAGAGTAAGGCTATCACCTCCTGTATTCCAGATGTCATGCATCTGTTAATGCAGCCCACAGTTACATCCACATTTTTGGCAACCTCATCATTCCTGAATCAGACTGAGTTTAAGTCACTTGAAATACAGTTTTTAATTTTCTCACTGTTCCTCTAATCTCTGCGATGTCTTCCTGCATCATGATCACATCTCCCTTCCAGCTAGAATACACTCTCCCGCTTTCTGGTTTTGCCTTGGTAACTCTTAACGTTGCTTCAGATCTCAGCGGTATCATCACTTACTTAGACTCAATTCCGCTTACTATAAACTCTTAAGATACCGTGTATTTCTCCTTTATAGCAGCTATGATGATGTAATTTTACATTTATGCATATGATTATTTAGCTTCAAATTGGTTTCGAAATAAAATCTTAATTCCTTACTATGTAGCTCGCTAAGCCCTAGCAACCAGGCTTATCTCTTACAACCTCCCCTCCCATCCCACGGGCCTCCTTTCTCTTCCTGGAACACACAAATCTATCATATTAATGTCTTTAGTTTATTCTTAGCACATATTACTCAACTAAACGATCACATTCATATATTTGCTTTATTGTTTCTTATCTCTCTCCTTTCACTAAAATGTCAGCTCCTGGAGAGCAGTGACATTATTTGTCTTATTTACTGCTACTCAATACCCAGAAGAGGGCAGGGCTCACAGTGGATGCTCAAGAAATATTTGTTGAATTAGAGAATGTAAGAACAGCCATCCATAGAGTAAATGGTCTTCCCCAAAAGAACCATGGGGGCAGAGGCCTCATCAACTTGGAACCATTGCTTTTCGAGTGCATTCCCTGACACACGTAGGTTTTTGTTACATATCTGTTTCATGAATGAAATAATAATCGTATTTGCATTATTAATAGTTTTGAACTGTCGTAGAGACATTTATATCACTATTTAGTGTCATTTATTATATTCGGCCCGGGATTCCAAATGATGGAGGTCATCTAGGAGTTTAATTCGGAGTCATGCACAATGTGATATCTGCCTTCTGATTGGATGCTGACTGATATACAATATGCGAGCCATCCCTCTCAACTTTGTATCATCTGAAAAAGCAGTTAGCTTGTTACCCCTGTCCTCATCCAAGTGACCAGCAATCTCATTGGAGACATTTGGCCCCCACCAAGATGGCATCTGCATAAGAAAATTAGACTGTGGTCTGACAATTTTCTAGGGCCATCAATAAGTTGTGAACATCCAGTGTGAATAAATCACACTTCAGATTATGTTCATTTCCCACCAAATTGGCTTAGTAATTGTGTTGACTCTTCATTCATTGTCTTCTAAGAATTAGAAGATCTGATTTGAAATGCCAAGTCTGGTAGTAAGTAGTTCAGTGTTTCTCGTTCTTTAAGAAGCTTTCACATATCTAGGAATCTTATTAAAATATAAATTCTGATATAGAGTGTCTGGGATGGAATTTGAGATTCTGCTTTACCTACAAGCGCCCAGATAAAACAGTGCTGCTGATCCACGGACCAAACTTTGCATAAAGAACTAGATAACCCTGGATAATCAGCAGCAGCAAGAAGCTTATGCAAGTGAAGCCCTTTGTAGTTTTCAAGGCAGTATTTTGAAAATTTTTAATCCCTACAGTGACCCAATATTTCATTTATAGATGAGGAAATAAATGAAGCTTTAGAAAACTTATACTTTATCTCTAATGTGACATCTAAGTCATAACACAACTGGAAATTTACCCATGTTTCTCACTTCAGGAACCGTGATTACTCCACCTTACACACTGCTTCACATCACCTGCCTGGGTCTTGCTCATTCCCTTATTCACGATGACTTTATTTATGCCTCTCTACACATCAGGCACTGTAACAGGGGCCAAGGATATCACAGGGAGTGAGACAAAGGTCTCACTGTGTTTTCTGGTTTGTAAATTGAATGATTGGTCCCTCCCAACTCCAAAGTTCATTGATTCTATTAAAATATACCATATTTACAAAACGTAATTCTAGAACTAAGGCGTCATCTTAGACATCATCTTCTCCCTGCATGGTCAGAATTAACACACTTGTAGTCAGCAGGTCATCACCATACAAAACCTCTTCCTACATTCTTTGTCTCTGAATCTTTGTTCACACCCTTTCTCACTTCCATCCAGTCAGTACCTAATTCTCCTCCTAAATGTTCCTCCTGTACAGGTTTTGGTCATCCTGGCCACAGCTGCCCTAGTTCAGAGCCTTTTATCTCTTGTCTCATGCAGCAGTGTCCAATAGAACTTTCTGTGATGATGGAAGTTTTCTGTATCTGGACTGTCCAGTATGGCAGCCAGTCACCCCATGTGGCTACTGAGCACTCACAAGGTGGCCATTGCAACTGAGGAGATGAAATTTAAATTTAATGTAATTTTGATGAATTTAAATTTAGCCACATCGGCTTAGTGACTATCTCCTGGACAGCATACACCTGGACTCTTGCAGGAACTTTCTACCTGGTTTCACTGGCTTCCATCCTGTACTCAGACTCATTTTCCTCACTCTGTCATCAGTGTGGCCTTTTTAAAATGGAAATCTGATGGTATCCCTCTCATGCCTCAAGACCTTATCTCTACGATCAAGTGTTTGCTTCAAGCATGACATACTGGGTTCTTTGTGACCTTGCGGAATCCTCCAGCTCCCTTTGTGCCTCAGAGTGAATGCCTGACAACGAGGTGCTGTGTTATCCCCTACTGTCCTTTCCACCTGTGTATCTAATTCCTACATATCCTTTAAAAACCACTTTGTCTCCATGAAAGACCTTTCTTGATTCATCCCCACTCAGGACCTCTGCCAAATATTCTCTCCACATCCTACAATTACATATATCCCTTCAAGAAAGAAACCACGTTATCTAACCTATTATTTATTGATGGTGATGAGAGTTTCATTTTTAGCTAGAATATGAGTTTCTTGAAGACAAGGACTATTTCTCATTCATCTTTATTGCCCAAGAACTTACTGTGATTGGTTAGCACTCATAGGCATTGAATGAATGTAAGACAGAAAGGAGAGAGGAAAAAAGGAAGAATGCATTAAACCAGATAAGATAAAGAATTTTTAAAAAATCTTGGCTCTTCATTGTTTGGAAATTTCAATTTTCTGGTTAACTTTATTTTCTTCCCATTGACAGCTGGTGTAAATCCAAATTGGACACGGTTTTTGGATGGCTTGCCTATAAACAACTGATATTTTGAATTTAGTTTAAACTGTGCAAAATAAAAGACTTTATGTCTTCTCTTCATAGGCAGATTGTTCCAATCAGCCAAGCCGTTTTTCCTTTAGCTGAAATGTGTGAATCTTTTACTCTATTGACTGGCGACACAATCATGGACTTTTAAAGCCAGAAAATACAAAGTCCAGGCCCACAATCTTTAAGAAAAGGAAATTGTGCACATTCCCATAATAAGTCAATAAATGAGTGGTGAGTTCAGTCAAACTCTGTGTGTCTGTGGACACATTCTTAAAGTCTAAGTCTAGGAGGAAAGGCATTTTGTTTTCTAAGTACCTGCTGCAGAGGAGGTTATTTAAAAAACCATGACAATTTTGATGAGATTTAGCGTAAAATAAAAGTTACAAAGTTATGCCTTCTTTTAGAAGCAAGGTGGGTCATCTGTATTTAAACCATGACCATTTTCAGTTGGAAGTGAGGGAAGTGTGCCTTATCTCAGAAGCCCATGCCTTTGGGCGTCTGTTCAGATGGTATCGGCCGGAACAAATAAGTCGAGATTGCCTTCGCTGTTTTTCTGCACTGATCTCAAAAACGGCTCCGAAAATGGTTTGTCAGCAGCTGGGCTGAGTATGGAATCTGTGGGCATGTACATATTTCCATTTACAAGAAAATCACTTTTGAAGCTTCTTAGAAGTTGATTACAATATGCTCTTCCCCCCTCTCCTTCCTCCAAAGTCAGATGAGTATCTGAGTCTACCATTTCGTACTTTCGAATGTGTTCCTAAACAGCTGGAGAAACGCCTCAGCCCTAAGGAAAAATGGGGAGGGCCCAGCCTAATTGCAGAGGGTGTAAAATCCTGCCAGAGAACCCAGGCCCCATGTAGACAAAGCGAAGTGAAACATTTAGCAGTTATCCAGGGAATTTACCTGGTTGGGTGGATGAAACCTTGACAGTTCAGACTTCTTTGTCTCACATAATTTTTGCCTGAAATTTCTGGAAACAGAAATAGGACTCATGACAAACTTTGAATGATTCTGTTATAAAGGCAAGAAAAGAAAGAAAAAAAAAGTGTTCTGATCAGGCACTAAAAGGGCAGCCAGAAGATTCCCCTGGTGTCTCGTACAGTCAAGGTTGTTTGAGTTCACTCTCTTTCCACAAGTGACTTCTCACAAGCTCCACCGCCGCCACCACGGAACAGAGGTGTTTGTAGCCTCTCTGAGTCATCCCTGCACTAGGCTTTGAGCACAGAGAGGAAAAGGACTACGTTTCATGAGCTTAGAGTCTGGTGAGGAGGCAGACAAGGAAGTGGACAGTTACAATCAGCATCAGCTCCCACACTGACCCCTTCTTCTGGTGTTTCACCACTGGAGGCGCCATCTGCAGCCAGACAGATACTCTCCATCCACTCTCTCACTAGTAAGACTGTGTTTGTCACAACTCCTTGGATGCACATAACAGAAACCCAATTCAAACTGGCATACGATGGATTTTTAAACAACTTTATGGAGGGGTAATTTACATACCATAACATTCACTCATCCTACGTGTACAATTCAGTCATTTTCTAGTAAATTCGCTGTCTCGCAGCTATCACCCTACTCCAGTTTTAGAACAGTTTCATCACCCTTCAAAGGGAATTTAGTGGTTCATCTATTGGAAAATTCCAGAGTTTTGTCTCTGTGCTAGAGGAGTATTATCAAGACTCGATTCCTCTGGCTTTCTTTTTCAGGCAAGCTATTCCATGGTATGAGTGGCAGGTGACCCTCGGCAGGTCATCTACCATTTTAGTAACTCCAGCAGAACACACCTACCTCTTTTCTCGTCGTTTTAGCACATGTCTTAAGATAACACTCATTTACCCTTTTGGGCCTAGAGTAGGTCACGTGCCCACCCCTGAGCCAGTCACCTTCACCACGAGCATGTGATACTCTCAGTGGCCACTCCCAAACTGCGTGGTCTGAGAACGGGGACACCTGGCTTCCCAGATGAAAGTAGGGACTATTGTCATTACCAGACAAAGAGGCACAGGTTCTAGACAGGCAAGGCAGTAGCTGATCAGGGCAGGGCTGCTTCGTTCCTGTTTCATCCCCTGGGTGGTTATCGCAGTGCCTTTTATGTGTGTAGCAAGAGCCCGGGAGGTATCTGCGGCCTGATTGTATTTCAGCTAAAACAGAGAGTAGACCAAGCATGAAGGACTTTGTGTTTCCTTATTTTGTTGCTTGAGGAAGCTACGAAGACTAAGACAATGACTAATATACTTAAAGGCTGAGAGTTTGGGGATTATCCTGAGAGGCTACTTGGACAAATGATAGTCAGAGAATGGCTGGGTAGAAGCTCAAAAATGGGTTGCAGCCAGACTCTTCCCCTGTTTAGGGCCTTTCTCTTATAAGAAAGGCCATACTTACATATATATGAAAGTTTGGCCTTATACAAAACATATATATATATATATATATATATATATATATATATATATATATGTTTTGCCTTTCTTTTTTTGTTTGGGGTGGGTAATTAGGTTTGCTTACTTATTTATTTTTAGAGGAGCTATGGGGATTGAACCCAGGAACTCGTGGATGCTAAGCATGTGTTTTACCACCCAAGCTATACTCTCCCCCTAAAGTTTAGCCTTTCTGAATGCCCTTTTCTCAGAAAAGTGACCCTAGTGAATGACCTGGAATTATTTCAGTGACATAAGTTAGCAAGGAATCCAGCACCTTGTACTTTATATTGAGTGAACACTTTCCCCCAAACTATAGAAATCTTTACCCGTAACATAAAAACAATGTGGAATTCCAGAATGTTTGGAATAAACAATTTAGTACAATGAGTACCTTGGAGCATATTGTCTGGAGAAAGAAACAAAGTTCAAAATTGCAAAGATACTACTTATATTTTAAAAGTAAACTTTATACTTAATTCTATAAAAGGGAAGTGGTTCATAGCAAATTTTAGCATCCAGAGGAATTTTTTTTTCCAATGACTTTTAAAGTTTTCTTTCTTGACAGAATCTTCAAGAATGGCAATCCTATTTCTTTCTTAACTGCAATATGACTATTAAAAGGCTGTAAAAACTTGCAAATTAGGTTATAAATAGCAGTGATGAAAGCATTAACTCTCTTAGCCACATTTCCTAAAGTGTACTTTCCAGCATGCTGGATGTAGATATTAAAAAATAAGCCTGAGTGCATATATAAAAAGTCCAGTTTCCTACTTTCCAAGCACAGTGGTGTAATTGTAGCTCTAATCTATGGCATACTTTGTAGGATTGCTGATTAATTATACAGACCTCCTGATGTTTTATATTCTTTTCAACTTTGTTTCCCTCTGCTATTTGACCACTACAAAGTGAATATCCTTAAATCACTTATTATTCAGGTTACCTAGTTTTAAAAAATGAAGTTACTATTAACATTAGTTTTCTCATATAACACCGTTAATAATCAGGCTGTTCCCTTACTTTTGGATCTAAGTCATACATGTACACACACACACACACTTTCACTCACTGACTTAACTCACTCAAGCACACAATCAAGAAAAAGCTAGTAAGTTCTTTATCTGAATCTTTTCATCCCCCTCAAGGCAAACATGTCTAACAATTCTGCATCATTTGGCCTGAGATATTGGACACATGGGCAAAGTAACACAGCATGCTCTGTTGGGGCTAATATTAGCCCTTTTTTTTTTTGAATGATTAGAGATATCCAATTTGAATAGTTCCCTACTGTGAAGTCTTTGAAAATAGTTGTGACACATTTGGTTTGTTGCTTGAGGTTATCATTATTTTCAAGATTACTGTATTCCTTTAATCATTCTTTTGAGTTTAACATTTACACAAAAGCCTCATTTTACCAGATATTCCAAGAAAGATGATGTGTTGATTACTAGAGGAGGATTTGCCAGAGAACTCTTTTGTACCCATGCAGAACAAATGTGTTCAGGTATCATCCTGCCTGCCCTTTGCTTTAAGTGAGATTCACGATGATCTGTTCTTTTCAGCGTCTCCCCCAGATATCCTGACCAAACTCTGCTCATCACTGGGATATCTAAATTACTATCTTCTGTCCCTCCCCAAGACACCTTTCATTGTAAGAACTTTCTGCTCCTTTCTTAAGCTCTTCACTTTCTCTGTCATCAGCTTCGCCTTGGAATTAGGAAAAAGTCCTTGCAGATTTGGGCTATTAAATAGAAGTGAACCCATATATCAATTCCTTAAGTCTTCTGTCATCATGAGAATTATTTATTGGAACCCATTACCTGTGTGACTTTACAGTTCTTTTTAGGTGCTTTGCCTGAAAAGAGTAAAGACTCTTCTTTGGAAAGAAATAATTTTATTTTCCAGCTGGGAAGAAAAAAAAATTAGTTCAACAGCCAGGTCCCTGCCTGCATTTTTCCATATGACACTTGGTTGAGTATTTGTTGAGAGAAGATCACAGCAAGGACTTAGGTTGATTGTGGAAATTTCTCCAATGCAAAAACAAAACAAAACAAAACAAAACAAAAACCTGAAGGTACAGAGAATATACAGATAATTCTCCTGGAAAAGAGAATACCCAACTACTAACATCAGCCCGTAGAGTCTTTTTACTAGGCTTTATAGAAAACATGAATATAGCACACACACTTTCGTGACTATAATTTTTAATGACATTGCTGTTTACTGCAAGACAATGATCTGTTTTTAGTTTTCTGACATGGAGAGGCTTTAGAGGGTTATAAGCTTTCAAAAACAGTGTACATAGTTGCATTGGGGGTGAGAGATGTTATCATTTGCTTCCAATTCTTTAAGAGATCTCTGGCTTCCAACCACCCATCAAAAAAAACTCAAGGTTTTTATCCCAAGAGGTGTCACCAGTGTCCCAACATTTCTCAAGACTAAATGAATTTTAATGCAATTATCAGCATGTTTACTGTGTGCCTCTTTGTACAAAAAGAACTATATGAAATAATAAGGGGACAGGAAGAGCTGTAAGACTTGGGCCCTAATTTCTGGAAATTCTTTGTACAGACAGGTTGATGGGATACTGAGACAGTCGGTGACAAATGGATGCTAGTAGATTGGACAACCTCCAGATGTCATGAATGTGCAGGTTGATGGCTCACTTGGTCATAATGTTATAAAAGGAACGTGATCCTGGGGACATGGTTGAAATAGATGTGTGTTTCACAAAGCATAAGACTTACACCTCTCCAAGGACTCCGGTCATCTTGGACAGTACACAGTACAGAGACATTACATGACACTGAACCGCGTAGTTCTCTTTCACTCCCGAGTACATTCAGGAGAAAGTCTGTTTGGTCCTCCTTTGTCTGAACACTTTTGAAACCCTAGTTAATACCCCTTTGGCCAAAAAGAGAGCAGGCTGTCAGCTCAGTATGCTAGCCGACAACCACACCCAGCTAGAATGTAATATCTTCTGAATGTTTTTATCATATTTATTTTTGTGGTTGGCATCTATTTCTGTCAAGTGATACTGGTTTCTATGTATAGTAGCGATATAAAGTTTCCTCTATTCAGTTACTTTTAAACTTTGAGCCATTTAAAGAAAACATTGTGACTAGTAATTATGACAATGGTGCAGAAAATAATAATAATAGTAAAAATGGTCATTGCAGCTAACATTTAGTAGGTGCTTACCATGCACCACCACTGTCATAAATGTTTCATGGGTGTTTTTAACATGGAAATTTCTCACAAACCCTGTGAAATGGAGGTGCTATCATTATTTTAGAGATGGCAAGCTGGAGTCCAGAGAGATTAAGAAACTTTCCCAAGTCACGTGTCTCACAAGTATCGGGGCAAGGATTCGAGCCATTCATGTAGTACATGAATATGGCAGAAGCCAGGAGCAGGCCAGGGAGTCTGGGAAACGCTGGACTGTATGACCATTATGGTGATATAGTTAAGGAATTTATGTTTTTCTGCAAAAGGCAAAAATGGTAGGGGCTGCTGGTGTGCAGGGCAGGGAGGGACTTTGTGAGTGCTAGCTGGACGCTGACAGTGGTGTTCTGTTGTGAGATGGACGTGATCTGAGAGACTCCACTTTGATTTCCTCTCTTAGCAATGTTATAAAGTCGTGGAATGAGGAGTCAAGGCAAAAAACCATGGCCCTGCAGTTCCCAAAGGGTTGAAAGTTGGGTACATCATAAAATGAAACCTTTTTTTCCCTAGCATAGCCAGTATAGCTCTCCGTGTTGTAGAAACTTCCCTACCTCAGTAAGTTACATATTCTATATAGTGACCTTCCCTTGCTAATTAATAATTAACATTGTCTTCCTGGCATTTTAGTTACTTAGGGGTAAAGGAGCCTTCTGGGATTACAACTTTGTTATGTTTTCATATGTTCTTTTCTTTTGCTTCTGCTTTCAGACAGTAGTGTGAACACAATTTTATCAATATTAGAAAAAGTAATTTAGACCAGTAAAATTAAAAAGCCAAAAAAATATATATTTAATTATAACCAAAGATCTATTGGCAAATTTAAGGGAAACTTTTTGCATGTGGTTACAGTGTTTTTTGCTTCTTGTTTTTTCTTTCTTTAGCCCCTCAATGCTGCAGGATGGCGTGGTAGAAAGAGTGCAGGCTTTGTAGTGAGATCTGAGTTTGAAACATCACTCCATCCCTTCTTAACTACATTAATCATGGACATTTTAATTTACTTCTCTGGATTTCATTTTCCTGAACAGAAAAATTGGAATAATGATGCTTCTCAGGACTGTTGTGCAGATTAAATGTGAGGAGACACACAAGCATCCAGCCGCACCTAATAGTATGTTGTAGGTGCTTCATAAACTTTCCCGCACCTCACTGTGCCTGACACACAACTTAGTATATTCACAGCCCTTCCTCTGGGTCCCTTGGTCCATTTTTGTCCGTGTTTTCTTCTTTACTTCCAATTATTTCTAAAGACAGCTGCACCTGATTATTAAAGGATTCTTTTACCAGCTATTCTAATAACCTAAGAGGTTGTTATAGAAAACCTTCCTGGGTGCCTTGGAGTTATTAATAAGTTTTTTCTCATTATAAAAGTAACATTACTTATTATGACGCTTTGATAAAAATACATAGAGGTGTATAAAATAGAATATTACATTGCCTTCCTGTCCTGACCCCATGCAGCCTCCCAATGCCTTTTAGATTTATGTTGAAATTATCTCAGGTCATATGTTCCTGAAAGGAAGGAATTCTAAGTCTTATATTAATGGAGACACAGAGAGATCCTGCCTAAATTAAAGGTAGCAATTTAAGAAACAGATTTTAGATAAAAACAAGTCCTTTTTAAAATTCCTTTCTTCCCAAAATGTGGTATTTTCTGCGTTGTTTGCTTACCATGTGAATACATGAAATTACAAAGTTTCACCTGCCCCGAAAGTGTATTTCCCACATCCATCTATGCACCATGTCACAAAGAATAATTAAAATGAACTTCACAGTATTAAGTACTCATCTTGCCCTGGGCAATTAGTTCCCTCCAGGTTATTTTATGAAGCTTTAAAAACTGTGGTTCAGAGAAAGTTAGACCTGGATCAAACCAGGTGAAACACACATGAGTTCATTTTCTCCAGTGCTGCAGCCAAGGGCAGTGGGCTCTGAACTGCTGGTTGTCATGCAGGCAATCGGAAATTCACAGGTTGTTCAGTCATTTATTAAACTTGAATCTTACGACAGAAAGCAGATGGATCTCTAAGGGACTTTATCAGCCGGGTGTCTGTTCAATACGATGTCTATTGCTGTCATGGACAGTCCTTGGAAGATCAATGACAAGTTGGCCTGAAATTGCCCTTGGACAGTTTCTCTTCCCACTGACCTTCATTTACATTCATCATCCAAAATGTCCTTTTTTTCTTAAGATGAGGAGCAAAGGCATCTTCTAGGGCTCTCGGTTGACTCTTTATAAACTGCACCATACTACAGCACCGTCTTTCTATAAACCAGAATAATTCAGTCTCCAATCAGGCTGAGAATTTCCATGTGTCTTTTGAAATTAAATATATAAACACAAGCAAATTCCAGTTAAAAGTTGTATTAGTCAGTTCTCCAGCCAGACAGGACCAATAGGATTTTGAAAGATTTATCTTAGGAATTGGCTCCCACAATTATGGAGGCCAAGAAGTCCCACCAATCTGCCATTTGCAAGCTGGAGAACCAGGAAAGCTGGCGGGGGTCGTTCAGAGAGAGTCCCAGCGCCAGAGAACTAGGGGAGCCAAAGGTGTAAATTCCACTCCAAGTCGGAAGGTCCGAGAACCAGGAGCACTGAGATCCAAAGTCATGGGACATCGGGTGTCCCAGTTCAGAGAACAATTCTCCCTTCTTCCGCCTTGTGGTTCTATTAGAACCTCCAAAGGCTGGATGCTGCCCACCTATAAGATCATTGGTGAGGCCAGTCTTTACTCTGTTCGCGGACTCAAATGCTAGTCTCTTCCAGAAACACCCTCCCAGACACACTCACAGATAATGTTTTACCAACTACCCGAGCATCCCTACACCTGGGCAAGATGACACCTAAAATTAACCATCACAAAAATTAAAATGTCTTTTGAATTTTCTTAAAATAGGCAGCCAAAATCAAACCAAAACAAGTCTTTATTTTTTTTTCTTCAGAGCACAGCTTGGGTGTTTTGGGCTCATGTCTACAGCGTACCAATGCAGTTAATCTGCCAGTCTTTCCTTACTGCTCAACTGTCACAAAGCCAAGGATAATTCTAAGTCTTTATGTCTTCAACTCTGTTGGTCACAGGCTAATTCTGCACTTGCAGGGTTAAATATACCAATCTCTGTCTCATCATTGCCATTTTCAAAGTCTCGACTATGCCATGGGCGCCATATTCTAAAGCTACATTGTACTGCTCTTGTCTCAAGGACAAGTAAAGACACGGCCTTTCTACGGCAGTCCAGCTTCTCTGCAGAACTACTTAGAACACCATAGGTCACTGTGTGGGTACCAATCTCCTCTATCTAATTTTGGCCATAATTTTAATATCAAAATGAATATTAATGAATTGGCCAGAATTATAACAACAAAAACAAAAGGATAGAATGGAAGATATAGTTTAATTCAACAAATCAACTGGGTTAATGAAAGAAGAAACTGAAATTACATGTAGGCCTTAGTTTTTGTTTTCCTATTGGACTTGGGTGCTTTTCCTTGTTATCCATTACCTCGTCAAACTGCCCTTCAGACCCCACGTTGATTGTTCATTTACCACCGAAGGAGCAATAACTTCACGTCCCTGTTAGCGCCTCTTGTGGAAGAGGGACAGGCCCATTGAGTAGGGAAGGGGATGGACTGGCGAGCACGTGCACCCATGGACGCCAGCGGGCTCCTCTGCATCACCTTCTCCCCATCCTCTAATGGCTGCAGAGTAGGTCCTGAAGCTGTTTGCTCAACCCAGACCAACAACTCTGGTGGGTTTCCTCATCTGACACCTGCTGTCGGTTGAAGAGTGTCCTCTTAAATGTCATGTCTACCTGAAGTTAAAATGAAGTCATGTGGGATTGGGATGGACCCTATTCCAATGATCAGTGTCCTGTTAAGAAGAGGGAAATTTGGGTGCAGGTACACGCACAGTGACAATGGAGGCGGAGATTGGAGTGATGCGTCTAGAAGCCAAGGAACGCCAGGGATTGCTTATTCACACCAGAAGCTAAGAAACAGGCAAGGAAGGGTTCTCCTCCAGAGCCTCCAAAAGGAACCAACTCGGCCAGCCCCTTGAAGACAGACTTCCAGTCTCCAGAACTGTGGGACAATAAACTCCCGTGGTTTTAAGCCACCCGGTCTATGAGACTTTGCTATGGCAGTCCCAGAAAGTGAATACAAAACCCAGTTTCTCCTCCTACCCCATCGCTCTCTTCTCTTGGGATGTTTGGGGTGGGGAGGATCCAAGAGGGAGGGAGGTGTGGCCTGAAGTCTAAAGGCTGCCCCAAAGCCCTCTCCCATTTACTCAGCGTACAGCAGAGGTTTAGAGGTTTAAAGGAATTTCGAAAGCCCGCAGGAGTGAGGTGGGGTGTTAATGAGCAGCTGAAGCCCAGGGTGGGTGGGAGCTAGAAAGCCTGTCAGCTGCTTACAGGAGTTTCCTCCTTCTCTCCAGCCCATTGAGGCTGAAGTGGGGTGTGCTGCAGGACGACCCTATCATCCCATCAGCCTCAGTTAGCCAGGAATGGGTTTTTACATGAAATTTCCCAATTATTCGGTTTTTAAAAAAATTCTGTGCAGAATGAAGCAAACATGCCTGTGGCTAGGCAGTTCCTCCTGAGTCTAGGGCGTCACCTCTGGTCCCTGAGGGCGGGAGTCCTATGACGGCTCCACCGTCCTGCCGGTTGGCTTGAACTGAGACGTAGCAGTACTTATGTTTGAAGTTTTATAATGTATTTCAGTCCTCCAGGAGTGTTCACCTCCATTGTAAGTGTGTAGATCTTTTATTTTACATTGAGGCTTTCAACTCAACTTCCAAACATGTTTTCTGGAGCACATCATGAATAAAAGAAAGGAGAAGCCTGTTATGACCCTTCGAGGGTTTTTTTTTTTTAATTACGTATCCTTTTAAGCAAATTTATTATCCCTGATCTAATAATATTAAAGATAATATTAGATTTAACTTAACAGTTCAATACTTCCATTGTTTGTTGAAAGATTATTAATCCGCAATTCCTCCCTTTGCAGACAGGAAGACTTGATTTTCTAAGCTGTATTTTTAAAAGATTTACTTCTAAGGGAAATTTTTCCTTACGACTCAGAGGCAGACGAGGACTTGCTGCCTCTGACACCAGCATTTGGGCTCCCACGCAGAACTGCTCAGAAAATCCTAGGTCGCCATTTTGGGGTAACCCTGCTCTGTAGGGTGGTAGAATATTGTGGAGTTGGCAGCTAAAGTCATCTGTTACTGAAGCCCCCAGAAAGAAAAGATCAGCATTTTTAAAGGTCCAATGTCCCCAGACTGGTTTTGATTTATAGGACTGACAAGGTCAGCTCTTCAATGGCTGTGACGCAGAACCTCATACTAAGAAAGAGAGATTCAGTTTCTCTCATAATTCCATGTATGTTCCTGTCCTCTATGGATCTGAAGTCTCCAGATGACAGGGGAGGGGAACAATTGCTTCTCTGCGCGGTAGGTAATTTACTGTGTTGTGAATTAAATGGCCTCTTTTCATGTCTGGAAAATTAAGTCCAGTGTCACACCTTTATTTTTACTACTTGCTGCTTTATCATCTTTGACTTTTCTCTGATGCTATCAGTGATTTAAAAAGAGCCTACAGGTAGGTCAAGGCTAACCTGTTCTGAGGCAGAAAGAGATTTACATTTTCCATTTTATCTAACTCCATCCCTATTCATGAGTATTAGGAGGAGCTCGAAGTTCAGTATCAAGCTAATAGCTATGGGTCAATCATTAGTCTGAAATGGGGAAACTAAAATGAAGTGGAAACTTTGAAACCTCATTAAGAAATAAACATGAAAATGAAACTATCCTTGGATTGGATTCAGGCACTATATTCGGGGGATAAAATGGATGTAGAAGTAATTGGTTGAAAAGCACGTTTTCTAAATCAGCATAAGATGCAAATTGAAGGGAAAGAAGTATCTAGAAACTAGGGTTAAGTTGCATTTCACAAGTTCCTTGCGTTTGTTCTAATTAGCCTCCAAGGCCAAATGCAAGCTCTTTAGCTAATTCTTCACTCAGAAAAAAATCCCATGAAACAGAATCAAAGCAACAGGTCACTGTATACTTGGCCTTTATTTTCTGAAATAAATGGTAGATGGTACAGCTCAGTATGAAGAAAGATCAGCTCAGTTTTTCCTACTCTACCCTATGGTTGTTCCTCCGCAGTAGAGTTTGGAGGTGGAGTCACAGAATCATCTCCAGAATCCGTTCCCTCCTCTCCACTCTCAGGGCCACCATGTCCTGAACAAGTTCAGGACTTTATTTAAGAGATTGGACTCATCCAGTTGTGGCTTAGAACCCAATTTCTAATATGTTAAATTATTCACTCATACAGGTGGCGCATCCAAGGGAAGCTGCAGGCTTCAGGCATGGTTGGAAACGGCCTCAAAGAGGCATAAGGTCTCTCCCCACCCCTGCCCCAGCTTCTTTAGCTTCTATAAGACATGATTTCTGTGCAGGCAGGATGACTGACAACAGGTCTAGATTCCCATCTCCAAATTTAACAATTCCCCAGAAAGAGGTCATTTCTTCAAATAGCTCCTGCTTTTGGTGGTGGCCTATTTCTAAACCAATCAATGCAGACAAGAGAACTGGGTCTCCTGACTGGCCAGGCCTTAGTCCTCACCCAATTTTATGCTATAGATAGTATAAGAAAGAGCTTCCCCATTGGAAACAGTAACGACCCTTCTCCTATACATTTTTAGAAATGTGTGCATTATGGTATATAAGAGAGTGGAATCATTTCTAGTTATGTAAGTTATCTGAGGTCCTTCTGCTTTTCAAGGGCCTGGTATAGGAAGTATACAGTAGCTACCTACGAGTGAACGAATCCAGTTTTCCATCCCTTTCCCTGACCGCTCGTGGTCACCCGTGTGCTTCCGTAAGTATAACAGTGTGTAGTCGAACTTCAGAGGGGCTGAGCTCTTCGAGAGCAGTCATAACCTCAACAGAGTCCCTTATTAATGTTTGCAATGATGGATTTAGGAGGACAGAGAGGCTTAGTTAATGGAACATTTGGCTAGGTGGGGCATTTTATGTGCCATGCACTGTTCTGAGCACTGCACATCTTTATAACAACCCTGTGAGATACCGTTACTTTTATTATTCCATCATCTCAAATAAAGACATTTAGGTACAGAGAGATTAACTCACCCGAAGTCACATAGCTCATAACTGGTACAAGCCTGATTTGAGTCTAGACAATTTAGTCCCAGAGTGTGTGTTCTTATTCACTACACTGTATCGCTCGGGTAAGGAAGTGGTTGAATTTCCCAAAAGAGCAGTTCTCCCAACTTCATATTACACCCGCATTTGGATTATATCTAGGAAGAGTAAGCAGTCACAGAAGTATGATGTGATTTAATGACAGCTACTAAAAATTACAGATTCTTCTGTGAATTCCCTTCCGCACTGACTTCCTCCACGGTCTGGAATTCTAGTGCTGGAGGCTTAGCTCTTCGACTCAATTCTTTGTGAAAAACAATGGGAAGATTAAAACACTGAACCCGTGTTTTAATCTTAAAGATGGACAGTACAGTTGTTAATAAAATTACTTTCTCATGTCCTAAGGCCCGTGGGAAATTGGACAGGGAAGTGTTGAGGGTAAGGGGCTTGGAGAGCCTTGGTGTCTGTGAAGAGCAAGCTGGGTCCCCCAGCAACAGTGTGTTGGGTGCCTACTGTGCAGTGGAAATACCGAAATTAGGGGTGCCGGGCTGGAAATGACACTGGGGGAGACATTTGTACAGCACGTAACCGTTAATGGAACCTTTCATGTATTGTATGTATCTTAGAAGATAATCATCGTAATATCCTGTGAAATTAAAAAAATAAAGACTGATGTAGGCCAGTAGCTCTCAAGGGGGAGTGATTTTGCCCCTAGAGAACATGTGGGAGATATTTTTGATTGTCAGGACTTGAGAGGAGAGGCAGAGCCACTGGAGTGCACTGGGTGGGGGACAGGGCTGCTGCTAATATCCCCGAGGACAAAGAATTATCTGGTCCAAAGTGCCATTAGTGTCAAGGTTGAGAAACCTTTTCTTAGAGCATATGTAATTCAGCCAGGCCATAAGCTTAGCAAGTATCCTGGTCGAGGCTAGGGCCCAGGTCATCTGATGACAAATCCTTCTCTTGTTTCTTTATTCATGTCCTTTGGTATTATTCAGTATACAGTGTGATACAGGCTTTTTAGGTTTGGGGGAATTTTATTTTATTTTTATTTTTATTTTTATTTTTATTTTTATTTTTATTTTTATGGAGGTACATGTATTTTTCTGAGGTCCTGAGGATTAAACCCAGGACCTCGCACACGCTAAGCACGCACTCTACCACTGAGCTATACCACCCCCAACCCAACCCCGGGTTTGGGGACTGTTAAGTGGTATAAATTATGAATAGACCTCTGTGCTTTGGAAGAGTCAGCTCACCATCAGAGCGTTTAATACACAGTACACCTGTGACACCCCACGGGAGGTGATTCCAGATCCAAAACCCAAATGTCACCTTCCTTATTGAGTTCTCATATGCCAGCATCTTACAATTTCCAGTGAATTCTTTTATAAATGGGAATATGATTAACTCCTTTAAAGCTATTTGTGTGATTAGTGGGTTGATTAGGATTTAATCACCACTCTATTTCTGTAAGTGCATCTGCTGTGTGGCTAATAGAGTATCATGTGGTGTTTACTGAGCAGCTGTTTTGTGCTGTCTATGGTGGAAACGAACAAGGGGTCTCTCTGTGTCTTGGACATTGATTTGGGATGTCCCAGTTCACTTGTCTATAGACTTCAGATTGTCAGACCTGATAGGTGGAAGGCAAGAAGGAGGCTGATTTAATTACCACATTAAAAGAAATGTTAAGAGAATGTTGTCCAATTTTCCCCACATATACAAATGACTAAAGAAGGCAGTTTTAAACATAAAAGAAAACCATTACCTAATAAATACCAGAAAATGTGCTAGGAATCTCACTGACCCGGTCTTACCTAATTTTTTATTGTTGACCTACCAGATTGCTATTGTGAGCCCCCTTTTATTGTTGAGGACACTAAAACTGAAAAAGTCCAGCAAGTTGCCTCTGGTCACACAGCTAGAGCCTGCAGAAGTGGAATGTGAACACCCATCCTTGTGATTCCATCAATCTTTGTAGAGTTCTCACACCTCACACCATCTGATCAGCCTGGGTCATAGACCCCAGAGTGGGTTGTCAGGGAAGCTGTCACTTCTCTGTCCCTAAGAGCCTTCATGCAAAGTATACACAGCATTTGCAATCCCTTACATTAAACTTTTCCCATGATTTTAAAATGTTTAGCCAGAAGTTCTATTACATAAAGTTATGCCCATCCTAGACACCTTGTTTCATATATTTGTAAAGGACTCTGTGAAGGTTAATTAGCACCGTGGTTCAGCCTCTCTGAATTCCTATAACCTATTATTGATTTTCCTCTTAGGGTATTTATTCACTTATTCACTCCATCACTTACCAGATGCTTACAGGGCATCTCCTCCATGCCATCCTATGCACTAGATCCAGGAGATGGAGTCCCCAAACAAACACAATCCCTGCCCTCAGGGAAGATAATTATTCCCTGTGATAAGACAGTTAACAAGTAAACAAAACTTCTGGATTGTGTTGAATGGGAGGAAATAATGTGGCTATGGGAAAAGGGAAATCTACTTTAGAAATGTGAGTCAGAGAAAGTCGAGAAGAAAAAGCTACCTCCACGCTGAGGTCCTGAGTGGGTGGGAAGATGGCAGCTGTGCCCTGATATCAAGGCAGACAGAACAGCCAACAGAAAGTCCCTGAGATGGGAAGGGGTTTCAGATACTCTGGGAACTTGCAGAGGATCAGTGTGACTAGAGTTCATTGAAGGATAGAAAGATCAAGATGCAATAAGTAGGCAAGAGAAAGGCAAAAGGCCAGATCTGTTAGGCCTTGTAGGTTCTAGAAAGGAAATTATTCTGTACACAATAAGGAGCCAAAGAAGGCACTTTCAATCTGGGGAGTGATGTAACCAGATCTTTTAAAAGGTAGCATAGTCACTGACTGAAGAATGAATTTGAGGGGCAAGAGTAGAAATAGGCAGATCATTCACAAGGCTGTTTTGATAGGTTGGGTGAGGAAAAGGGAGCAAAAGAGGGAAAGAAGTGCTTGCATTTGAAAGATACAGTAAAGATGCAACAGACATTGACCTTGAATGAGCCATCTGTGTACATTTTTTTAATTTCCACAACTAGCCTCTAAGCTGGGCTGTATGTCTTATTCATCCTTGCATCTTTCCTTTCTGTTGTAGTCATGTTGAAAGCAGGGTCCTCTCGAATCCTTTCTGTCCGGTTTTGTGTTTGTCTGTAGAAGTGTTTCCTTCCCACCTGGTACTAGATACTTGTCCTTGATTGGGACCCTAGGGTGTGCTGTCCACATTTGCTGTTCTGCCAAAATCATACCATGGTGGGGAATATTTTAATTTTTTTAAGTTTAGTTCTTGCATCTCATTAAAAGTGTACTGTCTGACGTAGTTCAGAAATAAGTATACTTAATAATAACTCATTTACTTTAGGTCTCTCATCTAGAAGGAAACACTTTTGATGAAAATGCATAACGTGGCCAATCAAGGAATTTTTTTTTCTCATTCTTCAGCAGTGTTAAGACCAACAGTGATCATATGATGTCACTTACATGTGGAATCTAAAAAATAATGATACAAATTTTATTTACAAAACAAAAATAGACTCATGGACATAGGAAACAAACTATCGTTATCAAAGAGGAAAGGGCAGGGGAGGGATACATTAGAAGTTTGGGATTAACAGATACGCACTACTATACTTAAAATAGGTAAACAACAAGGACATGCTGTATAGCACAGGGAACTATATTCAATTTCTTGTAATAACATAATGGAAAAGAATCTGAAAAAAATATGTATGTATATAGAATCACTTTGCTGTACACCTGAAATTATCATTGTAAATCAACTACACATCAATAAAAAACAAAATTAAGAAAGAAGGAAAGAAAGAAGGAAGGAAGGAAGGAAAAAAAGAAAGAAAAAGAAAGAAAGAAAAAGAAAGAAAGAAAGAAAGAAAGAAAGAAAGAAAGAAAGAAAGAAAGAAAGAAAGAAAGAAAGAAAGAAAAGAAAAGAGAAGAGACGAAAAGAAAAGAAAAGAAAAGAAAAGAAAAGAAAAGAAAAGAAAAGAAAAGAAAAGAAAAGAAGGAGGAAAAAGGAAGAAAAGGAAGGAAGGAAGGAAGGAAAGAAAGGAAGGAAGGAACAAAGGAAGGAAGGAAGGTCGGTCCTGGAAAATAAAACTAACAGTGATCTACAGTGATATAGCCATGATTGACAGTGTGGAAATGACAGAATGATGGAAATAATTTCCAACTGGTCATAGAAGATAAACTTACCATTTGGGGTTTATTTGTTTTGATTTCAGAATTACCGTTTCTGAAGATGGAAGCCTCAGAATCGTGAATGTGACTAAGTCAGATGCTGGGAGTTATACCTGCATAGCCACTAACCACTTCGGGACAGCCAGCAGCACTGGAAACCTGGTAGTAAAAGGTAAGGACTAACCCAGAGAACACGCAGAGTAATATATGTGCCTGCATTTCTAATAATGTAATCTTTTGAAGTGGCGTCCTTCCTATTAATATGTACGGATATCACTGTGTTGCTAAATTAATTCATCATAGCCAACATGATGTGATTAATAATTCTTAGAGAACGGTTGGTAATGAATATGATTGAAAGCCTATCTTATTCCAGAATCATCCAATACAATTTTGAGAATTACAGCCATTGTATCTATTATAGTATTGTAACTAATGCTATCTTCAATCCTTTAATTAAATTTCTTTCAAGTCTCTATAGATTTGGAATTCATGGCTAGGAACCCTGTGCTAACAAATTAAAAACCCACGACTCAAATACTATTTTTAGCAAACATTGTTTAAACAATGACATTGGCGATTTTCAGAAGAGCTCCCTCGGTTCTTCGGAGCTCTGGCTGCGGATTATTATCCCAATAAAGGGCTCTGACCGCCTCTGTGCTATGCTTCAGTCACCCAACCAACCCTGTCAGTTTTAAAGAAATACCATTTCCACATACCATAGCCCAGGTGCTTTGTTGTACATGACGGGAAGTCCTTTACGCTCCTGGCACAGCCCATGATGTAACAACAGCAGGTTGATGTGATGGGCTGGACGTACCAAGTGGGAATTGTGAAGGCAGAGACTTTCATTTACATTTCGTTTGCATTTCTCTCACTTTGTATCTTGCCGCATTATAGACTCATAGAATTTTTGAGATGAGGGGGTCTTGGCGGTGATCTAACTGAGGAAGACAAAGCTCAGGTTGGTGAGTTTCTCAAGGTCACCAGTAGCAGAAGAGGACTGCGAACCCAGGAATCCTGCATTTCCCCCTGGTTCTTTCTCCTGTGCCTGGAGCACTTCCTCTTTTCTCCTGTTCCTTTGCAATAGATGCAGGTGTGTTACCGTGTATTATTTCCCTTTTGCACATTTGTAGCTCCCTCTGTGAAGTGGGGTAGCCTTAAGCCACTAAAAATAGCCGAAGAGAACATTTGCCTCAATTTTAAATTAAAGAAGGAAACTAAAAATTGCCTAATTACCAATTTCAGGGTCATTAGAAGTTGGAAAAGAACTGCCATTTAGGGAAACCTTTTTGTCGTAAACACACTCATCTATGCAGACAGAAAACCACAAGTCCAACGTGAATCTGTACTGAGATGGACTCCAGCTATTTCAACCGATTAATTATTCACTCAGAGCAATAGCGTGGGTGTATGACTGTGTGTTCACTCTAGGGCCAAGGAAACAGAGGTTAGACAATACTTGTAAAACAAAATTTCAGCTAGAGGTCTTTGCCAACGTGTAGCTTTCTCAGCTACAAAAGGAAACTTACTGATGAACTAAGACCAGGAGGAACCCCAGGGTTTCAGAGCTGATTAATGCCTGAGCCGAGACCTACTTCTAGATTATCTGCCGGTCAGGGAGCTGTAAGGGAGTACTCGGCAGCCCTCTTTGGTAGTGATTGAGGCTGGGCTCACGGTCCGAGAGATCTGGCTTTGAATCTCATTTCTCCCACTTACCAGCTCTGTGGCCTCAGACAAGAGAGTTAACCTCTGTGGGGCTAATAGCAGTACCCAGCTCGTAGGGTTGTTCTGATGGCGGAGATCATCTGTGTTAAGAGCTTAACACAGTGTCTGGCACTTAGGAAATAGTAGTTTTTTTTTCTTTTTTTTGCTGTTCTTGTTCATATTTTAACAAAATGGCTATACATACATTCTAAATCTTATTAAAATGGAAATTCATAAAATTTCCACCCCCAACCTGTTAGATGATCAGCAAGGAGAAGTGAGCCTGCCACTAGGAAATGACTGAGAATACAGAAGAGTCTGAACACCCAAACAGAGGCACATGTTGTGTGCTGCCTTGTACAGCTGACACGGGGGTGTGTGCATGTGTAGGAGCAAGTTATGCCCTGCATTTGATTAGCATCCTTCTCATAAGCTTTGACTTCCTTACCTCTCAAGATCATTGGCAGAAAGAAGTCCTCTTTTTCCCATGAGACTTCATACCCCAGCAGTACCAGCAGCCCCGGGATAAAACCATTCCCAACCATGCATGCAGTTCCCTGCTGCTCGTCCTGTGCTGAATTGCGGTGCAAAGCTTACAAAGACACCAGCGGTGAAATGCGCCTCCTTATTTAGGTGGATATAAATGTTGCTGGGATTGTAACTTCTACCCATTTTAAAAAACTGAATACGTCATTTCTTGTCTTCTAGTAAAATGTGAACAGTGATCCCCCAAGTATGATATGAGATCATTTTAGGCAATTCATAGTTAAACTGTTTGTTTTTTTCTTTTAATTTTAGTAACCGTATGTTTCTTAA
Organism: Vicugna pacos; assembly: GCF_048564905.1. NCBI lineage: Eukaryota > Metazoa > Chordata > Mammalia > Artiodactyla > Camelidae > Vicugna > Vicugna pacos. The sequence continues at coordinate 44,343,865 of NC_133003.1, forward strand.
AATCAGGAATTAATTAGTATTAGGAAAATACTAGTTTTCCATTGGTGGCCATGATAAAAAAAAATCTCCTTTTCAAATGTATTTAAGTAAACAAGTCAGTCAATATAAAGAAAAATATTAAGTATGCATCGTTATAAAAGGATATGCATAAAATCATGAAGGTGGTGTGTGAAAATTGGAGCACGTGATTCAATGGCAATTTTTGAGAGTTTTAGTGAACTGATGGAGAGAACTCAGAGGACATGGGACAGTACCCCGCTGCCTACACTGCATGTTTTGCTGAAGCAAAAGAACACTTCAAGACCTGAGATTTTGTAATAGATGGGGGAAGGGAGGGGCAGGGCAGGAAGAGCCCGGTGACCTATGAAAAGAGGGAGGCAGAGGCTTATAGGCACGAGGTGTGAGGTCAAAGCAGGATGTTCCCTGCCTGATTACCGGACAGAATTCAAGTGTTTCCAAGCAGAGTTCTTTCTGGGCTTGGCCGCTGGTATTCAACTGGAATCAGTTTCTCCACAGAGGTCCTCTGATTCTTCTATTAGTTTCCCAGGTGAAGTGGGAAAAAAATAATATGAGCTTTATCTGGTTAATACATTCACAGGAGTTAATCCTGTTACTTGGGTAAGTCTGCAAGTATTTGAGAGAACATTTATTTCTCATTGCCTAGTTCTGACTCCCATTAGCATTAATGTGCAGAGGGGCCCCCAGACCGCCAGGTCTCTGAGAAGGGTATTAACATAAATGGAGAAATACAGTTTCGAAATCTGCCCCATAAAGTATGATAAAGCTGGAGAAAACCACTCTGAACTCCCCATGAACTGTGCCAGTTTCTGAATGGCACATCAAAATGCCTGAGCCCTGCACCTTTAATGTAAATGTAACAGTTTAGCCCGAAGTAGGGTAGAGCGCTGTATTTTAATTCAATTTTGAGATCTACAAAGAGACTAATTTATCAGAGAAGGTGTGCTCTCACCTTAAAATGTGCTTGTGCTCGTTTTGATCTCAGATGTCTGGGACTGAAACACTCTGAAGGTCAGTCATCAGAACACGTCTTCGCTAACCGTTTTACACTAATTCTATCATTAACAGTGCTTTTAAAATCCAGTTCTCTTCTTGCCCACCTCCATGCCCACCCTCATCCCCAATGTTTTGGAGAGATGCTGAAGATACTGTGAAACACAGGGGCAGTAAGTAATGGGGGAGAAGGAGGTACGGGAGGTTTAAAGTAAATCTCTAGCAGGCAACTGCAAAATGGATATTCAGACGATGCACGAGCCGGCTTCCAAGCTGCAGAATTCCGACAGGTGCCCAGGGGGCTCCTGATTATCATCTCATCATCTGAATTTCTAAATTTGACTGGCTTTATTTTTTTCAGCTAATTAGACTATATTTGGGATTTGGTTTGCTTTTTCATTTTAAGCAAGCACAGTTCTCAAGTCAGACCCCCGGATCCTAACAGAAAGAATAATATTTGACCTTTCATTGAAGATGTGCTTCAGTGATTGTAGACATCGTTAAGCACTATATGGAAGGCAGGCTCCACTATGTGCAGTATCGTCCTTACTAATTCATCTTTATCTCTATAGCAGAGTTAAAGGCATGTCGTTTTGCATGACATGGTATCTTTGCTGTAGAGTTTCATATGAGAGATATTTTTAAGTAGCAGTCCTAGAGAAGAAGAACTTCTCTTTGTCTTGATGTAGTTTGGCAAGAAAACTGTGGTAACAGCAACCCCAGCCCCGATGGATCACCTCCAGGGCTCAAAATGAAGTGCAGGGCTTTGAGCTATGGAGCTATTACCATAAGTCTCAAGCTGAACTACATCCAAAATGACCTGGAGTAATTCTGTGTCTGGCAGGTCCAGACTACACTTGCAGAAACATCAAAGAACTTTGTACCCGCCACCTAGCAAGTGCAAGTTCGGTGGAATGCTTCATAGAAGTGCGGATTCCCAGTGCCTCCCCGCTAACCTAAATATCTATGTCTTTAGGGATGAGGCCTGAAAACACCCCATTTTTAATGAACACCCTACTTGATCCTCATATACACCAAAGTCTGGAAAAGACTGCATTTTCAGGGGTTGGCAGACTATGGCCCGTGGGCCAAATCCAGCTAGCCACGTACTTTTATATAGCCCAGCAGCTGAGAATGGCTTTCACATGTTTAGCTGCTTGGAAAAAAAAAAAATTCAAGAGAATAACAACACTTTCAGATACGTGAAAATTTTCTGAAATTCTTATTTCAGTGTGCATAAATAAGTTGGTAGAGAAATATAGCCATGTCATTTGCTTACATACGGATGATGGTTGTTTTTGCGCAAGAGCCTAGCTGTGTGGTCACGACAGAGACCGTATAATGTATAAGTACCTAGGTGATAGCCTCACTTTGCCTCCTGATCAGCAAAGCCTAGAACATTTACTGCTCAGCCCTTTAGAGAAAAAAAACCAAACAAAACTTACTAATCCTTTCTTCTGATAACTCTTCTCCTTCCCCAGACAGATCTTCAAAATTCGCTCCAAGATATATAGCCTAGTCATGCTACAACACGACTGGAAACACTCACGTCTCCTTGAGTCTTATTCCTAGCTGGAAGTGGTAGGGAAATTCCTTTCCCAGGCCCTTAGCCTCACCCCAGTATCAAAAGGGTTGACCTCAGTACTTAGATGTAAGATGAAAATCCAGAGGAGGGGCAATTGGATCTGTGATTGAGAAAGTGGAGGGAAAAAACTTGGCAGACGCTGGAACAGTGTCCTCACCTTGACTCTCCAGGAACCGGGGAGGCCTCACGGTGCTAGAACCTGACTGTTGTGCTGGGGAGAATCCTAAAGCCAGTCAACTGAGCACAGAAGCCTATCAGCTGAGGTTTTTCAAGATACGAACCTCTTCCTGAACTTCCTACTGTCACCAGCCTAAATCAGTTGAATTATTCAACAGGTAGAATACACACCTCTCAGGGTATTTGTTGTTCTTTCACTAATAATTTGGTCCTTCAGGCTGTAGGTTTTACTAATAATTTTTTTTTATTATTTGAAGCTGCTCTCTATACAAATTTTACCCCGATTCCATCTAGATTTTAAAAGATTTCTTAAGTAATAAATTCAATCTATTTTTTAAATTTTAATGGATATATAAAATTTCTTTTAAGTTTTTTTATCCAGTGCACAGAATTACTTTTATATTAAGAAAAACATAAATTTGTACTTGAGCTATTTGTGATAGAAAAAGGGTTCTCAGTAGGTTTTAACTAAGACCGTGTTTACTCCTAGTAAGAGATTATGTTGTGTTCTGATTCTCTAATCCTGCAAAGGGAAGATGTTCCTTCGGCTTCCTGAACGTTGAATCCATTGTTTCATTACCGGAATCAGTGCTCATTGTTCATCTCATCAAGAGTTTACTTGTGTTTAGGAGACAAGATGCTATCCTATACATATATGTATAGCAGACAGAGAGAAACATTTCTTACCAGCAGCAAAGGGTTTCTACATTACTACAGTGCACTATATAAAACTGTTTTTCTGTTTTGACTGTAGGAAGTTGAGAAATATCAACCCTTCCATGCATAGCATGACCGACACAGTCATGTAGAGTCTTTTCAGTTGGAACCTTTTTTGAAAATGAGTTTGAAGCAGCCCCATCTTCTATGTAAAATTATTCAAGCCTTTATCCATGTTTGACTGGGGATCAATCAGAAATCAGTAATCAGCAGTGACGTTTGGCTGCTAACCTACAACAAAAGCTTTTAACGTGGGGCCCTGATAATAGAATACATTTCGGCCTAATTAGATGTCTTCCACTGGAACCAATTATTTCTAGGCGATAATGAAGGGTCTTTCTAATAGGATTAACACAAATTCTGACCCAAGGCATCTAGAGTAGGAAGCAAAAATTTACTGTTAGGAGTGCTAAATACTAATTATGTCAGATCCCCTGGTAGAAGGGCGGTGGCCAGAACATTTCAATACTAGATCCTGTAAGATCTGAGAAGACCTGCCTACTGGAGTTTGCACCAGCCAGCTAAAATAGGAGAAGCCTAAAGAAAGAGCAGATCATTGGGCCTCCTGTTCCACCTGTGTTCACAGAGCCCAACATAACCTGGAACTCTCTTTCTACCAAGACACGAAGCCAAGATTTCAATGGAGCAGAGCATAGTTATTTCGCCTGAGATTCTTGTGAGCCCCAGCGAGGGCCACATAGATTTAGTAAATAGTGTTCCTTCGCAGTATCAGTCGTGGATATGATGTTCCTTTGTCGAATCTCTGTGAAAGAGCTTCTCTCCTTTTACAATGCTGAGATTTAGATTTATTAAGATTGTGTTATTTATTAAAATAGATTAAATTTATTGCTTAATAAGTCCCTGGCAGTCCACCCTGGCTCCCTCCTGCCCGTCATTTCTCCATCCTTAGTCTAGAGGGAAGACATAATGCCTTAACTCCTGTGTTTCTCGATGCCAGCTCTGAAGGCAGGTTTCACTTTCTTACCTTTAGTATCAAAGATTTAGTGTGGACCAACAAAATTTGGAAAAAAAAAATATGAGCCTCACTATTAATCAGGGTCATGCAAATTAGAGTACCAGGGTCATACGATGTTTTACATATAAGAGTGGCAAAAGGTAGACATCTAACAAAACGTTGTATTGGTGAGAATGTGAGGAAAATGGACCTCACACACGAAGAGCAGGAATGCGAACAGGTATAGATAGTGTGGAGAGCAAGTGATAATGAAAAAGTACATTCGCCTTGGCCCAGCAATTCCACTTCAGGGTATTAACTCTAGAGGAAGTCACACATGTTGTGAAGTAGACTTGCAAAGATGTTCATTATATTGTTGTTTGTAACAAAAGAAAAAATACACAAGCAAATCAAAGTGTAATACACGTGGTAGTATTTCGTATAATGCATATAATATGATTTAATATAAAGTTATTCATAAAAAATAATATGTAGTGTAATGTTTAAGCATAAAAATACCTGCTCAACATCAGCGCTAACTCGTGATCGCGTTTGGGGGGGAGTGGATCTGGGGTAAGGTTACGTGAAAAGGCTTTAGCTGTATTGATCATATTTTGTTTGGGTAAATTTTTAATGTATATTCAGAGGGGAGAATGGCTAGAGGTCTATGGGAAGAATAGTAAAGACTGTCAGTTCTAGAAATGGGAATATGAGTATTGGTAAACACTTTTTGTAGTTTTGCAATGCGTAATGTCTCAGATTAAAAAGAAGACCTCAGATGAGAATTCCTCTGCGTGGTGAGATGCTGTATCACAGTCACCCAGACAATGGATTGGATTTTCCACTTTTCTCCCAGATATTGTAGGAGAGAGAAAACCTCATTACTAGTGATACTTAACCCATTTAATCCAAGTATTTTCTTTTCAGAGAAAAATTACTGTAGGGTGAAATAATCGGTTTATTTCCTAATGAGTACTTACCAATCAAAACAAACAACACAAACAAACAAAAAAGGCGCACAGAATATGACTCTTTAGCTTCATTAAATGTGAAGCACACATAATTAATTTCTTTTCCGGCAATTCAAAGAGACTTGTGTTGTACTGATTCAGTTTAATTGAACTTATTACCACAAGCAGATAATAAGAAGTATATTGAAGATATCCATCTGGCTGGCACTGAAAACCTCACATGCTTCATTCATCATGGCTGTCATAGGCCGTACTAATTACCTCATTTCAGCTGCTTTACAATCGGTATGATTTAGCTATTAATGTGATAAAATCCTTACTTGAGAGGAGGTTGATATTAAAAAACATAGATCTCTGACCTACCTCTGCTGCCACTTCTGAACACATCACCGGTGTTATTAAAGTTATATATTTTTCAAATACATAAATAAAAACCCATCTCTTTCTCGCGCACATCTCTTTCAAGTTCCAGCCTGTCATCTTCCCTCTCTCCATAAAGCTGGTCCCCAACTGTAGGGAAGAAAGGGTTTCTGTTGAGCTTTTCAGTCACAGAAAGTTTCAGGATCAATGTGGTTTGTTTTCAACTACAGTATGCTTTCTTTTTCTTTTTTTATCACTTCCAAAGCTGAAATGGATTTTAAACGGCTAATTGTGTAATAAATAAGGAAGAAAGTAAAAGTAACTTTTATTTTCTGTTCCTAAATACCCTTCCGTGGTTTGAGAATGATGCTTTATCATGCAGGCTGGTTTTGTAAGGACTTGCTCTCATAGGCAGAGGGGGTGTGTGTGTGTGTGTGTGTTTTAAATTACCCACTTCTTGTATTTTAGAGGCAGACCCATGGGGGAAGCCAACACTTGGTCCCAACTTGGAAAAGGAAAATTTGGTCTCTTACAGGCCCTAAAGCAGAAAAGAAACATGTCAGAATAATGCCTGAGCGACCATCACCTGCCTTCCTTCTTTGGCATTTGTTTTCTGTGCCGGAGGCAGGAGGGCTATTGCCCTCCCGTGCGGGTAACCTCACCAAACCATGATTGAATTTCTCTAGCTGTCATAGGCAGTCAAATCTGAGAAAACCACTCAAAAGACTGTGTAGGCCTTTAGGTTAAAGACAGAGTCTGACCAAGATGAAAGCAAGTTAATTAACATTTCCATCATCTCTCTCTGATTTACTCTAGCAAGATCCATTTCTAAAAGGTTAAAATGGTTGTCTCTTTTCTGCAGCCATTTGAAGAGCTGAAAGTCAGTTACGGGTTATGGGAAAAGAAATATAAGCAGAACATTTAGAGCAACAGGCTCCTTACATGGCCTTCTAGTCCTTCCATAATCAGTGTGCAAAAGTGCAAGACATGTTATTAAGGGGCGATTAGCAACATCTGCTTTGAAAATTTCCCAAACTGGCAAGCACGTCACCTGTTAGCATATTAACTTTCTTCCCCCTTTCTCTCTCTTCAGCAGTGGAACTGCTTATAAATGTAAGTAGAGCTTGGGTTCTACCTGGAAGGGTGGGATCCAAAAGGTCCAGTCAGAAGTGCCTTCTCTTCCATATCCACTGCTATAAGCCTAGCGCACATCTCTGATACTACATCTGTCTGTCCCCACCGGCTTTGCCTATAGCATAAGTAAAAGATCCAGTCACTGTGCTGTTTGCACCAATACTTTTTGGTGGCTAAGACAAAAGAAACTAAATTATAAAGATCAGTATAGGTGATGAGGGGACAGTCTGACGCAGTCTGAGCTCAAGGGAATAGTCGAAAGATAAAAAAGAAATAGCCATCTCTTTCCCTCTAGGACACTGAGGGCCTTGGACCACAAGCAACAGAACTGCCTAGGATTTTTCTTTTTTTTCTTTCTTTTTTTTTTTGTAAATGCACATTCCTGGACCCTCCCCTTGACCAGCTGAACAGAAACCACCAGGGGTGCAACCCAGGAATTTTCATTTTTAACTAAGTTTCCCAGGGAACACCTGTATACAGCAAAGGTCAAAAATCTAGGAGCTCATAGTCTAAGAGCAGATACCAAAAGGCAAAGAAATAGAGCTGTGTTCAAACTATGGAAGGAAGAAAGAAAAAAAGAAAGAAAGAAAAGAATGGGATGAGTGACTACCTAAGAGGGTGAAGATGGTCATTGAACTGGGAATTAAGACATGAATAGGAATTCACCAGGTTAAAAAAAAAAAAAGTAAAGGTAATCCTAGGTGGAATGAGTTTATCTAACATACAAGAGGCATGAAAATCCCCACACGTTCAGAAACAAAACACATCTGAAAGGAGAGATGAGGACACTGCCAGAGAGGGGCCCCCAAAAACGCTCTTGATCATATTTCAGAAACTGTGGACAATAGAGAGGCAAGTATTTTGGTTTTCTTTTTAATGTGGAGAAAACAAGTTCCATCAATTGTACCTAAATGATCTTGACACCAACTTTAGTAGACATTTTACATCTTCTAAGAAAATTTAGAAAGAAAAGTGATTATCACCAACATACGATTTTTTTAGATTATTTTTTGCATATGTGATAATCCATGTTATTTATAGAAATATTAGGGAAAAAAGATAATCTCATCATTCAAAGGGATTCAATAAATATTTTTAATGTTTTCTCCCAGAGTTACATGTAGGCACGCATATATATGTATGTGTATATTTAAATCTATGTCTGTCTGTCTTCAAACCTGTAAATAAATATCCTTGTTACTAAAAGATTGTAGGATACATACTGTTTTATAACTTCTTTTGTCATTAATACTTTTCTGCCAGTACAGATTTTTGAAGAAGTGAGTATTAGCCTTATTTTCTTATAAATGTGTTTCTTTCTTTTGCTAAAATAGCATCAGAAAGACCCCTTTCGAAAAGCTCTCTTGTGAAACCTATGTTGGCAAGATGGAGAATAGGGGCTGGAGGATCCCTTGGAGGACTGAGTAAAATGTCTTAGCCCAGAAGTGTTGATGAGGGCTCTTATGTCAACCTGGGGGGGAGATTCTGAGTCATCCCTCTGCCCTCTTTCCTCAACATTTCCTACTGAAATTCCTCATCAGTGACATATGATGTTACTAATAATATGCTGAGTACATTTTCTGATCACATGAACCATTAGGGAATAAAGGAGATGACAGAATCAGTATTCAAAATGAACTTGAAAAGATAATCCTGGGAACCGAACGTAACAAGATGAAATGTTAATAGTGGCAAATATAAAGATTTACACTTGGCCCCCAAAATAGGTTGAGAGAGTCAAATTTTAGGGTCTGGCTGTGTGTGAAAAGTCATAGTGGACTGTGAGATTACTGGTGAGTTAATAATATTCTATGCTTTAAAAAAAATTATCTCTAACTTAATAGAGTATCTAAAACAAGAGGGGGAAAATCCTGAAAGTCTGATTGCCCTGATGGAAACACAACTGAAGGAGGATTATGTCTCTTTTTTCCAGACTGGTAGTAAAACTTAAAGTCAGTCTGAAGCACAGCCGAAGAAACTGAGGTTGCTTAAGTCAAAGAAGAGAACTTGGGGAGGATCAAAGGGGAGGGGTAATGTTTTCAAACATTTAAAGAGCTATGAAACTTTATGAGTATCACAGGGCAGCGCCAGAGGAGATGAGTGATAAATGTTGGAGTGGAGGGTGTTACTTGTGCTCAGTAAAAAGAAAACATTTCAAATAATTAGACCGTGCAAAAGAGGAAACTAAGGATTTTTCTATTATCAGTAATGTTCAGTTCACGACTGGACGTCTACTCTGGGGAGACACTGCAGAAAGAATTCATGCAGCAGGTGGGCATTTTCTAGTCTTTTTAGCATTTTCATGGCCTCCTTAGATGACTTTGTAAACACTGATCCATATGAACATCCCAATTCTGAAATGTTATCATTCTACAATTTTATGGGTTTAAAAACTTACTTCTGCCCTTCGTGTTTTCTCACCCCGGAGCTTAGAGCTCGCCATTAGGTTGAATTCTGTCACGTTGATCTTATTTTCTTGCTGTACAGTCTTCCTGGTTTTTTCCTCCCAGCGTGAATTTATCCATAATCAGCAATGCTGTGTAGGTAGAAAAGGTTATTCAGCTAATTATGAATAGTGTATTCTTAAAATAGAGTCCAATTCAAGAATCAGTTTTCTCTTTAATTATACATTGGAATTTGAGGGTGTTCAGTAGATGATACCTTTGTTCACTGCCTGGGTTTTAGACCCCTTGAGAGGTAAGCCAGGGCCCCCAGGCAGGTGGTAATCAAATGTCAGCTTTGTCCCCGATACAGCTGGTAGAGCAGACAGTGACTAGGTCCATAGCAACAGGGGGCTTCCTAAGAATGGACTCCAGATCAGATGGCCTTGAGCCCCTCCCTGTATGACCTCAGGTCTCTCTCATGATGAAGTTCATTCACAGCATGGACTCTCAGACCCCCGTACATGCGTCCTTCACTCCTCCAGGAGAAGGAGTGGTGCAGAGCCGGGAAGTCTTCGTTGCTTGTCCCCAGACTCACCATTGGGTGAGAAGGGGTGAGTCAGGGGAGGGGAGGGAAGAGGAATGTTGGGGACATCAGGGGTGTTGAAGCATCAGTTATGGACCAGACGCTGCAAACTGGCAGCTCCCATGGCTTGTTTTACTTGAACCCACAGACTGATTTTGTTTTCGTTGTGAGAATGTTTAAAACTTTTGAGTCAGAATGCTTCTAGACAAGCATGTGTATTTTCTAAGTTGACCCCAACCCCTCATTATCTCTGATTGTCTCATATCTCTGAATCACACCCTGATGATACTGCCAGAACCTCTGTAAGCATTTGACAGACACTGTTAAGTGGGTCTCACTACTCAGGGGAAAAGATCAGCCTTTTGATTATTTCCGATTATTAAATTATTAAGTGGATATAAATTGACCGTGATGGGGATGTGAGAAAAAGAAGATTGGAAAAAGGGAATGTTTCAAATCTTTCTGTTTAAATTCTCTATATTATTCTGCTCCACATCTGCATTTCCCTCCCATATCTGTACCAGGAGGTTATTGGTGAGAAGGGAAACTCAGTTATCTGACTGGACATCGTCTTCTCAGGAGCAGCCAGTGGTTAATTGGGACGAGAAAACACAAGTCATTATCTCTGAGAAGTCTGAAGCAGATTGAGGCAGGTTGTCACCTCTCAGCAGGAAACAAATTAGCCCTGTCTTTAAAAAGACTCTGCTTTCTCGAGCTGCTGACCGAGGATTCTTGTCAAATGCCAGAGAAATAGGGAGAGTGATTAGTGGCATTAAAAGAGTGGCCATGAAATACCTGCAAACTCATCTTCTCATTTTCGTGAATATTTCTAATTGATCTGACTGGTGGGTTTGAATGACATAGCTTGCGCGAAGCTTCAGCCGCAGAAAATCAAGGGGCCGTCTTCCAGCCACAGTCATCAGTGTGCCAGTGTGTTTGGGAAAGCTCTGTGTAGAAAGGAAAAGCCACCAATTATAGGCAAAATAGCTCTTTCCCTTGGCTTGGCTTCGTGGAATCCCTGCCAGCCTGGGGGTGGATTAGAGTTCAGCTTCAGCACAAGAAAGAGAGGGAGAAAGAAGGAAACAGTAGACACAGGGACGAGTTGTAAAGTTGTGAATAGTCAAAAAACTTAAGAAAGTATGACCTACTTTTTCTAAATGTTGTGAATATGAGAATAATTGCCATCCAGGAGGGGAGAACAGTGACTGAGGTCCTGCCTGCCTGGGTTCTGGTCCCAACTCTGCTACCAGCCAATTGTGTGACTCCACTTGGATCACATCACCTCAAACTCCAGTTTTCTCACCTATAAAAGGAAGAGCCTTGAACAGAGAGAGTTAAGTCCTCCTCCAAATCTAAAGTTTTATGATCTGATGAAGAAGTACTTAACTTGGAATTCAGGATGAAAACCCTCTAATTTTCAATTTCTTTTTCACTCAACAGTAACAACAACAACAAAATCTATCCAGAGGTACTCTAACTCAGGTTCTCAAAGAAAATGAGATGAAATCTTTCATCTGCCGGAGATTTGTATCGTATAAACATTTATTTTACCTTCATGCAGGTTATGATCCCTGAAAGAAAGAGAAAAGTGACAATTTAAATGGCGTGGACAGTTTTACCCACCATTCCATCCACAAGCTGTCCTGAGAGTAGAATCTGAAAGGACCCCGGGCTCGGTGTTCCTCGATCTTTGTGTACTTCTTAAAGTGGAAGTGGGATCATCTCACCACGCTTTGTGGGATCCCAGTGTTTGATGACATGTTGATTTCATCCAATATGGCACCACACACAAGCCAGCCAATTCAACAGGCTCACGGCCAAAGAGAGGGCTGGCAAGAAAACTGGCTCATTTGGATGGTGTATTGATTCCAAGGTGGTGCCTTCCTGTGGGATTTTTAAGGGCAATTTTCAGTACATAGAACTTTTATTTTATATACTGACTTAAAAACTGAACCTTGTGTAGGTGTATCAGAAAGCAATGAAAACTTGTTCATGAGTGTTCATAGCAACATTTTTCATAATAACCAACAGTGGGAACCACATGTCCGCCATCTGATGAATGGGTAAACCAAATGTGGTCTCTCCATACGATGGACTGTTATTAATCCACAGAGAGAGATGAAATACTGATACATAGACGAATCTTAAAAACATGATACCAAATGAAAGAAGCCGAACACCAAAGACTTTATGTTGTATGATTCCATTCATATGAAATGTCTAGAACAGGCACCTTCCCAAAAACAGAAAGTAGATTAGCTTTTACCAGGAGATGGGGGAAGGGGAAAGTTGAGGTTGACTCTTCACAGGCACAGGTGTTTTGTTTTGTTTTGTTTTGAGGTCACGGAACATTATGGAATTAGTGATGGTTGCACAAATAGTAAATATACAATAACCACTGAATTGTATACTTTAAAAGGGTGATTTTTCTGTTCTGTGAATGATATCTCAATTTTAAAAGGAAAAAGTAAGTTATGATCTATTCTGCACACTGGAAAAAAAAAGAAAGAAAAATGGGGAGTAATAAAATAAATTTACCAGCTCTGATATCCAGGAATCATATAATTCCTGGAGTTTGACACTTTCTTAGGGATCACCAGCTTTATGACTCTCAGTTACTCAGGTGCTTCTCTCAATCCTGCTTCTACTGTGAGCACAGCCCTCCGCTCTCCTCCTGAGGGCACGGTGGGAGACCACTCTCATCCAGTCTTCCATCCACTGTAGCTCTACAGACGCTCGGCCCGTCCCTCTCTATTCCTGTGACACCGTGCTGGATAGTAACTGCATAGTACTGGGTAGGAAAGTTCTCTGGTATGTCCAATAGCACCCATCTGTTCCCATCTCTACTTACGTATTATAGGAGGGCAGTTTCAGGCTTTGCAGACAGACGAATCAGGCTCAAATCTCAGCAGTATCACTCCAAGCTGTTCACAGTGAACTTGTGAAATGGGTATAACAGAACCTGTTACCGAGGATTGTTGGGAAGACTAAATTAGATAATGTATTGGCATTAATGAGCACACATCAGCATTCAAATGTTTGCTTCCTCCTCTCTCGGACTGCTGTTCACAGCACCCCCATGGACAGCCCAAGCACCTGGCCAGTCAGCCGTGCTCCCCAAACACCTTGCCTGTGCCTCTGCATCCTTGGCTTCACAAAGAAAGCATCCCTGCCACGTCAGCTCCCCCTTTTCCTTTCACTCAGCGCTAGCGTTTCCTGCTGAGCTCTCTCTTTTGTTTGGTTGCAGCTCCAACCATTCCAGTCTCCCACGGTAGGAAAACACTGGGAGCTATCCTTGTTAGTCCCTCGCTACCTACCACTCCCATATTTCTCTGTGAACGTCTCTCTCATTTTACCGATCACATTTTTGTAACAGTCGATTTATGACTCCCACTTGATTATTGTTCATTTGTGAGTCTCTCATGTTAAGCATAGAGTTTGGTAAATTTTGATAAACCAATAAGAAATAAGGCATGATTCATTTTTCTGGTGAAAAAGTGACTCCCAGCTAATTGACAGCCAATAATGACGGGCCCTTATTTCCCCTTGGGTGTTTGTTTATAACTCTTGTTTGAATTCTGTGTATTATTGTATTAAAACAATAAATATCTGTAGGCCCCTGGTCAACTTAAGAACTAGAACATTACCAGAAACTTAGGCCTACTTATGTGTTCCTGTCCGAATCCATCCATCTGCCCTCTCTCCCACCCAGCATCCTTCTTTAGTACTTGGACTAACTTAGTATCTGTCAGATCCGTGCCTGTTGGATACTGTACACAAGCTGCACTTACAGGCTTGCTCAGCATTTTAGCTTGGGCTGTTTTCTGTGTCATCTGCCATTTACTGTTCTATTCAAATCAAGGAAGAGATGACCCAGTGTCCACAGGGAAATAATACCGGCCACTTCACATGACACAGGACATATGCCACCTTGACTGAGTGAGGCAAACAGGCATGGGTTCTGTTTTCCCATTTTACAAGGACTCTGAGGCTCAGAAAGGTAATATGGCATGTTTTAGACACCCGGCTAGTAAACGTCCATCCCAAGTCAGACTCCAGTCTTAAAAGTAAATGTTCAGTGGTGTTTCCATTACAGTCTGCTGTCTCTGAGACTTTGAGCCATTGAATCGTTCAATGAAAATAAAAATGGCGCCTACCTCATAAAGATGATGGCAGAATTAAGTGAGGATTCTGCCACGTGCTCAGTATGGTACCCGTCCATGTGGCAGACATATGGTGGGCATTACGTATCATCGTTATTGTCATCATGGCATAGATTGGCAACTTGAAGTTTGAAGCCTCCAGAAAAATCTTCTGTGGAATCCCCTAAGCTAGCCCGGAGCAGTAGCTAGCATTACTGGCTGTGTCACTGGGTTGAACTGATTACCTGGAGGCCATATGGTGAGACACCAGGAGTAGAACTTGTGGTTGGGCTCTGGATAAGATGAATCCCACCAGGTGCGCTGACCAAGGCAAGCCTCAGTGCTATGGTACATGCGTATGGTACCAGCGGACTTAAGTTACCTTCGCTTTAGCCTGTTTGCTTTCTTAGCTTAGGTGACCTGGACCAAACTTCATAACCTCTCTGAGCTTCACTTTTCTCACCTAAAGAATGAGGCACATCCGTTTCATTTATTTATATATTTATGTGTTTTTTATTGTTTTTATTTTCGTTCTGCCAATGAGCTGTGATGATGCAAAAACCTACCAGAAGTAGGGTCTACTTGTGTGTGTGTGTGCGTGTGCACGTGCGCATGCATGTTCAAGTATGCTGGCATGTTTGTCTTTGTCTTTCATATTGTTATCTTCATATAGTTATTATCATATTATGAGCTGTTTGGGTAAATTTTCTCTGTGTTATAGAACCCTCCTCCTGTCCACCCCACTTCCTAATTACGCTTTGTGGCTGACTCCTTGTCTCCCTTCAGATCTCAAATCTTCAGGAATCTCCTCTATCCTTCACTTCAGAAGTTTCCTCCTAGGATTCTCTGTCATGGTGCCCTATTCATTTCTTTCCTAACACATTTTCAAAATCAGAACATATTTTTTGTTTCTGTTTACTTATACTCCCATCATCCATCACCCTAACTAGAAAGTAAGCTTCATGAGGGCCAGAACTGCTGGCCTGTTCCCACAGTCTTCAGCACCTGCCTGGCAAATATAAGATGCTCTGTAACTATCTCTTGAATGAATGAATGAATGAATGAGCAAATGATCAGACCACATAACCAGGTCTCCTTTTGCAGCACGTTAGGATCATCCTGTTGTCATAGTCGACTCACGAACTGACCCAACTGGAAGGACCCTCTGAGATCCTTAGAAGATGAGGTCATTCTCTTCCAGCCCCCTTTTTTTTGTAGAGGAAACCAGAAAGGGGAAATTGCATATCCAAGCAAAGGCCCAGTAGCCTTTGCTTCCTTGTACTCTCTTGTGTTGCCTCCCGTAGAAGCTAGCAAATTCTTGTTATTAAAGTCACAGCTAAACAAATTAATAAGCGACAGACCAGGGAAATATAGGGGTTGTCACGGGGCCCAGTGAAGGTCATCTGGGCTGTGCCGTCAGACAGCCTGGTTTCATATACCAGCTCCAGCCCCTCTGAGCGGGTCTGTGATGTAGAACAAATTCATCTTGACAAGTGTGAGTCTCCTTCTCTAGAAAATGGGACGTCCCACTGTTGGAAGGATTCGAGTTCACTCTGGAACACCTGCACCAGCCCCTGGCATTGAGTAGGTCCCTCTAAGTGACAGCCGATGGCATCGTGCTTGTGTTCCTCCCACTGCCTGCTCCTGTCGCCTCCACTGCAGCCGTCCAAGAGCAGTGTCTCAAAGAGCTTAACTTTGTGTCTTACTAAGCCTCCCTGAAAATGTGCCAGAAATCCAGCAGTGTTTTTGCAGCAGCACTGAGGTCTGAGAGATTAGTCACCCTCCTCTCAGTAAAAGTAAATCATTACTCTGTATCTGCTTCTTCTATTTATGTTGCTTACCGTTGTGCATGTATTATAAAACCCACAGATCAATGCTCTCAGCAGGCAAAACGCTTCAAACCTGCAGAATGTCTTGTTTTGCACTAGGTCTTTGACAAACCAGTGTCTGCCTGCTTGAATTCTGTTTTCCGAGGGACGGTGGCTTGGGTGGCTGGGGTCTGTGATTGATCCCTGAGTGACGTCTACTTTATCAAGAAGCAGCTATGATTTCCCGTGTATCTGATTAACCTTCTCTGTAAGATTGTCATCATTTCTGTAATGCCAGAGGATTACTCTGTGCTTGGAAAGATGGATATCAGCTCCTTTTAATCAATAGCCTACACAAGGCGTCACCTGGCTCTGCCTGTGGTTATCTATAATGTCGGACTGAAAGGGTGCTGTCATTTGTCACATAACCTGGTTTAATTTAAAGCACCTAGGAAGTAAAGTTGGCTTTATTTTAAAACAGTATGTAGAACAGGGCATTAGGTTAGGAAAATGCATGCTTGTTTTCTGGATGATACCTTGTTGGAAAGTGAGATCACCGAGGAGGTGACCAAGGAGGGTAATGCCCCCTTATCCATCTGTGTGACAGCGGACAGGCTTGGTAACACATATGTTGGCGTGGGAGCAAAACGGCGTAGGGGATGCAGTCAGTTCCATGCCGGCGTACCACGATGGCAGAGACGATGCATTACCACCAGGCTATTATGTAGTTTTTCATCCAAAGTAGAATGGACGGCGTGTGGTTGATAGACTGAAACAACAGCGATAAACCAGAACTGACCCTCGTAATGTTCAGTAGTGGGACGATCAGGGTGGATGATGTTTCTGCGGTGTACTCCTCCTCTGGGTTCTCCGAGGAACATCCTTTGAGATCCAGATTAACCATCACTTAATAGTCAGTGTGGAGAGAATGTGTATTTCCATATTTGAGACAGTGTCCCCTCCTAGAAGAGGAGGGCTGTTAATTCTTGGGCAGGATGATCTTATGTCAAGTTTGGACAGTTTTCCATCTGTGCTGAAATCTTTTTCTGTTGTCAATGTAGGGAAAATGCAAATGTGTCACTCCGAAGTCTTTGTTCAGAGATGTAGTGAGTCAAGCCGAAAACTGCCATTCGCCTGAATGAAGGTTAGGTGACAGAACGAGAAATCCGTCAGGAAACGTTCTGCCTGGCGCAGCTCCTCCAGAGAAAACAGACACATCAGAGTTGAATTTTTTGAGACTCAATAACAGCAGGTCAAAGAGGCAGGGCTGACAGTAAGAAAACTTTAGGAATCTCATGTGAAGCTTGGGAGTATCGTCGACTCACTACTGTAACGGGGAGTGTTTGAGGACGTGGTGCTGGTCAAAGCGCCGTAGGCTTTGAAATCTCCCTTCAGATTCTGATCTTAACCATTTCCTCTGGAAGCTTCTGATTCTGCCTTCCTAAAATAGGAATAATACCCACCAAGACGAGTTATTATGAGCCTTAAGTGAGGTAGCATTGTGCAGGGCACTGAGCACACAGCCTGACACTTAAAAGACAATTTGCAAAACAATAAGTCTTTTCCCTTCTAGAGGCAACTAAGTATATCCCGCAGTTAAGAACACCCCAGACCCTGGTGAAAATTTCCCCTCCACTACTTACTTACTGTGCGACTTTCTGAGCCTCAGTTTCCTCTTCTCTGAAATAGGCATGATAATGTCCACCTGATAAAATTTTGTTTTCTTAGTTTTAATTTTTTTCTCCAGGGTCCTATAGGAGCATTAATATGAAAACGATAAATGCTCCTGTTCCCTTTTTCCCCTTTCCTAGAGGTAACCACGCGCAGTGTGGGGGCCTTTGTTTGTTGGTTTTTTGGTTTTGCATTCTTTTCATATCTTTAACGTGCTTATTTTGCTATGTCTTGATTTTCCCATTTTAGGGGTTATTTTTTGACTCGCTATAGAAAGGAGTTTTTAGCTCTTTTTCACACACCCCAGACCCACATGGTACCCTTCTTATTACCTAAATACATCGTAATTCTGGCTAGATTGTTAACCTACGTTATATAATTGTGACTGTGCAAAGCAATTCCCAAGTGAGCAATGGAACAAACTGTGATTCATTTCCTTTTATTTCCTTTTCATATCTTTTTTATTTCTCTACTGTCTTTTTGTTTACTTACTTAGCTTCTATATACATATCACTAATTTGAACCCAAAGCTTTTGGCCAGTTTTCAAAATTTAAAAAAAAATATGATTAGACACTGACTCTAAAATATCCTTCTAGGATGCTATTTCATCATCTTGTGGGAATTTCCACCCTCTCTTTCCTATTTTGGATCCCCTATTTAATTCCCTGAGTTTTGTGTCTTCCTTCCTTTTTTGAAGCACATACTGCAGTGGTTTCCTGGAAAATTCCTTGCTTCTCAACACGTTTCTTTCTTTAACTCTCACACATGATGATAGTTTGGCTGGGAGTAGAATTCTAGGCTAGAAATAATTTTTCTTCTGAATTTTGAAGGTATTGATTTGTTGCCTTCCAGATTCCAGCATTGCTGCTGAGAAGTCCAAAACCATTCTAATTTTTTTTTCCCGCGTGTGACCTGTCTTTGTTTTTGTTTTCCCTCTGTCTCCCTCTGGACACTTACAGGCTGTTCTCTTCATTTTCTCGTTTCTGTTTGATACTAAGTGGGCCTATTTAACTCGCAGACAGGTGTCCTTTTCCTTCTTGGAAATTGGGGGTACTCTTTTATTGAGGATTTATTTCTCTCCTATCTTTTTCCTGTGATTTTTCTCTCATCCTTCATATGTTTCATTTTTGCGTTCTTCCTCTGTCCTTCAGAAACTTTCCTCAGATTCCTCTTCCAACTAATTTTCATCTCTGCCATGGCCAGGCAAACAGAGGCAGGTAGCCAGGCTGCACAGACATCAGACGTGCTGCAGCAGCATTCCCAGGGAGAAATCCACAGAGACACGAGCACTGGTGGGAATGCAAGTCCCCCACTGTCCATGGCATTCTGGGGCAACCTGCAGAAACCGAGCAAGCTGTCACCTGACAAGAGGGTGTGCTGCGTCTTGGGCTCTAGGGCTTCAAAGTGCACGATTATGCAGGCAGATCTTTCTTCTTTCTTAGCATGATCTGCAGGCCAGAGGGCAAGCCTTGTGGTTCCTAGTGTACGAGCGAATGCAGGAATACCACCTCAGTGTTCATGGTTGGAGACCACTGACATGACAGCAGACTGGGGCCAAGAGCTAGAGTTGACTCGGATGAACTGTCCTAAATGCTGGGCCATGGCTCATTTTCACGGAGCTGTGCACAAAGCCTCCTCCTTTCTTGGATGCCGGCCCACAGGACAAGTTAGCCAAGTTATCTTTTAACTCCCAATTGTCATGGCTTAACTTCCCAGCAACTCTCTTTTAGTCTCTGAATATTCCTTATTTGTTCTGTTGGAGATTCTCTGTCTATGCATGAATTCCATATCTCCTATTTCTCTGGAAAGATTAACGCTAGATTTTCTTTACTTGCCTTGGACTTGATCTTTTATGTTAGAAGCTGTCCTCAGATGTCTAGTGATTCTCAGTTGGCACGAAAGAGTGAAGCACGAAAAAGCTAGCTCGAAGCCAGGAACCTGTGAGTGAAGTCTATTGACTAAGAGTTCAATAAGACTGAGCCATTTTGAGGGGATACCTCCCTATGTCAGTATTTTTAAGTATTTCCTTTTGGGTTGATCACAGTCCCTAGAGACAGACGTCTCACTGCTAGTGTCCTGGGAGCCATATGGAGGAAGAGTGTTGAGAATCTCAACATTCATGATATACATATTCACAAAATCCCTGCTACCCTCCTTTGAACCTGGTATCTCCAGGCCCAGAAGCCTTGCTCTGCTTAGAAGGTAAAATCCCAGCATACTTCTGGGGTAAGGAAGGCTCATCACCTGGGCGCCTGGAATAAGGGAAGATATCTGGGGACTTAACTGATTCTAAACAAAATTCATCCGGGGCTCCATTCCCTGCACTTCCGGCAGCAAGTGATGCCACCACTTCCTGAATCTTGGGGGCATAAACTAAAGACTACAAGTCAAGCTGCTCCTGGTGTTTATTTCCCCGCTGCCAGCTTAGGATTCAGGCTTCTTGTCTGCTAACATCCAGTTGCTTCCCAGCACCCCCAAGTTTAATGATTAAGACCATTCTTAATCATGAATCATCCCAACCATTCTCTCCATCCTTATAGTTTATGCCTTTTTAAAAAAAAAAATCCCTGTGCTACTAATGGAAGAGACTTTAGAGAGGTCCTGGAATCCTAATAGAGTTATTATGAGGAGGAAATGAGATAATTTATGGAAAGAAGCTAGCACGGTATCTGACACGTAATCATACTGATTATTTTTTGTTGCTTTTTTTTAAAATTATTATTCTCTTCTTATAAAACCATCCCAGCATGTAAATTACTTTTGGCCAGCTCTATATTGTCAAATAGCGTGGAAAGGGAAAGTCTTATGAAGTTAAACCTATGTAATTTATCTGATTTATTAAGGTCCCACTTGCCATCATTACTAGGTTATCTACATAATCATGATCATTCAGACTGAGCCTGTGAAAGAAATGGGGATTGAGGTGTGTGCCCCTCAACCACTCACATGATGAGGTTGCTCAATCTGTGTTTAGCATCATGTAAGTACCTTTCTGGATTAGAATCCAGATCTCTTAATTTTTAGTCAATTCTACTGACTCTGATTAGAGAGTGGATTCCCCTCAGAAGTTTGGCACCCCGGCTCCCACGTGGATCTGTTGTAGAGAGTCAGGCATGTGCCTCAGGGTGACCCTGCAAGAGAAGCAGTCTTAACAGCGTCTGTGGGAGTCTCTGCTGCTGCTTTCAAAAGCCACTCTTCTTAGTCTCTGTGTGGTTTCTGGCCTCTGGAGAATTATCAAATAGAAGACAAGAGGGGACAACAAACGTTTAAAAAGATTCCGTATTTAAAAGCCAAAGATGCCCCTCACCTAAGCTTTGTTCAGACCTTTCATGTCCCTCAGTACAGTATATTTTTGGCCATGCCCCATAAATTACTCAAATAATCCATGAAGATAGCTGTAGAAATCAGCATAGCAGACTATCAGTGAGCGAGTTTAGTTATTCACCGGTTATTAATCTTCTCAGCTCAGGGTCATATTGTCCTGTCTTCAGCATTTTTCACAGTGTCTGATGATGTCCGGAGAGTTAATGGAGGTCCTGGAATGTGGATGCAACAAGCAAGATGATCTTGACTTGATGTCATTCCAGGGACCGTCTTCAGACCTGGTGTGTTGCCCTGGCAACTGAACAAGATGGCACCTGTGCTGTTTATCTGGGTGTCTGTACATTGTTCTGGCAAAGAAACGTCTATGTACAATGATAATTTCCTTATGATACTTTGACTCACCGCGAAATTGTTTTGAGCATCTGTTATCATTTTTAGAAGCTGTCAGTTTTGTTTCCTCTTTTGCTTCCATGTGAAGTTGAGGCAGATTTTGTCATGACTTAGAAATCCACAATATTGCTTTGGAGATTTATACGAACGCTTTCCTTTCACTAAATTTTTCTCTCTCCCTCCCCGAACTTGGCACATTTTAGGAGAAACTGTTTTTCTTTAAAAGTTCCTGCAGTTATAATCCAGGCACAACAGACAGATTCAGTGATGAAGATGGTGATGATGATGATAACTAACTTGTATCAAACACTGAATATGTGTCAGTCATGTTACGTGTGGCCACAAGACAATTAAAGTTAGGAAAAAATTAACTGACTTAACAAGTCATACTCAGTCAACCAGTAAGTGGTAGAGCTAAAATTTGCATCCAGATATTTCTGACTCCACAGATCAGTTTCTTAACTACTTCTAGTCTGCAAGAGCAGCTTGCTGTTTAGAATCTGCACCCTCTTGTCTTGTCACGAGTCTAGACAGTGGCTTGTAGTTTGGGTATGCATGGTACAGCTATCAACCTTTGTACCTTAAAGAGGTTATACCTTCACATTTCTCTCTTTCACAAAAGTGTTGATTGAGGTCTGATAAGGCATTGTGGGCCATTGTAAAGATCTGGGCATTTACTCAAAAAGAACTATGGAGGCATCTTTGTTTCTGCGAGTTTCTTAGGAATAGATAACATTTATTACGTGGTAAGTTTGACTTTTAAACCTTTGTCTTCAATTGCTCATTTAATCCTAGAAGTATGAGAACTATGGTGTCATTCCCATTAAATCTGGGAAAAACCGAGGCTATGAGAAATGAAATAATTGCCCTAGGGTTCACACAGTCAGTGAGTGACTGAAATTGAATTAAAACTCAGAAATCTGTCTCCGTTGTCCACATTTTTAATCCCGTCATTCAGGGGGTCCAATTTTCCAATATATAATACTTTGAAATGATTTATTTTTAACTTGGAAATGTTTTATATCCATGTGTTTTTGCCTCCTCTTGAACTGAGCCTTCATTGATGGGGCTGGTTTCCAGAAATAACCTAGACGCTGCTACCTTTCGGAACATCAGACAGTAAAGTGTAATGATTCCTTTTGGGCTTTTCTGGAATTGATTCTTGCCATTCTTCTCTTGACTCCTTTTCTCTCCTCATCACCTGGAGTCCTGTTTTTCCTTCCTCCTTCCCGTGAGTTGACTCCTGCAAGTATCCCTGGTTCCAACACATCATGTCACATTCTATCAGAATAAAAAGAGAATTAGACAAAGCTCATTTACGCCTAAGCATTGGCAGCCACCCAAACGCCTCTTTCACAATGAATTAAAGTGAGCAGTCAGCCGCAGTCATATTGGAATGGAAAACAGTAGCATATACGGCTTTCCAGTCAACCGCACGTGGGACTGAATACCTATTTTCTCCTTCTAACTAGGTCTGTGGCCTTGGGAAATACATTTAGCCTCTTTAAGGAAGGCTCAGGGTCCATAGCATATTAAATGGTGAGAACGGTATACCTCTCGTAGAGTGGTGAAGTCTAACTGGCGGTAATCCATTCACGCTACAGAAATTTATCACACCTGTCTTGTCATTAACTAGGCTATCTGTCACGGACCTGTGCTGGACCAGAAAGATGTGCTCCTTGCCCTCATAATGCTTAAATTTTAGTGAGGTCACAAATGCAGGTATTTAGCACAGATCCTGGCACGTGGTAAATAGACTGTAAGTAATTATGTAAATATATTCTGTAACATAGTAAACAGCGATGATGATGATAATGACAAGGGTCAGTGATGGCGAGGTGGGCAACACAGTATCATCATCATTCCACCAAGAACCTGAAATGGCAACTCCAAGAACTAGGCATCCTCGTAAACAGCTTGTTCTCTGTTTTCTCCTCATGTGAGTTATCTACCAGACAACCACAAAACAAAATGGAAAATGTTTAATAAACACATTGCTTACCACCTTGATGGCTGTACTACACACAGCCTTCACTTTTGGGTAAAGTCACACGGGTAAACATTTTAACAGTTTCTTTTAAATCACCCATGTGAAATCTTTCATTGACGGATTTCTAAAAATCATAAATGAATGTATCCTCTTCGCAGTCATCTTCATCTTTAGGAAACAGCGATGTTATCTTTTCGATCACCCAACACTGTAGAGGCGGCGTTTTCTCCACTCACGTTTTACCTCCTTTTCTAACTGGTAATTGAATGATTATTTTTGAATTTGCCACCTTCCTCATCAGTTTCACAGTTCTTCCTCCTCCCGGGTAATTTTCCAGTGGCATCCTTTCCTTTTGGAACATGCGTTTATGCAGTGCTTGGACTTGAGAGGCCAGGATATTGTTGGTGCGTGAAGTGTCTTTGGCGTCTTTGGATTTAGCTGCTAGCTCGAAGCATCTGGCAATCGAACGTAAACTCCTGTACTTGAGCATTCATGCTTGAACCAGAAATTACTTTGTCATCTTCACTGGCTTTTATTAAGCAGCCAACAGCTGTCTTGTAACTATGACTTACAACCGTGAGCGCTTTCCCTTAGACTGCCATCCCCTTCTTATCCTCAAAATAGGTCTCTTCTTTTTTTTCCCAAGCAAATCTTCAGCATCAACAGTAACGGTAGTGATGGTATCCCACACTTGGGTAGCGTTTTATAGTTTATGAAGCATGTTGAAATCCATTAACCCATTTTGAATTTCATAGTCATCATGGGATGCCAAATGCCATCACTTTCAAATAATAGAGGAGAAGACTACAGCTCAGAGATGTCAAATGACTTCTTGGTGGTTACACACCTAATCGGTGCTGTGTGACCAAACCTGGAAACTAGGCTTTTAAGATACTAAATAGAATGTTTTATACATTTCATTATGCTGACATTCTTAGCAAAACCTATGTCTACATCAAAGCATCACTAAAAGAAGTTATTTTACTCGATAAGAAACAGCCCCCAGCTGCCATTTCTGTGATGCACTCTGGGACTGGGCGTATTTCCAGTGACCTGAGCATCCAGCTTGCTTCTGGTCCTCCAGCATTGCTGGGGAGCTTCCAGTCTGGGAAGAAATGACAAACGGTTCTCATGGCTGCCATGTTGCACAAGTGAACATTCTTCGCTGTGGGAGTGGTGTTTTTGGGAGTTGAGCAAAATAGCAGGTCCTGGTACAGTGTCCGAATGCAAGACAGTCTCTCTGAGGTCGTCTGCTTCTCTACCCAATACAGAAATAACTCCCAGCAGAGTCTCAGTTAAGGTTCAGAACGGTTGTGGAAATGGGTGAGAAACTGTTTGTAAATTGTGGAATGATCTACAAATGTAGGGCCATGAGCCTTCTCTATCTTGCTTTCTTCGATGAATGAATGAATTGATTTTTCTTACTTGTCCCTCTGCAAGCCTTGGTATGTTTGATGCTGCAGCAGTCTGCAAAATCCCATTCTCTCTTATGTACTGCAGCCCAGAAAGATACCCTAGGGACTTGACAGGAGTCATACAAGTGACGTGCACATTATTTGTTGTAAACTAGGTGGGGGTCTTGCCTCACTATCTTTCTTACCATGAAGGAGCTGTTCGATTCTAATGGTTAATCTAGGAAATGAGTTCATTTCCTATAAAGTTGAAAAAGATTTGAGGAATGGACACTTGAATATGTGTGCATGAACACACACACACACACACACACACACACACACACACACGGGGGTTTTTGTATGTTTATTTTAATTCAAGTAATTAACATGTTTTTGGAATAAGGAAGGAGTTAATTTTTTTTCCTAGACCAACCAAAAAACAGTTTCTCGTTTGCTCTTAATAAATAAATCCCTTTCTAAAGTATCTGACCAATTTTTAATGTTGACCATGACTCAGTATTTTTAGACAATATTAACGCTGCAATTCCTCACGTAATCATTGTGGCAAAGCCCAGCCGTCACGGGAGAGGACAGTCAGTGAAGATGTGGGATACGTAGGACTTCGGGTCAAAGTGGATAATCGATCATCCTCAGGTGGAAGTAGCAAGGTGCAGCTGTCAGGGAGGAAGAAATTTTCCTTTACCTTTCTCAGTTCTTTTGAGAATCAAATTGGCATGAGACGAATTAACAGGAGAAAAATCAAACAGAAGTTTAACAACATGTATACATGGAGAGACCCAGAAAAACTTAACTCCCCCAAATGGAGGAAACCCCCACCTTAAATACTGTCTTCAGCTAAAGACAAAAGAGGGGGACAGGGGTAGGGGTTTGGGACTTCAAAGGAGAAGAAGACAATTGAATGGAGATGGAAAAGCAAAAATCAGGTACACAGATGTTTGCTGGGTGGGGCAGGGACAATGGGACACAGAGGACTCTGAGCTGCAGGCCCCTCGGAGTCTCCCCCAGGGCACCTGGCCCATATTCTATGCAGATATCTCTGGGATAGCTCCGGAAATGGGCACTCTGTCCAAACTCTCCAGGCAGCTAGGGGGATGGTACAAAGAAAGACTTCCTGAGTCTTCTGTTTCTTAAAACGAATCAGCCTAAATTAATCTTCATGCCAAAGAGACACATTTCGGGGTAGCGAATTTTGCTCCCCTAGGCAACTTATCTGTATGTAAATGGTTGTATTTATAAAGATGCAGCTTGCCCAATAAAAGTTTTCTATTTTGATGTCCTGAAAACTATGGATGGAACATTTGTAACTCTGCAAAAGACTGCTCTTTCACTTTCCAGAAATTCTTTGGCGGCTGTGTGCTTTCCTCTTGGCGGGGTGTCCTTTATTCAGCATCTAATTTCTCTGCGGTTTGTGAAGCAGGGGATTCTGCTGTTCTCTGCTTCTGTCCCTCTCACTCTATTTCTCTGTATTTTCTTCTTTTCTCCATCTTTCTGCTGTCCCACTCTCCCTCACCTCCACTGTCCGTTACAGACATTAGGTGTGTTTTAAATTATTTGATATACCTTTAGATTTTTGTGTCCCTGTACCTAATTTAGAAGTCAGGAAAAGTTGTAAACATCTCTCTGAAAATTAACTAAATTAAGTTGCTTTCTACTTCTCTGACCCTCTATTGATTTTTTTTTTTCTCTCTGGGTCAGCAACTCTCAATAGAAAGGAAAGTGTCCCTGTCTCTGGTGTGGAAGATTGGACCCAATGTGCAGCGACCCTCAAATCTACCCCGTAAGGTAGTTCTTCCCGACACGAGTGTGTTTTCCAGCTATTTCCCTCTTTCTCCTCCGAGTGAAGAGCAGGAACAGCGTCTTCATTGAAGACTCTCCTCATGTTCATTCTCCTGCCTTTAAATTTCATCGAATGTACATACAGATCACATTCAGGAGCAACAGAAGAGAACTCAGTTAGCTAAACTCAGGGTGCCTTACCTGCCAGGCACACAAAAGGAGCATCTCGGCACCTGCAGGCGCCTGGGAGCTATTAACTGTCGTCCATCCTGAGGGATTGCAGGCAGAAGTGCACCTAGAATTACAGACAAGCCTCCAAACAAGCTAGTCGAGAACGGCCCAGAGGTTGGGGTCGGGGGCTTGTTTGATTTTGTTTTGCAGGAGACATTCCACCTCAACCCTTCCTGCACCAAATAATGGGAGGGACCTAATTATTCCCACAAAGATAGGAAAACCCTCTTTTTTAAATGGCATATGCTCCTCGGTGACCTTTTCTCAAATCTGTAAGCAAACGAAGAAATAGCGCTTTAGACTTTGAGCATTATTGCCTCTTTTCCAAGTTGCAGGGTCCTTAAACAGAGGAATTGGAAAATTGCTGAGAGCAGCAGGATGAACAGAAAAGGGACACTTTCTCCTTCTGCTGTGGCTTCAGCACCACCTACTGACCAGACCCTGGTCCTTCCCCATGTAACAAACCGCAGGAAGTTGGTGATTTGCATGTGATGAGTGACGCTGGAAGGCACTGTCGGTGGACTTCTTTGCCCTGGCCTAAGGTGTACATTCCATTTCTATTGTAGTTTAGGTAAATATTCTCTCACCTCGTATCAGTAGATACAGCCAGACGTCCATCAGGTGCAGTAATATATTCCTTTAATCAGCAAAAGACCTCATTTCACCATTCCTATGCATGCCATAGGATGGGGTTTATTTTATTTCCCTGGCATTCAAGGGATTTCTTTGGAATTTTTTTGCCCAGTGACTCATCAGGGCGAGTTACCCATATGTAGTTGATGTAAAAAAAAAAAAAAACTAAAAAACAACAACAACAAAAACAGGCCTGTAATTCCTCCATCTCCAAAAGAAAAATTCTAATTATTATATGATACAAATGTTTCTCCATGGTTCAAAGAGATCTGTGGGTCCCATTTATCATTCTTGTTTATCTTCAATCACGGTCTGAAAAGTGGCATAGTGTAATTTTCATTATATCTTGACTTGAAGATACGCTTCATTTAATTTGTCAGTGAGAATAGTCTTTTCCAATAGTCTGTGAGGACCATTTGTTTTAAATCTGAAAGAAAGAAAACGTGAGAGGGTAGATGTCACGCACCCAGCTCTCCCTCTGTTATGGCTCCTGCTTAGCTTGAGAAGTATTTTTATTCATAGTGGAAGCTTATGCACCTGCAGAAAATTTTTGTCCATTTGGAAAGGCATCCCAGCAACCAAAACATGTCACAAATCTAAAACCAGAAGGGTGATTTGCCCTAGTGGCAGGTTAAAAAAAAAAAAAAAAAGAGCAAACAAGTTGACCAGGAATGATTTTAAGACAAATTTTGACTTGACTATTTAATACCAAACAAGGCAAAACAGAAATTCATCATGAATGGTTGTAACCGTCTTGGAGGCCTGAAAGGCAACCAAGAGCCTTGGGAAGTCATGAGAACAGGCTGCATAATGAAATAGGGGCTTTATGCTACACATTTTGACCAGGCAAATGTAGTAACTTTGATTATCATTTGGCTGCTTGTCTCTGAAGTTACTTACACTTGGTCACCCTCAATTGGCGTGTGCATCACAGTTTCCATGGGTGACGGTCAAGCTTATTAAACAGCTCTGCTTTGTGTTTTTTCCTAGTCCTTGAAAATAGATAGGTAAGCATTCTGCTCAGGGGGTGATTTGTAAATTACCTTACAGAAGCCTCCCGTTCCTGCCCAGTCCGACTGGGGTCAGAATTTGCTGTGTGTTTTTCCTTCCAATGTCACTTGTCAAGCTGCACAAGTTGTTCAAAGAACCAGGTCACAATACCGTGTGGCCGTGCTTCTTGGCATGAATCGATCAAAAACCTTGACGTGTGAAAGTCTATGCCATTGCTGTGTTTTTCCACCACCTACAAAGGGAAGATTTCTTTGTCTTCAGCCAAGATAAAAGCATTGCTTTTTTTTTTCCAACTGGTTCCCTTCACTTTTTCACACAACAAAATCATATTTTAATTGTGTTAACAAATAGAGAGGTAAGATAAACAAAGAAAAATAGTGTCCATTTATTTTAATTTTTTTAAATTCTCAATTCATAGCCATAGCTGCTCAGT
Organism: Vicugna pacos; assembly: GCF_048564905.1. Classification (NCBI taxonomy): domain Eukaryota; kingdom Metazoa; phylum Chordata; class Mammalia; order Artiodactyla; family Camelidae; genus Vicugna; species Vicugna pacos. The sequence continues at coordinate 44,372,567 of NC_133003.1, forward strand.
ACGAAACAAATCTAAGTGAAAAGTAAATGTCTAAAAAAATAAATAAATAAAATGGCTAAAAGATTTCCAAAAAAGTAATAATTATAACCAAAATGGACTGTTGGAAACAAATACCAAATACATCTAGATGATTATGCATTGAATGTATTTTATTTCGTCAGGATATTTTGGCAGTTAAAGCTGCCTACGCCTCAAGCCAGGGTCTGGATCTCGGCTCCCTACCGGGAAACTGGGGTGGTTACAGGGGAGGAGAGAATTCTCAGATTCAAGAAGTTGAAAGAGAAATTATCGATGGCCAGAGTGGGCAGCAAGTCCACCTAAGGAAACAAGAGCCAGGTCTGTACAATATAAGGTGCAATGCCCTGTATTTTGCTACCATATGGGATGTGAACCCTAAACCCTTCACATAACCTGTTTAGGGTTTTATAACTATATAACACGGAGAAATGTTCATGAGGAAGAAAAAAATTCCCTTATAAGATGAACTTCCAAACCAAAATTTCAAAGACAGTGAGGAAGTCTGGCCCCCTAAGAGACAGTCAGCAAGTACAGCAGAGAAGAATCCACACCCTCACAAGTAGCAATAATGGAACCATCTGAAAAGGACTTTTAGCTAAGTGATGTAGATTTCTCAGGGATGACCTCACCCACCCCATCCTTCCCCACGTCCCTACCTGACTCCCTGCAGAATGGAGTTTTGAAAAGTAAGTCAGGGGAAAAAGAACCAACTGGAACCCATGCTGTTGTTTGTTTTGATAGCTGCTTTCCAAACAACCTAGCAGAGAAGAATTAGAATATTAATCAATTTTCCTCTATTTAAAAATAAATTATTCTCTAGAAGGTTAATTAATTTTAAGTAATGCCTTGTTCTTGACAATAGGTATTTTATGGTTGTACTGATTCAAATTTTCACCCTAGTGTGAAATGCAGAACTCAGGGTGTTTCAATTTTAATAAAGTAATGCATTCTGTATTAATTCTTCTAAGAAGTAGCATAAAACTTTAATTTTAAAAAATTTGTTTTTTTTTCATTTTTAATTTAATCTTATTTTCGGGGGAGGGGAGGTAACTTATTTAATTCATTCATTCATTTATCTATTTGTTTATTTTTAGAAGAGATACTGGGGATTGAACCTAGGACCTTGCTAAACACAGATTCTACCACTTGAGCTATACCCTGCCCCTTCATAAAACTTTGATTTTTAAATTGCATAGGCTCTAGAATTAGAGTTAGCCATCTTCTTAATTTTATTTTTCTGTGGGGTAGTCATTTAAAATTTTTGTATTTTAAACACTAAGGCAGTCTAAGTCCTGTTGTTCCTTCCATTTCTTTTATTTCTCTTCCTATCATCCTTTTGCTTCCCAGCACAAGAGGAGTCGACACAGGCTGAGAATATAGGGGAGTGAGGCAGGCTGGAGAGGTATACGGAGGCATGAATCTATGGGCCAGAATCTCAGGATGTGGGGTAGTTGAGGGTAGGTGCAGAGGTGGCGGGCAGAGGAGACAGTGGACAAAGCCGGGGGGTTGATTATAGCAAACAGGAAAGTAAGTTGATTAAGCAAATAGAAACAGTTCTAGATGGAGATGTATGTGTATCGTACGTGTGTGCGCTTGCGTGCGCGCACACTCACCTCTTTGGCTGAAAGGGCCTAGAGTGGCTGAGTGCAGAGCTGTCCACATCTTGGTTTCGCAAAACCATCCTCCACTAAAAGGTACCAGCCCTCCTGAGAGAAAGCGCCCATCCTAGGGCTATAGCAATGTGGAAGATAAGCCTGAAACATCTCACTGGGCCAGAAAGTAAGGAAACACCCAACAAATGACAACAAAATGTCACCAGGGCACAGGAGCCAGCTTAAAAGAACTGCCCCTGGCCAAATGGGGGCAATTTGAGCATTAAAATAAGTAATACTGGTCAGGTACTGCAATTCATTGGATAAAATAGGAAGCCAAGAGTGAATGAATGAATGAATGAATGAATGAATGAATGAGAGAGGAAAGCTCTTCTTTACAGTAGAACGTCATTTAGTGTATGTAGAAGGAATGACAGAAACAGAGACTGGCCATTTGGCCACATCAGAGAGGTTGCTTCAGGCAAGAGTCTTCAGTGGAACCTAAGGCTGGCGGGTGGAGGTTTAATGAGCATCAAGATACTGCTGTAATTTTGGAATCCCTGCCCAGGTAACTCATCACCCAACTCCTGATTCAGTGCACTTAAAAGGGAAATAGCAGATAAACCCAGGCTGAGAGTCACCCTGCAGGATGTAAGGTCTGTCCTCTTTAAAACTGCTAAGAATTTAAAAGATAGAGAAAGACTAAAGAAATGTTCTCACTTGAAGGCATCTAAAGACGCATGACAATTAAATTCAACATTTATTCCTGGATGAGGTCCTGGATCAACGGATAAAAAGACATTACTAAGAAAGTCAGCAAATGTTAAATGGGATCTGAGTTGCCTAGTGTTGATGTGGCAGAGTTGCTTTCCTCATTTGGAGGGTCTTGTGCTGATTATTAGGAAAGTATCCTTGCTGGAGGAAATACACACTGGGAATATTTAAGGGTGATGAGACATGCCTGTAGTGGCTCTCAAAAGGTTCAGAAAGAGACTAATGATAGTAGATGAATGTAAATTATCGATAATATCACATATATCTGTTACACATCTCGGTTATGTGTAAGAGAGAAAAGAATATGAAATAAGCAAGTGCAATAAAATATTAACAATGGACGGCTCTATGTGGAGGTGATAGAGTTTTTTGCATTTTTCTGGCAACTTTTCTGTGAGATTGAAATTATTTCAAATAAGTTACTTTTTAAATAAATTCCTTTTTATTTGCTTATTTATTTTGATCCCTAATTATCTTTTTTTTTAATTGAAGTGTCAGTTTACAATGTTAGTTTCAGGTGTACAGCAAAGTGATTCAGTTATACATACACATAACATACATATTTATTCTTTTCAGATTCCTTTCCATTATATATTACAAGAAATTGAATATAGTTCCCTATGTGTGTCTGTTAATCCCCAACCCCTAATTTATAATAAATTACTTTTTAAAGTGAATTCCTTTTTAGAAGCAAGCAAAAATAAATTCTAAATGTGGTCTTAGAGGCAGAAGTCAGCGGTGAGCAGACAAGGGGGTCAGAGTCTGCACAATGAGCGAGCGCTTAGGCGGCTGCTTGTTTGTGTTCTGTAGTTAACTTAAGTCAGGATAAATAATAAGAAATACAGCACAACAGCTTCCCAGTCTACAGCACGCCAAGGTTCAGGTCCTTGCTTGGGTCAGTGACCAGCACGACCATTCATAGATCATCAGCAACTTAATCTTTAGCCATCTCTGGTGAGCAGGGACAGAGCTCGGCACCAGGGATTTGTAAAAGTGCAAGATGTGATCCCTGACCCCCAGGAACCTGATTACAGGGGAGAAACTGAATCTATGTAAATGGTATTCCACAGCAGTGCTCACGCTGAACGTCAAAGAAATAGAACAGTTAATGCTGACAAGCTTTACACGAGGAAGGAATCACCCAAGTGGAGTGGTCAGGAAAGCTTTGGGAAGGTGGCTTGCATTCATCTGCTCTTCAGAAAGATGACAGGCTTCATCTAGCCTGCTGGCTTCCGGTGCAACCTGACATGCTGTCTCTGATGGAGCCCACCTCCACTTGCATACTTCTAGAAATGGAGATGCGTGTTTTCCTGAGGCAGCCCATGTCCCTGTTGATAAGTCAAATCATTAGAAAGTAATCCGTTATATGGAGCTAAAGTATGCCTCCTTGTAGGTATGCTTTACTTTCTACGTTGAAGCAACACAAAGTAAGCTTAATTCATCTTCTGCCTATAAACCCTTCCCATATTTGCAGACCAGTCCCATGTCTCCTCTGATTTTTCGGTGTCAAACATTTTCATTAATTTTAGCTCTTATAGATTTATTGGATCCTTCACTAAACCTCGGTGTGCTCATCTGCCAGTGAATCCAAAGGATGTTCCCAGTAAGCTGTGGTCTTACTACTGCAAAATATAATGGGGTGTATACCTCTGTAAGGTGGCATACCACATGGCGTTATTGCACCTAAGCTTGCATTAGCTTCCTTTGGCAGCTGCACGATCGTGTCGGGACTGAAGTGCTGAAGTCTTTCCCATGTGAACTTCCAGCCCGGTTTTCCCCGAGCCTGAACCTAAGTAGCTGATTTTCATAAGTGTAGCTTTTTGCCTTTACCCCTATTAAATTCCATTGTAAATTAAAGGATTGGTCCAGCTTGAAATCACTGGGAATTTCAATTCTCATCTCATGTTTAGAGGCTTCCTTTTAGATCTGTGTCTTATGCAGAATTGATGTTTGAAAAAATAGTTCATCCAGCACTGATTTTATTTTTATCAGAAAAATAGGACCAACTAGAAAGTGCTTAAATTCACCCGTAAAGATTCTACCTCTAGGTTGATTGTGATCATTAACCAGCTATCTTTGTGGTGTCATTTAAGGACTGTTAAGAATAGTTCTCTACCCAGCCCCCTTCTGTGTCATTTGAGGTGAGCCCACTGTCAGCTCTTTGACTAGCTGCTGTTTTTAAAAATCTCCCTCTCAAATTTAGAAAAGAAGACACAACCTGACTAAAAGGCATGATCAAAACCACTGCAGTCACGAAATTCGCTAACAAAAGGAGATGTATACCACGCCTGAATGAAGATGACTAAAACACACATTAAATACTTTCCCAGTCGGCGCCAAGTGGGTGTCTTGGTCCTGTGTGGGAAAGGTAAAGAAATTATAAACCGAGATGGAAGGGTCGGTATAGTAAAAGGTAGGCAGCATCAAAATGGAATTCCTATCCTATAAACCCTCAGGCGCTTGTTTTTACAGATAATAAAAGCCCTAAATCAGAAAGCTTTCCTACGAACAGCGCGTGTCAGGATGTAATAGAACTTGGATAATAAGAGTTACGACTTACGCACCTAGCTGTTGACCTAATCATTAACAGAGTGGTTAATAATTAAATCTCTCTCGTGGTTGCTGTGATCTTTAGGAAAAAAGCATTTAGTTTACTTTCTGTCCTCTCTATATTATAGAAAAACTGTAAAGCATAAAGGGATTTTTTTCATTCTAGGAGGGTTAAGCACTTGGAAAATACATACATATATATATATATATATATATATATATATATTCTTAAGCAGCAACCCTCTGGAATTCTGAATTTATCATTCTCCACAGGATGAACGAACCATAAGCTGGAAAGTTTAGGGGTGTTGTTGGTCCTGTTTATTGTTGCTATTTAATTACATCCAAATCCAGACATCAATTCACATCTTGAGTCCTAATTGCCTTTGAGAGTTCTATGCACAGAACAATAGCTGGAGTGACTCTTCAGAACAGAAGTCGTAAATATAAGTTCTTCCTGATCTTGATGAATTAAAACCAAAGGAAGGGAGACAGTTTTGTTTTGAAGGAGCCATCTGTTTATTTGTGTACAGTGTTTGTATTCAAATGTAAGGAAATTAATCAAGTAAAAAGCATCAGAATTCACAACACAGAAGACAGGAGTACAGAACAAGCCTACAATTTGAGAAAACCGAAGAGCTAATGAGTTTTTGAACCTCTTTGGTTTAATCTAGTCTGGTCCCAAGGAGACCTCTCTGGTGTGTGTACAGCGCTCGGCTTCCTTTGCATTGATTCTTGCTACTTCAGGTCTCAAAATGTAATCGGTGACAAGTGCTAAGTAAATGAATTGGCAGCTGTCAGCACAGCGACTGTAGCAGCATAATCCCTGATTTAGGGAACTTCTCTGGTCCTTGGTTAACAGGCAACTGAGTCCACCAATAATCAAATCTGTCCCAGATCCTTCCATGTGCACAAAGGGATGGACATTTCTTTTGGAAACAAATGACAATAAAAACATGAGCCAGAATTGCAGATGGCTCTAGGCTTTGGGGTACATGCCAGCTCCTTGCTACTCACCAGGAAGTTGTCAGGAGACAGGGAGCAAGACATGTTCAAGGACTTGAGCCTGGACATTTGACTCTGCACTCACCAGTTTGATGTGTAAGCTTATAGCCAGGGCCAGCTTTTTAGGCATAAAATCATCGCTCCTTCTTACCTGTCGAAGGCAGTAACCGGAATACTCTTGCAGTGAAGTCCTCCGAAACTGTCTTCACGCCGTGGCCTTCTTTGAGTTTCTCCTGCATCTACATGTCCCCAGCTGAGCACACAGAAGCCGGAGTGCGAAGTGCTGTTACACCCTTAGACTTGCTCTCTGGATGGCTTGTGAAGGGAGATCATCTTTCCAGCTACGGGAAGGGAGGCAGCTTCGTACAATAGGTGGTTCCTTAACTACTCTCAGGCACCACTTTCCCTCATCTGTTAAATAGGAAGGATAATACTACCTGTTTGTTAAGAATAAATGAAATAATCAGCGTCAAGCAGGTAACGTGGTGCCCAGAATGTAAGGGGCTCAGTTAGTTTTTACCAATGTTATTATTCCCCCCAGTTTTTTATATCTCTCTTAGTACAAGGACACTGTTATTCATATCACACAAAACGCATGCTCAGTGGATAAATCAACAGATAAATGAAGGTACCTTAAAATGAATATCTAAATTGCAAAATCAGTGGACAGCTATTTAAAGTAGAATAATGTGATGTCTTGCCAAATAAAAACCATAGACCTATATCATTTTGACCAGGAATTATATGTTCCAATCTTCATTTTATAGATAAAAATTTAAATTAAAAAATGATAAATGACATGTTAAGTCAAAGTGATAAGCTATTCTCAGATTTTTTTTAGCATTTTTATCTTGAGTAATAGTCATTTTACAATGTTGTGTCAATATTCTCAGATTTTTTGCTTAGCATTATTTTAAGGTGATTTGCTCTCAGCTCCTTCCCTCATTTAAAAAAAAAAAAACAAACCTCAATGTGTATCTTTTCCTGTGGGTCAGTCAGTCAATAGAGCAGATTTTGATTATGTGGCTTGCAAAAGCCTCAGGTTTTGAAATAAACAGTTTTCTCTCCCATTACCTCTTAGCTAGAAGCACCTGCTTTTCAGTTCTCACTTCACAGTGACTAAAAGCATACCCGTCCACTTATGATCTTTCTCAAGGTTCAGAAAGCAACAGAAATGTGTCCCACCACTAGGTTATAATCTATTTATGGATACAAACCTTCCTTTTCTAAGGACCTGAGATATTTGCTCTCCGTATTTGAATGAAAGGGTAGAAACCTGCTTTAAATGCTGTCTTTAAAGAGGAAATTTTAGTGTGGATTGTTGAAAAGTAAGACCAGTCAGAAGTCTCCTGTGAGATACTGTGACATGATTCCCAGCTGAGTGTTCATCTAGGAGCTACGTGCAGTAAATGTTTACGTGCTGCACAGCCTGTGAAACACAACCCTGTGAACCCTGTGGGAGAGGATGCGCCATTGGTTTTTTTTTATTGTTTCTGTTTGCTTTTGATTTGTCGTCTTCATTGTGGTTTGTCTGGTTGGTTTTATTTGGGTTCGTACACAGAAATTTCTGGCATCTGCCTGGATTCATAATTTCGTTCTTCAGGCACTTACATGACCTTTCTATTTAAGTCAAATTGCTTTTCACCATTTTACTCTCCGGCGCTGTTTATGAAATCATATTGCGGTGGAAATAAGAGGCTACCTATAAGTGAGTGTAGTTTTGGAGCTGATACTCTCTTGGCCAAGCAAGTCTCCCGTTCCATTCCCAATTAGAACTGCCATGTAAAGAGTGAATTTCAAATCAAATCAGTAGTCCTTACTTTAAAGGAGTAAGATGCAGCCATCGTTTTGTCAGTGATGTTCATTACTGCATAGTTTATACTTATAGTATAATAAAATGTGCCGAAATGTTGACTAGTTTCAAAATGGTTGACACTGTTAACTTAATAGAATATTAAGCAGATTATAAAAATATGTGGATAAAGATATAAACCTATTTTACATTAAGCAGAGGGAAAAGGCAGACAAATCATGGGTAGCATGTTTACAAACAACTGAAAAACTATGAATCCAAAAGACAGGAGGAAATTATACTAAAATGAAAATAGGGTTTTTTTTTTTTATCTGGACAGAGACTAAATAGGACTTTGTTTTGTTTTATTTTGGTTTCTTTGGTTCCTTCTTTTAACTTTCCTGAATTTTCTAAATTCCCCATACTCAATATGTATCACTTTTATAATAGAAAAAAAGAAAGCCCAAAAACTGCCAATTAACGTGGATTTCTTGTTTGTACTCAGCTGAAAGATTGCTTTCTAGTGAAACTGGGGAGATCTAAAAACCTTTTTAAAGAGGCAATTTCCGAGCCGACCGCCAGAAGGAAGCCCTTCCTTCCAGAAGTGTCTTAAGAGATCTCACCTCAGTGCACCCCAGTCGAGTTCTGTTGCTCTGTGCAGGTTCACATAATGAGCGTTTTCATCTTTTCATATTAAAGATGACCTCCCGGCCCGAATCTGAGCTTCCCAGATGACTGAGGTTTGCCAGTCACAGCCTAAGAAAAAAATAAAGCACAACTGCTTAGTCTTTCCTCCTGCACTTGGAGTCTGCATTTTCTGCCCACACAGGTTCACCGGCTCTGTTGTTGTTTTGTTCTGTTTCCACTCTCCAGATCCAACAAGGGTGATGGTGCCCCCGGCCAGCATGGACGTCACCGTCGGGGAAAGTATCGTTCTGCCGTGCCAGGTAACCCACGACCACTCACTAGACATCATGTTCGCTTGGTCATTCAACGGGCACCTGATCGACTTTGACAAAGATGGGGACCACTTTGAAAGAGTCGGAGGGGTAAGTATTGATATCAGACTGTCTACAGGAATCACTGTCTGTGACCACACTTCTCAAAAGGACTCAACTCGTTTAGACTAACTTGGAATAAAGTTATTCTTCAGTGATTTTGTTCAAATACCTTATTTCAAAAACCTCTTGGTTACCATCTGCTCCTTTTTGCATGATATATGCGGCCCCACTGGTTGAGCAACCGATATGCCAGGCCTTTTATTAATGCTCAGAGCCCTTAGCCTACAGATGAGTTATTCCTCACTGTGTATGAAGGTGAAAACTGAGGCTCGTGGGAGTTACATGTCTTGCCTTAGCCTCATAGCTACTAAATTACAGAACTTTATGCTGGATTGGCTGCATATCAGCCAGGGCAGAGGCACAGGTAGATGCCCCGCAGTGGAATCAAGCACTGACTACTTTCTGGGGACTGCTGTCCTTGGAATCCCTCTCATTGGCCTTTCGAATGGGACGTGTTTGTCTCTTCTGTGATACTACTGCTAACACCAGTCAGCCATCGCTAAGAAGTAAGTGCAAAAGTCCGGTCCGCACCACACACTGTGAGAGCTCAGTGCAGTGGGAGCCCCCACGACCGTTCCCGCCTGCAGAGTCTGCACTGGACACGAGGAGAGAGAAGGAAGCCGTTCCGAAGTCAGGTTCATTTTGCAGTTTCTACTTCCTGGGTCAGGATGGTGGAAACCACGCTTGGTAGAGCCAACCTATGGTGGTTGGGGGAAAAGTTACTATTTCCTTGTCCTCTAATCGCCTCCAAGTGTTCAGCTGGGAACAGAACAGACCACAGTCAGGGGAAGATAAGCCGATGCTGTTTTGTTCTCTTTGGTGGGAACGTAAATGCAGGTCTCAGTGAACAGTTGGGTCCGGATGACTTTGCAGGGAAAGAGAAAGTTACTGTGGTCTCCTTCTGTGGGACTCTTACCTCAGTCCTGACTTTATTTTTTATTTTGTTTCAGTTTTACTTTAAAAACACAAGTCTGGTCAAAATTTGCAAATAAGGAGAGCACGCTGTAAGCCACATCATCAGGAAATTCTGTTAATGGATTGCTGTGCCCTGAAATCTCCAGGCTACAGCTAGCGCCTTTGACCTTCAAGCCCTTGGTGATAAAACGAATTATTGCAATAGTGTCGGCACTTCCTTAAAACCAATGTGACGTTCCCCCTTCCCTGCACACAGCCCCTTGCGAGGCATATTTTTTGTTTAAGCCTACACGCAAGGTCCGAACACATGAAATGTCTTAGATAAAGAAGTGTTAATAATAATGATGATGATACCTTAGGTTTGCAAAGTACCTAATCATTTATCACATATTTTCAAAGATAGGCTCTTAAATCTTCGCAGAATCTGTGTGAAACATGGTAACCATTATCCTATTTTACTGAGCATTTATAGGAGTTGATTAGTAGACAGTGGAATCTGGATGAGAACCCCAGTGTTATAAATAAAAAAGATTTCTGATTAAAAAAAATCACAGCGCTTCCTGAATTAGATTTAGTATCTTGGACGTAGTGGTTTCACAGAGAAAATGGATCATGGTCACCCACAACACCAGTTTAGATTTATCCTGTGCTTCACAGTTTTCAGGATTTCATGTACGCATCCGATCTCATTTGATTCTCACAAGCTAGCACAGTAGGCAATGCATCCTTCTTTCACAGGTCAATAAACTAGGGCCCAGAGAGGTTAAGAGACTTACAGGAAGTGGCACAGCAGGGATCAGCCCCTGACAACTAAGTCCCGAAACTTCAGCTCTCTCTTCTCTATATGCTTTTGCCTTTCTTCTGATTCTGTTTACAACTACGGGCAGTTCCATATCTTCCATCGCCCTGGGTGAATATGTAATACATTGTATCGCAACCAAGGAAGGAAACCAAGTACACATCAATTTACAATGAGAAGCAGATCCTTCCAGGTGATATTATACTTACAAATAAGGAGCGGAGCTTGACCCTGTGGGCTCACGTCCTGGCTCTGCCATTGACTAGCTAAGCGACTTCAGGCAAGTTGGAGAACCTCTCTGTGCTTGTGTTTCCTTATCTGTCGAGTAAGGATAACCCCTAGGACGCGTGGGTCCTTAGTGAGTTAGTACAACTGAAGCACTAGGAAGTTCTGTACTAACGTGCCTGCTCTGCATTACACACCATCAAGTGTTATCAGATATTATTGTCATTTGGCAGAATAGCAACAGAGCCAAAATAACCTCTGTTATTTCGTCATCGTCAACGTTAAGAAATGAACATTGCTTCCTGAATCTGACCTCTAGGGTGTTCTCTTGCTCAAACAGCTATTCTCCAAGCTTCTGACTAACAGAGCTATGAAACCAAACTCCAGGGCGTAGCAGTGTTCTTCAGTTAAAACCACCTTCGTGATAGCCTGTAGCGGCATCTCCGCCTATTTTTTTAAAGTACTGGGCTGGCAAGCAGTGTAGAAATATTTCTAGGGCCCAGAGACATCCATACCAGGATATAATTAGTCCTATTCATCGGCTGATCAAACATACATTTGGCATTGGAAAAGAAATGAGCACCTGTCCACGCTAGGTGATGCAAGATTTCCTCAGAGAGTCTGGTCCTCCTGATTCTTTAATTCAAACCTGGGAGCAATCAAAATGCTGGCTCTCAGACGGGACTGTGCAGTAACATACAGATGCCTCCAAATGTGGGCTTGCTTGCGTCCCCTTTCCAAATACTGAGTGCCAAAGTATCGGAGTGCCAGCGCAGGCTGCAGGCGGCTGAGGGCATGTTTGAAGAAGCCCACAGGACTAGATCAGCAGCCACTTTACATAAGTTTAAGTGCTTCCAACATGGGTGGCAAAATGTTCCAGAGATGCCAGACACCTGAGGTCTTGTCCGACGTGTGTTCTGAAGATGCTCCTCTTCTGATATCTCGGGCGGGCACGCGTATTTTTCAACAGGCCATGGCTTTCATCACTGATGTTTTCATCAGCCAGTGTAAAATAAACCCATTAGTCACAGTGTCCTTCGTGTGATGATGATATTTAGAGCTCATTAAAAAGTAATTGTAGCCACTTTCCCCCACTTTATCAGCAGGATTCAGCTGGTGATTTGATGATCCGAAACATCCAGTTGAAACATGCTGGCAAATACATCTGCATGGTCCAGACAAGTGTAGACAAGCTGTCTGCTGCTGCTGACCTGATTGTAAGAGGTATGGGAGTTTTGGTGTCTGTTTTTAAAACACCTTTGTGATATCTACGCCTGCACAGAGTTCTAAAAACCTCAAAGGTTTAGAATTATGGAGGGAAAGTCAGTAGAAGCTGAACATTGTAAGAGTCAACAGGAGTTTCATGTGCATTTGGTTCTTATAGGGGATCAGAAGGTGCAGAGCGAATCTACTTACTCTGTACTGGAAAAAGCTCCTGTGTGTGCCCCCAGTGCCCTGAACTGTGGTGTCGGAGTTGATACAACCTTCTGGGGTAACTGTTGTTGAAGAAAAGCAAATGGCTTAAAGAGGGATCAAACCGCGCTTTTCAGTGTTTCATCTAGGCTAAATCAAATTAGTGATTTGGCTCCCAGATGTAAGAGGGACCTAAATGAGATCGTTACAAGTTCCCCGCCACCCCAAGAGTTAACAGTTCTGTTCAGTTCCTAAAATACGACTTTAGAGGAAAATACCTTCTAACTGCCTCGGATGTAGTAAAGAAGCCGGGGGTTGATGTAAACACTGATAGGAGTGAGGTTCTGTTGCGTACAACCGACATGGCCTAACTTCATCCTAGCAGCTGGAAGCAGCTTGGCTGAGCCTGGCCAAACTATTGTGTAAAGGAGCAATAAGTAGACTTTGTTTGTTTTTTGGTTTTTGGGTTTTTTTAATTGCAGTATAGTCAGTTACTATGTATCAATCTCTGGTGTACAGCATCATGTTTCAGTCATGCATATACTTTCACTTTCATATTCTTTTTCATTAAAGGTTATTGCAAGATATTGAATATAGTTCCCTGTACTATACAGAAATTTGTTTTTTATCTATTTTTATATATAATAGTTAATATTTGCAAATCTTGGTAAGTAGACTTTTAAGAAATAGTTTTCAATTAAAATTCAGATCTTTGTGAACCAGTGTATATACCAGCATCAAACTGATGCATGCTCAGACGTTTTCTAAAGTGAAATGTCAAGCCAAATCAGAACATCAAAGTAATCTCTTGGCCAGCATCTCCTTTAAACGAACCCTAACTGTGTGTGTTCAGGGATCTTTGGCCAGCAGAATTCTGTGTGCAAGGAAACAAAAATCCCGGTGATACCAGATTTGGAGGCAGGGTGAATCTGAGTGCACAGAGAACAAGATATTATTGGAAATAACCAAAAGTGTTCCTATCTCCTCTGGGTATAATGTGATGTGGGGGAGTTATGTGGGAGTCAGCAACTAAAACTGTTAGGAGAGGTTAAGGAAAAATAGCTTTCCATCGTGTCTACTTTGGTTCCCCTTTAAAAATGCCTTAAAAACCTTTCTCTATTGGGAAAGAGAAGAGAAAAATCTTCCAACCTGGATAGAGTTAGCCATAGAGTAACTTACGGGAATGTGTTTATTTCCATTATAAAATACACCAGAGCTGGTCTTCTCTCCCCTTGGGAACAAAAGAATTCTGTTGCTCAAAATGTATCCTCTATTTAATTAGGATAATGTTCAGATCAGCAGTTTAAACAGCAATAAATTAGACTAATAAATATTTAAATCAGTAATACTTGAAGTTCTTAAATGATATTGTATACTTCATTTCGCAGAAAATAACATTAAATACCAAGAGGAGTTTGCAAACGCAGTCTAAAAGAAAATCTAGCCTAATCAGTTAATAAGGCCAATAAATTAATATGCCATTTTAAGCTATAATTTCTCGTTTTATCTCCTCTGGCTTCTGCCTTTGCAGCTTTTCTGCATATTTCAGAGGGGAAGCAGATACTCATTTCACTGCCCTGTAAGAGATTTTTGTATTTGAAACTTTTGAAGCTTTGAGTCTTGGCTCTAGCTTCCCTGATTCTCTGCTATCTACTTTGTGTAATTTACAGCCCTTGAATGGCAGGTAGAAAAGCCACCTTCCCGGAGAAGGAAGCAGGGACGCTGGTGTAACACCATCGTTCCTTCTGCGGTTGCCCGTGACAAACACTTCTATGAGCCCCAGACCACGTTAACATTTTGCTCAGAGGATAAACATTTGCTCATTTTGTCATTTTGAAAGAGAGCCCCATCTCCCCCAAAAGCAAGCTGGTAAACGTTCTGTAAGGTCATATCTCTGTGCGGTGGGGCAGGTAGCAGGAACAGAAATAGCAAACAATGCTGTGGAGGTTCCGTCTTACCTCCAGTGGCCACATTCATGCCAACCCTTTATCTTCTTCCTCCTCAGCTGCCAACAGCGGGCTCTGATCTTCCTATCAATTTAATTCGTTAAGTTTGGAGAGGAGAACTTTTCTCCTTGTGGTACTTTGATTTTTAAAGACCATCGAATGAGCATCTCTTTAAAAAAAAAAAAAGGATGAGAATGCTAGGATAAGAAAGCTGGTGGGAAAAAAATAAAAAAGAAGGTTATATTGTCTTCTGAACTTTACCTGGTTAATAAGAGTCTGGAGAGCCAAAGGTTACCTCAGCTCTATCTGGGTGGCATTTGACTGACATGCTGAAATGTCACCATGGAAAATTAATCAGTTCCAGCATACAGATTTCCAGACCTTTCATTCAGGAGTAGGAGGGAAAAGATAAATTTAGTCTCACCTGTGGGTCTATAAAAAATGATTTTTAAAAAAGGAAAGAGAAATTTAGGGCATCACATCGAGGGTGCAGAAGTGAGTCCCAGAACAAAATGTTACTTCTGGAAATTGCTGGTAACTTTTCACCACTCTGTGGAAGGTCCCTTTCTTCCCTGCCCGGTGTGCCGTGGCCTGATGGTATTTTGGCAGAACATCTGGTTGCTGTCCTGGGCCTCAGCAAATCCCTCCTAGGACAATCTTCTTCCTGTCTGATGTCTTCCTCACCCTCACCTTCTCTGCCGAGGAGGGCCGCTCTGCTCTGTTAGAAATTCATCTAACTGCCTGCTGAGAGCTCTTCACGTTGGAATCTGGGGCAGCTTTGGGTCTTTGCTTTGGCTCCGTAGCTGTTGTGTTTGCCTGCCAGCCACCTTCCACCCCCCTGTTTCTTTCCGGTTTCCAAGCCTTCATTTAAAACTGATTTCCTCCTGTTTTCAATGGTTTAAGTACAGTGGCAGAAACAATACACATCAAGAGGATGAGTAGAAAAATACAGGAATGGTTTACAGAAACTGCGAGGGTGGGTCGTAGGACTCCAGCCTGACTTGGCAATTGCTTCGAAGAAACCCTCGCCTTGGGACTCTTGACCACAAGTCGCTTTCACAGCCGTTCGCTTGCACACGAGTGTGTGCTGGCACTGAGTGAGGGGCGGGGGTGGAGTCAGTAGTTACAGTGCAGCTGGAATGTGCTGTGCAGCACGGTGACTCCAAAGTTCTAAAGTCACGTCTGCTCAAATCACCAGGGGTAGAAATGACCGTGCCCAGAAGACTCCAGTCTTCATTTGTCACCACTGTATCCCCAGATAACAGGGTCTAACCCATGATAAAAACTTGTAAATATATGGTGGATAGATGAATGAATTTCGTCCCTGGCGGTACCCCAATATTCTCTCTTGGCATCTAGAACAAATATGCTATTGTAGTTCTTTGTGCACCTATGAGCTTTCCCTGTTATACTGTGAGCCCCTGGAAGGAAGGAGCTGGGCCATGTCTCACTCATCTCTATCGTTTCAGAGCCTAGAACAAAGCGGGGCACCTAACAGGTATTCAGAAAGGAACTGACAAGTGATGAATCTCTGGGTGGGTGAATGCACGGGTGGAGAGGTCAGCGCCCTCCCATTCAACAACGTGGTCACTTGCTTGGACATTTGAACACACTGGTCCACCTCTGAGGTTCTTGCTCTTTCTCAGGTCCTCCAGGTCCCCCCGAGGCCGTGACCATAGATGAAATTACAGACACCACAGCTCAGCTCTCCTGGAGACCCGGACCCGACAACCACAGCCCCATCACTATGTATGTCATTCAAGCCAGGACTCCGTTCTCCGTGGGCTGGCAAGCAGTCAATACAGGTACCTTGTTGGACGCCTGGCGCTGGTATCTCACAGCGGTTTCTGAAGCTCAGCGTAACACACAAAACACTGTGGCCAAAACCAAGGGGCAACCAGGTTCTTGTTCAGACACAGCCTCAAGTGAGAGTTTATGGCCATGTTTCCTAGACCTCAGCCAACTAACTGGACTACCAGCTTTTAATATTTTTCTTTCTGTTGATTCACATGTGTTTGTTTTTTAATTTGTTCCAAGCAATGATGTCTGAAATGATAGTAGGTCTGTTGTGTTGGCTGTTTTTCCTTAATACCCATTTTTAAATACATTAGCTATAAAAATAAAGTGCATCACCTGTCTGTGCATTACCTAAAATTACCCGTGCATCACCAGCGCAGGGCTTCAGGAAGCGATGGGTTCGATTACTGTATGATCACGGCGCTTGTAAAGTTTATCTACTGCTCTCAAGAAACCAGTATCTAAGGACTGCGTCGAGCCTCTTGACTTGCTACACATTTTTTTAGATGGATACTTTGGGACATGAAGAGGCATGAGATTTTGTTACATTAAAAAATACTCAGGTTGGCCATACCATCCCTGCTCCTGTCAGTACCTCCAAATTGACTCATTTTGTTATTTTATTTAGGCTTCATCTGAGGAAAAAAAAATGGGCAAATTAAGTGGTTATTGCAAGCAAGTCACGCACTCCTCTAGGCTTGTCTAACTTCAGGAATGGGCTTCTGTGTTTCCAGCTGAATCACTGACTTTCTTCTCAGTCACAGGAATGTTTTAGGAAGGAGAGCGAGGAAAGATCTGGATGTTAAGGAGTCATGGGTTTCAGTCCTGACCCTGCTCATCAGCAGATTTCTGTACAACATCATCTTTCTCTTTTGTCAAAGGGACATAGTAAGAATTGTTTATGACCCAATGCAGAAATGATTGTGAAACTTAAAAAAAATGCTGCATAAATAGAATGCAGCAAAGGAGGAAGAGGGAGATGATGATGATAATGACAGTGATCGTGATAGTTTACGAAAGAAAACAGCCAGGATGCGTTGGCCCTTGTTACATGCCGTCTGCTCTCCTGAGTGCTTTCCTTGAATTTTCTCGACCACACTGTGAATAGATGATGTCATTAGCCTCAATGAGCGTGGAGGAAATTCCAGAGCTTCCTGGCTTGTGGCCTCAAGCAATGAGCTGTGCCCCCAGGTGAAAGAGCCCTTCCCCACACGCTACTGGGTGAACATTGTCAAATCCTGCCTCTCTGACTCTCTAGATTCCATTTTCTGTGTTCTTCATCCCTTTTATGTTTACACCTTCTCTCCTTAGATGCAGTAATGCAGTTCACTGATAGAAGTAGTGTGGACTTATTACTTACTCCATTGTGATAGTAAGTTATAGAGTGTGGACCGTGCAGTCAAAGTACAAATGCAGTATGACCTTGGGTGAGTCCCTTGACCTTTCTAAGGCACATTTTAGACCTCAAGAGAGTTAGAGAAATTCCACAAAAACTTGATGCTTTCATTGAAGCTCTTCATCAGGAGAAATAAATTGTAATAAAATCCTACTCATAATGTTATCACCTCTACATACATCTGAAGAAAGAAAATTCTAGTCTTTTGTCCTGCCTTTTTCTCTTCTGCTATTCCACCTTTCTAATAAATAAAATAAAATCATGGAGTAAAAATTTTTTTAATAAAATAAAAATGAAGGGATATGGGATTATATGAAATCATGTGTGTGAATGTTTTGAAAATTGTGAAGTCCGGTAGAATTTAAAGAGTCTTTTTTAAAATACTTTTTCTTTCTTTGAGAAAGTTTGTTTTTTTTTTTAATGGAGGTCCTGGGGATTGAACCCAGGACTTTGTACATGCTAAGCATGCGCTCTACCGCTGAGCTGTACCTTCCCCACTACAGAATCTTCCATTCAATAAAAAAAGAAATGAAGAGAATAATTTTACCTTACTCATAGGATAGTTGTAAGAATTAAACAGTGTGCCCAGCACGAGACAGTAAATGTTGAAAAACATGTGAGGTAACAACAATTATGATTACAGACAAGCAGTTTTGGGCCTTGAAGGCAGTCTTGTGTGATGTCATCTGCTGGGGTCTGATTTGAGTTTGCTAGTTCGGCACAGAGCATTGTGGGATTACCTCCCTGTGGCCCCTGTCTGTTCAGCTACCCTCAGACCAGCAGCAGTGCCCTAAACACAGTAATGATGCTGCTGAGAGGCAGCAGTTCCTGTCCTCCCAGCGTGGGACCCTGTGAAACATCCCCGCCTGTGGATGTCTTTCAGTCCCGGAACTCATTGATGGGAAGACGTTCACAGCGACCGTGGTGGGTTTGAACCCTTGGGTCGAATATGAATTCCGCACAGTTGCAGCCAACGTGATTGGGATCGGGGAGCCCAGCCGGCCCTCGGAGAAGCGGCGGACGGAAGAGGCCCGTGAGTAGCCCCCCGGATAGTCTGTTCCAGCCGCTCCTGTTCCTCAGGGGAAGGCTCTGAGTCCTCCGTGCTTTTCAGCTGTATCAGCACACCCTCCCCGTCGCGTGACCATAATGATCAGAAACCAGGCCAGTAGGTGCTCAGCTTAACCAGCAGTGAGTTTCTTTTGTTGTTGTTGTTGTTTAGTTTTTTATTGAAGGACAGTTGATGTTCAGTATTATGTAAGTTACGGGCGTTCAATGTAGTGATTCACAAGTTTTAAAGGTTCTGCTCCATTTATAGTTATTGTTAAATATTGGCTCTATTCCCTGTGTTGTACGAGATACCCTTGCAGCTTGTTTTATACGGAATAGTTCGCACCTCTTAATCCCCTGCCCCCGTATTGCCCCTCCCATCTCCCCTCTCCCCACTGGGAACCACTAGTTTGTTCTCTCTGTGTGAGTCCCAGCAGTGAGTTTCAATCCAGAGTGAAGTCCTCACTCTTCAGTGGGTTCCCTGGTTCAGAAAGAGACACTCTGCTTAGTTCCCTCAAATGCCAGCTCTTTCCTTATTGGTTCCTTTGTCACCAAGACTTTCCTACCAGGATTATTATTTTTGTTAATGCACATCCCACACTTGAAATGAAATCAGCTCACAGCAATCATTAGTGGCCAGGACTAATTTCCTCAGAAATGCTCAGTGAGATTTTCTGAGGGTATAAGCCCTTCCCAAAGCTGAGACTGGAAACGTCCTGCTAATTCATGACAGCCCAGTCGGCAGTTCAGTGTAAGTTTCTGTGTGCACAGCTTGAGTGAGCACTGGGAGAAAAGATCATAAATTCATCCACCGGGCGGGAACTTGGGCTTCTCGCACGTCGCGTGGGAGCTCTAGGCATGCGTCTGTGTGGAGTTCCCAGCTGCGATGAGGCCAACTGGTAGTTGAAGGAAGAGCCAGGTCCCTAAGCAAATGGGAACTATGACCCTATTCTTGGACAGAAATCCATCCAGGTCTCTCTCATTGGCTTTCTCCAAGGGGACATACCCAGTGACCAAATCTGCACCCCAGCCAGACATTTTTAGATTCTGTCTGGAATCTTTCATTTCCATGGAGATCATATAGCTCATCCTCATGCTTTCTTCCCCCTCTAAAATTGTCATATAATTGATTCCTCTCTGCAATCCCGGAGAGGAAGCTAGCGCAATTTCCCCTCTTTTACAGAGAAAACTGGGGATCAAAGAGTTTAAGCACAGTGAGCCAGGGGTCAACCTCTGTCCACCACTTCCTTCAACACCCAGCTCAAAACTCGCCTTCCTCCAAGAAGCCATTAGCCCAGCCCTGCTCTGAGCAGCCTGCTGCTTGCGAACGCCACCGCACATCTCCATTGTCTGTACCAGCTGTTGTTGACTGTCCACGTGGCTCTGTCATCGTTCTGCATGTTCCCCTTGCAGTAGACTGTAAGCTCTGCTGGGGCAGAGTGTGTGTTGTCGCTCCTTTGTGTACCGCCACCTGGCTAATAAATGCCTACCCAAGCATTAGAACCAGGACCTCATTTCTTTCCTCATCCCACTGAACCTCGGCTTCCAGGGGTGGAGCTGAACGTGTCCATCATGTCAGATAATGTGCACCTTGTTGAATGGGAAACAGGTAACTCATAGCAACTTCCTTGGCCCATCTCATTCCTTGAGCTGATGCTTCGGATCCCTGGACCATACCATTTCTGATCTCAGAAGACAAAGGTGTATGCATTAGAGTATTTGTTCAAAGTGAGACACTTCAGCGAGGCCACTTTCCTGGCACTCATTGGCTTTTGCCATCTGACATGACTTTTTTTTTTCTCTCCTGAACAGTCCCCGAAGTCACCCCAGCTAACGTCAGTGGTGGTGGAGGCAGCAAATCTGAGCTGGTTATAACCTGGGAGGTAAATGAGTCATGGAACAAAAAGGAACATTAGTCTAGGCTGTTTTACTATTGTCCTCAATGTTAAACATGTCTGGGAAGTTTCCTCCTCTGTTTTTGAACAGCTGAAATCCATTTGAATGCAAAGACTCCCTCTCATGGTGTTAATGATTAGCGGGAAAAGATGGTGCTCGTTCATCAGTTGTTAAGCTTTAATTCAGTTCATCACAGGAAAAACAATCATGAAAGGGAAGACCACACAAGAAAAAATATATACATGTGGAATATATACATTAAAAGAAGGCTGGTTCAGAGAAAAGCGGTTTTTCTTCTCTTCCTGAATTGCTGCAAAGCCAATTGATCTAAAACATCTGCCCACAATAGATTCCATGTACCAGTACGATTTCCTGGGATCGGCTTTGCTACTGGAGCCTTCTTGTATTAGATTTTTTTTTTTAAGCCACCTGGAGGTGTGTTAGCCACCCATGTATTAAAAATTGATTTTGAGAGAAGAAGTCAGAGTTTTAGAAAGGGTCCTTAATGTTTTCGAAGGATCCTAGACAACAACCCCACACTTTCAGATCTTTGATTTAACTGAAACCCCAGCAGTGAGAGAAATCACTCAGCCCTGCCAGCTCAGCCGTTGTGCTCCGAGAGGGAAGATGCCGCTAGAGTCAGGATGGCCCTGACTTCTTTCTTGAGATCTATGTCGACAAGTGTATGTTTGGCACAGGAGGGAGATTAGTATTAGACAGTACATGCTGGCAATGTTGGGTTTCAGATCAACTGTCCCTGTATCTTGCACAGTCATTTCCAGCAGGTTCAGAGCTGGGTCTCCCCCATCAGGAAGCCAGGCTCTCCACTGCAGGTGTTCCTTGATTTTTTAATCTCAGCTCCAATACCCCCTGAATATCTAAGGTGGACTGATGGCAAGTCCCAAATGGAAGACTCAAAGGTCACCATAAGATAGCTGGGGAAAGTTGTGGACAAGGCAGGGGCTGGGGGGAATAAAACAGTGTTAGCATTTGAATCAGATCACTGTGATTTCTGAAGGCCCCCTCCTTTCCTTCCCAGACGGTCCCTGAGGAATTACAGAACGGCAGAGGCTTTGGTTACGTGGTGGCCTTCCGGCCTTACGGGAAGATGATCTGGATGCTGACCGTGCTGGCCTCAGCCGACGCTTCCAGATACGTGTTCAGAAACGAGAGTGTGCGGCCCTTCTCTCCCTTTGAGGTTAAAGTGGGTGTCTTCAACAATAAAGGAGAAGGCCCTTTCAGCCCCACCACGGTGGTATACTCTGCCGAAGAAGGTAGGATGTTTCTTCAATTCTGAGATGTTGATTTCAGAACGTACAGTCAGTTTAGCACTCTCCTCAGAAACTGAAGGCGTTTCCTGATTTGAGAAAAGTGTCATGTGAGAAATATGATTCATTCCCTACCACCAATCTCTTAGAAAGATAGCAACTCCACTGTCTATAAAAACAAATGATTATCCATGATTAATTCCAGTGCTTGGGACCAGAATCGCAGGTACCATGTGAGATCTTCATGTATACATATTTTTTTTAATTGAAATATCATCAGTTAATAATGTTGTGTCAATTTCTGGTGCACAGCATAATGCTTTAGTCATACACGTACATCCATAGACTCCTTTTCAGATTCTGTTTCATTCTAGGTTACAAGATATTGAAACTCTATATATATTACGTTCAACAGAATTATATTTTGTTTTATGCCTTTAAGTGAATACCAAAATAGAATTTGCATTTCCTCTCACCACTTATGTTTTCATGAGTCCTATAGTGGACTCATAAATTCCTCTTTTATTAACGAGACGGGTAAGTCACAAAGCAACGTGATTGTGCACATCATGCCATTTAGGGGTTCTCATTCATTTCTCCTGCCTTTGTGCTCACCCGGCTCTCAGAATATCATGATCACTAAGTGTTAGCAGAGATTAGGTTCTTGACTCTCCTGCCAGGAAGAATTCAAGAGCAACCCACTGTGAAGCGAAAGCAAGGTTATCTAGAGAGATACGTATTCCGTAGACAGAGTGCAGTACATCTCAGAAGGAAGGGCAGCCCCAGAGCATGGGGTCATCCAGGAAGGTGAGAATGGCCCTAGGAGATACACATTGCATAGTAAAGTGGAAGTAGATTGATTCAGGGAGGTACACCCTCCATCGACAGAGTGGGGCTGTCTCAGAAGGCAAGAGAGGGGGCCCCAGGGTGTGGGGTTGCTAGTTTTTAATGGGCGGGGTAATTTCACATGCTGACAAGTGGGAGGAGGATTCCAGCAACTTTGGGGAAGGTGCAGGGAGTTCCAGGTATTGGGCCCTTGCTCACTTTGGTGCCTTTTAACGTCGGCCTGAGAACTGTCAGGGTGCCTGTAGGTGTGTCATTTAGCAGCTCATCTGTTACAATGAGTGTGTGATGAGGCTCAAGGTCTACTGGAAGTCAGATCTTCCACCATCTTGGGCCGAATTGGTTCTACCCAGTGTGTGTCCTCTCCTCAATTGCTTATTCATTCTTTTGACGGTTGTGCGCTGCCCCCTTCCCTCCTGTTTCATTAAGACTATTCTATGATCATGGAGTCTTTACGCCTTCTCATGCCAGTATCTAGAAGCCTATTCCGATGCAGCAGATAGAGTAATCACTCCTTCCATGCTCACCTGCAGAACCCACGAAACCACCAGCCAGCATCTTTGCCAGAAGTCTTTCTGCAACAGACATTGAAGTCTTCTGGGCCTCCCCCATGGAGAAGAATAGAGGACGGATACAGGGCTACGAGGTAAGCAAGAGACTGGTGCCTTGGTTCTGGGAAAGAGTCCCCACGTCTCAGGGAGAACTCCCCAGACACACTCTGATGGGAAGAAGACCTTGACTCCCCTTTAGAGGTGCTTGTTTTAGAAAACAGTGGTTTCCAGAGGAGCATTAATGGAAGCACTGAGCATTTCACTGTGAGATCCCCCCTCTCCGTGGTACACTCCAGAGACACCTGTCAAAACGCAGGTCGAAGCATGTATAAGATGGTTGACAAAGTGAGCTCTGACTTCTGACACACCCAGGATCACCTGGGCTCAAAACGAGGTGAGGAAAAAGAGAAATGCGCGACCATGGTTACACCAAGTTGCCACCTCGCTGTGAAGCCAAGAACACAAAGGGGGCCTTTTTTACTGTGGAGACTTTCTCAGCGCCTACAAAGCTCTTGGTTCTGAAAGCTCGGCTTAGGACTTGCTATAGAGAAAATTAACTGTGTCTTAAGAACCTTGCATTAAAAAAAGTCACCGGATGACATTGGAAATATCCCCAGTAGGTATGCTGTCCAAGGTCTTCCTTTTGATTTTCTCAGGTTAAATACTGGAGACATGATGACAAGGAAGAAAATGCCAGAAAAATACGAACCATAGGAAATCAGACATCGACCAAAATCACCAACTTAAAAGGCAGCGCTCTGTATCATTTAGCCGTCAAGGCGTATAATTCCGCTGGGACGGGCCCCTCCAGTGCGACGGTCAACGTGACGACCAGAAAGCCACGTAAGGACATTCTTGTTCGGAAATATTTTAGGGATTCATCAAACGTATTCCAAGTTCGTTCCCCATCCCCACCTCCCAGTGATCATTTGCATACTAATTGGTATCATTTTGGAGATGCAGATTTACCTCAGCACTTCAGCTGAACCTTTCCGAATACCATGCAAAATTCATTGCTCTGGAGGACAGAAAGATAAATGTTTTCTCCTCCCTGGGAAGGGCCACTTCTTTGCGCTACAAATGTTAGGCGACCAGCTGAATCTTTTTCCATTTGCAGTGCTGTATCTCGGCAGATTTTAGTGACCTTGAAGACACATATTAGTGCAATAGCCCGTTAAATTGCCTCCACTCTCGAATTCTAGTAAGGAGATATTCCTCAGAATCCATTGAGACTTAATAATCTGTGACTCCGTGTATCTTAATTTTTTTATAGCACCAAGTCAACCCCCCGGAAACATCATATGGAATTCATCGGACTCCAAAATTATCCTGAATTGGGATCAAGTGAAGGCCCTGGATAATGAGTCGGAAGTAAAAGGATACAAAGTGGGTATTTTCCTTTTGGCAAAGGCACCTAATCCTGCTGTCAGTGGGGACAGACCGTCCCCGTGAGCCTCAGGAACGATGTTCTCTCTTTCCCTGACGATGCTCTCGCAGCCTCTTTGGCAGCCTCTGCCCCGCCGGGGCCGGCTCTGAGTTTTATATATAGTCCACGAGCTCTGGACAGAATTTAGAGAATCGCCTAAACTTTGGGCTCAGGCAGAGTCATTCAGAAATATTTAAATACCCTGTGGTTGGGTCTCCAGAAACTCATGATGAACCACATTTTTAACATTTCTGCTGTCAGCTTTGTTTTGTTCTTTTCTTGATTGTATTTTTTTTAATCAGTAGTAGTGATTTCGCAATATTACTAATGATTAATCTTTTTGTCCACATTCCTATTGTTAGGGAGATACATTATATATATATATGGATTTTTTAAAGAAATTCATTTGCCTGATCCTGTAAACTTTAGCCATACTTTAGAGAGCTAGTAAAGAAAACAGCCTTCATGCCACAGTGAAAAGGCATTATAAACATCTTGTTTTGTGTTACTTTTAAACTACACTTGAAGCAGTGCCGGGCAGGCCAAACAAAACTAGTCGGCAGGGTGAATTCACAAGCAGCAGTCTGCCTGTTTTGTGCCGTTTTGGCCCAGAGATGGTGAGAGTGTCGTACTGACGGTGCTGTCAGGCACTCATCACAGAACCCGGGACTGTGGGACGGTAAAGCCGGAGCTGGCATCGCGAGTTGACATAGTTGGTGGGAGAGCCTTGGGTGATGTGTGTGACATAGTTGGCGGGAGAGCCTTGGGTGACGTGATTAGAAAGCCTCCTTGCCTGGGACTAGCTTTCCTTCATCCGCATGACACAGTGGCTTGTATTCTGCCAGCAGAGAAGCATTCCCGCAGAACCAATCTTCAGACCTTTCACTGGGTCACTTTTTAACAGCAAACTTTTCTGGAAAGGTCTTCAAACAACCACATTCTGGTCCTCTAATCGCTATGTGACTTTTGGTAAATCACTGAACCTCTCTGGGGCTGCATTTCTCTTTTACTAAAGGAGAAATCTTCTGGTATCTTCCTTTTCCTCAGAGCCTTTGCGCCTCTATTCTATCTCCCTGGGACCTGCCACAAGTTAAGTCCGCATCCTTTATCAGCCACTCATCTTTCAGGTCTGAGATTAGAAGCCTCCTCTGGTGGCCAGAGCTCTCTCTATTTGCCAGCTTTCTCAGAGTACTTCCCATCCTCTTGGGTAACTGATCTGCTAATGACTTATTGTGAACCCCTGGGCTGTGGGTCTCCAGAACACGGTACCTGAATCAGCACCAAGGTTTTCTCCGGCCAAGGATGCATTCGCTATGGTGATATTAGAAGGAAGTCTTCATTTCCTGAACTCTTAAATCATTAGCCTCTTACGGTGAGATAATGTGAAAGAGCTCATCTGATCAGTCTTAGCCAGGACAAGAGAGACAGGGGGTCGGGTAGGCTGGAAGATGAAAGAGGAAAGAGTAGACTCAAACGAAGCAAAGACAGAAGAAGGAGTGAAGACAGCTCTTGCAACTTCGGGGTCTGACCCAGGCTAACACTGCCAGGACTTTGATCATCACATGAAAGAGATGCAGATACAATCTGGGCCGAATTAATTTAACCAAACCAAGGGAGAGAGTGGGGGGAAAAAAAAGACCCAGAAGAGAGAGAGTCTTTCTCCCCACTTCTAGTTCTATTAGAACAGAGAAAACACACACACACAAAATAAAAGTTTAGAAAGTTTTAGGAGTTCTTGAGTAGGGGCACGAGTTCCATGAGTGAACTTTTTACTAGGTTTTAAATTCATGTTGAAGCTGGTGCTGAAATAAAACTGAAAGGCCGGGAGCTCCCTGGGGTATTTCAGGCAACCAAGCAAAATGGTAGCTGGAGACCCCGGAGCTCAGCCAGCCGGAGCCCTTCACTTCACAGATGCGAGAACTGAAGGCCGCCGAGTAAAGTGACTTGGAGTGCCCTCAGCTTTCACGAGGCAGGGATCTATGAGCAAGCTGAAGTTTGCTTCCGTGAACCAAGTCTGAGAGATTAGAGGCATTTTTAGAAGAAAAATTGGGAAATGAGTTTTGTCTAGTCGCTATGTCTTCGTTCTACTGCTCCTCTCAGAAACTCTTGTGTGACCTTGTCTGGGTAGCACCTTTCCAAGAAGGCCCTTCTATATATATATTTTTAACTCAACAGATGCTTTTGCGGACTGGAGAGTCAGTGGAGCAGCACTGAAGCGGGCAGGTGTGGTGGAATAAAGAAAACAAGACCAACACGGGGGCATTCACTGCCCAGGGAAGAACTGAGGCTTCACGTAGGATTGGGGAAACTTTCTTTCTGTAGAACTAGAATGAAACATTGGAACAAAGGACGCCTGGAGAACATAGAAACTTCCAGATGTGAGCAACAGATCAGATAATAGAAGCTATTTTGGGGGGGCTGGGTAAAAAAAAATCCAAAATGTATGTATTTAATATATTCATCACAAGAGCCCAAACAGAGGCTTAATTTTTAAAACAGAAACAAAACAAAAATGATACCACAGCTCAGATACAGAGTCCTATCCAGAAATCAAAGAAAGGGCAGATCACATAAGGGGGAAAAAATCATAACACAGGGAGACCCATGGATATAGGTTTTTTCCCCCAAAATATGATGTATCATGTTGATTCATTGTATCTTATAAATATCTAAAGTGTATCTATGAAAAATACAGTGGCACTTCCAAATTGGGAATTCCATGCCTCAGGAAGCATCCTGATGGGCGGGTACCAAATGTGTGAGATGCTGCAGGATCCACCTGTGCTGACAGTAGAGGAAAGAGGAGTAACAGGGTTAGACCAGATGGTAGGAAAGGGCCCTTTCTGAGTTCTTCTTGATTTCCAGTTCAATCCCTTCCCTTCTCTTTAGGGCTGGGACTGGAGGAGCCAGACTCCCTATACATCCCCGTTTAGATCCCAAGGAATCTGACTGTAACTGGTTATAGATACTGAAGTGCTACATATACAGTGTAAATGTTCAGGGATATATAGTTTTGTAAAAATTAGACGTGTGTCTATTTTTTGCTTTTTCACCTAAATTGTCTAGATTTCTGCTTGGGGTTTCTGCTTGGGTAAGCAGTCTTAAAAAAAAGTTGACTTGAGAAAGTTTTAAGTCCTAGAATATTCTTTCAGCACAAAGCATCAAGCTATTTTAGGACCCTTGTGCTAAAAAGAGAATGTGTGGTTTCAGTGTCACAAACTAAACTGTCTTCAGAGCCAGGCAGGTTACATAAATGGGTTGACTCAGTCCTTTCAACAAATACTGTCAATACATGTACCCAACGCTGTTCTAATTAATTTTAACTTGATAATGACCCATGAAGTAGGTGCAGTTATTAGCCTGAGTTTTATAGGTAAAGAGCTTATGGCACAGAGTTTAGTGACTTGCCTACTTCACATAGCTAGTATTTTCTTTCACAGATCTATTGAGATACCACTGACATATAACATTGTGCAAGTTTAAGGTATACACGTGTTGATTTGATGCATTTATAGATGGCAAAATGATCACTCCATATCAGTTGCTAACACCTGTATCCCATCACATAGTTACCATTTCTTATTTGTGGAGAGCACATTTTCGATTTTCTCTCTTGGCAACATTCAAGCATACGATAGAGCATTATTAACAAAGCTAGTGTATTGAAGACCTGGGATCTGAATATAGGCAGTGTGGATCCGGAGTCCCACCTTTTAGCCACTCAGCTCTTCTGCCTGCCAGCAATATCAAGTGGTAATGAAGTACTACCAAGAGAAATAACTCAGAGTGAGGGGGAACAGACAGTGCCATGGACTAGATAGAAGAGGTTATTTTAAGTAAAGACCCGGAAAAGCCTCTATCAAGAGATGACATTCCAGTTGGGCCATGAAAAAAGGAGGGAGTAAGATAGGCAGCTCTCTGGGAAAGAATGTTCCAAGAATAGTGTGCAGAATGTGCAAAGGTCCTGAGGTAAGCACATGCCAGTGTGACACAATAGGAAGTGTTGGAGACTGTGATCAGCTGCAGAGTTTGTGATTATCCAGAATAAGCAGTAGCTTCTCAGCTTCACCCAGTTGTTGCCAGACAGGCATGTAGACCAGTGTGATCATATCTTCCAGTTTTTAGTAGAGCCCAAAATTTTATCACGTGCAGTTTCTTGGCTTTTAAATGTTGACATCAAATTTTTTTTAAAAAGTAAGTATCCAATAGTTAAAATATATAGGCCAAATGTGACCCATGGGCCACCAGCTTTCTATTGTCTAACCCCCTTGTTTTGCTTTTATGAAGACAGAGACCAGAGAGGGAAAGCAATTTGCCCACAGTCACACAGATGGTGGCCAAGCTAGACTTAGTTAAGAAAATAGGCTATGAACCTAGACTGTCTGTGTTTGAATGCTGGGTTCCCACTTACCATGAGACCCTGAGCACATTGCTTAACACCTTCAGGTCTCAGATTCCTCATCTTTAAAATCAGAATAATGACAGTGACTACCTGGAGAAGTAATCTGCATTAGCACGTAGAATATACAGTGTTCGAACACGTAGTAAGCAGTCAGTAATGTTGGCTTCTATTACCATTATTCCCACAAATTCACTCTTTCTCCTTGTCTTCCACCCAGGATTATGTGAAATGTAAGCATATCCTTCAAGTCAATCAGCTGAACCCAGTGTTTGATGCAAATAAAGGTTTTACAGGCCTGGATTTAGAGGCCACAGCACTCCCCAGCATTACAAGGCTGATAAGCAGTGCTGATAAAAAGGGCTGGTTTTTTTTCCCTAGAAGTGTTCCTTTTGGATTTTTATTTGAAACTAGTTGAACTCTGTGCTCTGGCAAGGCCCAGAGGTAAATCAAAGAAGCAATTTCTTCCTCAAAGCCAGATGTGTCCTTGCATCCCATCAGCCAGCTCAGTTCCTGAAGGGCTGGGATGAGATGCTTTGGCAGACCTGAAGGTGCCGCAGGATTTACTTTCGCCTGGTCATTACTGAGCGGGCGCTGAGGCTGATACCTCGGACGCTCCCGAGAAGGCAGGGGGATGCTTATGAATCTTTCCACCTTAAGGAAATTGTGTTTTCCACCTTGTATTTGAGAGATATAAAGAAAGGTGATGAAATGCCAGGGAATAAATGGGATCTAAACCAGCTTAAGGGGATTTTATGAATTTCACTTGTTTTTGGTTTTTCTTGCAGTAGTACAGTGACCCTATGTCTCTGACATCAGCAAATCAGAATTTAAAGTGGGTCTCAGGGAAAGATGAGCCAGTTTTGTGGTTCTCAAAGTGTGGTCCCTGGGCCAGAGGCAAGGGTATTACCTGGGAACTGGTTAGAAATGCAGACTTGTCAAGTCCTACCTCAAACCTCTGAATTCAGAAATCCTGGGGTGGGGCCCAGCGATCTGAGTTTTAATCAGCCCCCCAGGCCATTCTGATGCATGCTTAAGTTTGAGAGCCTTGATCTAATTCATGAGTCCCAGCCCACATTAGCATCCCCTGAAGATCTTTTCTTTAAAAAGCACCAAAGCCGGGACCCTACAGAGTCCCAGGAGGGCTGGCGCTGGGCTAGGGCACAATGTTCCAGCTCCACGCTGTAGCCACGAGGAGCCACGTGGAGCCGGGTATTTCTCTATTGTGGGGACCGTCCTCTGCGTGACAGGATGTTTCACAGTGACTCGGGCCACTCCACCTACTCCCAACACCAGTAGCGCCAGAAATGTCTACAGGCATTGCCAAGTGCCCCCTGGGGGCAGAACTGCTTCTCCCCACTCCCACCCCTGTTGAGAACCGATGGACTAGAGCATCAGTATTCTTACAAGCTCCCCAAGTGCTTCTAACATTCCGTCAGGAGCCAGAATGACAGATCTCTCCCAGCTGGATCTTTTTTATTGTCGGGAGAAACGAATGAGTTCTGGTGAGTTAAGGGCGCGTTGAGGAACGTTCATCTGGCCACCTGCCAGCTCTGGGCCTCAGTTTCCTCATCTGTGGAAAGGAATAATAATGCCTGTCTTGTCAGATTGTTGTGACGATTACGTATGGTTCTGTCAGTAAAGTGCCCAGTTCATAGTAAACGTCAGGAAGTGTTTGTGGAGTCAGTCTCTTCACAGTTGTTATATCCAAATAGATGCACTTACCTGGCCAGACCTTGACAGTGGTCCTGATCGGAGAGGGCAATGAGCTGAGTGGGCGGTGCCAGGCGATGAGTGTGTTTTCAGCCGAGCTGGTTGGCCATCTCCTCAAATGAACTACCACCCGAGACTCAGACCCAGCGGAGACCCAGAGGAGTGGCCCTGCTGAAGCTACAGACACTTCTATGGTGACGGCGAATGCACAGAACCTTCCCTCTCTTCTCTGTTGCTCAAAAACAGGTCCCAGTGTGAGGAGAAAAGAGGGCTGCTGCCCTTGCCCTTCACAGACCCTCCCCCTGTGCTGAAGCACCCTCTCTCCCAAGGATTCAGGATGGTGATAACTTATCCCGTCTGCCTTGCGCTTCTAACCTTTGCTAAGTGTGTTTTCATCTCTTGTTCGCTTTAAGCCTCCATAGATACTATTTCTTCCACCAGACCCTTCATTATATCCCATTCTGTGCAACCTTGAAAATATCCCAGAAAGGTGGATATTATCGTCCCCATTTTATAGAAGAGGGAAATGAGGCTCAGAGAGGTAAAGTAAGTGGACCACGGTCACACAGCAGCCAAGTCTCTTATGCCAAAGACCCTCATGTGTAACTGAGCTCTCTACATTCACCTTTTCCAGGTGTGTTAACCGAGCTTCCCCAGGTCATGTGAGGCCGCTCAGCACGTTTAGACTGAGAGGGTGCCGGAGCCTTTAAACTCTTTCTTCATGATGAAATAAATGGTAGCTGCAGACATGTCTCTCACTATAAATGAGTCTTCCAGACGCACGTGGGCAGCCTGACATCCTCGCGTCCCTGCCTTTCACTGGTGCCCGGAGGTGAAAGCAAATGGATGCTCTAGCTCTGGGGCCTCTGTGAGGACAGCAGGTGACACCTGTGCGTTCTGTATTGGCAGGTCTTGTACAGGTGGAACAGACAGAGCAGCACATCTGTCATTGAAACAAATCAAACATCGGTGGAGCTTTCTTTGCCTTTTGATGAAGATTACATCATAGAAATTAAGCCATTCAGTGATGGAGGAGATGGCAGCAGCAGCGAACAAATTCGAATTCCAAAGATATCAAGTAAGAATGTCTTTTTCTCCCTCCCTTCTCCGTGTCTGCCTCACCTCCTAAGCCTGCCGGTGAGTCAGGAATTGGACGACATTAAGCCCGCAAATAAAGATGGATAAAACCACTTCCTTCCTCAGACCCTGATGTTTGCCCATCACAGGTAGTTTCATGCAAAAGACAGTTTGATTCGCTTGGACTGATTCAATCAACTGTCAATCACTCAAACACCAGATTAGAGCAGCCCCAGATCCATCACCCAGGTTTTTCCATGGGGACCGATGTGGTTTGCATCTATAATAACCCCCAGATTATAGCTTCAGACGTTAAAAGCATGACTCAGGCGGAACAAGCAAATAATTCTTTCAAATGCTGTAGAAGCCTGTTCTTGTGACGCCATGGAATTTAACGTCTTTGGCTGAAACTATTTTGGACTCGACACTGTTTTGAATGTGGCCATGTAACATACACATAAATGCACATGTCCACGAATAGTTAAGATCATCTTTGTTAACAAAGACTGTTGAGTCGTGCATGAGAGTCTTTTTTGAGGTAAAAGCAGTCAACCCTGTTTTTCAAATACTATGTTTATAAACATCTCAGCAGCATATTATTTTTGTTGTTGCTGTATGACTTCATGTATTTGAAATTTTTAGAAAACCACGTCCAGAGAGACAAGGTAGTGGCTGGTAGTGATGGCCGGTGGTATTAACTGGCTTCAGGAGTCCAAGGTTTCCTTCCGGGGTGATGAAAAATTCTGGAACTAGATACTGGTGCTGGTTACACAACGTGGGAGTGTACTTAATGCCACTGAATCGTACACTTTAAAATGGTTAAAATGGTCACTTTTATATTATGTGTATTTTACCACAATAATAATTTTGAAAAGATTGGGGTTATATTTCTAAGTGTAGATTTTCATTGGCCTTTGTTTTGAACAATCTGGAGATAAGGGGTTCGCTGAAGGACAGAGAAATTTTCAAGCTGTCAGTGGAGGTACAGTATTTTAAATTGTGGTCAGAATCCTCACCACAGAGCTTCAGCCCCTGCTAAGAGTCCATCACATGACACTTCAGATGAGTTAAAGGTCCAGTATGTCTTGCTGATACCAAGTCATAGCAGAGCATCCCCTAAACACTTTTAATTGCATCTATAAAACGTGGGTGCCTCAAATGAGAACAGAAAATGTTCCTGCGTCATTTCACCCTGCTTCTGAAGAAGCACCTGTTAATGTTAATGGATAGAAATGACTTCAGGTGGGAAAGCAAGGCTGCACTAAGACCTGCTCTGATTTCCGGAGTGGTTTGCCAGTGTCCAGGTGATGTTTGTATTTAATGCACCTTTTTTTGCATACACACACTATAGGCATTTTTGTCTTTTAAAGCACTGGGGAGAATTGGTTCCTACACCTCATTAGAGGAATCTGTCCCCATCTGTTGAAAGGAATCAGGTTTATAGTGAGATGTGGAAGTAATCTCCAGGCCACGAAAAACACAAGATTGGAGTTTGTTTTGGGGGTTAATTTATCTCACTTTTAAAAAATCTGACTTCATACTTGCTTATCATTTGCAAGGATTTTTTTTTTTAGACTGATTGGTGATTCTTGGTTTAATTCATTAGAAAAACATATTTTAAGCAATTGTATTGGTCTAATTATTAGCCAATAGGGATGTAACTGAGAGCAAAACCATCTCTTTCTCAAGAGATTTGCTACTTTGTTGGTGAGAGATCTTACAATCTGGAAGAAACTTCAAATGACAGTTGTAACCTCTTACAGTGAAAAATACAAGACCTATAAGAAGTTTGAAAAGGATTGAGATTGTTTTGTTGGGAAAAAAAAAAGAGGTATATTTAGGCAGACATGGGTTCGAATCCCAGTTCGGCTGTTTACTAACAGGGTAATCTTAGACTTATCTCCCTTCTCTGGGCCCCAGTTTCCTTATCTGTTAAGCGCTGTGACAGAAGCCCTGGGACCTCGCGCCCCTTTGCGGGTGGGCTGCGTGGATGCTGAGTGAACATCTTCTCTCTTTCCAGATGCCTATGCACGAGGGGCAGGGCCGTCCACTTCCAATGCCTGCACGCTATCGGCCATCAGTACCATCATGATTTCTCTCACAGCCAGGTCCAGTTTATGACAAATGTTACGTAAAGGACTCGCTCTTTATAATATAAGCAACATTTAGCTAGTTGTTTTGAAGACACCCAGTACTAAGTAATATTGTTGTTCAAGTACATCTTATTACTGGAAAAAAAATGTTTTTTGCTTCTTTAGGAATGGCATTATACAGTACTTCCTCAAAGCAAATCTAGCTTTGTCTGAAGTTTCTTTGGAAACTCTGCAGTGCACTGAAGACATCTGTAATATGATGTTACCAAAGCAGTTTACATATGTCCCTATATGCATATTTTTTATTATATATTTAGTGTTTTATAGAATTTTTTAAAGTTAACATGAAATGTAGATATTAATTTTTTTTCCTCTGCTGTAAAATGCTCTGGGCAACACGATCATATGATTATTATTTGGAAATATTTCCTTTAAAGACAGAGTTTGAAACTCATGTTGGTAAATAAATTGCAAATTACTTGTACAGTTCTACAAGGGTCTCGTGGCAGGACAGCTGAAGACTTGGTCTGTAACTCAAGGCTGCCGTCTGTGAATGAGTCTTTGGAACGGCTGGTGCACGGAATCACGTCGTTTTGACATGTACCATATGTTTTCCCGCCCTGTTGTGAATTTTGTTGTTCAGTACAATTTGAGATGGTTTTAGGAATGGCTGCAATCGCAACACCTAAACTAACTGCCCCAGAGGTACCTTGTGCAATACTCCCATCCCTGAATTTAGCATTGTACGGTAAGACTTTCTTTTCCCTCAGCTAAGTTAGCTAGCATCGTCTTTGTAGTAGCATTATCTTAGCCATTACATTTGAAGTTACGTATCCTGTAGTAACATAGACCACGAGTTACTATAGTCAGCCAAGTCTTTCAAAGGGTAAAAGATCATTTTACTATCTTTAAATGTATCTGTTTTGAATGCACATTTTACAAAAAAAGAGAATTCTCTGTTGATGGATTCGTTAACTTCTTTACAAAATTTCTTATATATGTGTATCTCTTTAATAATAGAGCCCTGCTTTTGAAGCAAAATTATGTGTGGAGTCTGACAGGTTTCTCCTATTTCAGCAAATTGTTGCCAGAAAGAATTTTTTTCATGACTCTATAAAAGATCTTTAGTACAATTGTATGGTATCTTGACGACTCTCTCATTTTGCAATAGGTAGCCTTGTTGCTTTATAAGTTTTCTCTTCTACGTCTTAAAATCACACATTGGAAAGTGACAATATCTGTGTTCTTATGAAAAGAACCCTTTGTTATAACAGGGGAGGTTTTGTAAGCTGACACTAGTGGCACCGTGCATATCAAAGGCCATGAAATTTTCTAGAAAAATTTTCATGAGTAAGCACGCTGCCACCTTTTCTTCTTTCTCAAAGAGCTCCAATTTGCCTGGAATTTGTCATTTTTGCTTACAAATACCGTAAGTTAACTTTTCAACCTTCTAGCTCTATTTATCCAATCAAGTCATGATCAGGATTCCACTTGTGTAAAAACTAGGGTGGTAACTGGGGAAAAAAAATATTGTCAGTATTTCAAGCTGTGTTCCTTTCTTATTCTGATATGATTACTTCTATGTTAAAAGAAAACAAGATTTAAAATCACACGCACAAAAAAAAAATCAACAAAGTAATAAAATGAATGAAAAAAAGATGATACCCCAGTTAGTTCCCAACCCCAGTGTAAATGATATTTACCAGTGATCTAGCATATGTAATCTTTTTTTAAAGGTATTGTTAATAAATATTCTGTCATTTGTAAAGATACTTGTCTTTTGGGAGCATTCTTCCTGCCTGCCTTCAGGGAATTTGTCAGCTCACCCTTGTGCTAGTTGTAATTTAAGGTCACAGAGGGACTCAAAACTCTCTCGCTGTGATCCAAAGCTAGATGACCCAGAGGTATTCCTTTGGAACTGACAACCCCGAAGATACCACTGCAAACCCTCTTTGGAAGTAGAGAGGGACAAAAATCCACAAATAAAGATCCTGAAGATCAGACTTGAATATTTCCTCTAGATTAGTTAAATGTTTTCTGGATTTAATCTAAAGATACCTGTTGTTTTAAGGTATCCCCAACCCTGTAGCTAAAAGGATAAAATCCAAACTTGATTGGATTTAATCTAATAACAACTTAACTTTCTACCCAGCCACACGGAGCCCTCACTGGCCCCTAAACACTGCTTGCTTTTGGTCTCACCTCTGTGCCTTTTGGGCATGTGGCTGCCTCTTCTTGAAATACCCCTCACTCTTCTTTATCGCCCGAATACCGACTGACCTAGGGTAGCTCCAGCCCCAGCTTGTCTGTGGAAACCTCCCACACTCCAGCCCTTGGTGACATCCTGCCTCCAAATTAGCTGCAGGCCCTGTTGATGCCCCTCATCTAGTAATCAATCAGGTACTACTTTTGAAACTCTCTTGTACTGTTATCTTGCATTTTAACTTAACTCCTGTATTGTTACTCAATTTTCCTTGTATGTATGCCTTGTCTTCCCAACTAGATTGTAAGCTCCTTGAGGGCAGGGACTTTGGTCTTATCTTCCATGTACTCTCCATAGTGCCTAGCACAGTGCCTTGCAATAAATAATCATTGATTAATTGATCGAAGGGGTCTTTGCAGTAGCATTTTGCATCAGTTGCCTGCCTGTGTGCCCCAGGGAACCAACCAGGGAAGACCATGTCACTATTTTTGCAAGATGGTGGAAAGTATTCAGGAGGCTTTGCTTCTTACTTTATGCCTTGAAAAAGTCCTTTACTCTCCCAGCTTCATCATCTGATAAATGAGGCCCTGGACAGCTGAGTCTGACTGAGCTCAAGGTAATTTTTACAAGTGCCCGTTGGCACCTTCACCCAAATGTGTCTGATCTATTAGTTTCCATGGTTGTTGCAGGTTAGGCTCTCTGGCTGCAAGCAACTGAAACAACTCTGGCTAACCTGAGCAAATGTGAAGGAATGACACAGGTTAGGGGACCTTGATCACACCAAGCCTGTACTCCGAGGGGAGGGATCGTTTAATAAAGGAAAAATTGAGATGATGTTTCCAGAAGATGGGATAATAAATACTGTGAAGGTCCAGGCAACACCCTTTCTGTGCTTAACACCCAGGGGAGATGCCCCCGTCCCTAATCCCAGTTACCCGGCTCAGAGGGATTTTTGCACAGTGACTGAAGGAGAATCACTAGGAAAAGGCCTATTTGCTTTGCTTATGTAACCGTTTCAAGCATTTACTCGTACCTTCCTTTTGTGTGTGTAGCCCACCTGTGATTTAACTGTATAAAAGGAGATTCTATTTTGCCAGATACCGGATTCTCTCAGCATCCCTGAGTTTTTACAGAGTCCACAAACCCTACGTACAAAACAGCATCTTTCCATGGGGGCAGAAGACATGGACGAGACATTTCATCTTCAGGTGAGCTTGGAATTCCTCCAGCCTGCGAGGCAGGAGCTGCTATAAGCTTTTATCTTAAGTTAGAATGATTGAGTTATTCCTACCTCACATGTGTGGTTATTTACATCTGGGAAGCAACGTTCAGTCCTGACTCACCTTTTTCCAGACTCTCCCACCACCCTCCCTTACTGCAAATATGTTCCAAGAAGGTTGAATTAGAAAAAGTACATAAATAGTACATAATTAGCTACTAAAATGTCATGCAATTTAAAAAGCAATTTAATGAGATGTGATCAACCACCAGGTGATTTTTTTTTTTTGCACACTATTTTGGATTATCAATGCTACTGTTCACCTCCATTAACACAGATAATCAAGAATTGGCTGTATTTTCCTTCGTGACAATTAAAAGAATTCTCTGGCCAACTAGAGGGAATTGAGGAGCAAGGCTTTTAAAATCAAGACTTGAGAGTCACTCTCTGGACAACCCCAAAGTTATTCTATGACAAAATGACAGACACCGGGGCCTTATACAGGAAGCCTGGTAACAGTGGCTAAGAATATGGATTCTGGAATCTGATCACCTAGAAGACATTCAGACAATTGCCACTTATCAGGATCAAGTTTGGAAAGTTCCAAATGCATAGCTCTCCAAACACTAGCAAATTGTTTCATAAATCAGCCACTGCTGTTTTTCTCCAGTGACTGCAGACAGTCACAAAAAATTGGACATAGAATGTGGGTGGTCCCATAACCAAAATGAGTTATGAACTCAACTGACACATCCATTATCACCTTTTCCTTAAATGCTTTCCTTTCTTAATATACATATTAACATTTGATAATTTAATAATACAATTAATAAAGTAAAAATATTTAATATTATTAATAAAAGACATTAGGCAGTAAGGTCCCTCAGTCCAATGCCCGGTATTCCACAAAGCCTCCCTCAGTTTCCCCATCTGGAATTGATCTCATTTCTCTGACTCCAGGGAACGTCACGAGGACTCACTCGTGTCTATCAATCCATTACCTGGTATTTAAATCACTGGCGTTTATGTCTTTTCCCTGCCTCGCCAAAGACAGAAAGTATCTCAGGGTTACAGTTTGGCTGTGATCCTTAACTGCACTTCCCAAGCAGCAGACCCCTATTCCCCGGTCTCTGACCCTAACAAAGCTGGAGGAGAATCTCTGGCACCCTTTGGAGTGACTTCCCCAGTCCTTGTCCCTCCTGCCAGTGGGGGATTACTGTCCGCCAGTCACACTGCCTGTTTTGAAAGGAGGCCCCTTTCCCCTTGTGCTAAATGGACCGTGCAGATTAAATATTCCAATTCCACAACTCAAGTGTAAACTACAACACTCAACAGCACTCACAATTTAAACAAAATTAGCCTCTGTCCTTTATCCCTAACAGTATGGTTCATGGTAGATTAGTAGCACTCCAATAATATAGACACATTGAAAAGCAGCAGTTAAAAAAAAAAAAAAAGGTCAACCATAAGATAGATCTGAATGTCTGGAAACTGCAAGGCGGAAGTCATTTAAGAGTGATAGTCTCATTCTCTGTAAAGTGGGCCTTCACTACCCAGTCCTACCACTTGTTAGGAATAACACAGACCACAGCAGGAAGTGTGGATGTCTTAGGATTTTAACTAAGAGTAAGTTGAATTTGTTTTTATAGTTTCCAAAGTGCTCTTCACACTAAGAAGCAAGAGGTGCAGATTTCATCCCTTTTTCACTTACGCAATGGAGGAAAAGAAGTGACATCACACACCTAAGGTGACACAGACAATTAGAAATTTTCAGGACTAGAGTTTAGGACTCTTAACTCAGTGCTTTTCAACACCTGGAAATAAAGACTTCCTCGGAGAAAAGACAAGAGAGGGTAAGAAACTGGTCCCTTAAGTTCAACCAGAGGGTAGTCAGGACACCAAGTAGCTTAGAGGACAGTGGCGAGGTGGGAGGGGGAGCCTGAGGCTGAAACTGGGAGGGGGAGGAGTTCTGAATGATGACCAGGTGCAGTTGTTCAGAGGAGTGAGTCCCTGCAGTGGCTGTGCGTCTGCCATCCATGAGGGACTATTGGCTGTCCCTTGGGTACCCGGCCCTGTTCTAGGCACAGGAGAGTGCCTGGCTGTCCAGTCCCAATGAGAGACCCCACAGGGGCCATGGAATGAAGGAGAAGGAGACACTCTGAGGCAGGTGTGAAATTACCCGGTTTGGAGTCACACTGGCTGGAGAAGCCAAAGGACCAGTCACGGTCGTTTGTCACAATACAGAGAAATGCAATGCTATTATCAGCTGACAACGATTATGCTTTTAGTATGTGCCAGTCTCTGTGCAAATCAACCCGGTGGTTTAGTGACCACCTCTTCTTCAGATTTGATACATGGAGGACCAAGGCGGAGAGGGTCTCAGGTTTGTTCCGGGTCACACAGCTGACGGAAGGCCAGGAATTCAGATGCTGGTGACTTGTGACTCCAGGCCTCACTCCAGACTGTTAGCTATTTGTGCAGAGAGGGTAGGTGAATAGGAAGGCAGATAGATAGATGCTGGTTTCTAGCAAGAAGGGAAGAAGATATCAGACTTCTTCGGAAGTTGTACAGGGGTTGTTGAAAAGCAACCAGGGGTGTGGGCAGGGCTCCAGGTGTGGGATTCCTGCAGGGAGCCCCCTCCCCCTGCCCCAGCTCAGGTGTGGTGAGTGTCTGCACCACGGTGGTCCATCTCAGCTGCTTGGATTTCTTCAACTACAAATGGTGTCTTTGCTTGTTTGTTGTGCTTGGCTTCAGGTGTTTCAGAGCTGTTTTTCAAACTCAGGCTATCCTGCAGGATCAGGGTGGCTAGGTAAGATACTGGAAGCCCAGTCAAACTTGGATTTCATAATTAATACCTTTTTAGTATCCTTATGTCCCATGCAACATGTATCCGAAATTCAAATTTAGCTAGACCTCCTCTACTTTTATCTGCTGGGTCTGGCAACCTTATTCAGGGGAGAAGATGCCCGCTCGCTGAGGAGAGTCCTTTCTCGTGCGAAATTCCAGTGTCTCGCTGCTGTGTTATCAGTGCTCTGAGGATTGAGGGCTCTGAAGGTGTAAGCATGAGGTTTGCTATTTTGAGTTATGTTTGGTTTGCGGAACTCCCCTTCCCCCTTTTTGAGGGTGGGTGAGTGTGTGTGTGTGTCCGTCCGTGGGTGAGGTTCCATAACAAAACCCACTTAAGTGGCTAGGAGGTGAAGGCGGGGGGCATTCCAGAGAAGGGTTGTAAAAATGGCCTGGTTGTCTAGAACATGAACGTAGCACAACTGGTTGGAAAACAAATTATCAGTCTTTATCTGAGACTACATAACTGGGAGTTCGAATTTGCCTATTTTGTTCCTCTTTTATTCATTGCCAACAAATAGGATGTTGAGGGCTTACCATGCGTTAAGCCCGGTGCTGGTCATGGGAAAACCAAAGTAAACAGGATGACGGCCTCCCCGCCTCACGGTTCATCAGAAGTGACAAACACACACTCATTTTAAAGATGGGGTTATAAGTGTGAAGTGAGAAAAGGAGGTAGAGAATTCTGGAACTACGTTTCTTGCAAAACCAACTTATAACAAGGTTAAGTTCATCGAAAGAGCACAGTTTTTTCATCACTGCCGCCTGCACTCATAGAATAATCTTAATTGATTAAACATTAATTATCTTCTCAAACGGTTTCTTGGCTTGTCTGGAAAAAGAAAGGAAAAAACGAAAAACATAAAAACCCCAGCACACTTCAGTGTTACTTGTTTGGGATCCATTGAGCTACGTACAGATAAATACTGGCCCCCCCCAGTCCAAATCTGGCTCCTTGCCTATTTTTTTGTAAATAAAGATTTATTGGAACCCAGCGTCTCTGTCTATAATCAGAACTGGGTGGTCTCAGCAGAGGCCGAAGAGCTCTCACAGCTGAAAAGATTTTCTACCTGGCCCTTTAAGGAGACGCTGGCAACCTTTGAACTATGACACCACGCTTTAGTGTTGATTCGTTTCCCACAATTTTCCCCCCACGTTTGTCCCTTCTTCCATTTTATCGCCTGGCAGGGACAAGTGCTTTGCATTTTAATAAATGAAACAAAACTAATAACACACTTTTATGGCGAAAAGAGTCCATTGGAGCTTTAAAGTGACGCGCACGGGCCATGGGGGCTGTTTCCTCCGCGCCCGAGACCCATTTCCCGAGCCAGGAGGGCGGTGCCTGCGCCGGTTCCGGTTCCGGTTCCGGTTCCGGGGCGTTCAGGGCAGAGGCTCGCGGAGCCCGGGAAGGTTGGCCGCGGGGGTGAGGGGAGGTGTTTCTCGAGCGGGAGCTGCACCAACTGTGAGTTTTTATGACTTTTATTAAACACTAGTGCTGATTTAATTTCTGCCCTCGCGGCTTCATAAGTGAGCCTACCAATTAGAGCTCAGTTGTTTCGCTCTAAGAGGAATGTAGTTTCCTATTCTGGCTTACAGTTAAGGAACTCTTTTTCATTGTCTGCGTTCAACCAGTTCTGACTCAGTTAAGGACGCAAAGATAAACAGAGCCCCGTTCTGGACTTCGGCGTGTTTCCCCTCTAAATGGGACAGAGAATGTTTAAATAATATAATAATAAGTGATAAAACAGAATCCAGCAGAAGGTACCTGGGGGAAGATAGACGGAGACTTCCTCGTGCCAAAGAGCCGAGACAGGAGATCAAGCATTGACAAGAGGGGGAAAAAAGATGGAAAAGGCTTTTCCAGAAGAGGAAGCTTGAGCGGAGGGAGCTGGGAACATGGTGCTCAGCATGGAGGGGGTGCTTCTGGGGGACGTGGCTGGGGAGCTACTGGAACGTTGTCAGAGCGGACGTTGTTTTAAAAGGAGCTGTAACTTGAAGGGGGTGGAGTTATTTAAAGGTTTCGGAAGGGGGCAATATCAGAGATGCCTCAAAGAAAGGTAATATCTCAGAGCCGGACGTTGAGAGGCTACTTCAGCAGTCCTAAGCCGAAAGAGGGCGAAGACAGCAGTGGGGACAAAGAGTGAGGCAGTTGAAGGGGAAAATGAAAACTGTCGTCCTGAACTGTATTTGCATTCACATCTGTTACTTAAAATAGAGGGATACTGGTGGAGGGAAAATAAGATTGTCTTTAATTCTAAAAAAGTGAATGGTTTTCCAAAATTTGTAGGACATGCAAACATGAGTAGCTACATGGTTGTCGTCACGGAGATGGTCTGGCTCCACTGAGTCCTATTCTAATTAGTGTTTTCACCCTGACTCGTGCCAACCGATTGTTTTCGGTTCTCTGTTCTCGCTTCCTTATACCTACTTTTTCTTCAACAAATTAGCACCTAAGGTTTATTAATTCCACCAACAGATGGGCCTGACACATACCAGCCTCCCCACGAAAACGCTGGGATTGTTCATCAGGATGTTCTCTGCCCACACGGAGTTAGTTCCTCCCCAGGCTGCACAAATAGCTCGGGGCCTCGAGGCATCTCAATGAGGCTCAGGTGGCTGAGCTGCCGGCAAGCTACACTACACCCTTGGGGCTCCCCAGCTCCCCCCTCCACTGCTTTGGGAGCATCCCACCTGCCAGAGGAGGAGATGGAGCTGAAATCCTTCCTGGAAAGGCTGTCTTGCAGAACCATGGTCTGTTCTGAGCCTGTAACTGTGCGGGCTCTTAGGAGGAAGGTGGCTCTTGCCCCTGTCCTGGTGGGAGCTGGGAAGAGGTGGGGGCCAGCGTCTAATCAACCCACTGACAAGGGTATTAATGTTCATATGCTCAGATTTGCTGTGATCTGGTGGTGGAAACAGGACTTGCCACTCAAAGCCTTAGGCCTTTTACATAGCGATTTATACCTCATGATGTAGCCATATCTTCACCAAAAACAGACCCCAGCAGCCCCAGCCCAGTGGTCAGGCACATGTGCATGTCCTGGTTATTTCCAGTCGTGTTCTCATTAGACACCGTCTTCC
Organism: Vicugna pacos; assembly: GCF_048564905.1. Lineage (NCBI taxonomy): Eukaryota > Metazoa > Chordata > Mammalia > Artiodactyla > Camelidae > Vicugna > Vicugna pacos. The sequence continues at coordinate 44,415,507 of NC_133003.1, forward strand.
TCTCTGTGATCTTATTTTAGACCTTCATCAGCTCCACCAAATATAATTTAGTTTCAGCTATATGCAGAGAGCTGCCTCAGGGCTGAAAGAGGGTTTCAGAGGGTCCAGTAAGCATGGATGCCTTCTAAGAATCAGGCACTGTCCTAGACACTGCAGGTAAGAAAGGCACTTCACATGAGCCCCAACCTTCTGGAGTTCACAGGCCAGTGGGGGACAGCCAAACAAGGGGTGGTGCATTCTCCAGGGGCTCCCAGAGAGGGGGTGAGGCCCAGAATGAGACCCCTGAGGCAGGGTCTGCTTCTCTGGGCTTCCTGAAGGAAAACATGCGGGATGTGGCTTCCCAAAGATTGAGAGGTGAAAAAGGAAGGTCACACCACTAGGAAGACACACGGGTTACTTTGTGTCACTCCTGACACATGTACTCCGATAGTCAGGAGGAGGACCAGGTGACGGCTGCCTGTGTAGGTCGAGGGAGGCGTCCCTGCAGCCAGCACCACGCTGAACAGAGACGAACTGGCCACGCTGAGGGCAACTCACTTCTGGTCCTGTGTCCTGGGCAGAGGCAGTTTCCACAGTCCTAGGTTTCCGTGCCTCCATTTGAAAGAGATCAGACACGGAGCAATAAGCCGAAAAGGGGGTAGTTTTGTTATTGTTGTTGTTTTTAGGACTTTTTCATTACTTAGTCCTTAAAACAATTGGTTTTCTGTGGTACTCATTGGAATCCCCCAGGGCAGGTGTTCTCAAAGTGTGATGGGGAAACCAGCATCAGCCTCACCTGTTAGACTGCAGATTTGCAGACCCCGCCCAGACCTCCTCTGTTGGAAATGGATCTGCATTAAGGACCCCTCCGGGTGACTGATGCACTCTCAAGTGTGAGAATGCCTAACCTTGGAATATCTGCTAAAAAGACGGGCTCTTGAACAGCATTCACAGAGAGTGTGGGTCAGCTGCTCATCAATGTTTTGCTAATATTTTCAGCCCCTCCCTGGGCCACGTCCTCCCGCTCCCACCCCTGAGCCCGCTTCAGCTTGTTTTCTCACCCACCCCCCCATGACTGGGGTCACTTGAGCCTGTATTCAACCACCTACTATGTCACTTCCTATCTAACACCCGCTCAGTGATTGCGTCTGGGAAATGGAGGCAGTAATATGATATGGGCTTCTGAGGATTAGAGATAGGGTGTGCGAAGGATCCGATGCAGCTCCTGACGCTCGGAATCTTAGCTCAGGCTGCTGTAATAAAGTGCCATGGTCTGGGTGGTTTATAGGCAGCAGAAATTTATTTCTCGCAGTCTGGAGGCTGGAAGTCCCAGACCAGAGGGCCATTGTGCGTGCTTGGGTTTTGGTGAGAGCTCTCTTCCTGGTTTGCGGTTGGGGAAAAACTCTTTGGGGTCCCTTTTTAAGAGCACTGATCCCATTCATGAGGGCTCCACCCACATCACATAATCCCCTCCCAAAGGTCCTACCATCTAACACCATCACATTACAGGATAGAGTTTCAGTATATGAATGGGGGCGGGTGTAGGGGGCACATTCAGTCCATAACATTTGGAAATAGGCAATAACTCAGAGCTGTCAAACCTACTGTCTTGGGCCCAAGTCCCTGCTAGTTGCGGTGGATGGTTATTGGGAAAACAACCCCTGGAATTACTTGGTAGTCAGTGTGTGCCTTTCTTGGATGAAACTGACGAAAGCACCTGTGGAAAGTGTGTAAAGCGTGCGCCGTGGTGGAGGGGGTTCTGAGCGCTGTGACCTCCTTTGCCTGTCCTGAGCTTCCTGCTTTCTGGAATATCAGGGCTGCCTTCGAGAATATAATCTTCAAAATCCTGTCCTCTTATTTGGTATGGAGTGATACCTTAGCTTTTTATGTTTTTAAGTGAGTTTGCCTCAAATGATGCTACCTGGATCATGCCCATGGACCTTGAGATTCTCTCTCTCTTTCTCACACACAAACATATACAACTTGAAAGGAAAAGTATTGTAGAACTCAGAAAAAACCCCCAAAAAACCCACCATGGTTCCCGCTTGCTGTAGGAAAGACATTCTTGAATCCAGGTTCATGACTGACTCCAGGGTGGTACAAAATGCTTTCTTCTGAGAGTTTAGCTGATTGTTAGTTACCACTAGCAGCTTAAACTGGCACTCCCAGAAGTAAACACAGTTGACATTAGCCTTAATAACTGTCTCTAGCACAAAAAAGGTTGAGGTAAGTAATGCAGATCACAAAGGCTGGCAGGTGACCAGGTGCTACCCTGTACTGGGAAAAGACAGGGCAGAATGGTCGGGTTAATCAGTCACCCTGTGAAGGCCTGGAGATTTTGAGGAGGCCCCCACACCTTTAGGGGATTTGTCTGGATGCGTTGCCTTGCAGCTAAATTGAGTGTTCAGTAAACTCCAAACTCCTGTCTAACTGAAAACAGCCATCCCCACTCTTCTCATCCCTGAGGCACAGGAGCGTGAGTTTCTTAGAATCCTTCAGGGATGATCAAAACACAGAGTCTTCCAGGGTCTCAAATCCAGGCTCTTCCACGTAACTTACAACTTCAATGTCTGTTTCACCAGAACCACTTTTCTGCAAAACAAAGCATCCTTCCTTAGATGTCTTTAGGGAACTTGCGGATTCTTTGAATTTATTTACCATTGGTTTTAAATCAATTTTGCTTATAAAAAGTAGTAAATGTCCACTGAAGAAAACATGGGGAAGGAAGAAGAAGACCCAGAAATACACCTGCAAACACAGCCACTGTTTCTCTCCAGCCCCTTTTCCTAGGGAGAAGGTTATCTTTGCAGTTTTATGAAGGCAAATGGATTAAGAGCCTTATAAACTAACTTCTTTCTGGGTAACCTCACGTAGTATTTTAAATCACAGGCAGTTGGCTCTCTGTATCCATAGGCTTCTCCCTTTTGTCTATGGGACCAGAGCATCTGCGGACTTTGGAATCTGCAGGGTCTCCTAGAGCCATTCTCCCTGCAGGGAGCAAGGGATGCCTGCGACTGTCCGTTCTTTGGCTGCATCCGGCATATTCCATCCATAGTTTATTATAACCTTCCTTTAAATTTGAGTTTATGTCCAATTTGGGCTATTGTAAATAATGCTGATATTATTTACAAAATCCATGACAGAAAAATACCTCCTGTAAGAGATCATATTCCTCGCCCTCCTTTACTCATTCAGCACATTTTCATACCTACTGGACACTATTATGTATTGAATACTCCATGAGGGACACAACAATGGTGGTCTCTGCCAATATACTTTACACAGTTCGTGGTCTACCTGATTTTAGAAGGAACCTTCTCTGGTTACATTGTAGAAGCAAAGAATGCCTGGAAATCAGTCTCTAACAAATTGAAAGCTCAGAATAAGTTTTTTTAAGTAAGCCTTTTTTTACTGCTAAGCCAGCTCATCCCCGTCCTCCACCCCCCCCCCCCCGCAGTTCCTGTCTCTTGAATGTTACAAAACAATGTCTGACTCGGACCTGGACAAGCAAAAACTTGTTTAACAGCAGCTCTGGGATGGCAGCTCTCCAGATCCCAGGACTGTGGGTACCAGCATCAAGCTCAGAGGTGCAAGCAGTGATTTAAAGTACAGGGTTCCCTTTCCCACCAGCCAAAGGCGTCCTGGGGTCAGCCAAACGTCTCTGCCGACAGCACTAATGGGCCCCCTCGTCGCCCTTGCGCAGAAGCCCCGTAAGTGGGTTGGGCAGCTTCTGCCTTCGCGCCTGGAGCTTGGGCATTGCCGCCTGGGGCCCAGCTGCGGTCCGCTCTGCGCTGAGTCACGTGCTCTCCCAGGTGGAGAACGCAGGCGGTGAAATTGACAGTAAGAGCTGATACTTCATCTTCCCAGTTCTACCCGCTCACCCCTGCCCTGGCCTTCCATCCCCCACCCCTCCCTCCCTCCTTTCTCCCTCTCTCTCCCTCATCTGTTTTTACCCGCCACACTGCAATGTGAGAAGAGAGTGGCTTGTCTGGAGAAGCTCAGCAGCAGCGGGCTCTGACATTAATCCTTTGCTTATTCTGAAACTGGCCTGTCTGCCGCAAGTTGTTATTTTGCGGACGGGACTTGATTTTAATGGACAACACACACTGTAAGCTTGTACAGTAAGCTCTTAAGCCAGTTTCTTTTGTCAACCTCAGAAGAGTCAAGGAAGCCTTTGGGGGCTGTGTAGGGAAATGAGATGCCAGCATTAAAATGTTCCATGAAGAGGCCAGGGCAAGTGACTTCAGTCTGCTGCTTAAACCACATGTGGTTTCTCAGGGAGGAGTGGGCCAGAGCCAGGAGGGAGGGACAGCACAGATTCAGATGAACTGAAATAAGTTTCATGGTGGGGCCCACTCTCTTTCCAGAAAAGCTATGGGACAACAGAGTACGCCCTGTTCCCCTGATAAAGGAGGCCAGAAGGCTGCAAGTAAGGGCAGGGTGATTTTTTTTTTTTCGGCCAGCCTCAGTTCTCTGCTTCACTAAGTTAGTAACTATCATTGCCTAAATCATTCCAAACACCCGAACTGCAAACTCTAAAGGTCACCGCTTATTGAAATGATCTGTTTTGGTGAGTGTTTGATCAAACTTCCGTACAACGAGTCACCAGTTGACCTATCCAATCATGAGTCACTTTATCAGAGAGAAAAACTAAATTTGTGAAGAAAATTACCTGATAAGGGTGTGGAAACCACAGCCTATAGGCTGAATTTGGATTGTTGCCTGTTTCTATAATTACAGTTGTATTGGCTGGAGCCACGGTGGGTCATGTGCATGTCATCTCTGGCCATTGTCACACTGCAATGCCAGCCTGATAAACCCTTTGTCCCTTTAATAATATTATAGGTGAGTCCCCAAATTCACCTATAATACAGTACAATCCCAGTCAGAATTGTAGCAGCTTTTTTGGTAGAAACTGGCTTTAAAAGTTATATGGAAATTAAAAAAAATAGAATAACCAAAACAACTTTGGAAAAAAAAAATCAGGTTTGGAAGCCTTTGACCTCTAGGTTTACAATAAAGCCAGTCGTCAACACAGTGTTGTATTGGCATAAATTTAGACAAGTGGATCAATGAAACCAAATGGTCCAGAAACACGCATGTATACACGCACAACTCATTTGTAACAAAGATGGCCAGACAGCCCGCTGGGGAAAGGACGATTCTTCCACCTGACGATGCTGGAGCAAGTGCACAGCCATATGTAACTAAGGATTCAGTTACTCCTCGGTGCTCTGGGTGGTTAATAGGGCCTAAGAAAGCATATTTGGGGGGGATCATTTGCCTTCTCTATGGTTCTTTATACTAAGGAACTAGGAAAAAATGCTCTGAAAAACTTCGTTGATCGTGGGCAGAATCATGGATTCTTAAAACATCAGAGCTAAACGGGACACTGGACCATCTCATCTGTGCCCCGTACTATTCAGAAAAGGAAGTCAGGGCTTATGGTGTTGAAGGAGTTGCCCAAGGTCAGGGAAGGGATGGCTGATAGAAAATAAAAATTCACGTCACAGCTGAGTAGGACCTGTGCGATCTTCAAGGACTGTAGTGAACGTACATTAACAAAAGAGCCAAAGAGCAGAATGACTAAAGCAAAGGCATCTGGCCTCTTGGGAAAAGAACCTGCCTGGTAATACAGAAAATGAGTAACGCAGTGACAGATCCCTGAGGACCCAACCCTGAGCAGATAGCACATACCTAAGAACCTTCAATATTACCTCATAGTTGATGGTTACAAAGAAATCTTTAATATTGCTCTTTGGTGCTGGAACGGGTGGAAACAACTTGGTCCATAAGTGGCATCTGTAAACAGAGTAAAGGCAGGAAACAGGTGAGCAAGAACATCCTTTCTTGTCCTTCAATAGCTACTCTAAAAATGACCTATTAATCCCAGCATCTGCTGTTTCGTAAATGCAAGATCTTTATTGACTAAGACTTCCAAACATCTACATTGGAATAACTGTTGAAGACCTCAGGGGTCCTGCGAGGCTCTGATGTGACTTCTGATCCAGCCAAGAAAGACGTAACGGTACTTGCTTCACGTTGGTGCATGTTACAGGTCTGACTGCTGAAAACAAGTGACGGAGGTCAAGTGTGTGGTCCTCCACTGTGACCTCTGGGCTGGTGTGCAGCCCCTCCCCCAACGTGCGGGTTCTCAGGGTTCACTTCCTGTTTCCTCTCCTTTGAACTGCCACCCCCCCCAGCCTACAGATGCCATCTGATACAACATTTATAATAGTGAAGCTGTTTAAAATTAAAGTCATTTTCTAAGTTATGAAAGAGAGAAGACAGACCATGTTCTGAAGCCCCCTAAGTGGCTCTTGGCCTCACCAGATGCCAAAATGGATGCGAAGTTCTTATGGGGCCACTTGCAGGCTCTAGGATTGGTCTCCAAATCTGCCTGACACGTCTAGAATCTGCTTTTGACCTGGGAACACTCAGCCACTCAGGGTGACTGAAGGGCCACGGTGGGACTTGGGACCTCATAATTGGGGATCAGAACATGGGAGGTGCTGTAGTGAGTTCAGTGTCCAGGGGGCTGCCTGCCTTTATCTGGGAAATAAAAAGGATGCCCTGGTGACACAAGAAAGGTGACCAAGGCAGTCAAGGCATCAAAAATAACCAACGAATACAAAAACCACAGAAATTAATAGACTGCTGGCAAATTCAAGAAGCATGCAGCTAATGGCAGAAGGCTATGCTGGGCTCTGTCCAGTTTCTGTAAATCACCGACTGTTGCCCAGTTTTTGACTCGATCCACACTCATCTTGGAAAGGCTTTGCAGGAAGACACGAAATGCTATAAATTCTACCAGATGACAAGAACCCTCCGTCTAGCGGTTGCATGGCAAGAATGCAAACATTCAATATTCAGACCCCAAAGGAATCACCCAAATGGAAAGAATACCTACATTCTGCAGATGAGGGAGAACGTTAACAAGAGGAAGCAGATGACTGCCATAAGCACAACAGGGAACCATTCTGTCCAGGGCTGCTTCTCATCATTTCCTGATGGAAAAAAAAAAAGAAGAAAAGAAAAAAGAAAGAAAGCAGAGCTAGAATCAGTGGTAGATAAGAGAAATGACCACATTAGGGCGTCAGAAAGCTTGGGTTGGCCTTGTAGTGCTGGGTGATGCTGGGCAAGTAGCTTAACTTTCCTGAGTCTCAGGTTTGCCACCTGTAAAGTCACAGGAGAGGGGGTAATACCCATCTCACAAAGTTGATATGAGGGTGAAATGAAATAGTAGCAGTGAAGCCACTTTTTAATTTTTTATTGAAGTATGGTCAGTTACAATGTGTCAGTTTCTGATGTACAACATAATGTCCTGGTCATTTTTTTCCCCATTTGTCTTCATATTCTTTTTCATTAAATGTTATCACAAGATATTGAATGTAGCTCTCTGTGCTATACAGAAGAAATTCATTTTTAATGTATTTTTATATATAGTGGCTAATATTTGCAAATCTCAAACTCCCAAATGCACCCCTTCCTACCTCCTTTCCCCCAGTAACCATGAGATTGTTCACTATGTCTGTGAGTCTATTTGTTTTGTAGATGACTTCCTTATGTCCTCTTTTTTCTTTCTTTTCTTGCTTTTTTTTTTTTTTAGATTCCACATATGAGTGATACCGTATGGTATTTTTCTTTCTCTTTCTGGCTTACTTCACTTAGAATGACGATCTCCAGATCCACCCATGTTGCTGCAAATGGCATTGTTTTATTCCTTTTTATGGCTGAGGAGTATTCCATTATATAAATATACCACAGCTTCTTTATCCAGTCATCTGTCAGTGGACATTTAGGTTGCTTCCATGTCTGAGCTGTTGTATATAGTGCTCCTAGGAACATTAGGGGACATGTATCTTTTTAAATTAGAGTTCCCTCTGGATATATGCCCAGGAGTGGTGTTGCTGGATCATATGGTAAGTCTATTTTTAGTTTTTTAAGGATTCTGCATACTGTTTCCATAACAGCTTCACCAAACTACATTCCCAACAGCAATGTAGGAGGGCTCCCTTTTCTTCACACCCTCTCCAGTACTGATTGTGGACTTGTGAATGTTGGCCATTCTGATTGGTGTGAGGTGATACCTCATTGTAGTTTTGATTTACATTTCTCTGATAATTAACAATATTGAGCATTTTTTCATGTGCTTATTGGCCATTTGTATGTCTTCATTAGAGAACTGCTTGTTTAGGTCTTCTGCCCATTTTTAGATTGTGCTGTTTGTTTTTATGTTGTTAAGTTGTATGAGCTGTTTATATATTCTGGAAATTAAGCCTTTGTCAATCACATCATTTGCAAATATTTTCTCCCATTCTGTAGGCTGTCGTTTTGTTTTACTTATGGTTTCCTTTGCTGTTCAAAAGCTTAAGAGTTTAATTAGATCCCATTTGTTTATTTTTGCTTTGTTTCTGTTTCCTAGGTAGAATGCCCTAGGAGAATGTTGCTAAGATTTATGTCAGAGACTGTTTAGCCTATGTTTATTCTAGGAGGTTTATCATGTCTTGTCTTATGTTTAAGTCTTTAAGCCATTTGAGTTTATTTCTGTATATGGTAGAAGGGAGTGTTCAACTTCATTGATTTACACTCTGCTGTCCAGTTTTCCCAACACCACTTGCTGAAGAGACTGTCTTTTCTCCGTTGTATATTCCTGAGTGAGGTCAGTTTTAATCTTAAAGCATTATTTAATCAATCAGCAGATATTTATGGAGCACATTCTAGATGATACACCACCTGGATCTTGGAGCTTATCAGCTTCTGGTGAATAGAAAGGTTTTTAGATGGAAAAGCTACAAAAACGTAAGCCTACTTAGTAACGTAATTGCACTACAATCAAAATATTTTACAAACTTAGAAAGTAAAGTATGGAGTAATTCTTGTAGTTAACCACAAAGGTATCAGACTCTGTTGCGGGTCCTTTACAATCTTAAGTATCCTCAAAACACCTCTTACCAGTAACCCCATTTCACAGATAGGAAAGTCACAGCTAACTGTACCGTGAGTCAGTACGGAAATGATAAATGTGCAACATGTCACCCAACTCTCTACATAAATTGGCTTCTAATCGACACTGATGGACGGATCTTCTGTAGGCTTAGATGATAGCTTTGGAGGGTGTGTGACTTTTTTTTTTTTTAATTTAAGATTCTGGAAATGCATTCAGGAAAAACCCAGGATCATTTACCGAATGGTGTTTAAAGAAGTAATACACTTGCTAAACTGCCTGATTCACTTTTAGAGAAGAATACAAATCTCAAGTTACCTTCCCGAATCCGGTGTCCTTTTTGTGCTTATTCATTCCTTTATTCACCCATGTAACCAATATTTATTGGGCTTCCATTATGTGTGGGGACTATACACGTTGCTGGGGGACGGGGTTAAATCAACCCATGTGAGCCCTCCCTTCCTGCTGCTGAGGGAGGAAGCCACTAATAAGTAAAGGCATGAGTGATTTAGTGACAGCGGCTCTAAATGCAGAGGTGAGGTGTCCACACTGCATGGGGAGAAGCAGTCCCATTCCCCAGTTTGCCATTAATGGTTTCTTTTACAAAATGAGAGGTGGAATTTTCAAGTCCTTGTAAATATGTTAAGACTTCCTCAGACCCCAAAATACTTAAAACTCAAATCTTTCAGGGTATCAAGAGAGAGCGATGTCTTGAGGATTTCATGCTAGTGATTCCAATGTTGCCTTGATCTCTTGCTTTTTCCTTTTTCCTTTTTTTTTTTTAACCCCCTGAGAACTCTTACTTGGGATTTATCTTCTACCTCCCAAAAAGCTTTAATCTCTCCTCCTTCATCTCTTCCCTTCTGCTTTCAAATATTCGTAGAGTCCTTTATCTTGAATAAGCCATTACTTTGCTCTGCCATCTCTCCCAACTATCATCAAATACCTTCTTACTTTATTTCTCAGCCTAATTTCTTGAATAAGGGATTCAGGCTGCTTCATGTCTTCTTCCCAGAAATCACTTAAAATCACTGGTGGCTTCCTTCTAGTTGAATCCAGGGTACTGTCAGTTCCTTTTTCCAACTTTACTTTTCCTGATCTCCCTCCTAAATTTCAGACTTGGTGGTTGCACCCACCTGAAGAGACCAAGCCTTTGGCTCTTTTACCCAAATGTTCTTTTTCTTTGATATCATTTCCTTCTTTCCTTTTTAATTTCAACTGACTCCAGCTCAGCCTTAACCCTTTGTTATTTTCCACTCCAGTCTGTTCTCAACTTTGAGAAGTTTGAGCACAGCTTTATGTTCTAATTCCATGGAAACCTGTCTCGTGTCTTTATTCCTGGGCAGCCCTGACATGCAGCTCCACGTCTAGACCTGAGGCTGCCCTGTGTGAAACCCACTGGGATGTGTCACAGCTGACAACGCTCAGAACCAAACTCACACCCATTCTCACATCAGAACTCCTTCTCACTAACATCCCCATCTTGGTCTCCACTCTTCCCAGTTCCCAAACTGGAATCCTTGAAAGTCACTGCAATTCTTCCCATTCCCTGTAGCCCCTGCCTCCTCTCCTCATCTGCTCGGTTTCCACCATGACAGCACCGCCAGCCACAAAAGTAAGAGAGACAAGCTTTTGTCTCACAAGCCCATACTTGCCTAGTCTGGAAACCTGAGTTCTATTCCCAGCTTATTGTGACGGTGGCCATTCTGGGCCTCAGTTTCCTCATCTGTGAAAATGAGGCAGTTGAAATACGACCTTTAAGAACCCTCTCAATCCAGCACATTTTCTAGTACTGCTGACCCAATCAGGGCATTGCCATTTCATGTGTACTTACCTCTAACAAAACTGATCTTAGTATATTTTCATGGGTGAAAGTTTGAAAGTTGTAGTGAAAAACAAAAAATAAAAATAAAAGTCATCAGTAGCTGGCAGAAACAAATAGCGTATTTTCTACAGATTTTCTGTACATCTCTTAATACATTCACTTTCTAGGTCCCAGACGAGATGCGAAGTGCTCAACATGTGTACTGCTCACAGCAGCACTCCCAGGTGGGCACTGCCATCCCCACTTCACAGATGGAGGGACTGTGGTAGGGAGGGCAGAGCGGGTCAGCTCAGGACACGTGGCTCTGGGATTGGGGGGCTGGGAGGGAAGCCCAGGACTTGCTGAGCAGTCGTGCTCCTAACCAGGGTGGGGGGATCCCGTCCCGCCACCCACTACCCCCAAACCAAGGACATGCTGCATGCTTCACAGAACACATTCTAAATGTTTCTCTCATCAAACACTCCTGAGTGTCCTCTTCCCAGCAGGGAAGCCCCACTGTGTTTTTGTGTCCCCACCGTTGCACGTGGCTAGGTTTGCAGGCTGTGTCCCCAGCAAAAGTTGCCTGCCTTGCAAGCTACCACTCCCCCTAACGTTCCCTAGTCAGGACTGAATCCCTCTATTTAAAACCTGTGACCATGGCATCTATTTACAAATGAGCAGTAGCCAAAATGATGAAAAACAGATCCTCAGAGATAGAAACCTTTTATCTTCCCAAATGCCACACACACACACTGGTTCCAGGGTTAGTATTCAGTTCCCCAGACTATCTGAGTATCCTGTTAAACCTGGTTTTTACCACACTTGCTCATAGCTAACATAAAAAGCAACTGGAATGAACTAATCCTGGTCAAATACCGTCTTGCTTTATTTCCCAGTCTGATGTCCTGAATAGGGGATTCTGCCTGCTTCGTTGCCCCATCTCTGAAACTCACCATCCACACTCTGATCCGTTATGCAAGGACCCTAATAGGTACATTGGGAAACTGGAGACTCATAGACACGGCATATGAATTTAGCAGAGGTTATGTCAGCAGAAAAAAGTTTTCATGTTTACAACAAGGTTAAACAGGTGAAGTTTGGGTCCTGCAGAAAAAAATCAGCAGTGTTGTGAATATTATCAGGGTCATACACTCGGTCCCGTTAGTGTCTCAAATTGTGCAACCCACCCCCCCCCACCCCGGCGGCTGCGTCCTGATAACAGTGCCGTTGACTTCTGAGCATGGTTTCAAAAATCTTTTCAGTTAAACCACTCGCTGGTTGCTCACTTATGCGCTCACGTGGACAAGTGAGTGTTCTCACTGAATTAGCAAAACGTATAGAGGCAACTGATTTCATTTTATTCAATCAAAAAAAGTTATTCGTGTATGCACGGTACTAGGTGGGAAGCGAAGTCGAGGTCACTGCCTAGGGGGAGGTGGCCCGTGACTCATTTCTGTGGCTTGGCTTCTGCAGTGCCCCACCTTGCTGTACAACCACTCCCCTACCGCTCCCTGAGGACAAAACGAACCCCTAGAGAACAGAGCTGAGGTCAACTCTACTGGCAAAGGAAGCATAAGCTGGCAGGTAAATTTAGTGCAGGAAAAAGCTTTCACATATTTGCTTCCAAATGGAAATTGCTTGGGGGTTATCTGCCGTTCAGTTATTACTAATGCAAAAAAGAAGATGAGAGTCAGTTATGTAAATAAATGAATTAAAGACAGCATTTAAATCAACCATACTTCAATTTAAAAAAAGTAAAAATAAAGACAGCATCTGCTCTGATTTTGCTGCAGTTAGAACAGTGAACATTTCATGCTGACGGTATGTGTCCTCTGATCAAAATGGTGAAATTTCACACCGTGAAATTTGGGATGCCCCTGAGTTTAAATTCTGGGGTCTCTGACTTTGGAAATTTTCTTAAGAACAAGTATTTCCAGGTAACTTGAATCTTTTCTCTGATTCAAGAATGACTTTTCTGCCATGAAAATGGAAGCCACAGATGTTCCTTTTCAAGAAAGTGATGGGCACTGCTGTTCAGCTACGCAGAGATGAGTTTTAGAAAAAGGAAGTCACAGCGCCTGTCTTCAGACTCTGCACCTCACTTATTGGATGCTTTTCCGCTATTGACAACTTGGAGCATTTGGGAGCTCAGCTGTCTGCTTTTTGGTGCCCTTGGCTTCCTTAGTTTCTGACATCTCAGCCATTTGACCTTAACAATCAGCCAGGGAATGATAAGTGTGCTCCTGCTCTGTGACCTGGGAGTGCATGGTGGGAAGGGCTGGGACTGGGGCGAATGGGATGGTGGTTAAAGAGACCCAGGCCCTGGCCCCAGCTTAGTCCCAAATCTTCCCTGGCGACCTTGAGAGCTTCGTCACACTGCTTCTCCCCTGGTGCTGTAACCTGTCTCGTCCTAAAACCTTGTGGCCTGTGTAGGGCACAGTAGTAACTCTTAGAAGATCAGCTTGATTGGGAGGCCCGTTCCACCCTTAAACTGTTTAGCCAAGTATGGCTTGCGTTGCTTCCAGAATGATTTTAAATCTGATTTCAGACTCAACAATAGGTTCCGAGGGAAAAGTGCTAATGAGTCAGTTGGGTGGACTTTTCCAGTGAAGCAGCCCTGCTCTGTGCTCATAAAAGCGGCAGGCGCTGGGAGGACTTCCCACGGCGCCGCCAGGGCTGGGTCCCGGAGAGCGTGTCAGTGTGTTAGGCTGTGAAACTCCCTGCCTCGTGCTTCTCGTTGGAGGGGGAGGCTGTGGCGTCATCTGTGAAGGGACGTGCAAAACCAGGTCACAGGCTCACCGTGCAAGCCAGAGTCAGAAGCAAGCCTTCTGGGTGGGTGAGCTTTCTGAAGCAGCTGTCAGGTGGATTGTGGGCGTCTCCTATTTAGGGAGACCGAAGGACGGGGGCAGGCAGCAAATGGAGCCTCAGTGGACAAAATGTGGATAGTCCAGGGCCCAGAGCAGAATGTGCAAAACTTGTACTGTGTTCACCTGGGACGGGGTTGGGCTCAATGAACCAAAACATGGAAAAGGCATGGAGACCCTAGGGGTGTGTGCATGCCCATGCGAGCTCAGGGTCCCAGGTGGACTGCTGCTGCGTTCTCAGTCTGCGCTCGTCCTCAGTGGGACTAGACTTGATGAGGCTGAATGGAGAACTTCTCTTTGCCAGTTTCTCCTCCTCTGCAGACTTTCCCACACAGCACCAAGCGCTGTGTGCCTGCTGGGGCCCAGGGCTTCCCAAGACGTTCTTCCCTGTCAGGGGCCGCTGTTCTGTCCACCTGCTAAGGCATCTGAAAGCTGGCTGCGGAGGCTGCAGTCTTCACGTAGACATTAGGAGCGAGGGGTAAAGCGCCGTCACCCTGGTTGAGAGCTGACCTTAAGCAAGGAGCCCTCTCCACCTTCCATCACCTGCTTTGTGAAATGGGGGTGCGAGCTGCCTGAGCTGATACCTGGAAAGTGCACAGCACAGTGCTGGTGCCTATTAGGTGTGCAGCGAATACTGGTTATTATCGTGGTGATGATGATTAAAAGCACGGAGTCGGATGTAAAAAGGCATCAAGATAATTTCCCTAAAAAGTCAAAGCAAAACTAAAATTCCAGTCCTGTCAGAATCCTCAAAAGCCCGAGTCAGCTCAGGCCTGGAGGGAAGGAAAACACCAAATAGTCAGGAGCCTCGGGGGTAGGAAAGGGCAGAAGGCACAGATGGACCCAGCCCTCCAGGAGAGCTGCGTTAAAACGAGCGCTGGGGGTGATGGGAAGGGGTGTTTAGGTAGAGCAGCCTGAAGAGATCAAAGAAAAAGTCCCCAGGGCTTGGTCTGCAGGGAGGTTGACCAGGTCCTGAGCTTTCTGTCGTGACCCTTTCACTGTCACCAACTCCCACTGCCATCTTCCGGCCTGTCTCCCTGGCCGCAGCCATGACCCGTGGGGTGATGAGGCATCACGGAAAGAGCAGGGCGTGGATCCAGGCCTGTGCCTGGGTTCCAGGTCCGGTCTGTCACTTTGTAGCTCTCTCCCTTACGATGGTTGCTTAACCCCCCCGCATCTATTTTCTCCCCTGTAAGTTAGGAAAATGCTATGTTTGTAAGGATAGACAAGATAGTGCAGGTGAATGTGCCAAGCTCAGTGCCCGCCCCAACAGCAGGGCCCCCTTCCTCCCCCCTGTGGCCAGCCCATCACGGGACAGAAGTCATGCAGGGAAGGGTGGGGTGGGTACCACACCTCCAGCGGCCATGCCTGAAAGCACAGTGGGAACTCCCTGCTCCTGACACTGAGGGGCAGAATCTGAAAGCTCCCCTCTAGCCCTCTTTTAGGCCACTGGGGTGAGGTGGTCCTGCCCTCCTGCTGGGAACAAGTGAGCGATGGGCTGCCGGGCATGGGGCTACCAGCCTGGAAACCACAGGAGCCCCAGGGAAAAGGAAGCAGGTGACCAAACCAACCACCACATTGACCAACCCCAAATCCCCCCCCCCATTTGCAAAGAAAACCCTGAATTACCACAAGGTTGA
Organism: Vicugna pacos; assembly: GCF_048564905.1. NCBI lineage: Eukaryota > Metazoa > Chordata > Mammalia > Artiodactyla > Camelidae > Vicugna > Vicugna pacos. The sequence continues at coordinate 44,430,741 of NC_133003.1, forward strand.
TCACCCTCAGGTCAGGCAAGTGGGTTTTTCATGTTAGTGAGTCAACTTTTCAGTCCTCAACCCATTTTTTGTCACTTGACCCAGAAGCCTGCCACGTCTTAGCTCACACAAGCTTTTGAACTGGCGAAAGTCATTTGGAAGACCTAGGGAAAGTGAATCTGAGCCCTCTCCAAGGCCTCCCCTTCGTCTCGCTCCTTCCTGGCTTTCTCCCTGTTTCACCACAGTGTGAGAATTTAGAAACACAGACTGGCAGAAAAGGAAAAAAAAAAAGAGAGAGAGAGCACGGGCGGGGAGTCAGAGCTGGGGTGAGGTGAGAGCCAGCAGAGCGCAAAGCACAGCAGGCGGGGCGGAAGGCCTTGAAGGTGTCACCACGCTCTCCAGCCTTTGCTGCCTGATGCTCCAGGGCCAGTGTACCTGGGCTCCTCATTCATTCACAGCCCATGAAGTTCAAGTCTGAGGGGAAAATCACCGGAGTTTCCCCGGGGGAAACTTACTTCCACCCCAGTCCTGATTGTTAGCCCTCCCACCCGACACCGGCCTTCATTTTATGCTTCAACCTGTCTTCCTGAAGGCCTTACACATTCTAGGCTGTGTGATGTGATGCTAAGGGTCCCCCCTGCCCTCCACGTGTGTGCGCACATGCACGCACAGAGACACAGACACACACACACACACACACACACACACACATACACACACACGGTGAGCAAGACATAGCCAGGGTTTCCTGTGAGTGACAGGTCTTGTAGAAGATGCCCTGAAAGGCAGCTGGCACCCGTGTTGACCTTGGCCTCACAGACAAGCCATCTGAGAATTGCAGTGAACCTTCCCCTGCTCCCCTGGGTGTCAGGGCTACAAAGGTCAGGCCTAATGCAATCTTTTTTGAAAATACGTTTTAATTGATACCTGATTCCATCATCAAATAGATCCTGACCTTCAGATACAGCCTCCAGTGAGGTCAGGGCAAAACCCAGTTGTTTGTTTAGGGGGCAACGCCTGTGATGTGTGGTAGACCCACCTCTGATCAGCGGGACTCAGAGCCACTGAGCCTGACCGGTGACAAGCCTGAGGGACTCACATACCACCCTTTTCCAGGGGAAGGATACAGCTGTAGGAAGCTTTAGTTTCATTATTGGTTGTTTCATGCATGAGCTTTGAACTGCAGGGGAGGAGGGTGGGGATGATGGACTTCAGAAACAAACAGCCTCCTGCAGACCAGGAACCGCTCAGGAGATGCAGGGGTCTGGTAAACAGGAGATAGTAGAGATAACAAAGGAACAGAAGAATCCGGAAGTTAAGAAAGTTTAAAAAGGCAAAGATGTGAAAATCGGGAAGTTAGCTCTGAAGATAAGGCAGAGAAGCCAGTTGAGGAAAGGCAGTTGATAAAATGATAAAAGGACTGATAAAATGAAAATGCTACTTGCATTTGAGGGAAAAAGAAAGACGCATTCTATGCTCTGGAAATCCCAGCACAGAGTTTCAGGGCAGGCAAAGAGCCCACAGTTGCTGGCTGTACCCCAAACTGCCATCCCTTTTGCCTCTTGACTGTCCCGGGACCCTGCCAACCGAAGCTGGACTGCAGTCCTGTCTCCTCCAGCCTCTCTGTTCATTGATCAAAACTTAACTCCTATGGTGTCTCTCTTTATTCAATAACCTTGGGCTATAATGGGTTAAATAGTAAATCAAATGTGTTCCAATTCGCTCATTGACTCCTGTGTCACCTGTCTGGGAAAATTATCCATTAATGGCCACTTGTTGGCTGTTTGATGACCCCTGAATCATTTAATATCTCTGGGCCTCCATTTCCTTCCAATAAAGGAGGCGGGCTTAATATGTAAGGAAGAGGTGATACGTGAGTTGAGCCTTGGTGGGAAGATGGAAGGGGAGGGCTCCAGGGTGCCATTTGTAAGAGAAGGCAGGAGAGGAGGAAGGTTGTCTGGAGGAAATGAGTGTAGCGGGAGCACGGCATGGTGGGCTGTGAGCCGAGCGTAATTATTGCTGTGTCCTCAAGGGGTATGGCAGAGCCAGGCGGAGTGTCCCAGAGGAGCCTGGACTCCCCGCTGTGTTTATCAGTCATCCTGGTGGAAGTGGAGAGGTGGCTGCACTGATTAAATTCACTGATGACCCTAAATGCAGCAGGGGAGTGGATCCAGAAACAATGGATGGATTTATAAGGTGAGCAGTAGTATTAATCAGCTCATCTTCACCACAAGGGTGGCAGTCAGTGAATGACCTGGGGTTTGCCATGGGTAATGGCGGAGAGGCACACCTGAGGGAGAATGAGAACCAGCCCAGCTCCAAACTAGGAGGCTGTTATTCTGAAAATAATACAGGCCGCGAGCTCTGAAGTGGAGACTGAGTAATACGTTTAAAAGGAGCCTAAAATAAACTCTCATTGCTTGTCACAATTTCCCTCCCAGCGCTTTTGTGGGAGGCTCCTGGAGGGTCAAAGAATGTGACAGGCAGAGTGGGGAGTGACTTCTAAGGGAGGAAACTGAGACTTGGAGAGATTAGAGGTGACCGACGAGGTCAGGGGACAGCCTGGCACGCTCATCACCCCTCGGTCCCTTGCTCTGGTGACAAGAGAGCACCATGCCTTCTGATGACCTAGATGGAACCTGAGACGCCTTCTCAACACAGCTGTCTACATGGACTCTGCTTCCTTGGCTCATGAAATATAACCTTGTACCATCTCCAACAGCTGGACGTTGGCAGAGCCACGGCGAGAGCCGAGATCCCCTGACTGGTCTCTTGCTTCTTCCTCTCCCTGTAAATTCTCAGCTCTCTACAGTCAGCGCTGACAAGAATTCAAAACTCAAACCCTAAAACATCAGACCTGGCTCCTTAGCCAAGGTTGCCACCTTGCTCTTGATGTTAGTTTGACGTCCTTGGACAGCATCAAAAAAAGAAAAATCTCTGAAACTACGTGTGCAGCATTGTTGAGAAGCCACTTAGAAATATCAATAATTTGGGGCCAGTGAGTGTGGTGCCTTTGGGGGACAACCAAGCACTAAAAAAAAAAAAAAAATCCACCAAATGCAAGTAATGAAAATTAAGCTTCTGTCATAGGCATTTGATAAAAGTAATAACCTTGTTAAAAATTCCCTGGACAGATTTATGTTTCTTCTGTTGCTTTCCCTCTCGGTGAGCAGAGGGAATTTCTTTGTGGGGTGAAGCAGTGTTGAGCGAGGTCCTGTGTGCGCTAGGTCTGCGTCAGGTTGGAGCACCAGCCTGGGGATGCGGGGAGGAGGAAGCCTGGCCTTGACCTTTGGTCCCTTCTCAGTTCTGGTATCTTTGCCCGTCCCTCTCCCAGGAAGGCTCGTGCTGCTCCTCTGAGTCCCGGTGGGGTGGCGTCGGGGCCACACACACCACAAGGCTATGCTGCTCTGTCGAACGACTCTAGGCGCGCCTTTCCTCTTGGGAAACTCAGCAACTCAGCATGACCGGTCCCCTTGCCGACTCAGAACAGCTCTCCCTTTGTCAGACCTTTCCTCGTCCTTCCCAGCCTTCCATTGAAATCTCCCTGCCCTGTGTCTGCTCTGACTCACATGGACACGGGCCCACGGGTCACTGCCCAGGAATCTCCTGCAGACCCACCCACGAGCCTGAGTGACTGAATTAAATTATGGAAGACGTTAGCGTGTGCCTGAGCACCCCTCCTTGGGCACACGCCTCAGACGCTCACTGATTACCTTGTAGGACGCGTGAGCGTGACATTCAGGTGCTGGAACCACAGCGTTAGCAACCAGCAGCTGCTAAACAAGTCCCTCGTTTGTTCAGAACTTTGCAGCTTGCGCATCTGGGCTGGGGTGCTGCGGTCTGTCGGCCTGTTGGAATTCCATCTCTGCCACTTACTGGCCACGCAGTTAAGCAAATTGTCTAAACTTTCCAAACCTATTTTCTCACGTGTGAAAGAGCTTTGTGGACGGGATTTGTGAAGGCAGTACGTGTGAAGCACTTAGCACAGTGCTTGGAGGACAGTCAGTAATACAAGTTACTGGGTGTTGTTTTTATTTCATAATAACCTGTGAGGCGGGAGAGGAGGATGTTGCCTCCTTCATCCTGGGAACCCAAGGATGGAAGGAGAGAAGTGATTGTTCAAGGGTACGTAGCGAGTATGTGCCAAGCTGGCATTAAACCTGAGCTTTCCGTATGGAAGGCTCCAGAGTTCTTTCCATTAATGTGCGTCCTTTTAGCTCCTACACGACATGTCACCACGCATGTCTGCATCCACAGGGTGCATGGTTGTGGCACATACGTGAGATACACAAGTTGTTTTCTGACCGTCCCCTTCCCTCATAAAATGCCTCTGGGTGGCCAGATACCCAGACAATAGCAGACACACGGTATGATTTTCTGACCTCATGGTGCAAGGCCACATCTCCAGGTTACAGAATTGCCATTTGACGTAGAGTGAGAATGGAAGTTTGCCCCTTTGTTCAGAGCCGCCACCATCATCATCACCCTCCCCTGATCCCACAGACAGATATGATGATCCTATTTGCCAAATAAACTAGTCAGTTTAATCCCAAACAAAACCAGCTGCAGGACCAACACAGGAGCCAGAGTGACGCCTAGTCTTTCGGATCCTCTAGTCTCTTAGGCTGAGGGCCCAGGGGGTGGATCCAGGTTTTGTGGGCTCTGAAGCTTATTCAGTGTTGGAATTTTCTTTACGAAAAGAAACAAAAGTATGAATTCGTAATTAGGTGTGGAAAAATTACAGAAATGGAAACCAGATCAGTAATTGACGCTGGTCAGGGATGGAGGGGAGAGAGAGAGATGAATATGTTTATAAAAAGGGCCCTTGTGACAGACACAGGAAGGTACACGTGGGATAAAAGGGCACAGAGCTAAATGCACGCACAAACGAGTTCAGACTGGAGGAGTCTAAGATCAGTAGGTTGTGCCAATGCCAGTCTTCCGGTTGCGATATCATAGTGTTACAGTTTTGCAAGATGTTACTCTTGGGAGAAACTGGATGAAGGCTACCTGGGCTCTCTCTATGTTATTTCTTATAACTGCATGTGAATATACAATTATCTCTAAAAAGTTGAATGTAGAAAAATTAAACTAAGTAGAAACAGATAACCTGAAAAAAAAAAAAGGATACCAGGCTTTGGAAGGGCTGGTGCTAGTGAGAACCTTGAACATCGAGGCTTCACTGGCTTCATGGTAAATCCACCTCTGGTCACAAAGGCAGCAGACTGACCCCAGGTGAGGCACGTTAGAGAGGTGAAAGCATTTCAAGGCTCCCAAGTGAATGTGTACACTTTCCAGGAGGATCTGTCCTAACCGCGAGTAAGGCTGTTTGCTTTAAAAGAAACACAGGATACTCACCCACGTAAATGGGTTGACTCCACTCACTCCAGAGCCCCGTCTCTCTGCACACAGAGCTCATGGCTGCTCTCACTTGAATGGAATACTTGGAAATATCGTCAATTATGGCGATGAATGTGTCGGTCGTCACTTTTTCTGTCTACATGGGGGAGAAAATAGCATTATAAGAATCTCTGGACACACAATTTAAATTATGCCAGTGATCAGGATGGGAGGTCATGTGTAAGTAATGCGACTCTGTTCAGCGACCCACTGAAAATCAAGGGGACACATACTGAGTAGTTTATTCTTGACTGCTTCAGGGTGGGTGCACTGGCAGTCACCCTTTGGGGGAAAGCTACGTGGTAACCAAACAGAACAGGCAATTCTGAGATCTAGAGGACCCATCCAGGTCCAGCTGATATTTCCAGAGTGAAAGACCGGAGCAGCCAACAGTAGAACACACAACCCTCCTCATCTTGTCCCTGGATCTTCTGTAATCACCTGAGTAACAGCATCCCATGGTTTCTGTTATATTCAACAGGCACCGGCAAACTCCAGTTTATGGCCAGCCTGGTCTGCTGCCTGTTTTTGTAGGGACTGCAAGCTAAGAATGGCTTCTGTATTTTTCAGTGATTGAGAAAAATAAAAAGAATAATATTTCATGACACATGAAAGTTACATGAAATTGTAATTTCAGTGTCCCCTAGTACACTTCTACTGAAAGACAGTTAAATGCCCGTTTGCTTTTATCTACTGCAGAGCTGAGTAATTGTGACAAAAACACTATTTAGGCAAAGCCTAAAATATTTTCTCTCTGACCCTTTACAAAAAATGTTTGCTGATCCCAGATACAGTGTCTCGGTCCAAGCCGCGGGGTGAGGAGTGCGGGGTGAAGGACGCATTAAGAAACAGAAAGGGCAAGGACTTTGACTCTAGGAAGAAAGGGGCTTGAATCCTAGCTAGACCTCAACTAACTGCAGTCCAAGTTCCTTGAGCCTCAGTTTTCTCATATGTAAAATACAGATAATACCACCTAACTGATGGACTGTTGAGTAAAATGGAATTATCTTTGTAAAGCCCAGGCTTAAGGATATCTTGGGGTGAATCATATGAAAACTGCTAATACTCGACCCAGTTGCAATCCGCAAAAGCAGCAGTAGTGGGTAGCTCAACCTAATACTGCGTACTCGGTAAACGCTAGTTTTCCATAGGCAGCACAGAGTAACATTGTCTCGTGTTGGCTTGAGGCTGTTCCCCCTCAAACAAGCCCTTCTGTATTCTCTGCTGGTCAGTGTCACCACCATCTGACTAATTCCCGCCGCCCCCAACCAGAAATGTGTCCTTAACGCCTACATCTTAGACTCTCCTGGATGAGTTTCTCCCTTCCTCGTCCCTGCTCCACAACCACTGCCCATTTTAGGTCTCATTATTTTTTTTTGCTTGGACCATTGCAGTAGCCATTAACTGGTATTTCTATGTCCACGAGTCCCCTCCCGACCCATACCCAGCTCTCAAGCTGCTACCAAAATGACTGTGCAATTTTGCGGGTGCGTTCAGTTTCCTCTGTTGAGTAAAACAGTTCAGTGGCTTTTTGGTTTTTTGTTTTGTTTTGTTTTGTTTTTTTAATGAAGGTACTGGGGATTGAACCCAGGACCTCATGCATGCTAGGCATGTGCTCTGCCACTGAGATATAATCCACCCCCACTCCATGGCCATGGTTTTAAAAAGAGAAACTGTTTCTTTTTTAAAACAAAATCTTAGAGTTATTCTGGGAGAAGCCCCAGGGTAGGATCTAGAGTTACGATTGCAAGGTTGGCCTTATGTCCCGGCTGACTAAATAAATCATTGCCACTGGGCTGAAGGAACCATGCTCTCTCAAGCCTTTAAGTTACCCTTCTGCCACTCCAAGTGAGGTTGGAGGACCCATGTGAGTCAGGAGCTATTTGCTTCTCATCCTCAAGGAGGTTAATACAGAAATGGAGCCAACAGTTGGGGAGCCTTCATAGCAATGTGGCATGGCCACGGCATCCAAGCCCAGGATCATTCGGCTTGTCTTTGGTTCTATTCGATTTTTCTAGCAAATCATTTTTATTGTATTTTGCAGAAGTACCAATTTATGGTGGCTTAGAAATTTGAAAAAGAAAGCCGGCCTTTCACCTTATGTACTAGAGAAATACTGGCTAAAAGAGTCCTCTTTTTCTCCCACCAGGCAAGTCTCTATTCTTCCTTCAGGATTCTACTCAGTCCCTCTGGCCAGAGGCCCTGGCAGCTTGCTGGCCCCCGGCCCCCCTGTACCCACGTTGGCCTCTTAGGACGGTAAGGCCGCTCTGAGGCCAGGTGAGTGCATCCCACAGACGAGGCCCCTTGGTAGCAGACGCAGTGCCTGTCTCTGTGTCTCCCCCAAGGAAGCTGACTCGTAATGTTTGTTAAACCAAACTGAGTCGCATTGAATTTGCTTTGCTCACTGTTCATAAAGCAAGAGCTTGAATCCTGATGTCTGTTTTATTTTTCTTGCTTTATGACTTTGGGCAACTTACTTAATCTCTCTGTGCCACACTTTCCTGTAAAATGGGAATGATCGTTGCACAGTAGAGTTACTGTAAGGATGGCAGAAACTAGGACAGTAAAGCATAGCTGATGCTCAAAAAATACTGACTTTCATTCAATTCCTTTTCCTTTGAACTTCTTGTCCATTAGGGCTACTGAGGGGAGTTTTTTTAAGTTGCGGTAAAATACACATAACAGAATTTGCTCTCTTAACCATTTTTAAGTGTACAGTTTAGTAGTGGTAAGTGCATTCACATTGTGCAGCCAATCTCCAGCACTCTTTCCATCTTGCAAAACTGAAACTCTACTCATTAAACAAAAACTCCCCATTGCCCCCTTGCCCCAGCCCCCAAAGCAACCATTGTACTTTCTGTCCTAATGGATTTGACTGCTCTGGGTACTTCATACAGATGGGATCATACAAAATTTGTCTTTTTGTGACTGGCTTCTTTCACTTTGCATAATGTCCTCAAGGTTCATCCATGATGTAGTACTAGTCAGAATTCCCTTCCTTTTTAAGGCAACAATATTGCATTGTATGAATAGACCACGTTTTGTTTATCTGTTCATCTGTCGAGGGACACTTGAGTTGTTTCCTTCTTTTGGCTGTTGTGGATAATGCTGCTATGAATGTGGTTGTACAATGATCTTTGAGATCCTGCTTTCAATTCTTTTGGATCTGTACCCAGAAGTAGAACAGTTGGGTCAGATGGTAATACTATTTTTAATTTTTGAGAAACCCCCATGCTGTTTTCCACAGCAGCTGTACCGTTTCACCAAGAGTAGTGCTAATGAGCGTTTATGTGGTCCTTTGCATTATCTTCAACCGAAAGTACGTCCTTGTAAGACAAAAGGCCAGTAAGGTTTGATTTATTTCCGTCAGACCTGGGTAGACGTAAGTTTCCTTTGACCTTGTTGGTTCCAAGCTGTAACTAGGGCAGTCACTGGCGATAATTTTTTAAGTGTTTCTGGAAGCAGTCTATCATCAAATGTCAGAATGAGGTGAAGAATTACCTGAGAGAAACCCTTCCTTGTGTTGTAAATTTTCACTTCATAAACAAAGCAATGGATTGGAAAAGGAGAAACTGGTTTCTTCCATTGGATAGTGAGACAGGTTCTTTCGATCTCTGCGGTGACGTTCACTGGAGGATTTACTCGATCTAGGTTAGAGAATGAGAGGTCAGTGATCAGGGCTGATAAACCCAATCCACTCACATTCCTTAGAAATTCAAAGCAATTCTAATACACATCTTCTCAAGTGTTTACATCAGGATTTGATCAACGAATCTGCAAGCCACAGAACTCCAGTGGCTCACATCTGACCCCTGTCTTGCAGTGCTGAAGGAGAGGGCTTTCCTGTAAACGTCAAGGAGTCCTACTTCAAATGGCATTGAAAGGCTGAATGCCTTTTCCTTCAGTTTATTGCAAGACGCACCTCACTGTCCATTTTTATTTCTCAAGTTGGACCAATCTGGGGGTACACCTGATCCAGGAGGGAAACTGCCCTGAAGCCCCCACTAAGCGCTGCCTCTGTGCTGCAGGTGTGTGACTGAGCTGATCACTTCCCCTTTCCGCACCTCAGTTTTCACTTCATTTTGTTTTGTGTATCTTGTTCTGGTTAGTTGGGAAGATTTTGTTGTCTTGAACATAGAAAGAATGAATGGGGCTAAATTTGTCTTTACTTAAAACTCCATAGTTCTGTCCCCTGAGATATCACTTGATTGTTTTATGGCCATTTGGTGTGGATGGAAATTATTTCTAAGTGAGTATCCTTGTCTTAAGTTCTGTGACTTAGATCTCACCGTTACTGACTCATGGGCACAAGCTAAGAATGGGACCCACTGGCTCCAGAGTCTGCCATTCTCCAAGCCCCACATTTTTCACCAAGAGAGTGTTCATTTCTTTTAGTAATCCGAGGAGTAGGTTTCAATAAAATGAATATCATACAAGAGAATAAAAGCCTGTGGTCTGTACCAGGTCATGTCCATTTTCACATTAATGTCATTGTTTCCCAGGTCCTCGGCATTTATTACCGCCTATTTTTGTGAAAGTGACATTTGTAAGTCATCTCAGAAAGGTACTATTGCAGACACCTGTATAACCTCTTTAGCAAATGATTCTTCAAACAAACTTATACTCCATTTGATACACATATAGATGATAAAAAATAGAAATAGATGTAGATGTTACATGTCAAACCATGTCCTTTAAATAATATTCTGTGTATTTATTGGATACTTATGCCCAGCAAGGTTCTAAACACTTTATGATTACTAACATGCTTAATTATCACAAAGACCTTGTAGGGTATATTAATTTCTTCCCATATTTCAGAGAACAAGACTGAGGCACAGAGAAATGATCAGATTGTCTAAAGTCACTTAGCTAGTCCGCGGAGGAGCCAGGGTCCAAGTTCAGGCAGCCTGGCTCCACAACCCACGCTAATAACCAAGCCACCATCGAAATCTAGCAGGTTAACAACCAGGGACGGTGTGTGAAAGGCTCCTGGTGGGTTTCATCACTACATGTATCTAGGATGAAGGAGAAGACCTTCAGTTTTGAGAACTGAGTAAGTGAGACCTTAAATAACATGCTTAGATCTGAGAATCACACGCTGAGAGACACATCCTAACTCAAGAACATACAGAGGAGACAGTCCGGGGCAGTGGAGGACCATCAGAGGAATGCATGGGAAGCCGGGGCCGGTAGCCTGGGGAAGACAGACCTTAGTTTGGGAAACCGGGCTGCCTTTGGATAGTTCAGAGTCTTGTTGGAGGAGGAATGAGAATTGTCCAGGGGTGGTACCCAGCCATCACAGGACCCATGGGCAGAAATTTCACAAAGGCGGTCAGAGATAAAATAGGCTCATTTCAGCAGTAAGTTCACTTTCCCTGGTGCGGTGATCCTCAGCTGGGGGAGATTTTATCCCCACAAGGGCCATTTGGAAATGTCTGGAGACTGTTGTCACAGCTCGGGGGTGAGGAAGGCAGGTGCTACTGGCATCTCGTTGGTAGAGGCCAGAGCTGCTGCTGAAAACCCCGTTGGGCACAGCCCCACCACACAGGGGCCGCCAGCCCCGTCTATCAGTAGTGCTGAGCTCGAGAAACCTCCACCCCGTGGTTCTTAAGCCGGGGCCAGGTGATCACTTAGCATCAGACAAGGAGTCAAACTAGGTGATCTTTGTAACCCCTTCCAGTGCTGAAATCCTGTGATTTGGTTATTGTGGCTTTGAGTCAAGCCTGTCTCACCAATGGCGTGCAGAGCGAAGAGCTGGTCGAGAGGCTTGATGACGGCTTCCTTGCTTGAGCCGTTCACATAGACTGCGAGCGAGCTGCGCCCTTTGCTGTTGATAAAAGTCCTGGGAAACCAGCAGGCTATATTTCTCTGCAGGGTGTCTTTGCTGTATTCTTGGCATTCTTCGGTCCAAGAGCCATACCTACATTGGAACACTTGTAAGTTTTTATGGCTGGAGGAAACAACCCATTCACCAAAGTAAAAGCAGGTACTAACCTATAGTAGAGGAAATACTGCGTATCCTCAGGGGCGTCCTTGCCAACAAGCCAGGTGCAGTGAAGAGAAACTTGGTATGGCCTTAAGTGTGTGTAAGTATTAGCCTCTGTGCTTGTGATGCAAGTTAAATTCACAGCTGAGGTTCCAGGACACCCTAGATGGTCAAAAGTAAAAGGGACAAAACATTGCCATGGTAGCTTCTGAATCTTGCACTTCTTTTGAAACTAGTGATGGGGGGCATCTTGTTCATCAAAAAGCACTTGTCATTACACATTTATAGAAACCTGCGACTTGCCCAAGATCCAGTTACTAGGGGACAAAACTAAAATGGCTTAGTCCTATTTCTGACGCCAAAAGCTTTGCAGGTGCTCTGCAGGGAGGGTTTTTGTGTGACAGAGATGGATGAAAGTTCACAGCCAGTGCAGTGAGTTGTCATGCGAACCTGGGATCCAGCAAGCTTGGTGTCTCATGTCAGTAACTAGCTGTGACACCTTGTTCCCTAGGGCTCCGGGCCCCAGTTTTCCTAGCTCCTACGTGGTCTAGACACCACATTCTAACGAATGAATTCAGAGATCTTTCTGACACTGCTCTCAGTCACAATTCGGGAAGCGTGGCCTTTTCCGGCAGTGCCATGACAGGAGGAGGGTTTGGCAGTCAGCCCCAGGCCAGACTGGCCAAGGCAGTTGTTACCAGGTGCACTCACATGTCCCAGGACCTGGCGGCCTGCTCTCTTTCTTCTTCTTGTGTGTGTAAGTGTATGTGTGTGTGTGTGTGTGTGTGTGTGTGTGTACTTCTCCAGGGTTTTCATCACAAGCATCACTAGATCTAAGTATCAGAAACCCATCCTTCCACAGGAGGACAGAATAAGAGACAGTGGGTGGTGCCCTCCTTCCTCCTGGCTCTGAGATTGCTCATCTCGTGTCTTCTGTGAACTGTCAGTGTAGTGTTCTTCAATATGGTTTGAGAGGTCATAGAATTAAAACCAACTCCACACCCATAACAGGGACTACGACATCTGAGGCAGGACCTGCTTGTTATGCTGGGTTCAGTAAAGTCCGAGACCTCGCCCTGCCCACAAGGGACTTGCAGTCAAGGATGGGAGGGTAAACATCTATTTACTCGTGAAGGGGAGATAATGTAATGAGGTATTGCCAAATGAGTAGCCCATGGATGAGTGCCGAGGAGGAACAGCATCTTTCAGTGCATAGAATGGGCTTCCCAGAGCAGGTCTGAGTCCATCTGGGCTTTGAAGTATAGGATGGGTTCAGAAAAGCAGGCGGAGGAGGTGGGCCCAGGAAGGCAAAGGCTGCGAGGCAGGACTGTGCTGGGGTGTTTAGGTCGTGGCTAGAAATCTACCTGTAAAGAGCAGAGGACTGATGTCGGTGGGGGTGGGGGGGTGGAAGGATGTCCTCGAACCCCAGTCTGAGGGCGCTGATTGGCCCAGATTTTGTTTCTGACCCTGTGGCTCTTGAACCAGAGCGGGAGAAATATGCGGTGTTTGACACTAGAAATGATAACGCCTTGCTAAGGACATTGATGAGGTAAAAGAATACTGAGCAGGAACTGGTGACTAAAGAAGAAGAACGAAGTGTCATTTTTTGGACTTTCCCATGTTTACAAAATCTGAAATATAAAACTGGGCTTTCAGAGGGCTGCCTTACCTGGTGGGGCTTTGAGTTCCGCAGAAACCCAGCTGCTGGGTGGGAGGGAGTGGTCGTTCCACGGGATGGTCTGCACGCTGGCTGAGAAGCCTTTGTGAAGGATGGTTGTGCGTCTGCTCTCAGTGTTCCTGGTTTCATACTAAAAGTAAAACCCACAGGCTATGTAATGTCACGGGGAGATGGCCTCAGGAGAACTATTCTACTCCAAAGTGCGTTTTCTTCCACCTTTTAAATGGCACATGAACAGAACACAATGAAATCATTTTGCTAGAAAAAAACTCAACCCACTGTTTCCAGGATATGTACTTACCCCTAAACTCATCAAGTTGTACACTTACAGCCTTTTACGTGCCAGTCATACCAAAATAAAGTGCTTTTAAAGAACGAATAAATATGTTACCCAATTCTAGTATCTGTACATGTTTTAAAATATATAATAAAAATATAATAATTCTTCAAGGATACACAAACACACGCCTCTTACTAAAACAAACAAAATATTGCAATTAAGGCTCCAGTTCCCTTTGACCCCATCTCTATTCCAGTCTCTTCCCCAGAGTTAACAAAAGTTAACTTTTTTGTTTGGTGTTTTTTGTTTTGTTTTGTTTTTCTTTGTGTTTTGTTAGGCAGAAAATTCTCTAGAATTTCGTACTGACTGAAAAATATTTAGTACTAACTGCTTCTCCTTTTAATTTTATTGCACATCTGCTAACACCTAATGCTGTAACAAACAGATCCCTGCAGTGTACTTGGGGCTCAGAGAGGTTAAGTGACTGGTCCAAGGTTGCAAAGGCAGGAAGAGACTGAGCTGGGATTCAAACTTGACTTCTTCCATTAGGCACCCTGCCCCCTCCTGTTTTCAGCTATTCTCTTTTGTTCTTTTGTCTGTTTCGGAGGAACTATAAAACCAATATTTAATCCACTGTACCTCAGAAATTACTAAACTTTATTTTTAAGCGGGAGAATTGTCCCAAAGTTATAATGCTGTGTGTCACCATTTAATGCCGGCATGGCGCTGATTCCCAGCCACTTCAGCAGAGACGCTGCTCTGCTGGGAATATGACAAAAAGCCCTTTAGTGGTTTCCTTTTTTTTTTTTTTAACTTAAAATTTCCTTTGATAAGGAAAATGCCATCAAAATTAAAATTTACGCTAAGGATTGCCATCGGAATAAACACTTACGTCTTCTTCTTGTGGAGAGTTTATTTTCACGTGATATCCTAGCTTGACATTTCTTTCCTCTTGATCAGGATTTGGTTCCCAACGTAAAAGAACTTGAGCTAAATCCGTGGTTTTAATGGTGAAATTGACAGGTGGGAGAAGTAAGACTGTTGATCGAAAGTAAAAAGAAGCCACACAACGTTTAATTATACATAGCACTTAAAATTTTTAAAATATTTTATTGTGTGCTATAGTATTTTTTAGGCTATTAGAATGTATAATACTGAAGTAATGTTGGAAAACGTTTCTCTAGAACTGTTTTTAACTTACTATCTTTTTACTTTGCCCAGGTATTTACCTGTAAGAGCTACAGGGGTTTTATTGAAATACGAATATTTTGCTATATCATTATTCAGTATAACCATCATTTTTAAACTAAGGGTTGTTACCATTTATGGGCCATGATAATGTATTAATTTGTGACTAGCAATTTTTTTTCAATGACATGGAAGAAAATGGAACAGAAAATACCAGGTGTATCAAATACAAGAAGCAGTGCTATTTCACAAAACTCTTGTTTCCACTATATCAATGTACTTACATATTTGTATGTGTACATTGGTTCATGATGTAAAATGGATTTGTTTCTTATCGTGATTCAAGGTCAAAAAACTTGTGAGCAAAATTACTCAAATAGGCATTTATAGAAAGAAGAGTTTTTTTCCTCTTAATGAACCACTCTCTAACATCGCCTTCAAAACGAAAGGCGATTTCATTTAAATTACAAAATCAATGCCTATTCTTTTTAGAAATCTTGGAAAGCACAAATGAGCAAAAAAAAAAAAAGAAAAGAAAATATTCACCCACAGTTCTACCACTCAGAATGGCATTAACTTGTGATATATTTGTTATCTTTTTTCTTGGGCATATGCTTATACAACTTTTAATTTTTTTTCTAAAATGAGGACAATACTATACAATTATGAAGCCTCCTTTGATTAATTTGTTCCATGATCAGGATGTTTCCACTGACCTTTAATATTTAATAGCCTCCCACGACTCCGCCCCACACTCGTCACATACAGACTTCCAGGGCTCTGTCTGTACTGCGCTGTCCACCATGGTAGCCACCGGCCCCTTGTGGCTATTTACATTTGAACTAATGTGTGTAAAATCGAATGTGCATTGTCTTGGCTTCATGAGCCCCATGTCGAGAGCTCAGTACTCCCTTATCCTTGGACAGTACAGATAAAGAACATCGTCATTATCACAGAAAGTTCTCTTAGGCATCATTGATTGGGGAACCATGTGCCAGTTCTTTTTTTCCTTAAATTCTATCATCCCATCAAGCCCATTGATCAACAACTTTCTGAACCAAAACAAAGTAAAAGCTTGTTATTCTTTGGTTGTGATGATTTGGAAGACATTCCAAATGCTGCCACCAGCTCCAGCCTTATCCTTAGGACCTGTATATGCACACTTGGAATAGGATTTCCCACTGCAGCATAAAATCTGCATTTCAGCCAACTTTGCTTTCTTTAAATATGCTATGTTTAAGCTTGTAATCTGATAAGAATCAACAGTCTTTCCCTCTTAAAAAAAATCATATATAATTTCTTAATTGAGGTATTAGCCAGGAGAAAATAATGCTATCCTTTTTGTAATGTACTTACTTAAAGAAATATTATTGAATTTAATAGATGGTGCTTACATTTTTTATCAGGAAGTAAGTCTGCTTGCAATGTCACTGTGGCCCCCAAAAGAATCAATAATGCAGGTGCCATGATGATCACATCCTACAGAAAACAGAAAGATGGAAATGCACGTGGCCACTGGTTGTCATTTTTAAGAAAAACCGACAGCTACTTTATAAAGTAAAATGTAGTCTTTTGGCCATTTAACAAAGACTGTGAACCTTTCAGTGACGTGCTATAAATACAAATATGAATCAACCTTGGACTTTGTCTTGCCAGTGTAGATCCAGAATCCGAGGGGCAGGGTGAAATGCAAATCAATCATAGTCATTCCAGTCTAAAAGCTGCTCCAATAACGATGTGTATTGGGTCCAACAGGAGCAAAGAGGCTTCTGAACTGAGTCCTAAAGGATGAACTAGAGTTCTTGGCACACACACGAGGGAGGCAGGCGTTCTTGGTGGCATACACAGACGTGCAAAGCCAGAAGAGAGGAGAGAAAGCAGGAGAGGGTTGGTCTTCAGCGGGAGAGCAGAGCAGATCTTTGAGCAGTAAGAGTTCTAGGCACAGTTAATCAGACTGAAAATAAATCCCAGTATCATTTCCACTAATGAGTATTTAAGTATGAGCCGACCTGACAAGAAACTTAAATCTGAAACAATTTTAAAGTGGCAAAGGGAAACTTTGTATCACAAAGCTAGAATAAGTTTGTGGTACTTGGAGCTTTGGAGAGGCTGAATTTTTTGATGAACCCCAAAAGGAACCAGCCATAAAAGGAACTGAAAACATAGTTACAGGCCTTGGAGAAACTGCAAACAATATTTCTATCTACTTGAAATAAGCAGTCAGTGAAAACGAATGCAGAGTAGCAATGTCATAATAACTCAAGTGCGGCAGTCTGGAAAAGTGGCAGGGTCACTTCAGCATCTTTTTTTAACATGTCAGAGAAGAGAGCTGAGGATCTCTTGTCGGGAATTGTGGGTTAGAGATCTTGAGTGTTCCCTCTGAAAATTTTAAGTCACTTCTCATGTGAACTTGAACTTTAGAGAACAAACAATACAAACAGCTTCTACCTGCTATGTGCTGCCGTTGCTCTTACAGAGCAGGTCTTCCTGTTACCTCTCGGGCACTCCCCTCCTCCGCCCACCATGATCTGGTGTGTAGTTATCATCCAATTTACAGTGGTGGAAAGGAGTCTAAAAGGTGAAATCATTTGCCAAGGTTCATGTGGCTGGTAAATAAAGGAACTTAGATCCAATCACGATCTTCCAATTTTTTGTTTTGTTTTGTTTTGTTTGGAGGGGGAGATAATGAGGTTTTTATTTGTGTACTTAGTTTAATGGAGGCACTGGGGACTGAACCCAGGACCTTGTGCATGCTAAGCACGTGCTCTACCACTGAACTATACCCTCCCCCCCAGATCTTCCAATTTTAAAACCTGTGTTTTATACTAATTTAAATGATTTGATTTTCAGTTTAAAAATGTATTTAAGTGGTTTTGTATTTTCCAAACAAAAATTCTGGTAGAACCACAGAGGATAGACATTGGCTAAATGGATACGTTCAGGAAGTACCAAAAACACGCTTCCTTCACTTACACTACTTAACTTACTAGGACTTAACTTACAATGATCACTGCTTAACTTACTACTGAAATTAGTAAAATGTCACAACGTAGAAGACAGAAACAGCATATACATCATTTAATTCCTTTTTCAAATAAACTTAATTATCACTAATCAGAATTATGCCACTTCTGATAAAAATAATTGTTTCCTTCTCTCTGATGCCTTCACACAATATAGAAAAAGAATTTTTAAAACAACGACGACAATAAAAGCAGATATTCAGTTTTTTGTTAAAGTTCCAGTACATGAGAATGTTAAGGAATTCAAGCCTGAGAAGCAGAGATTAAACAAATCTTTAACAAACAACAACAAAGGACCTTCCTCTTCAGGTTAAGAAGGTGATGGCTTTGAAATGTCAGCATTTCCGGAAATAATATCTCATATGTTCTAACTTTAATTGTCATTAATGGGAAATCTAGGTCAGAAAAAAATTCAAAATTGATACTCCTGAGTGACTTTTACTGAGTGGCAAAGTAACTAGTGTGTTATAATCATACTTTTAAGAATAAAAAATGTCTATTTATCCTTTGCCATTAAATTGTGGAAGTAATAAACTATGAAATGTCTCAGTGGGGAGATAATTGAATATTTCATGTAACCAAGGACTCTTCCCTGGAATTTGTTGTGTATTCTGACTTTATAGCTGCGGAAAATAGAATAATTTTTCAAATTTGATCATGCAACATTTTTTCATGATTTTTTTTTTTTGCTATAAAGCAGCCACACTTTTTTTCACCTTTTATTGTGATATTTTCTGTTCAAAGGGATGATAATTTTGAAAGAAGAATAGCTGTCCTGTAGACAACACAACATACTCAAGTGGGAGTCTAAATATTACCAAGAAAGACATTTTTTTGTGAGCCAGATAAGTTCCCTTCAAGGCTGGGTATTGCTGGAGCTTTGGCAATTGACCCCATATTTTCTATAATTCTGTTTGCTCTGCTGGTTCCCAGAAAGCACCTCCAGCCTTTGCACGTGTCCCCTTAAAACTTCTGGTCCCAGACCTGGCAGTCTCCCCTACTGGAAAAACAGCTTGAATCTCTTTGGGCCATCTGTTTAATCCAAAGATATACTATTACATAGATGTCAACCAGGTAATATTTCATTGTACCGTAGGCTACGTAACTACCTTAAAAAAATATATCGAAATGGCATGTTCAACTCATTCTTCTCACGGCTACCAATTCAAATCCAGCAGAAAACCATTAAATGGTTAAAATAAGACTCACATTGAGCAAATGAAGCCAAGAAGAATTGTCTACCTACAATTGTCAAAAATGTACGCTCAGCTCTGAGACCCTGGGCGCGCGACCAGTTCTTGTGACATTTCACAGAGTCGATCTAAAATTCCTCGAGTGCTCTCTGAGAATCTGGCTGCTGGGAGGTGTTACATTCTTTGAAACTTGGGAGAAGACAGGAGCCCAGTCTCTTGCACTAAAGATGTTTCTAGAAAGTTAGGTGAAGTTCTGTCAATCAGTGATGAATTTCCCCAGGGTTCCGGGGAATTGGTCAAATTCTGCTGAAGTTCAGCCTTTATAAATATTTTCCCCACTTTTTTTCTTTTCAACTTATTTTGCTGTCTGGGGCATTTGTTTTATAACCAAAGTTGTATTTGCCTTTTTTAAAGAGACTTTTTGAGTCATCTGTGGTGACAACTAATTCCAGACTTAACCTCAGTGCACAGAAATTAAAAAGCTACTGAGAGGATTCATGCTCTGTTAAACCCTTAAAAAGTAGAGTTTACTTTTTGCTTCCTCTTTTTTTTTCCCTATACAGTGTAATCAGCAGTAAAACCTCTACCTCTTGGGGGATGAAGAATAAATAAATAAACCAAGGTGTAAAATGCGAATGACATGTTTAGCTAGGTACATTATCCCCAAGTGAAAAACTCTGCACACTCCCCAAAATATAAATGAGTAAGAAGGACCATATATAAGACATGCAATTTTTTTTTCTACCTCTGATTAGTTTTCTGAAATAGTCCTAAAATATAACTCCGGAATTCAAACGGTTACTGCAGATATAAATACTCTTATCCAAGGTCAAAATAGTGCTGCCACCCTGAGTATTTGGAAAATGCTGGAAGGAGTTTGCTGCAAATCTCCCAGTGGTTAAGTGTCTTCCACCGAACTGCATGTAGTGCAGTATGTCATCCCACGTCCACGCTCCCCTGTTCCTGGGCATACCTGTCTCCTGTGATCCTCTTGCTTCCAACGGCTGTATTCAATAGGGAGTCAGGACCACGTCCATCATGTCCTGGCCTGGGGCTATGGCACCTAGCACAGTGTCAGGCACTGGGCAGCTGCCACATATGCCTGACCCTGTATAGAATAAAGGCAAGTTAATACACAACCCTTAACAAGTCAAGCCAGGTAGGGTAAAACCTAGCAGAAGGACATGTTAGATCAGAGCACAGCAGGCTGGAAACATGTAACAAGTCTGGTCTGTCGGAGGGGAGGTATGATACTTTTGGTACCTTGCCTAAAAATTTCCCCAAGCAGCATTTCAATAATGAAAGCAAATGAGGTGATTTGATTTCCAAAACTTTGTTTTAAATGCAAACTTTTAACAATAGCTATATACATTAACATATTTTTCAATAACTGTGAAAGAGGGCATACTCTTTCACAAGAAATAGAAATTGTATCAGGTAGTGGAATTTTCAGCATGATAATTCATTAAATTGAGTATCAAATACGTTAATCAGTATGGCTATAAAAGCAGTCAGTTTTTTGTGTTAATTTTAGGCTCATGGAATATTAAGAGACTTTGATTTTTCTTTCTTTCTCTCTTTTTTTTTTCATTCCATCCATTTCTTCTGTATATGTAAAAATATGTTTACATTGCTCTGCTTGAGTAATTGGATTAGGGATCACAAAAGCGACATGATTCAGATTTTTCTACATTTTACATAAAACTAAACAATTCTGAAAATACCAGAACCCCTAGAAGAAACAAAAAGCAGAATGCCTTCAGTTAGATGCCATGCAGTCATCTTTTTTTTGTTGTTGTTATTTCTTAATTTGTAGTTTTCCTAGTTAACTCTGAAACTTCTTCATCAAGGTATTTTGTTACATCCTATGCCCTGTTTTCTAAATTCACAGAAATCCTCAGCAATCTTGGCAGGATATATGTTCTCTTTAATTGCCAGAATTTCTGCAGCAGTGGGAGGAAAGGAGTCTCTTATATCAGCATCAGCCAAAACTGCAGGTCTTCTTTTAATGTGGCCCCCCGGTGACACGATGTGCACACCTCAGCTACGGAGCCAGCACACAAGAGTAGAATGCTGTCCCCAAAATCCATATGACCTGCTTGATCCGTCTTTACAGCACCATTATTAGTTCTGCCCCTGCTAATAATAGAGTTGTAAGGGGTTTTGTTTCCCCTTTTTCTTTATTTAAAAGTTTGCCATGTATTTAGAAATCATTCTCTCTCACTTTTCCTCTCCCGCCCCTCCGGCCCCATGTAATGAAATTGTTAGAGGTGGAACACAGAGTATCTTTACAGAGAAAGAGGCATTTGCTCACTTTGCGATGAAATCAGCCTGGGATCCCCACTTACTGAGAGGTGCAGGGGCCACGCCATCAGCAGCAGCCGCAGGGCATGAAAATGAACCTTATCTCTCTTGGTGCACTTGTTGACTTAGAGGCGGGTCTTCTTCACTGTTTCATCATTGCAGCTGTAATGGTTAAAAACTTAGAGCCGGTTTCCTTTGCGATGGGAAGGCAACAGGGCTTGTCTAAGCAAATATCAAGGAGCATTTGTAAACGGGCAATTAAGAATCGGCCTTCAGCAAAACTCCCAAGGAGCAAACTGCTGTCGAGTGAAAGGATCTCTCATGTCCTGATAGCCACTATCTGATGAACTGTCTCAACTGCAGTTTCATTCTCTGGAAATGTTTTGCTCTTTTCAGGAGTTGAAAATAACATTTGCTCCTGGGTGGCAAGGTAATCGAGTTTTCTGCCGGTGTTTTAAAGCACTACATTTCTGTTTTGTGTGTGTGTGCCTTAGCCGTTCTCTGCTTTGTTAGCAGGTCCTGCGCCCTCAGGTAAATGTGTGCTGGGGGAAGGGCAGGGGAGGGAGAGTTTCGGGATGTGACCAGTAGCTGGTGTCAGTAGCCTGGACCCGTGCTATACCAACTACAACAGTAGCTGTGTTGTTCTGCGCTCCGCAAGGACCTTCTCTCTCCTGTCATCTCTGGGTTCCCAGTGTAGCACCTCAGCTGTCCTCTCCTCGGTATGCTTCAATTTAAGTAAACCTCGTTGGGTTTTCCTGTCCTCTGTTCCAGTTTGGCCTGGGGAATTTCCAGGCGACTGACTCACAAAGCTGACTTTGAAAAAAAAAGATGTTGCCCATGGTGTGAATAGGTAAGAGTGGAGCCTCAAGTATCTGAGCTGGGTGCTAGTCTTTGCCTTTGAAAGGGTTCCTGCAGGCTTCGTCCCAGGAGGGTGAGTGATGGCAGCCCCAGAGAAAGCCAGTGCAGAAGTGGAAACAGAGGGGCCCAGGTCCCCAGAGAGCAGGTGCAGAGAGAGGCGATGGCCAGATGAGATCAGGGTTCAGTTTGCAAGATGACACATGATGGGCACTCTGGAGACTTCCTGGAAGGCTCAGTGTTAAGTTGTGCACAAGAATGGCTAGTGGGCTTCCCAAGGTAATCATGTTAGCCGTTGCCAAAATGAAATTGGATCAGTTGTTATCAGATGACCTGAAAAAAATGTGATTTTCCTTGGAGAAAGAGAAGGTTGGAGAGGGAACACAGAGAGAGCTGTCTATTTGCTATGAAGCACCCAGAAATGTGTAGATATAACGTCAGCCATCTGGTCTACTCTTTAAAGTCCTACATCTAATTTTAGATGTAGCATGTCTGTCACTATAGAAACCTTAAAAATAGTTATTAATCACTGTGGACCAATAACTTTCTGGCCTGAATGTCTGTTTTAACATTATCTTTATTATTAATTTATTTTTATATTCATTTATTTCATAAATATTTATTAAGTTCACCTATGCACTATGCCAGGCACTGTTGTAGATATAAAGCAAATTAGGCCTGGCTACGACCCTGGCTACCATCATCCTAGGTATATGATACTTTATCAACTATGCCAGTACTAAAAACAAAAACAAATGTGCTCACAGTTTTGTCTGCACGCCCTATTTCCAAATAAGCCCAAAGGCAAATTATAGAAGCAGGGCTTAGTATAGTTTATTTTTTGTTGCAACAGCTTTCTTCTTTAGAATAAACTGTAAATGTCCAAAGGCAGTATAATGGAGCACACTGAAGAATTCACAAAAATGTTTTTTTTTGAAAAGTGCTATCAAATTTGCCTGTATCTCTTAAGAAACAAAACACAATCTGGGTTTAGCCAAAGAGCAGAGGTGAAAATATGAATAATAATGACCTGGAAATCGGGATTCAGTGGCTCTACCTTGGAATCCAGTTAAAGGAGCTTATTGAATGTCTTTACTTCTAGGAATCCATTCCGTGGAAATCACATGAAACGTAGTCCCAAATTTATGTGAGACAGGGCGAGTGAGTGCAGTTCATTGTACTTCCACTTGTAATAGTGAAAGTAACATAGAAATGGCTGAGAGAGGCGTATAAATTATAAAGGTTGAAATACTGGGATCACTACAGGGAAGGTTCATCAAAAACTTATAAACGGTGTTACAGAGAAATGTTAAGTAAAACCGAGGAATATAAATAGTCACATATAAATACGTGATTTTTTTTCATAATTGTGTTTTTTATCAAAAGACCACACTGATAGGAGTGGTTATCTCTCAGTGGTAGGTGTAATTAGTTAGCTGTTGCTACACAACCGCCAACCGCAGACACCGTGGTGGGAAACAGTGATAAGCATTTATTTCTTGCCCAAGCATCTGAGTTTTGACTGGAGTTTGGCTAAATTTGGATGGGCTCTGGATCACAGAGAAGGTTCAGGTTTGTTCCAAGCATTTGTTGTTCACACGAAACCAGCGGTGACTACACAGGACGTGTTTCTTCTCACGTGATCGCAAAAGTGTAAGAAAGCGAGACCTACTGTGCAAGCGCATTTCAAGTATCTGCTTTCGTCACGTTCACTGACATCCCGAGAGTGTGAGCAAACTGCATGGCGGCCAAGGCCGGGGTCAAAGGGACCACGGCCGCAGCACACGCGCCCCACCTTGATCAGGCCGTGTCAAGGCTGTGCCTGTGCACAAGCCCTGGAGAGGGATGAAGAGCTGGAACCAGTAGCTTATTCTACCACAGTGGGATTATTTGCTTTAAATTTATTCTTATGCTTCTTTATATACAAATGTTTTATTCTATACAAGTGCAGGAGTAAAAAGATATTTTAAAATATTAGAGACATAGAGATCAATGGAACAA
Organism: Vicugna pacos; assembly: GCF_048564905.1. Classification (NCBI taxonomy): domain Eukaryota; kingdom Metazoa; phylum Chordata; class Mammalia; order Artiodactyla; family Camelidae; genus Vicugna; species Vicugna pacos. Next base: position 44,454,631 of record NC_133003.1, read on the forward strand.
AATTGAAAGTCGAGAAATAAACTCTCACATTTATGGTCATTTGATGTTTTGATAAGGATGCCAAGATAGTTCAATGGGGAGAAAATCAGTCTTTTCAATAAATGGTGTCTTTGCACATGTGAAAGAATGATATTCAACCCTTTCCTCATACCATGTACAAAAATTAACTCCAGAGGGACCAAAGACCTAACCGTGAGCTGAACCTAGAAAATTCTTAGAAGGAAACACCTACGTAAATCTTTGTGACTTTGGATGAGGCAGTGATTCCTTAACTATGACACAGAAAATAGGCAATGAAAGAAAAAAAAGATAAATCGGACTTCAGCAAAATTAAAAGCCTTTGTGCTACAAAGGACAGCAGCAAGAAAGTGAAGAGATGACCCACCGAATGGAAGAAAAAAATTGCAAATCAAATATCTGATAAGGAACTTGTATCCAGAAAAAATAGAAAAGATTCTTACAATTCAACAATGAGAAAAACAACCCAATTTAAAAATGCGTGAAGGATTTGAACAGAAATGTCTCCAGAGTAGGTACCAATAGCCAATATGCACATAAAAAACAGCCCAACATCATGACCTGTCAGAAAAATGCGAATCCAAACCACCATGAAATACTTCACACCCACTAGGAGGCCTAAAATAACAAAGATAGACAAGAACAGTGTTGGTGGGAATGCTGAAACACTGGAAGCCTCATGGACTGTTGGCGGCAATGTAAAATGGTGCAGCCACTTTGGCAAACAGTCTGGTACTTAAAAATGTTAATCGTACAGTTGCTATATGACCCAGCAGTTCCACTGCTAGGCAAATACCCAAGAGAATTGAAAACATACATTTATACAGAAATTTATATGTGACTGTTCGTAGATGCAGTATTCATGATAGCCAGAAAATGAAACAACACAAGTGTCCATCATCTGATGTCTGTATAAAGAATATGTGGTGTATCCATGCAATGGAATAAATAATATTCCAGCACTCCAATAAGCCATACAAAGGCATTAAGTACTTCTGCATGGTGTAACAGGGATGAACCGTGAGAACACGAAGCTAAGTGAAAGAAGCCAGGTCACGAGAGACCACATAGGGTGTAATTCCACTGACAGTAGTGTTGGAATAAGCATATCTATTGAGATAGAAAGTGGATGAGTGGCTGCCTAGGGCTGGATGGGGGGGAATTAGTGCAAAATGGGAAATGACTGCTAATGGGTTCCAGGTTTCTTTTGAGGTAATGAAAATGTTCTAAAATTGATTGGAGTGATGATTGCCAACTCTGTGACTGTACTGAAAACCATAGGTGAATTTTATGACATGTGATTTGTGACTCATAAAACTCTTATTTAAAAAATAGAAAAATGCACTAACAGAATTTAAATAGACTCCCAGGTAGGTGTTAGAACAATTCCAGTACAAATCAGTCTGTGGGTTTACCATGTATGGCTAAAATTAAAAGCATGTGTTTCTTCAGTGAAGAATCTCAGTAACAAGATTTTTCAGTTCTTTACTCAGTGACTAGTTTTACTTTACAATTTTACTTTTTTCCCAGTTTTACTGAGATATCGTTGACATAGTGTATACATTTAAGGTGAACAGCATAATGATTTGATATGAATATATGTTGCAAAATGATTTTGCAGGGACCATTTCTTTGTTCTCAAAGCCAGCTTCAGGAAATCAACTAGAATGAAAAAAAAATAACTAAAAATTAAACTTACTTTATTAATATAAATTAGCGTTCCATTTCAGTCAAGAAGGAACCTTCTGTGTGCTTCAGACTGTCAGTTGCTCTATACACATTGTCATATGAAAACTCTATAAGCCTATTTTACATCTGAATAAACTGAGGCTCAGAGAACTTATTTAGCATGGCTTCCTTGTGGTTCTCTCCAAAGCCACATGGTCCAGGATGTCAAAACTTTAAAACTGCCATAATTATTTAAAAAGAAACAGTATAACAAGTACTTCACTGGAACTAAATATTTTACTAGGTGTTGGTGGGGCAGAGGGAGGAGATTTCTCTTGAGAAGCTTTTAATTATTTCAGACTAAGTCTGACCTCCTTTGGGAAGACCTCTCTGACTCTAGTCCGTGTACCTCCAGTGTATACTCAAGTGTTGCATTTATGTGTCAATTTTATTTTTATACTTTGCTGAATACTATCTTTAGATGTCTGTCTCCCCTGCTAGGTGTGAGGATAGGTCTTAATTGTACCTACCTTGTTTTTTTTTTTTTTTTTTGCCTCCTTCGGAGGATGAAGTGTTAAGGAAGAAAAGGGGGTCTGTGTGATTACAAGGGAAAATTCCATAGGAATTCCTATATTTAAAGGTAAGAAAGGCAGTGGAGAGCATCACAGGGAAGCTGGTTTCTACTCCTCCTGGTTCTGAGGCTGCTGCTGTGACAGAATTTTGAAGGTGATTATTCTCGTCTTTACCCTTGGGCTTCTGTTCTTATAACTATTCCTGGAGTCCCATCTTTTAAAATTAATGACCCAGTATGAAATTTCAGAACAGCTAAAATTGATTTGTCTATTTACCTACCTCTTTTAAATGTAAAATAAAATTGCATTTGGTGTGTAAAATCCCTCAGCACCAATGAAAATGGCCATTCTCTATTTGCTGAGAAATATCTTTATTTGTCCTCTGGGAGATCTTAAACTTTAGTTGGCTTCTATTAAACTTTTATGAGAACAAAACGAGTGAATGACTTTTTCTTCAAACAGGTACTTTTTGTTGTTTCAAAGAAAGAACACATTCTTGAAACAGAACTTGTTCTTTTAAACAAATTACTCAGTGTGGCTTACAAAGAGAAAAAAAAAGAGAGTGGGGCTAATAAAGCATCACCACCACCACTCCAGAATTGCAGAATATTAGAATTTGGACATAATTATGTTTTTATCTGATTTTGTCTAAATATTGCCTCAGATATCTCCCCCAAGGGGCCTAATATGCTATAATTAGAAATTCATATCTTTATGTGAAGCATTATTCTCCCTCCTCTGTTCTATTTTAAAATGCACATGCTCCTGGGAGCAGTGACATATTGTGGAGGGCTTATGCCAAAGAAAGGGCCCTGCAGTGAGGTGCTGGCAGCTGGAACGCAGGACTATGACCTGAAGGGGATCCCTCTGCCATTTAATTGTCCTACCTCTGTTCAGCCATGTATTTTTACCTGAAATCAAATCACCTGCCGAAAACCCAGGAAAGGAAAGAAAAATGGAGTGAAGTATTCGGCATTAAGGTCCATGCAGTGAATGTCCCAGGTTGACCAGTCAGTTGTTTTGTAACATAATAATCCTTGGTGTTCCTGGGCCTTCCCATCCCCTAGTCACTAAAGCACACACTTGGGGGTTGCAGTAGGTGGAGTTATGGTGCCCCCAAGGTGTCCACATCCTGATTCCCAGAACCTGTGAACATGTCACCTTACACTGCAGCTTTGAGTTAGGTGAGGATTGTTCAATGGAAAGATTATCCTGGATTATCAAGGGGGGGCCAATGTCTTTACAAAGGTCTTGTAAGAAGGTGGAAGGAGGCTGAGAGAGGAAAGAAGATATTATACTGGTGGCTTTAAAGATGGAGGGGAAGAACCTTAGAAATTGGAAAAAAACAAACAAAAAAGATGGATTTTTCACAAGAGCCTCTGGAAGGAATTGAGCTCTGTGGACCCATTTCAGACTTCTCACCTCCAGGACCACGGGATAATACATTTACACACCAGGCCCTTCCAACCCATTCTCCATAGTGCATCGTGTGAAAACACAAATGGGTTTATAAAAAGCCTTGTGTAGAAAACCTTTCGTTTCCTTGTATTACCATTAAAAAGAAATCCAAAAGTCTGAGACTAATTAACCTCTCTGTGCCTCAGTTTCCTCTTTGGGAGAATACCTCACTGGGTGTTTGTGGGGATCAATAAGTTAACACAATGTCTGGCACTGTTCTAAGTAAGCACAGTATAGATTGTTAGGTAACCTTATTACTGTGAGTAATCGCACATTTCATTGGCTCATAGTAAGAACTAAACAAACATTTGATGGATGGATGAAAGAGAGAGAGAGAAAGAGAAAAAGAAAAGAAAAAAGAAGAAAGTCTTCCATTCACCACTGCTATAGATACACCATTACTACTCTCCCTAGTTTGCAGAAATGAATTCATTTCAAAGGAGCGCAACTGAAACCGACACGAGTGAAGTTACAACCAGACAATCTGGAGCCAAAGTTTGGCCACTGAGATACATAAACTGGAATCCAAGATCTGCTTCACTGTGAAGAAAGATGGACGCTGTCCCCTCCTGGAGGATTCTGTAACCAGCACTGAAGTTCCATTCCAACCAGCGTGAGTGGGTTTTCAAATGAGCATCAATCACTGTTAAGACCTAAAGTTGGTATATCCAGTAAGTACTGGTACATGTTTCTGAACTGTTCTTATCTCATTTTCTTTTTTTTTATTATCTCATTTTCTTGATATTTGTTTTTAATAATATGTTGCCTTCTAACTGCCGAATACTACTCATGGCTGTGGGGTTTCCAGCGTATGACAGGAAACCTGCCTGACCCTACCAGTACTCTCTGTGTACAACAGTTACTTTGGGGTATATGCCACACACAGAATAATTCGTGAGGGGTTTCTGTGCAGTGAATGTCAGTTCCTTGGCAGGTAAAGTTTTCTGTCCCTTAGGATGGGTCTATATGAAGAGGTAACAGCAGACACCCTGTGTGGAGGAGACAGGACTGTCGTACAGCTTTGGGTATCTTCACTGTACTGGGTCGAGGGGCATTTTATCTACAGAGCTCCCCTCTCTTTAGTTTAAGAGCCTCAAAGTTCTTCATTCTTCCTTTATGTAAATGCTTTAATAATTGAATCCATTTGAATAAGCATTCCTTGAAAGCCTTTTAAAATATATTTAAAAATTTTTTTTGTTCCATTTTTTTTTCCTTTTTGCTAATATATAAAGATAATATTTTGGTCCGGGTTATTAAGATACAATTTATATACATGAAAACTTGACCTTCTTAGTATACTGTTTATCTTTTATACTGTATAACTTTATCAAGATGCAGAACCATTCCGTCATCCCCCAGAATACTCTCATGCACCTTTATAATAAGCCCCTCCATCCACCTCCAGTTCTCACCTGTTTTCTGTCTTCAGAGTTCTGCCTCCTCTAGGAGATCATATAAATAGAATTATTCTTTTTGTAGACTCCTGAGTCTGGCTTTTTTAAATTGAAGTATAGTTGATTTACAATATTTTTAGTTTCTGATGTACAGCATATTTATTCAGTCATACATATATATTTTTCATTTTTTAACATTATAGGTTATTACAAGCTATTGAATATAGTTCCCTGTGCTGAACAGTAGGACCTTGTTTGCGTATTTTATACATAGTTGTTAGTATCTGCAAATCTCACACTCCCAATTTATCCCTCTCCTTTAGTAACCATGTTTGTTTTCTGTGTCTGTGAGTCTGTTTCTGTTTTATAAATAAGTTCATCTGTGCCATTCTTTTCGATTCCACATTTAGCTGATATGCTATGATATTTGTCTTTCTCTACCTGACTTCACTTCACTTGGTATGATAATCTCCAGGTCCATCCATGTTGCTGCAAATGGCATTATTTCATTCTTTTTTATGGTTGAGTAGTATTCCATTGTGTATATATGTATATACACACACTGCAACTTCTTTATCCAGTCATCTGTCGATGGACATTTAGGTTGCTTCTGTGTCTTGGCTAAATAGTGCTGCTATGAATATTGGGGTGGATGTATTTTTTTGAATTAATTTTCCCTCTGGATACATGCTAAGGAATGGGATTGCTGGAACATAGGGTAAGTCTATTTTCAGTTTTTTAGGGACTCTGCATACTGTTTTCCATAATGGCTGCATCAAACTACATTCCCCCAACAGTGTAGAAGGGTTTCCTTTTCTCCACACCCTTTTCAGTGCTTATTGTTTGTGGGCTTTTTAATGATGGCCATTCTGACTGGTGTGAGGTGATACCTCATAGTAGTTTTGATTTGCATTTCTCTGATAATTAGCGATATTAAGCAGCTTTTCTTGTGCGTACAGGTAATTTGTGTATCTTCATTGGAGAAATGTCTGTTTAAATATTCTGTCCATTTCTTGATTGGGTTGTTTTTGTTTTCTGTTAGTAAGTTTTATGACCTGTTTGTATATTCTGGATATTAAGCCCTTGTCAGTTGCATTGTTTGCAAATATTGCCTCCCATTCTGTAGGTTATTCTTTCGTTTTGTTTGTGATTTCCTTTGTTATGCAAAAGCTTGTAAGTTTAATTAAGTCCCATTTGTTTATTTTTGGTTTTATTTCTATTGCCTTGATAGACTGACATAAGAGAACATTGCTACGATTGATGTCAGAGAATGTTTTGCCTATGTTTTCTTTTAGGAAATTTATGATGTCCTATCTTTGGTTTAGATCTTTAAACCATTTTGAGTTTATTTTTGCATATAGTGTGAGAAGTCTGGCTTTCTTGAGTTTCAGATACATTGTATCAGCAGTTAACTCTTTAATGTTGCTGAGTAATATTTCTTTGTATGGAAACACCACACTTAACTTACCCATTCATTTGTTAGAGAAAAGTTGGCTTATTTCCAAATCTGAATGATTATCAGCAAAGCTATGATAACTATTCACATACATTTTTTTTAGTATAAACAGAAGTTTGCATTTCTCTCAGGTAAAGATCTAGGAGTAGGATTGCTGGGTTGTATGGTAAGTTTCTCTGCATCTATCAGAAACTGTCAACAAACTGTTTTCCAAAATGGCTGTAGCAGTTTGCATTCTCACCAGCAGTGTATGAGATTTTCAGTTGATTTGCATCCTCACCAGCACTTGATGTTGTCAGGTTTTCTGATTAAGATATTCTATGGGTATGTAATGGTTTCTCACAGTGATTTTAATTTGCATTTCCCTAATGACTGATGATGTTAGTTTACATATACTTGGTTGCCAACCCTATAACTTATTTTGTTACATCTATTCCTACATTATACTATATATCTATTTTATACATATATATATGTATATATATATACTTTAGCTCCTATTAAAAATCAGAATTTATAACTTTCTGCAGCTACTGTATAAAAATGCAAATAATTTTAATTTATGAACCTTGAATCCTAAGGCCTTGCTAAATTCACTTAATAGTTCTGATGGCTTTGCCAATTTCTGTGATTTCTTTTTTATGCCTTTGATTTCTATTATGTATGCTATTGTATCATCTGAAAACAGACAGTTTTGCTTCCTTCTTAATTATTACATCTTTTATTTCTTTTCTTTTCCTTATTTCCTTTATTCCTTTTATTTCTTTATTTCTTTTCCTTGCCTTATGTTTTAAGGTTTTTTTCTGTCCTTTTTTTTTTTTCCTCTTCAGTGGAGGTAGTGGGGTTTGAACCCATGACCTCGTACATGTACTCTTATCACTGAGCTATATCCACCCTTCTTTCCTTTGCCTTATATTAATGGCTTGAACTATGGTAGAATGTCCAAAAGAAAGTAATAAGGCTGGGCATCCTATATTAGGGGAAAAGTGGCACACAGCACTAGGTATGATATTAGCTGTACAGTTTCTATAGATGCCCTTGTCAGAATGTGGATGTCTTCATTATTTTCAGAGTTTTTATCATGAATGTGTGTTAAATTTAAGTGTTTCTCCTACAACGATTGGGATGACCATACAGTTTTTCTTCTTTAGCCTGTAAATACAGTGAATAATACTGATTGGTTTTCAAATGTTAAATTCACCTTACATTCCTGGAATAAACCCAACTTGCTCTAACTTGCTAGATTCAATTTGCTAATTTTTTTTTTTAAGATATTTGTTTCCGTGTTCTTGTGGCTATTGATCTGTAAATTCTTTTTCAACAAGACCTACTTCAGGTTTGTTATCAGTGCTATGCTGGCCTCAAATGAGAGAAAAGAGTGTTCCCTCCTCTGTTTTTGGAACAAAAATTATGCAAGGTTGGAGTTATTTCTTCCTTAAGTGGTTGATAAATTTGACCATTGAAACCATCTGAACTTGGAATTATCTTTGTGGGAAGTTTGTTGAACAAAGTTCAAGTTATTTAATAGTAAAAGGTTATTCATATTTTAACTTTTTATCCTGTTTCAGTATTGATAAGTTGTATTTTTCAAATAATTGTCCATTTCATCTACAATGTCACATCGGTTGGCATAAAATTGTCCACAGTGTCTCCTACTATCCTGGTAATGCCCCTGTGTCTTTAGTGATAGGCTCTTTACATTTTTCTCTTGGTCAGCCTAGCTAGGAGGGTGTGTGTGTGTGTGTGTGTGTGTGTGTGTGTGTGTGTATTTTCATTGCTCTGTTAAGGCACTGGATTGAATCAGTGCTTTGTCTCTGAATGGCAGCTTGGAAGGCTAGTCCTATGCTTTTCAAAATGGGACCCTTACACCTCTGAAGATAGGCTGGCCCATGGATGGAAGCCACAGAAATACCACAGTACATTAATTTTTCTAGAAAAAGTTTAGGGAAATGAAAATTAAACATTAAAAATTTTAAAAATTAAAACAGACATATGGTACAGATTTTATTTTTTTAAGACATTGGAAAATTTATTGGAAGTTCCCCTTTTAAGAATTTAGGGCTGTCCTTCCCACTCCTTTGCCACTTTCTTCACTCTGCTCTTGAAAAAACGAAAACACCGAGTCAAATACAAGTTCTTCACTTTGCCGCTGCAAAAGCCTCATGACCATGGAGGCCAATGGTTACAAAAACCAGGCGGCAAAAAAGAAAATTATATATATGTATGTATGTGTGTATACATACATACATACACATACACACCCACACAGTAATTTCTACAGACCAGAGGGTTTTAATTCAGAATGAGAGTCTCTAGAACTCTCTGCGTAGGTCTTGTCTTTGTGACTCTGATTCTCAGTATTCTAAAAATTGTGCTCTGTCAAACGGAGATTAGTGTATAGAGTATTAACGAGTCAAGCACGAACCAGGGAGCAGGCGAGAATATAACAAGGTAACATTTACCGAGCACTTCCTCTTTACTAGGGAATAACATGACCTTTAAGTCTGGCAACCCCCGAGATAGTCTCATTTTACAAAGGAAGACTGTGTCACTTGTTCAAGGTTACACAGGTATGCAATGCAGATGCGCGTCTAACCACCTCGGGGCAGACAGAGGTGCGGTGAGATGTAATTAAAATAGATGTACAGACTCTGGTCCCTCGGGTCCCCGCAGGAGAAACGCCCGGCTGCCCAGAGGTGCCGGGAAGCCGCGCTCCAGCAGGTGAGCGCCCGCGGGGAGGCGGGAAGGGCGGAGCGAGCCGGCCCGGCCCCGCCCACGCCCTGCTGCGACTTCCCATTCCCCGCCGACCGACGCGCGTTGGTGACGTCACGGCGCCCGCCGCCCGGAAGTGTGCGCCTCGGCGACCGCACGGCGGATCGGTGAGAGGGCGCGCCGGGGGTGTGCGGGTGCGCGCGGCTAGGAGGGGAAGCGGCGGTGACGCGGGCGTCTGGCTCGCCTGGACCGTGTCTCGGGGAAGTCGGGTGCTGGGGCGGGAGAGGCCTCTTCTGCACTAGGGGACAGAGCCTAACGGGGAGGTCGCGGGGTCCCGACCCTGCCACGTCTCGGCTGACTGCGGCCTGACTGACTGGGCTTCCCCTGGGCGCTTTCCCTTCTTCGAGGCCGGGCCCCTGAGGGTCTCCCTTTTCGGCCCAGCATCTGTCGTGGGGAGCGGCACATGCTATTTCAGGGCCTGGGTCCCCACTGGGTTTTTCTGAGTTGAAGCGGAGGTGGAAGGAAACGCAGTCTCTCCTCTCCAGTGGTCTGGATAAGGGGAACCCGCCCCCTGGTGGGAAACGCCGCTCTGTGAAATCTGCTTTCCAAGTAAAGGAATGGTTCTTCTCTAGTGGTTTCCCCTGGGGGTGGGAGTTACTTGACATTTGTTGCTGCTTCACGGTGGTCCCCCTTATGTGGCAAACGGGATATGATGATGGAGAACGGAAGGCAGGGTGTGAGTGAATGAGATTCAGGAGATGGCATGATGGGGAGAGGGGCGGGTGGTGAATGAGGAAGAATCGGCTGCAAAGACAGGTCCTGGAAAAATATTTTATTGTGCCTAGGAAATAACCCTGGGTCGTAAGTCTCAGGTGCATGTGGGGAAGTTAGTTGATATACACATGTGACTGACGTGTTCTCGAGGGGACCAGGTGTTCCTGCGAGTCTTTTGAGTTACATTTTCTGGAACCACTGTTCTTTGCAGCCCTTGACCCTTCACACTTTAACTGGAGCCCGACTGTCAGGAGAGCATCCTAACCGTCAAATGCCATATGCCAGTGTAGCCGTAAGTGCTTCAGGAGGACAAAACCAGATAACTACAGCCATAGATCGAGTTGTAACTCTCCCTCACGTTGTCAGTTTTTCATTTGAACAGGAGACGAATATCTCTCAGTTGATGAATAAAACTGCAGCATATCCCTCTGTTGTCCTTCACTTTTCAGTTTCATTAGGGGTATGCATGCGTTTCTTGTAGATGTGGGGCTGGTGACTTTCTCCCCAGATGCTGAGGTGCCTGGATCCCTGGCGCAGGCCATTACTGAGCTGCAGTTGGAGTAGACTGTGCCTTCTGAAGCAGCATCTGTTTACCATGAAGTTGCAGTCTCCAGAATTCCAGTCACTTTTCACAGAAGGATTGAAGAGTCTGACAGGTGAGAGATGAGGATGCCTTATCTTGCTTTGGAAGCCTGTAGAGATGGAGAGGCAGAGGGTTACTGTTTTTCAGTTGCCATTCACAGGTTTTTGTTGTTGAGCTAATGAAAAATGACGGCAGTAAATGGCACAACCTGCTTGTGTGTTATCCCAGGTACTTTACCGCATCACAGATTCGGGCCTTCTAACTTAATGAGTATGTACATTTTCTCTTGTTTCATGGATGATGGAACAGAGGCTTAGGAATGTGAAATACTTCACCAACATTTTTAGCACTGGGGAGCTGGGTTTATGAACTTGTCCAGTCTGTTTTGAGAACCCAGCTTGTAACCACTAAGCTGTATTTCCTCCCCAGTGTAAGTGCTTTCTTGGGGTTCTGAAGGCAGAAGGGAATGGGAGTCGCCTCCATTTGTGCACGGGCAAAGGTTGCCTGGAAGGAACGCAGGGGTGGCTTTAGCCAAGTGCGAGATGGCAGGAGCTTCATCGTACTTGCCGCAGCTTGCACCAGGTGCTGGTCCTCAGTATCAGCTCCTGCCGTTGCAGTGCGTGCAGCTGTGTTTCGTAGCCTGTGGGACTTGAGTCGCGCTTTCAGAACTATATCCAGGTGTGTGTATGTGGAAACATGCTCGAAACAGTTGGTTTGCAACCCTGGCTTTCTATTAGATTCACCTGGGGGGCTTTTAAAATGTACAGATGCTGGGCTCTCTAGGGAGAGATGGGCATTTATAAATTTTCATAAAAAGTCTACTTCATTAATTCTGATGTCTGGAAGATGGAGGAACCATTGCTTTAAAATGCTTTTCCTTGTGTTAGCTTATTCGTGAAGCTACTTTTCTGTTCTTGAAATTAGGTGATTTTTTTAGGTGCATGTCAGAGGTAAATGGTCCAGAGCTTGGAGATTCTTAAAGGATCTTCACGTGGTCTTAAAGTACAAGACCTAAAGCTGTGATTTTTAATTAGAGTGAAAAATGCCAGAAACTCACAGACCAGTAGAGATAAGAGTCACATATGCCATGTAAACTTTTACTGGTAACCATGTTGAAAAGGTAAAGAGAAATGAGTGAAATTAATTTTGATAGCCATTTTTAGTACATCATCTCATTTAATTCAGTATATCTACAATACCTTCCTTTTAATGTCAAATTTGTGTAAAAGTTACTGTGTGAGATTTTTCTCATTCTTGTTGGTCTTTGATATCCTTTGTTTAGCACATAGAGTATCTTAATTCAGCCTTGCCACTTTTCAAGTGCTCAGTAACCACGTGTTTGAACAGCCCAACTCTGCACGTTTAACACTGTCTGGCTTTTCAGTCCTTATAGCTGGTTTGCCATGTGTAAAATTAGTTTCCTGTAAACAAGACTTCGGGAGGTTAGGATGGTGTATTACGCTCACACTGGGTTTTATAATATGGCAGTTTATTTCATATAATTTAGTGGTCCTTTTGCCTGAGGACAACCCTCTAATGCTGGTGGCACATGAAATTATTTGTTCATTCTACATGTGCGACTGAAGTTCCAAACATGATTTTTGCGCAAGTTACATGGTGAGCGGACAAGCTGGGGCTGCTTTGGCCACTTGGCTGTGGTCCCTGCTCGCTGCTGGAGCTGGTGCTCAGTGGTTCACTGTCACCTGCTTAGGTGTGATGTCAGAAAGTCGTTTGAACATTTGGGACCATAGGAACAGCTGCTCACTTTTGAAGTCTGGCAGTTCCTGGAAACGCTGAAGAACAGATGGTTTGTTTTCTGGTAATAAGAGTCGCGTCACGTGACGGTCTTCCTGCTAACACTTGCCGCTCCCTATCCAACCCCACGGCCTCCAACGCTCCGAAGTCAAAATTCTAAAGGGAAGAAGTTAATGAAAATGTCAGAAATAACTGAAAATTAAGATAAAATTTAAAAGCTAGGAGACAGTTAAAAAAGTTTCCTGAGACATCATGGCCTTTTGGATTGCCAATCAGAATAATGAATAATAGCTTACTGTCAGGTGGGGTAGTTGAGGCAAATTAGCACCATTTGGAACGATGAGCTTCTGCATTGCTTGAGTCTGCAGCTTAAATTTACAATTAAATTTAGTTGCATCAGGTGTTATTTTCACTTGAGTATGTATGTAGTTTACAAAAATTGTTGAAATGTGTCCATGTTTCTGTAAGATTGAAGATGTCAGTAATTGAGGAAGAAAGGGGTCTATGTAAGCTTGATAATCCCTACTGTCTTAGGTCAGTATAAAGTCATGCCTGTCCTATAGTTTTCCTGACTGCTCTCCCACACAGGCACAGACACACGCCTTCACATGCCTTTCTCAATTACATCAAAATGTTGGAATCGTGAGGTTTTTTGGATGTAGTTATCCATGTCCATAGGGCTAATCAACATGATGAATAGATTGCCTTGAGTTCTGGGTCTTTTTTTTTTTTTTTTTTACTGTAATGTAGTTAATTTATTGGCTGACTTTGAATGACAATTTTATTTTCATGGAGCCAACATGAGAATTTTAAAATAATGGTTAATCTTTGTGTTCAGCCTTGACCTTTATCCTGTTAAAGTAGGTCCCAGTGAAAGTAAAACGTGCCCACTTTTTGCCTTCGAAAATAGTTTCTTATATACTGTTTGAATTTGAAGGACGGAAACCTTTTCTAAGAAGTACACTTTCCAATGAAGCCACTTTGGGTTTTTAAGCTAGGGTATCTCAGTTGTCCACTGTGAGCCAAGTTGGTATAGAGATGAGTCAGATAGGTTTTTGACCCTGCGAAGTGGGGAGGCAAAGACATAAACAGGTCACTTTCATATAGTGAATGCCCACAGAGATAGGCTGCCCTGGTAGCTTAGATGGGATTCACTCTACTCCGCCATCAGGAAAGGCTTTCTGAGCTGAGTCACAAGAGATGAACAAGGGTGAGTTAGGCCATGTTTTCCCCACTGTGTGACCTGTTAGTGGATCATAAAGTCAACATAGAGGTCATGACCAGCATTAAAAGACAGAGGAAAAGAGATAAAGAATAGAACAGATTAGATTGCATGACGTGTGTAGTAAAGGAAAGTATCTCATGAAACTCTTGTTTACCTCTAAGTCTCATGAAAATTTTGGAGTAACAGATGATTTCTGTATATTATTTTAAGGGACCATGGGCCCCATATTAAGGAATCAGTGGGGCTTGATTGGGAATGTAGAGTTAAAGGGATATGAACACTTCCTCTTGGAGAGGGCTTATGGAAGTGGCATCCTTGCAGGAGAGCCTTTAGTTCAGGCAGGAAGGTGGAGGGAACGTTTGTGATCTTCTTAGCAGATCATTTAGGGAGTCTGCAGAGGTTTGTAGCTGGAAGGCTTAGGCAGACTAGGGAGAGGAGGAGGATGACAAGGAGCATGGAGATTGGATAGGGCGGAGGGTGACATTCTGGATTGTGATCAGGGATGCTGGAACTGTGGTGTGTTTAGCCAAATGCTCAGGTCAGTGCCCTCCTGCCAGAGACCACCAGGAGCACAGCTTGCAACGAGGCGAACGCTGACCACGCAGGACCCTGTGGTCTCTCAGTAAAAGGGTTTTAGAAAAGACTTCTTGTAGGATTGGGGCTTGTACCATGTGGTTTGGGGGCAAGTTTAAGAAGTGGGATCTTGCTGTGGGTTACGTGGTGTCAGGAAGCAGGGATTCATCTCTGACTGCGCGTCTTAATAATTCCTACCTGAAAGATGGGAACACAGTAGGAGGCTAAAACTGCCTAGTCATCAGGGAATAGTCGCCCATATTAACTGTTACAGTGCTGGTGTCTCATCTGTGTTCAGACACAGTATTAAGTTGTCTTGGTCCGTCATGGTCACAGCTTGACTTTATATGATGTGGATGTTCTCTGGCGTCGGTTACCTTCACCGGAGAACACCAGGCCTGACTGTGAGTGCGAATGCAAGTCGTCGCAGCACAAGGCTTAGCTGCTTGTATGGGGCCGCTTCCTGGACATCAGTCTCACTAGGTTCCCTGTGGTGTCCCTTAGTCGTGGATAGTTGTGGTGGACTCTGCCTTGTCTGCCAAACCAGGAGTTAGCTCTGGGTCTCCTGCTCAAGGGCCTCACAGGAGTTCCAGCCCTTTGGCTTTTCTAGAGCAGGGCTATGAGTTGGTTTTTAAAATGTTTTAGTGGTTTTTTTTTAATTTATTGAAGTATAATCAGTTTACAGTGTGTCAATTTCTGGTCTACAGTACAGTGCTTTAGTCATATAGGAACATACGTTTATTTGTTTTCATATTCCTTTTCACATAAGTTATTACAAGATACTGAATTTAGTTCCCTGTGCTGTACAGTATAAACTTGTTGTTTATCTGTTTTATATATATTAGTATCTGCAAATCTCGAATTCCCAATTTATCCCTTCCCACCCCCTTCCCCCCTGGCAACCATAAGTTTATTTTCTATGTCTGTGAATCTGTTTCTGTTTTGTAAATAAGTTTAATTAGGTCTCGTTTGTTAATTTTTGCTTTTATTTCTATTGCCTGAGTAGACTGCCCTAGGAGAACATTGCTAAGATTTATGTCAGAGTGTTTTGCCTATGTTTTCTTCTAGGAGATTTAATCGTGACTTGATAAACTCAAAATGGTTGAAAGACTTAAGTGTGTTTTTATGTATGGTATGAAGGAGTGTTCTAACTTCATTGATTTACATGCTGCTGTCCAGTTTTCCCACACCCCTTGCTGAAAAGACTGTCTTTTCTCCATTGTATATTCTTGCCTTCTTTGTCAAAGACTAATTGACCGTTGGTATGTGGGTTTATTTCTGGGCTCTCTATTCTATTCCATTGATCCATATGTCTATTTTTATGCCAATACCACGCTGTTTTATTACTGTAGCTCTGTAATACTGTCTGAAGTCTGGGAGCGTTATTCCTCCAGCTTCGTTCTTTTTTTTCAATATTGCTTTGGCAATTCTGGGTCTTTTGTGTTTCCATATAAATCTTAGGATCATTTGTTTCAGTTCTTTAAAAAAAAATGTCCTGGGTAATTTGATAGAGATCACAGTAAGTCTGTAGATTGCCTAGGGCAGTATGGCCGTTTTAATAATGTTGATTCTTCCAATCCAAGAGCATGAGATATCTTTCCATTTCTTTAAGTTTTTAATTTTTTTATCAGTGTTTTGTAGTTCTCCATGTGTAAGTCTTTCACCTCCTTGGTCAGATTTATTCCTAAGTATTTTATTGTTTTGGTTGCAATTTTAAAAGGGATTGTTTCTTTACTTTCTTTTCCTATTGATTAATTGTTAGTGTAAAGAAATGCAACTGATTTTTGTACATTAATCTTGTATCCTGCTACCTTGCCGAATTCTTTTTTTAGCTCTAGTTGTATTTTTGTGGTGCTTTTAGGGTTTTCTATATATAGTATCACGTTATCTGCATATAGTGACAATTTTACCTCTTCTTTTCCAATTTGGATCCCTTTTATTTCTTTTTCTTGCTTGATTGCTGTGGCTAGGACTTCCAAGACTGTGTTGAATAGAAGTGATGAGAGTGGGCAACCTTGTCTTGTTCCAGATTTTAGTGGGAAGTTTTTCAGTTTTTCACCGTTGAGTATTATGCTAGCTGTAGGTTTTTCATAAGTAGCTTTTATTATGTTGATGTATGTTCCCTCTATACCCACTTTGGTGAGAGTTTTTATTGTAAATAGGTGTTGAATTTTATCAAATGCTTTTTCTACATCTATTGAGATGATCATGTGGTTTTTGTCCTTTCTGTTGTGGATATGGTGTATCACGTTGATTGATTTGCATGTGTTGAACTATCCTTGTGTCCCTAGGATAAATCCAACTTGATCATGGTGTATGATCTTTTTTATGTACTGTTGGATGCTGTTTGCTAATAATTTGTTGAGGATTTTTGCATCTATGTTCATCAGTGATACTGGCCCATAATTTTCTTTTTTGGTAATGTCTTCTTTGCCTGGGTTTTGGTATCAGGGTGATGGTGGCTTCATAGAATGAGTTTGGGAGTATTCCCTCCTTTTCAGTCTTTTGGAGGAGTTTGAGAAGGACCAGTATGAGTTCTTTGTTTGGTAGAATTCCCCAGTGAAGCCATCTAGTCGTGGACTTTTGTTTTCAGGGAGGTTTTCTGCTGTAAATTCTATTTCATTTCTAGTGATCACTCTGTTCAAGCGGTCAATTTCTTCTTGATTCAGTCTTAGTGGACTGTATGTTTCCAGAAATTTGTCCATTTCTTCTAGGTTATCCAGTTTGTTTCCATATAGTTCATAGTTTTCTCTTATGATATTTTGTATTTCTGTGATATTGATTATAATTTCTCCATTTTCCTTTCGTATTTTGTTTATTTGTGTTCTCTCTCTTTTCTTCTTGGTGAGCCTGGCCAGAGGTTTGTCAATTTTATTTACTGTTTCAAAAAACCAGCTCTTGGTTTGATTGAGTTTTTTCTGTTTTTTTTTAATCTCTATGTTAATTTATTTCCTCCTTGATCTTTATTATTTCCTTCCTTCTGCTGACTTTTGGTTTTGTTTGCTCTTCTTTTTCTAATTCTTTTAGATGGTAGGTTAGATTGTTTATTTGAGATTGTTCTTATTTTTTGAGGAAGGCCTGTATCGCCATGAGCTTCCCTCTTAGGACGGCTTTTGCTGCATCCCATAGAGTTTGTGTGTTTGTATTTTCATTGTCATTTGTCTCAGTGTTTTAAAATTTCTTCTTTGATTTCATCATTGACCCACTGGTTTTTTAGTAGCATGTTGTTTAATCTCCATGCTGTCATTTTTTTCTCCTTTGGTTTTCTGTGGTTGATTTCTAGTTTCATGGCATTGTGGTCAGAAAAAAGATGCTTGAAATAATTTCTATCCTGTTAAATTTGTTGAGCCTTCTTTTGTGTCTGAGTATGTGGTCTATCCTAGAGAATATTCCATGCACACTTGAGAAGAATGTATATTCTGTGTTTTGGGAATGTAATGTCTTAAAAATATCAACCAAGTCCAACTGTTCTATTGTGTCATTTAATATCTCCATTGCCTTCCTGATTTTCTGTCTGGAAGACCTGTCCAGTGATGTTAGTGGGGTGTTAAAATCTCCTACTATTAATGTATTCCCATCAATTTCTCCCTTTATGTCTGTTAGTATTTGTTTTATATATTTAGGTGTTCCTATATTGGGTTCATACATGTTAACAAGTGTAGTATCGTCATCATGTGTTGCTCCTTTGATCATTATATAGTGTCCTCCTTTATCTCTCTTTATGGCCTTTGTTTTAAAGTCTATTTTGTCTGACATGGGTATTGCTACTCTTACTTTCTTGTCATTTTCATTTGCATGAAATACCTTTTTCCATCCTCTCACTTTCAATCTATGTGGGTCCTTCACTCTAAAGTCAGTCTCTTGTAGGCTTTTGATTTGTTATCCAATCTGCTACTCTTATCTGTGTGTTCTGATTAGAGCGTTTAGTCCATTGGCATTTACAGTAATTATTGATAGTTGTGTGTTTATTGCCATTTTGAATTTTGTTTTCCAGTTTTGGTATTTCTTCTTTGGTCCTTTCTTTTCCTTTTTGTTTTTCTTCTTGTGGTTTGGTAGTTTTCTTTTTATTTTTTGTGACTCTTGTTTATCTTGCCACTCCCTTCTGGCTAGCAGTGCTTCTGTAGAGAAATCAGCTGGAAGCCTTATGGGGGTTCCCTTATAACTAACTCTTTTTGACTTGCTGCCTTTAGAATCATTTATTTACCTTTAACTTTGGCCATCTTAATTATAATATGTCTTGGTGTAGGTCTGTTTGGGTTCTTGTTTGGGACCCTCTGTGCCTCCTGTACTTGGATATCTGTTTCCTTCTTTAGGTCTAACCTCCCATTTCTAAAGTATACACATAATCCTGGAGAAAGAAAACATAATTATTTGCTTTACTTTTTGGTAATAGTTCAGAGTTACATTGAAGCATTGTGGGATTCCATATGGTCTTCTGAATGAACCTCAGAAAAGTTCTGTAAGTTCCCTGCTTCTCACGGACGTTAGGGGCGCTCTGTTGCAGACAGGTCACTGCACTGCTGTGGCCACGTTCCCCTGATGGCGAGGGGCTCAGCGCGGTAACCTCTGTTGTCTCTTGTTAACAGACGGAAAAACCTGTACTGTTGTGATTCTTAAAAGAAACACACTGAAATAAAAAATGTTCTTTTTCATCTCAGAATTATTTGTCAAAGAAAAGCATGAATTGAGAATAGCAGGAGGAGCAGTAAGGGATTTATTAAGTGGAGTAAAGCCTCAGGATGTGGATTTCGCTACCACCGCTACCCCTGCTCAGATGAAGGAGCTGTTCCAGGCGGCCGGTGTTCGCATGATCAACAACAAAGGAGAAAAACATGGGACGATCACCGCCAGGGTGAGTCACACGTGCGACAGCAACTGCCTTGCCTTTTTGGGTAATTTTTAAAATTTAGATAAATTTCTGGTTTTTGAAAAGCAAATAGCAAAAAGCCTAATAAAAAAAAGTCAGTCTTCTCTACTCCTCTGTTAAATCCGGGGTCCTCCTTTGTTGCAGCCCCTTCCACCCAGTGTTACTTACCTTTCCCTCCACGTTTCTGAAAAAGACCTTTCTGTGCTTCAGTGTTTTGTTTTTTAAGTGACGTACAATCAGTTACAACATGTCAGTTGCTGGTGTACAGCACAGTGTCCCAGCCATGCATATACAAACCGATGTTCGTTTTCATATTCTTTTTCATTAAAGTTTTTTGGTTTTTAATTTGCCAGTCTTCAGATGTGATTTATCGGCGTCCTACAGGGAGGGTGGTTTAGGCTTCTCCCCCACCCCCCATCAAGCTCGTGTGCTGAGCCTTCCCTTGTCTTCTCCACATATTCACGCCACACTTGTCAGTTCAGTGAGTCCATCCTGTCGTGTGTGCTGACGGCATCCCGTGCGTCCCCGGCTTTGGCTTTTCCCTGCGGTTAGTAGCGTGTCCCTTTTACACAGCTCTCTGCGCGCCGCTCAGTTACCTCGGGCCCTGGGTCACAGGTCTGCCCCCTGCCCCCGGCCTTCACTACGTCATGTGTCACTTCCTGTTTTGGAGCCATGTCTCCTGTGCAGTCTCTTCTCCCATCCCCACGATCTGGGCTGGCTCCCTGCTCTCATCCTAGGAACTTCCTTGGCCGCTGCCTCCTCAGACCTCCCGGGTCCTGATACCACATGGTATTCTGTCTGTGTCTGTGTCATCATTTTAAGTCTGAAGCCTGGGAGAGCTTTTCATGTAGGAAAATAATTTTACCTTCTCACTGACCTGATGGTTTGGTTGGCTCTGGAACTCAAGGCTGGGAAGAACTCTCAGGCAGAAATGTGAAGGCTGTGTTTTTCTGCCTTCCAGAGAGACCACCGAGAAGTCTGAGCTCATTCAGGTTCCATCTCTGTTTGGGACCTGATTTCTTTCCCCGCTTCGGGAGGCCTCTCTCGTCTTTTCACCTCTGGTAATTTTAATTTCAAGGTGATGTGCCCTGGCTTGGACGAGTGTTCTTGTTCATTGTGTGGGGCAGTGGTGGGCCCGCTCGTATTCCTCTCATGACTCCATCCCTTATTCAGTGTCTTCTCCTTTGGAAACGCCTGTGATGTGGGATGTTGGACCACGGGGACAGATCTCCTAGCTTTTCTTTTGTCTACCAGTTTATATTCTCTTTTATTTCTCTGAGAGTGCCTTGACTTGGTCATCCAACTTTTCTATTGTAGTCGCAACTTTTGCTGTCTATGAAATTTTCAAGAGATCTTTCTTAGAATATTTCTTTTGAAAGCTTCCTGTTGTTGTTTCAAATGCAGTGTCTTCCCTTATTTCCTGTAGGGTAGCAATTAGTTGTTTGACAGTGTCTTCGTTCCTTCTGAGCTTTTTCTGTCTGTTGGCTTTCCTTAAATGTGGGTGTTTTTGGCTCTTTATGTTTGAGTGGTTTTCTGGTGTCTGCAAAATGACTTGAGAGCTTTCCTGTCATTTGCTGGGAAGTGTCCCCCTGTTAGTTGTGGGACCACCAGTGTCAGTATCAGTAGGGCTTTGATGAGGGGGAGTCAGAGGAATCCTCCAGTGTTACCCAGGTTAGAATAAGCCTCGTTATTGGCATTTTGAAAACCAAGTAGGGAAAAGGGTGTGAGGTTGTGTTGGTTTTCCTTCACTGTGTTTCTTCCTCTGTGAATCCTTTGCTCAATGGTATATATTCTGTAAAGTGACATTCAGCTCTTTGCAAACTGGAGCTATTAAAATATCTCAAACAGTAGCCTGATTTGAAATGAAAGAACCAGAATACACTCTTTTAAGGGCTCTTCCCTTTGCCACGTCATTTGTCAGAGTTGCCATTTCTGTATGTCAGACTCATCTTTTTAAAATTAAGACAGACTTTCAGTTTAAAAAAATCGTTCGGTTCTACCTTTGAACATTGTGAATGTCTTGCTTTTTCACGGTGCAAGAGCACTAGTTGCTGCTGAAAAGAACCAAGATACACCTGTCAGGACACGTGTATTTGTTTCAGTCCTTCCGGTGATACTAAAAACTAATTTTGAAAAAACTTATGTTTAATTACAGCTTCATGAAGAGAATTTTGAAATTACCACATTACGGATAGATGTTACCACCGATGGAAGACATGCCGAGGTCGAGTTCACAACCGACTGGCAGAAGGATGCTGAACGCAGAGATCTCACCATAAATTCTATGTTTTTAGGTAATGTATGCAGATAAGATAATGCTGTAATTCAGTCAGTCCGAATGCCTTCTTGTCAAGTGCAGCCTGCATTCGGGAAATGTTCACCTGGAGAGCTTGCACTGGTTTCTTCTAAGAGACAGTTAGCTTATTGGCTCAGAGGTGACTGGAGCCGAGACCCCGGATCCGTCCGAACCCACCGCTCCAGCCGGAGTCAGGGCGCTGGTGCTGCCTCCCACTGTCGGGCTGATGTGGGGAGTAAGGGAGTCATCGTGAACCCGGGAGCAGTGCCTGGCGCGTGGGCACCCGCCCCCGTCCGTGTTAACTTAGCACTCGCGTCTGAAGCCCTTGGCGCTCCGGGTGGGACGCGTGCGCACGTTCCCACGCGCCGCGCGCTCCTGGCGGTGACGCCGCCGTGGCTGCTGCCGGCGGCCCCGCGCGCCTGGACTCGGCTTCGGGTTCTCGCGGGGCGCCGCACCGGAGGAGTCGCCGACCCTCAGTCAGAGCTGGCGTGTGAGGGGGACCTGTGACCCTGGCCGCTGAGCTGCCGTTCGCGAGCGCGGTGAGACTCTAACGGGGGTGGCTGTGCGTCAGGTTAGGGTCTGGCTGCACAACTGGAGCTTTTTTTTCGGAGTTAAAACTTTCGATAAGCTCTTCAGATTTAAGGCTTTGGATTAGGAAAGGGAGATAAAGCGCCCACTCTGCTTTGTGGCGCAGTAATAGAGGATGAGGTGACAGGATTCGCTTCATGGGCTGGAGAAGAGGGGAGCAGGCCGAGGTGGGGGCGCTGGCCGGGAAAGCCAAGTCACGTTCCTGGAGCGCGTGGGGTTCCAGGCACCTCAGCGGTCGCTTGATACACTTTATCTCATTTAATTCTCAGAAAACCTTCGTAAAGTGGTATTAAACTCATCTGATAGATGAACAAACAGACTCAGAAGTGTTAAGTGATTGAGCTCCAGTCACAGAGAGCCTTGATCCGAGCCTGTTCCCAGAGCTTAGGTGGTTTATGACCAGAGGGAGCCCCGTTGGTGGCATGTTTTCTCTCCATTATGGGGTCAAACTCCGGGTGTTAATTTCTTCTTCCATCATTTTTACTTGGAGTCAAGTGCTCCAGCTAATGCAGGGTACAAAAACTCACATCTATCTTCTCATAAGCAGACTCAAAGAGAGAAACTAGTATTCATTTTTAAGATGCTATTTTATAAAAATAAAAGCTGTTCTTATTGATACTAGTTTTTTTTTTTTTTTTAAACATTTGCTGAATCCTTATAATGTGCCAGGCACCGTTCTAAGCACTTCACAGAAACGTAACCTTCCCAACAACCCTCTGAAACAGGTTCTGGTGTTTAACCCACAATATTTTGCTCCAAGTCCTGCAGCTGGTAAGCTGCAGAATTAGGATTCCAGCTTAGGCAGCCTAGTTCCAGACGTTAACGTCCTTAACCACTTATGCTTGGCAACTCAACTGTATGTCTGATTTTGATTCTTCATCTTTTAAAAGATGATGCTCTGGCAAAACAAAGTACACGCCGATATAACTCACTAGCCCTGAGCTTTACCCCGTTTTCTTGTCTAGACTTTTCTTCCAGCCTTCATGGATAGAGCCTTCGTCTTTCCTGGGGGTGATGGTTTCTCTGCTTCTCAAACCCTGATTGTCCCTGTTGTCCTATCCTGTGTTTTTTTCCTCCAGATATTAATGTTTCCTTGAAAAAGAGCTTATTACTTCCACATTCCCCAGGGGATTAGAGTCTCTTCATTAAGAGAAATAACAGTAAGAGACAGACTACATCTGTGTTCTACTTTGTAATCACGTTTTTGTCTGTTTATCTCCCTGTATGTTTTAATTTTCTGTTACTTCCTTTTGAATCTGGAGCCTTATAAATTGGCTCTAGTGCCAAAATGCCATATAAACAAAAATAGCTTGGCATGTGTTAGGCCTGAGCTTACCAGTATGGCTGGGTTTGGGATAATCAGAGCGCATTCAAGTTCAAGAGAATTAAAATGACAAGTGGTGGTTGTTCGTAAGTAGTGGCAGTGCCTCCTTTCTGTGAGGCCGCAGGGGATGAGGTCTCGCTCAGGATCGCAGCGCTCCCATATGGATGGCTGAATGGTATCTGTGTCTTTGTTCTTTTTCCTTCTTGGTCCTTAGGTTGACCATGTGTCCCAGCTCTCCTGGAACTGAGATTTCTGAGACATGGGATTTTCAGTTTTAAAAGCAAGGGAAGTCCTGGGAGACGGGGATGAATCGGTCACTGTACTGATACCTGAGGTTTTATGTGCCTTATGTTAAAATCATTAGTCTTTTTCCTTTTGTTCAACATATGAGAGAGCATGTTGTGGTAGATAGAAATTTGTTTGTATTTTGAATGGATATTCGGTTCACGTGGTCCAAGTTTCACAAAGTTTAAAGGGCTGCATGGTGAAGTCTCCTGATCAGATGCATCACAGCCCTGCTAAGACTAGATTCGAATTTGTGTCTTTGCCAGTGTGATACGTGTCTGAAAAATGGCACCTCATAAATTTGCATTTTGTATGACTGAGGTTGAAAATCATGTTTAAAGAGATTTTAAAAAAATATTTCCTGTATATATTTTTAGCTCACTTTTCTCTTCGTATGGTCTTTGTATTAAAGAGGCTTTTATGTATTATCAAAATTAGCCATTAGTCTCCATGATATCGACTTAACTGTGTTTTCCCAGCACGTCACCTGTCCTGTTTCACATTGTGGTGATTTTTTGCTGTGCAGGCATATTTGATCTTTTATGTAGTTGAATTTATTAATAATTTCTTCAAAGGCTCTGATGTTGTGTTTTATTGTTTTGGTAATTGTATTTTAAAAGTCTTCCCTATTTCCGGATTATAAAAACTTCTCCTGTGGTTTTTTATTATTTTTACTACTTGCTTAATTTTTCCAGAGAATTTTCACTATTTATTTTTTCCAGTTTGTTTTGGCTGTACTTGTTTATTTTCCATTATTAACTTGAAAATCAGCTTGTTTGATGTCCTGTTGTCTCTGCCCACTACGTACTGACACATATCTTGTTTATTGAGTGTATTATCTTTTATCTCCTGTTATAAATGCAGCCTTTTATTCCACTGTGTCCCCAGTTCGATAGTGGATACAGATGAATGCTCTTCATGCCTGTATTTCAACTTTATAACTCTTCACTTTGGTTAATTTTGATGTTTTGATTTTATTGTAATGTTTGAGATAGTTCGTAGCTGATTTTCTTATGTTTTCCGATTTTTTTCCCCAGTGTCTTTTAATTTTTTAAATTGGGGTATAACTGAACTACAACGTCATTGGTTTCAGGTAGACCATGTAATGATTTGCTATTTGGATATACTGAGAAGTGACCAGCACAGTAAGGCTAGTTACCGTCTGGCACCATACCTACTTACAGACTTGTTTCCCCCTTGGGATGAGAACTTTTAAGATCTACTGTCTTTATCATTTTTCAGATACATGATGTAGCACTTCTAATTAAAGGCACCATGCTGTACATTAATTACCTCCTCTTGGCTTATTTACTTCATATAGTAGGAGTTTGTGCCTTTTGACTCTGTTCACCCATTGTATCCACCCCCTGGCCTTGGCCTCTGGCGACCAGCAGTCTGTTCTGTCTGTGAGCTTGCTTTTGTTTTTGTGGGGTTTTGTTAGAGTCCACATACAAATGAGATCATATGGTATTTATCTTTCTCTGTCTGGCTTATTTCACTTAGCATAACGCCCTCAAGATCCATCCACGTTGTCGCAAATGGCAAGATTTCATTCTTTTTTATGGCTGAATGATGATCAATTGTGTATATACCTTTGTTTTCCAATTCTTATTTGCTAGTAAGTGATTTTTTCCCCCTCTTATTTAATTAATAGGTTTTGATGGTACTTTGTTCGACTACTTTAATGGTTATGAAGATTTGAAAAATAAGAAAGTTAGATTTGTTGGACAAGCTAAACAGAGGATACAAGAAGATTATCTTCGAATTTTAAGGTATTTTAGGTAAGGATTTTTATAAATTACATTAATGATCCACTTTTGAGTATTATCACCAGAGCACAGTTCTGATCGTTTGAAGTGTACACAGCGGTGACATCCGAACTGTCTGTCTCCGAGAGACAGGGAACTATGACTTACTCCGAGGGAGATGATACTTCATGCTTTCATCCCCCAAAACATATATACATTTTTGGCTCCTTTGTGTGATGGTCTTTTATATAATTCAGCTTTTTTTTAAAGTGTTCATTTGTCTTTTGGACTGAGTATCTTCTGTACCGATCACTCATTACACAGGTGTTGAGTGCTTACCACAAGCCAACCACTGTGCCAGGTTCTTTGAGGACAGAGTAGTGACTGAACGTTTGCCTCCATATGGCTTAAGTTTCAGGTGGTCATAGGAAATCTGTTAGATGAACTTGGTAGGTATGAAATGCATTTGGATGGTTTTCTGGAGCAATGATTTTTAAATTCAGAACTCTAACCTTTTTAGAACCAGTTGTAACCAGTTTGTGTCTAATAATACTAACTTTTCACCAGTTGGGATCACTCTCACAATGTTCTGTGATAGATTCTATATATTTTGTCAATAAACGCTATTCCTTCAGACTTGAGTATTTTTAAGTCTTTCTTTACAAATAACACAGACAGAGGCTCAGACATAGTCATGTAGCCATTTAATTTGTCACTAATGAACTGCATTTTAAAGATACTAGTGTTGAGAATGGGTGGACTTTAATGCTTGCAAGAAATACACTCCCGTGTCTGCAGCAAGATTTGTTTTTATTAAAAAGTATTGATGTGTACAGACAGGCAACTTTTGAGGGATTAAGACTACTCCGTGATGGCATTTCAGCCTTGTTTTTTAGTCTTTACAAGAATGCTGTTTTATCCGTCCACTCTCAGTACCAATTCAGAGACTGCATTTGATGGCCATTCTGAGCGTCTCAGTTGGTGATGTGGAAGTGAAGGGAGGAGGGGGTTCTGGTTATTGCTAACTTCAAGAAGGTTACTTATACTTTATTAGATCTCAGGTCTCGTTATCTGAGAGAAAAGAAAAGGTGAACTGACCAGATCATTGTTACGGTCCCCCCCAGACCTCACCGCGTCTCTCTTCCTGATGAAATACAAGTGTACGACAGAACCAATAAAATGAAAAGCAGGTTTGTCTGATGAAACGCCAGCATGGAGGTAGTGCACTGTGAGAATTTTGTTTTGTAGATTTTACGGGAAAATTGTAGACAAACCTGGTGACCATGATTCTGAGACTTTGGAAGCAATTGCAGAAAATGCGAAAGGCTTGTCTGGAATATCAGGAGAGAGGATTTGGGTGGAACTGAAAAAAATCCTCACTGGTAAACATGTGAATCATTTGATGCACCTCATCTATGATCTTGACGTGGCGCCTTACATAGGTGAGTCCAATTTAGTGTATTTTTTTGGCAGTGACACATCTGATTTAAAACTTTGTAAGGAAAAAAATGTTTAGTTAAACAACTCTAAAAGGAAAAGTGGAGTATTTTAAAATATGGTACACTCTGAAGTCAGTGGTAGGACAGTGCTTTCACAGGTAGGGGAAGGCCCAGAGATAGCACATTGTGGTGGTACCAAGTGGCCTCTGGAGCCAGCCCCTCCTGGGTTGGAAGGAGGCTTTGGTTCTTACCAGCTTTGTGACTTGGGTTATGTCCTTACCTGTCAGTTTCTGAATCTAAAAAAGGGTATGAAAATAATTGCATCTGTCCAGTGGAAGGGCTGAGAGGGTCAGTGAGTTAGTACATGTAAAAGCACTTAGAAGATTGACTCACGCGTGGAAATAGTTCAGTACGTGTTATAATGGGTATTCAGAAGGGACACTGGGACTCGGGGGGGGGGGTGCAGGGGAGGACAGCGGCGGGGTACCAGTGGTTCACCTGGCAGATGCCGCATCAGACTTGACCAGGAAGAAGTCCTAGGGACAGGGGCATTGCTGTTTATGAAAACAATGTTTGGCCTAGGACCGGAGTGTTTTTTATTAAATTTCTCCACTCTGAAAATGGGTAAAAATGCTTTTGTCCCTACAGGCTTACCTCCTAATGCAAGTTTAGAAGAATTTAACAAAGTGAGTAAGAATGTTGAAGGTTTTTCACCAAAGCCAATGACTCTTTTGACCTCATTATTCAAAGTACAGGATGATGTCACAAAATTGGATCTGAGGTTGAAGATTTCAAAAGAAGAGAAGAATCTTGGTTTATTTATAGTTAAAAACAGGAAAGATTTAATTAAAGCAACAGATAGTTCAGAGCCACTGAAACCCTATCAAGACTTCATTATAGATGTAAGTACATTCTAGGCTTGGTCAGAATGTAAGTCATCTTCCGTAACTGTAGAACGAATACATTAGTACTGAGACCCACAGTGCAATGTGTGGGTGTCACTTGCTTTAAATGAAAAAATGTCACAGTGAGCATTTATTTAAATTTCAGGGTAAGACCATTAGCAAGTGTGGTAATGTCTGATGAAACTGTGTGTGACTTTGGCCTTTAGTCTAGAGAGCCTGATGCAACTGCTCGCGTCTGTGAACTGCTCAAGTACCAGGGAGAGCACTGTCTTCTGAAGGAGATGCAGCGGTGGTCCATCCCTCCCTTTCCTGTAAGTGGCCATGACATCAGAAAAGTGGGCATTTCTTCTGGCAAAGAAATTGGGGTCCTCTTACAACAGTTGCGAGAACAGTGGAAGAAAAGTGGTTACCAAATGGAAAAAGATGAACTTCTGAGTTACATAAAGAAGACCTAAAAACTGGTGAGAGCTGGCTACTAAAAAGCAAGACAATGTTTGGTAAGACTAGGTCCCCCCACCCCTTCCTTTTAAAGACTTGAATATATAGCAGAATAAAAGCCAGTTTAGCATATTTTGTAAAATATAATTATATTTCAGGCACTAAACTGAAGTCTACCTCCTCTTAAATTGACTTGTATCACTGACCCTTGTATTTCTTTTGGAATAGTTCCTACTGAGAAGAGTGGAGTTGGATTCGCCTATCTTAGTCTGTCAAGGCCTTTTTAAAAAAGTGGTTTTTGTCTGTTTTTGCATAGGGCAGAACTAAGAGTGATCTTAAAAAGCAGTAACTGTCTTGAAGAAAAAAAAGTTTTATTATTTGCAATGGAAGTAACCGAGTTAATTTTATACAATAACTGTCTAAGTGTCAGGTTTTATGTAAACTGCAGAATAAACTTGTGCTTGAAAATAGTTGACAAATTTGCATCAAATATCCAATGTAAACTGTGAGGACCAGCTGTGCCCCAGGTGGCTTTCACTCCTGCACCCAGCACCGGCTCTGGCAAGCTGTGTTCCAGTCTGCAGTCAGTACTTTCCTGTCACAGCGATTTCCTTACCTGCCCGCTAAGCCTGGGAATGGTGAGCTTGCAGGTGACTCTTGAGCCTGTTACGTCACTAAACACTTCCTTTGGAGGATAAGTGTGGTGTCCGATAGTACGTGTCAGGTGCCGTGGATACATGGTGCTCCTGTCCCTTCAAAGTAAAGTAAAAAGTTGCACGGCACAGGGCGCCATTTCAGGTGCTGTATGCTGACATCTGATAACTGATCTTCCTCTCTCTGTTGCCAGTCATAGCATCTGTATTCTCTGCGGGCAAAGAGCAGTTCTAGACCTTGCTAAACCAGTTTTGGAAAGCATTATTTCTGTTAAAGCCCAGCTAAGAGGAAGTGTGGCAAACTCTCAGTATAACGGGCTGTGGTGCAGGAGAGGGAGCCTCTGAAGCGCCCGCACACAGGTCAGTGATGAGCTGTGGCAGAGAGTAGTAATGCACTGACGTGGGTGCGTGCTTCCATAGGCGAAGTATACAGGTTTTGCTATTTCGGAGGCCCGGTGTTGTCATGTATAAACCATTTTAACATAGTATTTATGTGCATGTTTTTAATATACCAGCAATTTTGTTTGCAAGTGTCGGTGAACAATGTAGAACATCCAGAGAGTCCACCTTTCGGGCGGAAGAGCAGGGCTCCCTCACCGCGGCGCCCCTCGGGACGTGTGCGTTCAGTGTAAGACCACGGGAGTAAAGGGTCAAGTCATAAAACTGAGGGTCCTAGCAGTAGTAGAGGGCGGGGGCGGGGGGGGGGGAGCGGCCCTTCCAGGCACACAGAGTCCGGCAGCTGCTGAAGAGCCCGCAGCAGCGCTCTTGAGCTGCTTTTTGTTTCTCTTCCCACAAACATGTAAAATGACAGGCAACTGCGGTTTTCACTCTAGGCAGTCAAACCATGGCAGGTTTGAAAAAAACAAAATATTGGTTGGTAAATTAACACATTAACAGTTTGTTTTTGGCTGCAGACATGTTACCTGATTAGCTGAACTTTTCCCAATGAATTATGCAAAGCAGTGAAGGTGTACACACAGAGGAAAGGATCCAATAACCCCTTCAGTGTATAAGCCAAGAGGTAGGTGGCAAATCGGTCTAGAACTTGACCTTCAAAATTATTTCTTACACCCAAGTTACCTGCTTATGAGTAGCTATGTTATACTACTTAAACAAAGAACATGTTTAATTTAGTTTTGCTCTTAAAGTTTACTTACAGATTTTCTTAAATTTACATTGAACAGCCTACAAAATACATTGTCTATGAAGGGGACAGGTTTTTTAGCATTTGTACTCTATAGTGGTTTAGATTCAAATTAAACTTTGGAACAGAATAACCAAACACTAAGCAAATACACAAAATACTATTTTTCACTAGCAAACATGTTAGGAAATGGAAACTTTATTTGGGGGCTCAAACTGCACATCTTAACTCTTTTTAATATTATTTTCAAAATTTACAAATCAGTATCTGAGAGAAACTAAGGGAAATCAGAAGGAACAAAGCCCTTTTAAAATAATGTACAGCGCCTTGCCTCTGTCGGGAGGGAACAGGTGCTTGTGCTGGGCACCCTCGCCGCGGGGCGCCTGCCGGGTGGTGCAGGCACGCCGCCCCTTCCCACGTATTAGGCTCAAATGATGAAGCGCACGTTATGGGTAATAACAGGCATGTCAGATACGGGTTTGTGTAGGAAACATGCTCCTGAGTTTCAGAGATGTCCTCCTGTCCTACAGTGACGTGCTGCCAGACACCACAGTCCTCAGGATAGTGGCACCAAGCTACTAAAGCAGCTAGTCCTGAAAACCGAGCGTTTGCGACTGCTTTTCATCCTTTTCAATAGTATGTTTAGTTTAAATCTTCAAATACTGTCTGACTAACAAACTCAACCTCCCCTATAACGCTGCTTTTTACTTAGGTGTGCATCAAAAGCAGTAGCAGACCTGACGTTAGAACACCGAGGTGTTAAAGAGCTGTAGCCTTACTGTGTCTGTTTACAAGCAGAGTATTACTTTGTCTGGGCTTATGTCATCTTCGGTGTCTGGAATCGTGGGCAACAAAGCAGATCGAGTCAAACCCCAGAATTTTTGAGGTGACATGTCTTTTTTGGTGGCTGTAAATTTCCATCCGATATGGCTCGCACAGACCCTGCACTGGGCAATAGTCCAGGCGTACCTACAAAATTAAGGAAAGGTATCAGCTACGGAAACTCATGTCCTTATCTCAGCCCCTCATCATATAAACCTGTGAGAAAGGCCGATCTTAGAACCAAAATCTGAGGATGGAGGAGAAGAAACACTCTGAGCTTTCACTCATACAGTCCCCTGAGACAAACCTCATGAAAAGATTTTCTAATTTGTATGGATCATGGTGATGCATCAGTCTCTGTCTACAAAAGGTACTTGGTTGTGCTCCTAAGCCATGCTCAAATATTTTCTCCAATGCCAAGAAAGAAAAAAGAATCTTCACAAGAATGTCTATATACAAATCGCTGGCTGTCAAGACGACATTCTAACTTGTACCTGCATTTCCTTTGCTGTTCTATATGGCAGTCAAGTTAGAAACAGCAACTGGCCATAGAAATACACTTGTGTGTGAGTTAGAATTGGGGATGGGGTGTGATAAGTATATTTCTCATATAAAATTCAAATTGATTTTGTCAAATATTTAACCAGGAATATAAGCAATGGCATTAGAGAAAACACCGAAAACCCAAGCCATGTAACTGCGACCACTTACCTTTATCCTAAGTATAGCTCACATTTAGTATTTATATTGTTACTTCTGGTTTTAGTTCTTAAGTGGGGTATCAGATAAGACTGGACCGTGGTTCTAAGGTCCAGAGGAGCAAGTATAATCACTATCCCTACTCAGCTTGCCTCTTTCAAAATGAAAAGGCTGACCCAGAATGTGGACCAGTAATGGGGTTCTTGAAGGTAAGAATCTAGTGAGGCCTCAGGTGGAGCTGCTGGCCCACGGTCGTACCGTGCAGGCCGTGGACTGAAAAGCAAAACACGGAAACTAGCAGAAAAGCAGGCAGGATTTGATGGTTTCTCTGTTTAGTGGTGTCTGTCGCTGTTTGGGTAACATTCTCTAGTTTCACACAGCTGTGTGTGTGGCTCAGAGCCTCAAAATACGGCCCGGAGACACGGCGGCCCCGGGAGGGACACGTCCGCCTGTAACTTCGGCGCAGTGAGCCCCGGACTGCGGCTCCCCCGTGTCTGAGGGCCCAGCCGCGCTGCCTGTCTCACCACCGACACATATCTGCTGATCAGCCGTCAGCTGTCGTTCTCGTGAGTCATAATTTTCAGACTGAGCTGACGGGGAAATGCAGCGAGTGCAGGCTGAGTGGACACTTAGACGGTGAGGAGAAGAGCAGGAGCCCCCTCCCTTCTCCCTGACGCTGCCTCAGCGAGTCCGTGCGGAAACAGCCGCTCCTAGCCACTTGCAGACTGAAGGACCTTTAAATGCACTTCACTGTCAACTGCTGAGTGTAATTCTAGCACCTCTGCCTAGGACTTGGAGGTTTTCTGCCCAGTTAAGGCAAAACCAGAACAGTAAAAGCGAGCAGCACGTTACCCAGGAAACCAGCTGTGATCTGTTGAAGGCCGGCCGATCAGATTCAAGTTGCAGGCCTTGTACACGGTCAGCGTCTCGTGCACGTATCCGTGAGGGTTCACGTAAGCTGCCATGGGCCCACACAGGGACAAACTGAAACAGAGACAGCACAGAGCGTAAGTCAGGGTGGAAAGGGAAAGTAAAAAGCCAGCTATTTAACCGAGGTTGGAAGAGCTGCAGTTTTTAATGGGTTAGGCGGTCGCTGGCAGTCAGCCCAGTCTTTAAGGAAACGAGTACTAGTTTTTCAAACCTTCCTCAAGATACACTGTAAGATACACGGAGTCTGAGTGGAACGGCAGGGACCGGCACCATGAGCCGACTACTGCTGCGAACAGCAGTTCCCTTGCCTTCCTGATTTATAATGACTCAAATACTTTCAGACACCGTTTTATCACACAGCATCAGAAGCACGTCCTGTATTATCTTTGGTCCTATGTGGCAATGCTGATATTTGATTGAACTATGTCTGAGGCACTCAGTCTGGGTCCCTAGGAATGGACAGACCGTCACCAAGGAGGTGGGCCCAGCTGTTGCAGTTTACAGGGCTTGTTATGGGGTGAGTCGCCCCGGACCCAGCCGCTGTCAGTCTGGGCGCCCCTCAGGAGGACCGTCTCACCCAGCACTGAGCTCAGGTGCCGACTGTAATGTAGTGGAGGAAAACGTGTGGAGAATGGAAATACGGTCTCGACTGTCAAATTCTGTTGAGGCAGTTAGTTAGGAAAATGTAGTTATTTAGACGTATACTAAAAATGTAATAAAGCACTCACCTGAATATTTCATTTTTGGTTGTTATTTCTGTTTCTTGACATTGTTTACAGCAAAGAGATGTACACTAAAAAATTGGGGAGAAAAATTAGTGGGGAAAATTCTCCAAGGTGGTGGTGATCCCTCTGAAGACCTTATTTTCCGTACAACTATTGAAAAATAGTTTTTAAAGATGGAGCAAGAAAAACACAATCTGAGCTCTGACACAGTCACCTACATAACTAATGAACTTGTAGGATAAAGAAGAGATGATAGAGACAAAAAAATATAACCACATATGTTCCAAGTAGAAGTCACGTGGTCACAAAGTCTAAACTCACCTAGTAAAAATGAAGGTCACACAGAACTATGCATTCGTATTTGGGGAATGCAAAACCATAGCAGTTCCTCTGTGATCCCAAATGAAATGTTTACAGTATCCTTTAAACTATGTTTAATGCAAACCATGATGGACAAACAACTAGTTCCCTAAGTGCACGACTCTGACAGGACCCTGTAGTCTGCTGGTCCCAGCAGTGCCCCCGAGCCCTCGAGACTGACTGACGAACACGTGTGCGCTTTACTCACTTTGTTCATAATGTCTAGTTCACAGCGAAGTCGTTGGATAGCACTACCAATTTTAAGGAGCTGAATTCTCAATACATCATCAATAGGAAGACAAGCAGCTACTCTGTAAGAAAAATCTGAAAGGCACGGTGGGGTTGTCAAGCTTTAAACTTACAAAAGCAGGTAAATGTGCTAAGTCTTTTTATATAAACTGTCTGTACAGGCGTCCCAAAGAGCACGTTTTACAAAATTTTAAACAATACTAAAACACATCAGCTATCACGTATACACTCCTAGGAAGTTCTAAAATGTAACTTCTTTTTCCATACCTGTTTTTATAACTATTCTTTCAAATGAAATGTGAAATCCAATCCATGTTAGAAGTCGCTTGTTTGCTAAGGGGCTGGAAAAACAGCTAAACTGGACCTCATTAGCAGCTGTGGGTACTATATGTAATGAGGTAAAGAGGTCCTGGAACTGGGGCCACTTTTAAAGGCATCTTAAAGAACAGGGAAAGGAGGGTTTTTACACTCCAATAGTGTTTCCGGATGCAAGCCACTCACTGCAATTTGAACCTGTTATGAAAACCCTGACTAAAATAGGAGTGCTTAAGAATTTATGACATTTGTTGCAATGATTTAAAAATACTAATTTTTACTTTGTAATTGCTCAAACCAAAAGCAAAGTGTAATGCTTTTCAGAATACTAATTTAAAAAAGTAAACATTTTTGGATTCGTTAAACAGAGAACGAAATAGTTTCAGTGAGCATCCCAGGAAGGAAACTGACTTTCATACCTATTGGATTTGAAGGAAGCGAATCCTCCTTCAGATTTTCATCCCATTCACGCAGCTGTTTCTTGATTCTATCCATTAAAGTTTCCTTGTTTGAAAGAAAAGTAGCCATAATAAAGTTCACAGACGTTTTGCACTTTATCATCAGCTTTTCCACTTTATAAACGCAATGAACCTAATAAACCAGTAGCAACTTAAGTCATTATTCCGTATTGATATTTCCAATTTAAATGTGTCTGTTTTCTTACGCAGAAATGACCAAAGCCCCAACTCTGCCCGGCGCTGAGCTGGTTTTCCACTGCCCCCCCCCCGCCCCAGTCTCGCCGTCTCGGGGCGCGTGCGCCGTCCGCAGCCGCTGAGCCCCCCGCCCCTCTCGGCCTTCCTGGGCAGCCCTTCCTGACGCAGTGCCTGTAAGCTGCACTCGCACCTGCCACCCACCAGCCTTCCCTGGCATCTGTCAACTATGGAAGAGTGCTTACCATCTTCACAGGGGCACACTCAAAATCAGCACACCAGGGATCAGGAGACGGAAGTTAGTATACTCTTGTAGAAACAATGAATGGTTATAGAAATCTAAATGTAACTGTCGCTTGACTCAACACAATTTCAAATGCTTTCTATTGAACCCTAAAACACTTCACTGTCTTACAACTTCAGGACCAGCCACTATAAACTGATGGAAAACTGAGAGCCTGTCAGTTAGAAGGCAAGTCCACACAGCAGCATCTCCGATGCCTGCCTGGTCCCCGTAAACGTAATGAGCGGCATTAACGCCACAAATAACATCCCACTTGGCACGGAAGCTTGTTTTGTTCCACTGAGCCTTACTGTGACGTGGCTTCCGCCAGACACAAAGTTGGAGGTGAGTTACTTACAGCGTCATATAAGGAATACAGCCAGCGAGGCCATGAAGTCAAATTGGCACAATGAAACTTTCTCTGAAAACAAAGGGGGAAAGGTCACCTAAAAATACCACAGTTAAGCACAGGCAAATCCCACGGAATAATAAACACCTGATTCAAGTGAGAGCTAACAGCCGGAGGAGTTGAGACATAAGAAGCGAAGGTGGGACTCCTGGCCCGGGGTCCTTCCCTCCCTCCCTCCCTTTCCCAGAAGGTGTCTGAGCAACCGATCAGGAGAGGTGTCTGTTTCTTTCTCAAAGTGTGTGTGTCGGGGGGGCTTCATTTCTTTAAGATGCATAAAAAAATCAGTTTCTCACCTTCTGGTATTTCTGCCACCATTTATATGAACACTGGTCTTCCCATGAGACAGGTTTTGAAGGAAATATCTGGCACTTATTGAGGGATTCCAACTGCACTGCAGACATGGTTGAAGGCAACACACATTCAGGAAGAATCTGCACTTTAGCTTGCTGGATTCTAAATAAAGAGAACCAAGCATGCTGTTCACTTTTAAGATAAACTAACTCCACCTATTAACTTTATAAACATTAAGAGTAATTTTACATACTAAGATTTTCAAAGTTTTCTTTTTTACACATAGTCATCAAATGCTGATGTTAAGACACAAAGTTTCAGAAAATACTTCATGAATCATACGGTTAAAACCAAAGATAATTCAAGATTTTTGATCTCACTGTGGAACAGACATGGAGATGTTTATCTTTCAGATACAGTCTATAAATGAAACAAAATTACAAAAAAACCTACATAAAACCAATCCCTACTGCAGATCATGATAGTTCTAAATTAATTTCTCAGATTCTTACCATGCCCGACCCCTGCCCCATCTCTGTCTGCTGCCCGACTCCTACATTACCCTTCTCATAAATCACCCAGTCTGAGGAGCAGCAGAGAGAAGAGAAAATCTAGGGCCCATTTACACGGCTGACGTTAGCTCAGGCTGGACAATTACATGCAGCCGTATTTCCGTGTGCATTCCTTTCCTCATTCTTAAACATTTATCATAAATATGCAAAGAACCAAAGTAGCCATCATCTTTTTTTACTTAAAAATTATTTAAATTCTCATGATAGGAAAGTCACCATTCCAGAATGCTACTTGGGAACATCACAGTTGCGAACATCACAGTTGCAAACATCTTGTGATTTGAAGTCAAGAGGAAGGCCGTGCCCCTGAGCCACTGTCTCCTGAGGCATCCTATCTCCTAGGACAGCTTTCCAGGGCAGGAGGCATCCACACATCCGAATGCCTAAACAAAACACCGTCAGACTGCCAGAGTCATATATGAAAAGTCTCTGCTTCATAATTGTTCAGGAAGTCTAAAGTGGTCTTTTGCTGTCACCACTGGCTCAACACAAAAAGTTATGACATTTTGATATTAAGTGAAAACAGCCAAGCATGTCTGAAAATATGTAATTTAATTTCACCATATTAGACTCACTCCATTAACTTCACTTCCTTCCTGAAAGTTCAATTTTATGTCTACGTGACTTTGGAAAATGGTAAAATAAATGTGACTATGCTCAAACTATGTTCAAACGTTATTATTAGAGCATATTAAAAAAATTCACTGAATCAAGAATTAATTGTTTTACCCACTGAGCACATAAACTTTTATTATGATACACACATTAATGCTACCGAAAAACCAGCTCAGTGGGCATGTGAACAATGAGTCTGCACACAGGCTGGCTGAGCTGCCTCACCGGGGTGAGCTCCGCCCCGTTCCGTCAGCGAGACCCGCCCAGGGCCTGCTGCACACATGGCCGCTGCTCCCTCCCAGCAGCCGAGTTTGTTTCTTCCCAACCTGTTTATGGCAGTTGTTTTGGGATTATAGTTAAGTAATTTATATAAATATTATAGCAACCAATAGAATATGAGTACAAAATTAAAACTGCTTCAATGAATTGCAGGTTGAGCCCCCCAAAATGCTTTCAAATTAGGTTTAGACAATTCCAATGGGAGGAAAACAACTGCACAGATCTGGGAGGAGTCTACACTCAAACTGCCTTGTATCTTCAAAAACTCTCTTTAAAGAAAACCTCCATGTGTAACTTGCAGACACAGGCCGCACAACGAAAGCAGTTTACGCAAGACAGCTGCTGCCCTCTCTCATCTGAACCCGAGCGGGAGACGGCAGCCGTCGAGGAGAACGAGGGAGGGCACGCTTACACATCACTTACACATTTTCAGTTAAAATGTTTAAGGTATATTCTGTGTAACTTTTTATGATTTCCAGTTTTAATTAATCTTTTCAACTAACAATTGTCTCAACATGACACGTAAGAGGACTTCTTTTGTAATTCCAAGTAGAGTACTCCCCTCCCTCTCTACATGCTAAGAAATACTCAGGAGTTTCTGAAGGGTCCTACGTTGATGCAGCCATGCACTTCTATTTTTTTAAAGTAATTTTTCCAAAAAAATGCCATGTGTTCCGAAGATACAAAAAAGTTAAATCTCTTAATTTGGACATTAGAATGTAGCGGTGTACTTGTTATATACGAAGGGTCATTTATGTAAAAGACGAATGACAGCTACCTGCTACGATGCTACTAAAAGAAAAGGAGGCTGCCCTGAGTTGCAGGTGTGCTTGGAGGAATCGTGGTACAGCGGGAAGAGCACTGGTTTGGAAGCCGGGGACCTAGAGCCAACCGGCTGTGCCTACTGGCTGAATAACTTCAGGCCAATTGTCAACCTCTCTGGCACCTAGTTGCCTTGTTTAAAAAAAGAGGAGCTGCTAGCAGATTACCTCCACAGTTTCCTCCACTTCACCAATTCCAGTGAAGGTGGTTACGGGACCAGAAGGGCCGTGGAACCAGAGAATTCTAACTCCATGGAGATCTTTGACATTAAGACAGACCCTTTAGTGAGACGCCATTGGGGGGGGGGTGGGATCGAAGGAATACCAGGGAGACCGTGCGCTTTCCCAGCCTCACAACTAGAGTCAGGTGTTAATTCCTTGCCTTGTTTTCAGCGTTAATGGTCTACTGCCATCTAGTGTTCAAACTAGTTTCCACAATCGAAAGTCACTGATGTCAGCAGTCGCAGAAATAAAACTTTTCCCCAGGTCAGTCTGCCATTATGGTTTCTGGAATATAGTATTCACAAGTGTTCAAAATTTTATAAACCTGAGAGTAGTCTTAGTGAGATCCAAAGCAAGAGAACAGCCTGCTAACTGTCTCCATGCAGAGCCCTCGGGGGAGAGTCTTTCATTCAGGCATGTAACAGTTACGGTCCTAAATGCAGCGCACAGAGCGGTCTCAGCCACTGTCCTGCAGCGGCTCGCCTCTTGAGGGAGACAGACACACAGTCCTGTAAGGACAGGACACCGTTCCATGATCGGGGAGGGGAGGGGGTACCCGCGGAAAGGACCGCGAACCTCTGCGGCCCCTGTGCCCCTTCCCTCCTCCTTCCTTGCTCCATCTGGCCCGAGGGTGACTGACCCACTGGTTTTTTCACAGTTCACAGTAATGTTTAGTAACACCCACTATGTGAACAAAACAGAGAAAAAGTGATTCCCCTCATGTCGCTCTTACTTTTAAATCTTTAAAAAAAACCCCAAACCTCTGAATGTCCAAGTGTTCAAAGACATTACCTGTGCAACACAGAGATCTGACAAGATTTTCAACACTGGCTGCAGATTAGAGACCAACTCACTAGGGCTGGGGGACCCAAGAATCTGTATCTCTCTGAGTCTTCACTGACGACTCTTACATGCCGGGGCTGAGAACCACTCCCGCAAAAGGTAACGTGCACGGGGGCAGGTACAGCTCAGTGGCAGAGCACGTGCTTAGCATGCTCAAGGTCCTGGGTTCAATTCCCAGAACCTCCATTAAAAATAAATAAACCTAATGACTTCCCCCAACTAAAAATTTTTTAAAAAGTAAAAAAAAATTAAAAAAGAAAGGTAAAATGCAGTGTTCAGGACAAATGCTCTGCGGGGTTTTTTTTTTTTTTTATTTTAAGAGATACAAGTGAACTGGATGTTTTCAAAATGAAGTATCTCTTAAATCTGTGAAAAAGCCCTAATCACGAGAGCTATGCCAGAATGGTCACTGCTAGAACAGAGCCCTCAGAAGACTTCTAAGCTGGGTAAGGCCCAGGGACAAGAGGCACCTACTGGTAACGTATTAAGCACACAATACACTGACAGGCGACAGAACGTTCTCCCTGCAGATGCGCACTCAGTGCGGACGGTGTCCACGGCTGACAGCGCACGGAGGCCACTCACCCTTTTTCAACCTGAGGAGAGGTCTTCAATCCAAAAGAAGCCCTGCCCCAAATAACACTGCCCACTGGGTTTACATTACTGTTCTCAAACCTGGGGGGAGACAGAATCGGCTGGAAATCCTAAGAGGAGATGCCATGGCCTCACCCCGGACCCCATTGCCCTCTAGGAAAGGGAGGCGAGGGTGGAGCTCGAACATGTAGTTTTAGAAAGTTCCCCGGGGATTCTGACGCACAGCAAAGTTGGAAACCATTAGGCTACACCTTCAAAGGGAAGGACAGCTAGTTAAAAGGTACAAAGTGTCAAGGGTCAGTGGAACAGAAAAAATACAAGAGAACCACTCCACTTTACGACATTTAAGAGGCTCTAAGGAAGAGGTGTCTCTTACCCATCTGACTGTGTTCTGAGCTCGAGGACTTTGAATCTCTGCCTTCCGATCGCTTTCACTTTCACAATCTCAATTCCAAAATCCTGCTCTTCCCGATAGGCGTATATCTCCGCTGTTGTTCCAAACTGTGCTTCCCTTTCCTGTGCGTTACTTCCAGGGGACATTTGAAAAGGAAATAGTTTTGAACATTCAATTTTCAAATATGAAAGGTGACAAAAGCAATACACGTGGGACAACTTATCACAAATGGCTCTCACTGCAAAGCTATTCTATTTTTATTTATTTTAAAAAGCACTCAGGGAATTGAGATATATAGAGGCGTCAGGAAGTGTAATTAGGGCTCATTAGGAAAAGAAGAGATTTCTAGTCACTGAAAATGATCCAGGACTGACAGGGGTTTAAACTGTCATTTCCCAAACCAGACATGCTTTGCGTCCGAAGCCCATCAATTCTGCCCCTTATCGGCAGCACTGCACTGCGGCAGGGACTTCCTGTATCGAGTTCCTGCCTCCACTGCTGAATTCCTCTAGCTGTCTGAGGACACATGAAATTCAGCTTCCATATACCACTGGTCTGTACAGGACAACTCAGGGTTTTGGGACTGAGAAATTAACAAGTCACTCCTTTGTAAAAGTAATCCTTTACATTACATTGTAAAATAAGAGTCTGGAAATGTTTTTCCTTAAATAATGATATAAAACCTTTCAAATACCAGAAAGTTAACTGCATGTGAAAGTAAATGTTTGATTTAGACGGTAACGATCACAACGAAACACTCCAACTTGCACTTTCAAACTTTTCGTCCCTCCCCACCCTTGTCCAGTCTCCTGCGCACGCGAAACGGCCGTCCGTTTTGGCCCTCACAACCTCAGCCGTGACTGCACGACAGAGACTGTGAAGCCAGCTCGGGCTAGGTGTTACCTGTAAGCCAGAACCGCGAAGGTCCTGTCCCTCTGAATCAGATTCCGCACCATGCTGACTTCCTGAGGGCGCGAGAGCTGCAGGGGCAGGGTCTGCCCCGGGATCAGGATCATCGTCACCTGCGGCAGCACCGGGATCACCGGGCAGCTGTCCTCGTCGTGCAGCGTCCTGCCGTGAAACTCCTCCATGTCCGCGCCCAGGTACTGGAGGGGAGCACACAGCGCGGCGTCAGCGGCGCGGCCGACTCGGGCCAGAAACACGCGCGGAAGACGCAGGAGCGGAGCAGCAGCGAGAACCCCGAGGGGCCAGCACTTGAACAGTGAGCTCGGGGTGATCGGGACCCCACACTGACGTCAATTTGTGACTCTTAGATGTAGAGTTTCTAAATTTTTTGTGAAGAATCTATCGCATACAAACAAATTCAAGAGCATTTTTTAAGTTCCAAATGCTCTGACTAAGCTAAACACCTCTCTGTACAAAGAGCACAAACACAAGTGTAAAATGTCAGTGTGTTAAGTAACTCCCGGGACCTAGTGGGACAGAGTGAGAGCTACTGTGATGGTTCCACTGCCAGTGAAGACGAAGGAGGGCAACCAGTAACTGCACAGAATTATAACCAGTCATAGACATAGTATCAAACTGCTTTAAAATTACAGCTAAGACCCTCGATCCACTGGCAAGGAGCCCACGTCCTTGTCCACAACTTCTCATGTGGGGTGACATCCAGTAACAGTAAAACCAACCATTTGTTTCTAGGAACTTTTATCCACAGGTAAGTGTATGTCTCTATCACACCAGATCTGCTACAACAGTACGTACTGTATGTGATGTTGGGAGACTGGTATCAAAATTTATGATGTTTGGTTTCTTGGCTTCTTTGACATCCTGGTCTTCAACTTCCATTTCAATTTCTTCATCTTCTTCCTCATCCTCTGCTATAAAAGTAAAATATTATAAGGAAAACAAAAACACACAGAGGCATGAACATGTCAAAGCTTTCCAATATTTTCCTACATGAGGATTCTGGGCCCTTGAAAGAGGGGTTCTTTTAAACACCATACACACTTGGGGGCTGTTGACAGTACTGTGCAGGGGCAGCCAGGGCGCTGGGGTCTAGGCAGGACTCTGCCACTGCTTTGTTAAATCAGCCTTTCCTTTTGGAACAGTTTAAGACTCACTGAAAAGGTACAAAGATAGTACGGAGTGTCCCTGTATAGTTCACATGCTTCTCCCCTCCAGTTAACAGCCCATATGGGTCAGGGACATTTGTCATGACTGAGAAATCAGCGTTGGCACATCGCTATTAACGAAACACATTTTGTTTGGATTTCCTTAGTTTTTTCCTAATATCCATTTTCTTTTCCTGCACTGCATCCAGGACATCACATTACAGTTGGCTGTTATGTCCCTTTGCCTCCTCTGGGCTGGGCTGGTTCCTCAGACTTGCTGTTTTAGATGGCCTGCACAGTTTCGAGGGCTCCTGGTCAGGCATTTTGTAGAACGTCCCTCAACTAGGATGTGAGTTTTGGGGAGGAACACCAGGGAGGTGAGGGGCCGTTTTCGTCACGTCACATCAGGGTGCGCACTGTCAACGAGACTTACAGCTGCTGCTAGTGACCTTGAGCACCTGGCTGAGGTGCGCCGGTCAGACCTCTCCACTGCAAACCTGGCGTCTCCCTCCTTTGCACACGGTACTCTTTGGAAGCAAGTCATGAGGCACAACCCACACCTAAGGGGCAGGGTTCGCGTCCCGCCTCTCTGAAGG
Organism: Vicugna pacos; assembly: GCF_048564905.1. Lineage (NCBI taxonomy): Eukaryota > Metazoa > Chordata > Mammalia > Artiodactyla > Camelidae > Vicugna > Vicugna pacos. Next base: position 44,497,247 of record NC_133003.1, read on the forward strand.
GGGACTATCTGAACAAATTATCTGAGATTCTTCTCATGGGAGATTTCTCTCTCCTCCTCTGCTGGTAACTCATTTTGACACCTTAGAAAACTCATCCCCCTGATTAAACCTTAGCTTCCTCATCTGAAAGATGACCGGCATGAACAAGACAATCTCTTGGGTTCTTTCAAACATTTAACTTTAAAAGAGTTTCTAGAGAAGACAGGAAGGAAGGAGGGAGGGAGCGAGGGAGGGAAGGGAATAAACCAAGCAAGCCCCCAAGTAAAGTTCTAAACAGATAAAGCATTTCTATAAAATAGTCATTTTCCTTTGTGCATGTCATTATTTAAATTAAACCACCTCCAGCTAGGTCCCTAACAAGATAACACACATCTTTTTCAATACAGCAACTGCCTTGGACTCTCTACTAATTCTTAAGAGTTACTTAGATATCTGGCTTTGTCAAAGAGAACAACGTAACTATTACACCTAAAATTCAAATGCTCAGTGATTTAATACTTCATACAAAATTTTCCTTAGCACAAAGAAATTTCTACAAGAGACTAAGAAATAACTAAGAAAAATCAAAACTGGTAACAAAAATATTCTGAATTGGCTTCCTTGTATTCACCATTCTGACTTTCACTAGGCACTCTGACACTTTATTGCTCTGTTACACAAAGTTTAAAAGATCAACTCTCAGCTCAAAGGCTAGAATTCATAATTTTAAAGTTCACATTTTAACTGCTCTGACTTCTAGTCTCTGAATGATTTCCATATAAAAAGTAGCCTCTTATAGATATGGATGAAACCTACTTCCCCCTACTTGAATGGTTATTAATGTTTTGTTTGCCTGGGACAGATTCTTCGAATCTTAAATACTAAGCTACTGCCTTGGCACTTAAGGGGGATGACTCTTCAAATACTGCATGGATGTACAGACAATCCAATGTTTCTAAACATAAAATCCATGTATGATTTGCAAAAGGATTATTATTATATAGACAACGTCCTTGAGCCCTCTCCTGATTTTTTTTGACACAACACACACTGACTGTTCAGAGCTACCAGGGTGAAGTCTGATGACTCATCTCATGCAGGAGCACCATGTGGATGCCAACAGAGCATCAGCATCCTCCCTGATACACTGGGTTTGGCACGGACGGGGCCAGGCTGATGTCTCTGAAAAAAAACAGTTCAGCTCTTCAGTTGACTCCAATTCAGCTAGGTTGGCTTCAGCATCTTTGACTCTGATTCTGACTAATTTTTATGGAAAAGGCCCTTCCTACATGATGGGCATGCATTCAGTCTCTTCCTTCTCCAATCCACGCCACTCCACCACTCCAGCGGGCAAGTTAATCCTCCAAGCATAGCTTCCCTTAAGTCTGAAACTCACAACTGTTTCTTGGCCACCCACAGGGAAAAAACTCCCAGTCCCGCTGGAGAGAGACATGCACACTTCCCAACACCTCAACCCAACCTGCTCTCCAGGCCTCATCTTCTGCAAGCCCATCCTCAGTTATATGCTTTTGGAGGTCTCCAACTGCACCACCCAGGGCTCCTCATCAGACCCTCTCGGCCCTGCATAATCCCTCCCTCTGATGGACCGTAGCAGCATTCACTTATCTGGCCCAAATCAGCTGCCTTCTGCTAGTTTTATTTTCAGAATCAAGCATTAGACTGTGTATCACACCTCTTTCCATCTCCACCTAACACACTTCCTCGCACACAGTGAAGGGACTCAGCTAACACTCTCAGTTTGGCTGACACGCCTCTTGGAAAGCATCTCTTTGCTAGAGCATTCCATGACAAGACTGTACAATTATCCCATTTTTTTTCCTGCCCAGTATTCCAACATAGGCCATGATTCAATTTTCATGAAGCATAAGGCAAACAGAAAATGGAGTTGAACATGACAGTCCCAAGTATCTCTAATTAAGCACATTCTATCTCTAATTTAGCATATTCTATCATGTGCTCGAACTATACGCCTGAGAAAAACAGACCAAAACACTGTTCCACAGTGAAGTGGTTAAGAGACACCAACTATGCGGACAAACAGACTCAGACAGCAGTCCTGGCTCTGCAACTGTGTGACCTTGGGCAAGTCACTGAATTCATCTGCCAATTCGTTTCTCACCCCCCAAGTCGGGAACAGAAAAGTGATGTGGGGAGGATGAAACGGACAAACGCACGCGAGGGGCTGACTGCGGGGCCGCTGACACGGTAAGGGCTTAATACGTGTCAGCGGTCACTCTTATCAAAGGGAAGAAGTCCAGGAGGAGTCCTGGCGGCTAGGCTGACCCAGGCTTCCCCTCTCCCCCCAGCCGGCTTCAGACCATTTCCTCGGGGCTACGTTCTGGACACACGGAGGCCGGCCGGCGAGCACGGGCCCCTGGCTTAGGCGGCAAACCCCGCCCCCCGAGCCCTCGTCCCCAGCCCCGGCCACCCAGCCGCGGAGAAAAGCGCCGTGACTCGGGCGCCGGCCGGTGGGCCGACGCGCGACCGCCGCCCGGCGCGGTCCCAACGCTCCGCAACCCCGCCCGCCTCCCTGCCCGCGGCTCGGGCGTCGCCCCCTCCCGCCGCCGGGGACCGGCCCCAGGCGGTTACCAGGTAGGAGCGGCAGGTGATTGCCCATGTTGTGCGCAGCGTCCTGCGGGTCTCCCTCGCCAGCCATGTCTGTTTACCCGCAAAGGAGCCTGGGACAGGGCGGCGCCGGGGCCGCGGAGGGAGGGTCCGCGCCGCGCAGCCGCCGAGTCCGGCCCACAGCGCCCCCTGGCGGCGCCCGCGGGGCAGACAGCGCGCCGGCCGGGCCTGGAAACCGCCGCGAGGACCCGGCGCTGCGTCCGCTGACACTGCGGCTCCGTGCCCGCCGCGCCTGTTCCAGCCCCTGGCACGACGTTTCACACTTGGGAAAACTGAGGCTCAGACTAGTCTCCACCTCGCTCTTAACGAAGGGGGCGGGGAGCAAATACAAACATGTCTATACAGCATTAACTCCAATTCTTAAAGGAAAAATTATATATATGAAGACTGGGGAAAAGCAGTTGTTCCGAGGGCGGTTGGGTTATAGCTGATTCTCTTTCCGACAATCTCAGTAGTTTCCAGTTAAAAATTAACACGTATTAATCAGGAACAATACTCGAAATGGTGATTACACAGAAGAGAAAGAGACCTATGATTGGCTAGTCAGAATATAAAATTTAAAAATATAAAATTTATATAGAATATAAAATGCTTACTTCAACTAGGAAAAATGAGGCATTATATGCACCCCTCTCGAAGCGAAGACTATAGAATGCAAAAAGAAACATAATTCTGTTACAATGGTGGGGTTGTCACTGGTAAGATTTTTCATTTTGGAGGACGGGCAAAAGTTTTTTTGGTGCCTTTTCAACATCTTTTCAGCAAAGAAGGAAACTGAAAAAATCCTTACATAAAATAAAATAAAATATCTAGACATAGGGTGGGGGAGTGGAAGGGTGAGAGGAGGCTGCAGCATTGTTCTGGAGAAAACATTAACCAATCTGGTATTTTAAAAAATATGTGTTCTGAAAATTCTCTCACTGAAAAGTTAAAAGCCAAAACCCTCCTTGGGAGAGAGGCTGATAAATCTATTGTGTATCATTCTGCCTTCTGTCCCGGCATCTCTCTGTGGCCTTGGTCGTCATTTATGGCTGCAATGAACCCATTTGCCAAACAAGAACGGGCCAAACTGTGTTCCAGATTTGTTCTAGTTAATAATGCCTGCAGTGTTAATGCTACCATCACCTCTTATGATTACACATAAGCTGCAGGTTACAGGTCGATAACAATCACATGTGGTACATTATCGTGCTGGGTCAGCAGAGTTAAGGTGATCACCCGAGACAGCTGGAGGATGACACTATATCAGAATGAGAGGAAGGGAAACACCGGATAGAACTATAGAAAGATGAGGGAATGGGCTGGTATGTGTGAGGGGGTGTGTGGGGGTGTGTGGGGGGGTGGGGGGGTGGGGGGAGGGGCCATATCGAGTATACATATATATACATTATCACTTTCACTATGGTTTATAAATTACAAAGAACTGTGCTTACCTACAGCAGAAGTTTCTTTACATAGCAAACATCTGGCCCCTAAAGCAGGACTCTCTGACTTTGCCGGGTCCTCCCCAGAGGTGGCATCAGAACCATGCTGTGCACCCTGGGTCAGCCAAGAACCAGCTGTGAGCCGGGCAGGGTCAGCAGATGTGGCTGGAAAAGCGCTGCTCCTCTTTCTTCTTTTGTGCTCGGCCTCAGGGTCAGCGACGCGACCATCTGCGGTATCTTTTCCTCCCCGTGCGCCTCCTTGTCCTCGCCTCCTTTCATGTTCACCATCTGCTCCTTCCTTCATTTCATCCCTCCAGCATCTAACCAGTCAGCCATAGCTACTTCTTTCAATGGGGGTAACAACAAATGATCACTGAACAAAAGCATCTCAGCAAGCAGGTTTCTTGGATTAAGCCCTGGTTATTAAAACCAAAAAGGAAAACATGATCATTCACCATGTATTTTTAATTGGGTAACTTTATCCTGAAACAACGCATTGTACTGAGTGGCTCCTGCTTCCTCTTGCTTGTACGCAATGAGTCCATTGAGAAGGAGCTCTGCAAACCAGCGGGAAAGGAAACTCAGAGCGTCAGAGATCTTTGTCAAGAGTGGGCTTTAATAGTACATATTTAAGGCTGATACTAGATGAGAGAAAATGCAAATCAAAAAAGCCTGACCGCACTTTCCATTCCCAGCTTCTGTGCCACCTTGACCGCACGGGCTACACATCCTGAGACGAGACCTTTTTTGGCTCCCTTTGGCTTTTGTATTATCTGTATATATATTCTGAATGAGTTAAAGAATGCTGCTCCCTTAGTCTAGGCAGTCAGATCTCTCTTGCCTGGATTACTGCAAGAGCTTCTGTAATGGTTTTTTGGCTTCCACTCTTGGCTCCCCATCCCAGCTCACTCTCAACAAAGCAGCCAGAGGGATCCCCTTAAAGCACAAGTCCGACCACGTGACTCCCCTGCCCAGAACCCTGCCCTCAGCCCCCCAACTTGCTGTAACCCACTTTCTCACAGTGGCCCCCACGTCCTGCTCTGACCTCCCTTCTCTACCCTCCAGCCTCCCTCTCCTCTGGTCTTTTCACACAACCAAGTGGGGGCCACTCCTACCCTCAGGGCCTTTGCACTGGCCATTCCCTTTGCCTAGAATGCTCTTCCCCCACATAGAAACATGACTTACTCCAAGACATCTTCCAGTTCTTGGATCAAATGTCCCTCCTTTGGAAGTCTTTCTTTCCCAGACTACCCAATGTCACATTACAACCCCACCCTCGGTCTCATCACCCTCCATCCTCCTTTTCTGTCCAATTTCTTTAAAGCATTGATCAACTTCTAAAATACTATGATGAATTACCTTTTAAAATTATCCTCTCCACTCCAAGAATGTAAACTCAGTGGGGGAGGTCAGAGATCTGTGCCTCTTTTGTTTACTCCTGTGTTCCAAGGGCCTGGCACTTACTAATAAGTGCTCAAAAAATGTCTATAGAATGAATGAATGAATGAATGAATGAATGAATTGCAGTTATGAGAGACATGATTGACTGACCTAACACTGATTCCTCTCTTCTTTCTTGCTAAGACCCCTCAGTTTGTTTGGGGCCATGGTGTGCTCAGCCCTTGGGGTCATGTTTGCTCCAAACCGGTCACTGCCCACTCCCCTTCCCCATGATCCTTTGCAGCTAGTGGCCACATGACGCCATTCTGGCTGATGTAACAACGGGATCGTCTTCTGGGCAGCCACGGAGAACAGCGAGAAGGAAAAGTTTTTCCTTCATGATTAAAGGAAAGAATTTCATTCCTACTCACTCCTGCAGGGGTGAAGGTTAAGCCCCACACTGTTGTGCCCAATAAAATCAGCCAGGCTAGTCCCAACAGCCAAAATCGTTTTTAAAGGAAATAATGGATTTCAGTAAAAGCAAAGCCAGATTTATTTAAAGATATATTCTATTATCATTTTTAAATGAAGGGATTAATTCCTTAATTTTGGAATTGTGTAAATCTTCCAATTCTTTACCTTTTCTGCAAAAGCTCATGGAAGTGACAGATTTACCTTGTCCCCAGAAGCCTCTCCTGCTCTTTCAGGGTGGCAGTTCTCAATTAAGACAGAGGTCAAAACCTGGTGACCCCCAAGCTAGAATTATAAGGATGTGTTTGGGCTTTGTGGTATTTTGAGTTTTTTAATGAACTGATAATATTTAGAAATTGAAGCGTACACATACAAATACCAGTTTCCTTTTAAAAATGGGAAGACTTGGCAATTGGTCAGATTCATGCCTAGGAACGATTATCTTGAACCAACTGGCAGACGCCCTTTCAGGTGGGGCAACACTGGTTGGCCAAAGGCTGCAACCAGCCAGTGTGTCACCTGCCCAGATCCGTCTGGCACTGTGTTCACAACCTCTTGTAAGAGCACGTATAGGGAGAGTGACACCACGTTCCGATCTGCCCAGGACAGTCCTGCCCCATTCCACTCTCCAAAGTGTGCCAGTTTGGGCAAATACTTTATGCGGCCCACGGAAGTGCCTGGAGCACCGTATCTGTGCAGTCTTCCACAACCAGTGCCAAGAACGTAGGAAAAAAATCTTTGAAATTAAAATCCTGGTAATTCTCATGTTTCTAGTTTCCAGAAATCACAGACAGATTTCTAAACTCATCCAAGTGGAGAAATCTTAATCTGGGTGTGTGTGTGTGTGTGTGTGTGTGTGTGTGTGTGTGTGTGTGGTGTGTGTGTGTGTGTGTGTGTGTGTGTGTGTACTGCATACCAGGAAAGGAAAAGCAATACTGTCCAGCCATGCATCTTGTCCTTACTTCTCACCTCCACGTGCTGTGTCTGTAGCAGCTCTACGTGCAGCTCGGCATCTATGATCCTGTAACTCCCGGAGCTACAAGGGGAGGAAAGATGAATCCTGCCTGCTCTGTGCAGACCTAGAGGGGAGAGAGCAGGCATACGACCAGACGTGGTGAGAATATTTCATTGCCCCTTCAAAATGTGGACTGTTTCATGAACCACTTCACTTTCGTATTTCAGTAATACGGTGAATAATTTGGGATTTGAAAACATACCTTTTGGACATCTTCCACTGCTACAGCGATAGTTTCAGGCACCCCAGAGTCTATTCAAGTCCCAAGCATGTTGGATTCTTCGCCGAGATGATTACTGGTGATGATACTGACTGCCGCAATTTACCGAGACCTGCTGCCATCCCCTCCGTCTCTGACTTGACAGGTAAAGTAGGGAAGACCTTGCAGGACAGGAAAACGCTGGGCAACTTATGCTCTTCATGACTCACCCAGAAACTCTTCCTGATGCCACATGCTGTTTCCACCGCAGTTAAGGAAGCAGAGGGGTCCAGGGAATTGCAGGGAGATGAACACAGAGCACGGAGTGCAGAGTCCTAGGTTCCAGTCATTGGCTTGCTTCCGGCTCTGGTCTCAGCTGGGTCATCGCCATGTCCTCCCCTTGGCCTTTTATTCCTCGCCGTCTGTGTAAGGGTGTACCACGGCCAGGAAATGTGAAGTTTTGAAATTAGAGCAAAATCTCAGTGGCTTAACACATATGGTTTTTTCCCTCCTTGTTTTGCTCAAATCAGGTCTGTTTTGAGTTTGGGGATTCTCCGAGGTGGATTCCCAGTCTAGGCTGCTTCTCTCCTGTGCACCTCTTCATTGGTACAAACGTCCATGATCACTGATTGCCATGGGGGAAGAAAAAGCCAGAAGAATTGAGCACTGCCTCTTAAATGCTTCAGCTTACCAGTGACACACGTCCCCTCCACGCACACTGCCCTGGCCAAAGTGAATCCTAAGGCCACGCCTGACTTAAAATACTTTGTCTTTTGATTAATAACGTCTGTCACCGGGAGGAACCAAGTCAGAGGTTTTCCCGTGTGTGTGTGTGTGCGCATGTGCACGCGTACATAAATGTATATATAAATACAAACATATACACACACACACACACATATATATATACACATATATTCAGATATATACGCACATATACGTTTCAGAATACTTCGCCCAAATGAAATTTACACGGATGCATAAATAAATAAAACAAATGTAAGTGGAACTGCTGAGGCTGACGCTTTCGGCTCCCATCACCCTCCCACACTTAGCAGGGACCGTGGTTGGACACTCCCTCTGATGCCATCTAATGACCAGGAACAGAATAACGTCACAAGCTTCTAGCTTAAAAGTGAGAGGCCAGCACCACGACCAAACTCCGATGCAACCAGAGTAAGATGTCTCATAACAGCCGTGCTGTATGAGAAAGTCAAGCAGTTCATGAGGGAAAAGAGTAGAGAGACAGGGAAACCAACCAAATTAGGATCTGAATAAATATACTTTTGACAGCAGGCAGAGGGCTTGGGTCCCCAGATTCCAGTAAAAATATTCTTAGACGCCATTGACATTAGTGAACCATCTGTGTTAAGATGTAGCAGAAAAATTTAGACCCTTTGTGTTAACCAGAAAAGATACGTCATGGGAAGTTAGTAATGGATGCATGAGTAATGCGGCTTTCAATTAAAGAAAAATAGAAAGATGGAGAAAAGCATCTACTAATGAGTTTAGTAGAGAAACTAACTGGAAAGCCACCTAGGCGGAAAAAGGCTACGACGGTTTGCAGGCCGGGGCCAGAGCCGAGAACAGAGCCCGATGCGTTCAGAGACAAAGCTCATGCTGAGACTCCAGACTCCAAATTTCTTGGCAACTCAGATCAATGAGCACGTTCACGGCATGTCTGCTACGTGCGAGGTGGTGTCACCAGAACCGGGGAGACTGACATTGCAAAGGAACAGACAGGAGTGCCTGTCCTCAGGGAGCTTACGTTCCCCGGGGAGAATGGGGACAATGAGCTGGCGGAGCGAAAAGATGATGGACTAACACATAACCCTGCGTTTGGCAGGGTTGTCGTCTGAAGGTGGAGGTGGGGGAGTGGCGGGATATAAATCACCTGACAAAGTGTCCAGGGCAGTGGGCCATATGACACCTTTTTTTTTTTCCTCAAGAGAAACTGTGATATTTGAACCGTGACGACTGCTGGAAGGAGTGGACACACTTCTATGAGGAGCACAGGGACCTTCTAAGAGGAGAAGGATGGAGGAGATGCGCGGCCTCACCACTCCTTCCGACACTGCTGGACTCAGCACGGACGCAGGGCTAGATATTGGCGGTCGCAGGAGCAGCACATAGAAGCTTCTCTTTCCACTGTTCAGCTTTCAGCGGTGGCATCAGACCGCCGCATGTGGACAAGAGCAGCTGGTAGGCCTCACAGTGTACACATCCTCGACAGGCAAGCACTGACGGGTCTGATCACTCACCAGTGTTCCTTCGTGAGAATGACTTACGGACTTGTATCAGCCATTCAAGAGCTTAATCAAAAACTAGGGACCCAAGAAGAGGGACCTCCTGATCTAAAAGGAGTTACTTTCAGTCTTTACATCTAGACATGTATCCCATGGAAATAATTCACAGGGCAGAGAAAAATTTATGCAAAGTGGTGTTGATGTTAGCATTACTTAAAACATGCAAGGTGGAAACAAACTTAACGTCCAATCTCTTCCGAGTCATCTGATACCTTCCTAATGAATTGTTTTTCTGCTCAAGTGAGTCAGCTCCAGTTTCTTTTTGCTACTGATATACATGGAAATAAATGCACAGATGAAATAATACACAGTCAAAATAATGAAATATCCTGATTTTGTGGTTACCTCCTGATACTGGGATTCCCACCCCCTCAACCTGAACTGGATTCTAAACCCTTTCTATTTTCCCAAGAGGTCACGATCACAGTAATTTATCAGCAAACGTAACTGTAAGTAAGTACTTCCCTTATTTAAAAAAATTAAGAGGAGGTATGTATTTTTTTTCCAAAGAGGTCGCGACAGCAGCTGACATCAGACACACACAGATGTGGCACGTGCTACCCAGAGGCCCCTGCCGCGGGACAGGAGCACAGAACGGCCGCCTTGACTGGCTGGAGTCAGACGCCGGGCTTGAGGTCACTGCCGCCCAAACGGACACATACGAAACCCCGCCGCGCGGACCAGCGCGAGGCGCAGCCGCGCTCCCGAGATCGCCGTCGCTGCGCTGAGTCTCCCGTGCGCCTGCGCTGCCCGGCAGAGCACTTCCTCTAAACTGGGGGGCTGAGTTCTGCTTCTGTCACTCACACGCTAAGCCGAGCTGCCTGCTTTGCACACATCCTTTCGCTGAGCTGACGGCCACCGTGAGGGGGGGGGGGCCATCACGCCTACTTCTTAAGATCTCCAGTCACTGTCTCCCTATGAACTGGGAGGTTCAGGCTGAAAGATTTTCTAGGTCCCAATCACCTTTCATTTTCTGTGACTCTGTGAATTCAGATCTTAGCTCACAGTGTGCTCCTTAACCTTTGTCTTTCCACTGCCTGGATACACTTCTGATTTCTCGTCCTGCTAGAGATCTGCAGCCCTGTTCCTGCTTCTCTCGGCCCTGCTGGACACTCCTCAGCTCCGCCCAAGACAGAAAACGTGAGAAGCCAATCCATGGGGCTGGGAGAAGAGGAACGGATGCTGGTTTCACTAGAGCAGAGTTTCCTACGGTGCGGCCCTGAGTCCACTGCAGGCTACAGGAGTCTTCCCAGATGGGTTATAAATGTATCCCAGGATGTACGTCTTTTCTTTGGAGACAGAAGACCCAAACCTGTAGATGTTCATTTTGATGCACAACTAAGGACTATTTACTAATAAAGTTAAAAAACATGGGTAACTGAAACTTGGTTTTCATCGACTGAAATTAGGGTGTTATTAGGGTTTGCTAAAGACTTTAATTTTATATTCTATTAAGAACTGTGGCCACCACCCAGTGCCTTGGAAACACTGCAAAGCTTCTACTGAGAACATACAAGCGTGAGGTGAAGGGATTCCCACGGCTTTCGGGGAGGTGCTGCCTTACACTCACCACACCCGGGCCATCTCAGCGGGTCTCGGTCCTAGACTGTTGCTTGTACTGTTGCATGAATTAATTAACGCAGCTGAGAAATGATGCTGGGATTTGCTTTTGTTGATTGTGATGTTGGCCGAATGAGGCATTTTCAGCGACTTTACCGTCACCTTGTTCACTCCAGGTTCAGCCATCTCGGGGTTCTTCTGCTCCAGGAAGCCAGACCGCAGGGGATGGGCGGAGGCAATAACGAGCCGAGACCCAGGAAGCCAGGGAGCCAGCCTGCCGTCTCTTGTGCTTCATCACAAGGTTGCTACCCGCTGGCAGGAGCCCCTCTGTGCTGGCCAGGATGCTCAGGCAGCCACCATACTCCAGTCAAGTGGACTGACTGCATTGCTTTAAATTAACGTCAGACCTGTCCCTGGAAAAGCAGGGCACCCCGGGATTATCCAGGCCCCCACCGCAAGCGCTCCCTGTGCCAGGCTTGGGCTTAAAAGAACAGAGCTGTGAAGCTCTTATTTTTCTGAAACACTCAAGCATAAATCTTGCTGATGACGGTTTGGCCCAATGCCTTGGGCAGTGATGTAATCCATGCATTCAAAAAGCCATAACCCTTTTCCTGCAAAAGTATTTCCTAACTCACTCAGCTCAAGGGTCCCTTCATCCAAACATCTCTCCTGATTTGAACAAGCAACTGTGGCATTTGCCATTTTATGTTGAAATTTTATTTATTTCCTTTTTTTTGTTACATTGTCTGTAGAGCGTCTGCTGAGGACAGAGACCATGCCTCACTCCCTTTCATATGCTCCGCGCAGAGCCCAGTGCTGGGATGGGACCGATAAATAATTGTTGGACTAATTTCACCTTGGAAAAGGACGTGACAGACAGAAGAGTCCAGCCTCTGCCTCCCCAGTCCCTGTATGGTGCTGCTCAAGTGATGACTTACAGAGAGAATCCGGTGTAGACCCCCAGACCCCAAGTTAGGACATGAGAAAGGGGGAGACGTTGAAGATAAGGATTGCAATAACCCACCTCAGCTGAATGCTTTCCACCTGCCCAGCCCTGGGAGAGGGACTTTCCGTCCAGCACTCCAGTCAGCCCTCCCTGCTGCTCCGCAAGTAGGCATCTGCAGACCCACTAGAAAGGAACCAGGGAGTGGAAGTTTGGTTACCAAGCTTGCACAGCGTGGAACTAGCAGAGCTGGGACTTCGGATTCAGACCAGTCTGTCTCCAAAAAGAACATAATCACTGCAGTGGAAGACAAGGAGAGACACGGACGGCAGGCGGGGCGTGCAGTGCGGCGGGAGCTCAGCAGGCAGTCGAGGGGCACGCAGTCCTTGGAAATGGCGGGGACGGAAGAACGCGGGGGTGGGGACCAGGGCATGTGCTTGGTGCGATACTGGTCCCCCAAAGATGTCCACAACCCAGTCCCTGGAACCTGGGACTGTGTCACCTCATGCAGAACAAGGGACTTCGCAGGCGTGTTACATTAAGGATCCTGAGATGGAAGATTATCCTCGACCATCTGGGTGACTCAGTACCATCGCTAGGGTCCTGTGAGAAGGAGGCAGGAGGGTCAGCGTCAGAGGAGGAGTGTGGTGACAGGAGCAGCGGTGCAGAGAGCCTCAGCGGCCTCCAGAAGCGGGAAAAGGCGAGGAAATGAGTTCTTCCCTGGGGCACCCCAGGGAGAACATAGTTTTTCCAGCACCTGGACTTTAGCTCACTTAGACTGCTTTTGGACTTCTGACTTCAGGGCAGTAAGACAATAAATTTCTGTCCTGTAAGGTGCCGAGTTTGTGGCAGTTCATGACAGCGGGGAAAGGAAGCTAGTACTGGGCAGGATGTCGCAGACAGAGGCCTGAGGTGGGGAAGAGGCTTCTGAGGTCAGGGCGGTTGGGTGCGGATGGAGTGGGGTGTTCGGCTGCGGCCGTGTTTTCCAGGCGAGCCCGGGGCTCCTGGGGTGCTTGTGAAATGCAGGCCCCTGGGCCCCACCTTAGAACTTCCCAATGGGACTTCCTGTGCAGTGGCCCCCACGACCGTGTGTGGCTGCTGTGACAGCCAAGGGACATCAAGCTACAGCCTGCCCGGAGAGAGAACTCACCGAGGGCACCCGGACTGAGAAGACACTGGCACGGGCCTCCGGGGAGAGGAGGGAAAGCCAGAGCAGAACGGGGATGAAGAGGCTGCTCACCGCCCCCCACCAGCTGTGCTCATGGACGTTACTTTCCCCTTCGTGACATCGTTATCAAGCGGTCGCCACGTTCCAGCGGACTGTTAGTTGTTGAGGACCCACAATGGTGAATGGAACAGGCCTGCTCCTGCTCCCCTAGAAGCTACATTCCGGAGGGGAAAACAGGGCAGACATGGATCAGACAGACAGGCGAGCACATGTCATGAATGACAAATGCTAGACTGGAGAAGTCTGAGGAGCTGTGCTCTTGTGACTGGAGAAGCCGGCCTGTCTGGGGATCAGGAAATGCTGCCTGAAGGATTGTGGGTAAGAGTCAAGGACAGGACGAGAAGGAGGTGTATGTGGGGGAGGGTGTAGCATAGCAGGAACAGCATATGCGAGAGCCCTGAGGCAGCGGGGAACCAGGGAGCAGGAGATCAGAGCGGGAAGGCAAAAGTGGCTGAGGTGAGGCTGTACGGAGGACCACGCTCAGAATGATCACCTTCCCCAAAGCAAGGCGTCTTGTCACCAGGTTTGCATTCGGCAGTGAGCATATGGTGGCCAGGCGGAGGATAGGTGAACCCAGGGGCAGGGAGACACGGATTAGGCGGCAGTGGGAGTAAATGACACAGAGCCTGAGAGCCAGTGGCTGCCCAGAGATGCAGAGCTCCCCCCTCTAATTCCACAAGACTGCCACGCAGGTTCATCTTTTAAAGGAAGTCAGACTTTTAACTCAACGTACACTTCAGCCTGAGAATTAATGAATGAACAGGGTCTTACATTTTCTCCAAACCTCAGGCAGATCTGCGTGTCCAGGTAGCGTCCACTGTGAGGAACGGGAAGTCCTTGTGTCTGCAGGTGCTTCAGTTGCATCTGAACAATCCCACCGGACAAGGAAGAAACCAGAGAGTTTTCCTCCTGGTTACGGCTCTGAGGGCAGCTGGAGCCCAGGTTTTGATCCTCGAGAAGGCAGAGCAGGACCATCCTCACCCGAAGACAGTTACCATCCTGAGAACAAAGGACAGAAATCAAAGTAACAGTCAGTCAATGTCACTTCAAACCCATCAACAGAATCTGGTTTTCCACCACGTGACAAGGATTCCTAAGAGAAGAGACAGAATTTACAAAAGGTAAAGAAGGAAAGATATTGAGGCCATCTGCCAGATTTCTTATGAGCAAATATACCAGAAAACATTGATTACTATAGAAGTTCCCCGAAGTCAGGAGACCTGCTATTAATTTTCACATCTCCTTTACCATAATCCTCTATAGCTTTACAGTAAATCCTCTTTATTTTCGGATTTGAGTATGAAGAGAAAGTGAATTCGATTGATCTGAATTGCTCTCTGCTCTGTCCGGGCACCTCCTGGCTCTGTGACCTGGGGCAGGTGACTCCAATTCTCTGGCCTTTATTTTCTCTTTTCAGTGGGAAGAGGGAGGGTGCTCGTCCTAACGCTGGGCTGTGAGATGAGGTGCGATTCTCTGGCGAAGCCTCACAAGCGGGCACGTGGTAAGCAGGCGCTCAGCCTAGTGACTTTCACTGCTCCAGGTTAGCTGTTTTTAACCGCGACTCATCTCAAGCCCAGATCCACCCCCTTGCTGGGTGTACCTTCCCCCCTCTTTGCTTGGCCTTTGTGTGCTCTCGCTGGGCGTTATGCTCTCCTCCCTCAGCTCTAACCCCAAGCTCCTCTATCTGGCTTTGTGACGATGGGGCCAGACACTGCGAGGCTGGTTGGGGGTGGCGAGCACCTTCCCGCCTGCTGCTTGTTCCCACTGCCAAGCACTTCACGGCGACACTGTCGGTTTGTTCCCCCAGCAGTAATCAAACCCAGCTTGTAGCTCTCCCAGCACCTGCAAGAGGAGCCTTACTGCGCCCCTCTTGGGAGACCCAGCACCTCCTCCTCAGACAACCAAATTCCTGCTCGGCAGGCTGAGCCGAAGCCCCTTCCCTGGGCTTCTGAGTTTCATAATGTCAGCGTTGCCCTTACCTCCTCCAGTCCTGGGGGGCGTTTGGGGGGAGCTGTCTCCTGCAATTGCTACTTCTGTGAGACCTCACTGGTTCCTTTTGGCCTATTCAGTTACAGAGAGAACAGTTTTCTATCTAGCTACTAATTCTTTGTCTTACATTCTCTCCTTCTAAGTAAATTAGGGTGGTCGGAAGGTCTCTCCTTGACTAGACCTTATCAGAAACTCTCTGTGGTGTCTTCTTACTTGGAATATAAGTCAATTTACCAAAGACCTTGTGAAAATTAAAAAAAAAACAAAAACAAAGACAATCCAGAAGAAAAATGAGCAAAATGTTTGAACATGTACATCACAAAAGAGGATATCTGAATGTCCCAAAACATGAGATTGTGTTCAGCTTTCTTTGTAGTTGAGGAAAATACAAATTAAAACTCCGAGATACCGACTAGACCGATTACTGTTAAGTGTACTGACAATACCAAATCTTGGAGCGGATGTTACTCCAACACAACAGGTATGAACAGAAATTGGTTCGAGCCATTTTGGAAAACTCTTTGGAAGTACTTACCTAACGCTCACACGTATGACCCAGCAATTACACCCTAGGGCCATCCCCCCGTAGACATGCATAGACGAGAACGTTCATAGAAATATCTTCTGCAATAATTTCAATCTGGAAGCACCACAGATACCCTCCAGTGATAGAGTCGATAAAGGAACTAAAGTGTATTTATCTAGGGTGATACTACACAGTAACAGAAATGATGCACTATTGCTACACAGAGCATGAATAATTCCAGCAAAACTACTGTGGAGCGAAAGAAGCCAGATGTAAAGCGATGAATGCACTGTGACCCCATCAATATAAAATTCAAAAACCGAAAAGCCAGCCCGGTGCTGGACATCAGGAGATTGTCATCCTTGGGGCTGATGTGAGGGGTGCTGACTGGAAGAAGGGCAGAGGGGTTTCTGTGTGGACAACGTTCTATTTCTTGACCTGGGTGATGGTTTCAAGAACACTCTGTTCATTGCATGTTAATCCAATGAGCTGTGCATTTTGATTTATGATGTTCGCTATACGTCAGTAAAAAGATTTAAATTATTTAAAGCCGGAACTTTCTCATCTTCACTGGGTATTTGTTTTGAAAAATTACCAGCTTCTCCCGTGTTACACTTTATCTTTCTTTAGAGCACTGTTTCTATCTTGGACTTCTCCTGAATCCCCTGAAGATCTAGAAGACAAAATAAAGTTGCTTTAACCATTAGTCATGGCGCCAGACACTGCCTACTACGAGAACAACTCTTTAAGGCAGAGTTTTACTTGGTTGTGAATCTCCAGGACTGAGTACATTTGTCTGACTTAAGCAAGGGCTCAGGAAACATCTGTTGAATGGATGCTGGGAGACTTTTGCCTAGAGTATCTGATTACTATTTTTACCTCTAATACAGTTGCTTGCATAGAGAAGACATCTAAACATATTTATTGAGTATATAGAAATGAATTTTGAAAGACTCTTTATAGTTTAAACTACATGGTGCCTTATTGAAAAATTAACTTCAAATTCTTTTGAACTATTCAATGAATTGTCACCAATTTCCCATGTAATGTACATCACCACCCAAATACATTTTCTGCTTTGTCTTTTTTTCCTGCCGAAGTTTTCAGATGCCCAAGAAACTGCTATATGATTTCTTACTTTCTAGAAGTTGTGAGTTCATATTACAGAGTAGCATGCTATGATAGAAACAATAGTGGCCAGTTCTGCTCAACCACAGACCAGCAGGTAGATTGTGGACAATCCTCTGAACTTGCTTGATCTTAGGCTGTTCATCTTTAAAATGAAGAGGCTGAAATTGTTAAGGATAGCAGACATGCACCCTGCCAGTAATTACTCCTTCCTCCCGCCCAAGGCAGACATTGCTAATCGATCACATTACACTCATCGAACGAGCCCGAGTAACCAAAGACTCCTCAGCGTGGCACACCAGAGCCGTGCCAATCGGTTGTACTTGGCAACTACACAAAACCTAGTTATCAACCCTCAACTGAGTGACACTAAGACCCTTTCACTTCCAAAGTTATATGGGTCCATGATCTATAAAAAGTAGTATTCCTTGCAATGACTCCAAGGCACTGCCTAATTTTAAAGTGCATTCAGAACTATCAGAGAAAGATTACATTTTATTACTCACACTTTCAAAGTTAAGAGTATTTTATGGCATTATCAATCTTTGCAAATGGATAGTCCATGAAGGGTGCTCACGGAGCACGACTTTTCTTACTTGTGCGTTTCATCTCTAGGACGCGATCTGAAACTAACAAGGGGACATCTATCAAGCATCCCAGCAGTATGCAGACACCCTGATCTGAGATTCCCCTTGTCCCTCAGGCAGTAACAGTAAAATCAATTTTCCTAAAACAGTAGCACTTGACAGCTAAGCATTTTGAATGGAAGAGACTGAGTGCAGAGAAATCAGGAATAAAGACCTGAGCAACTGCCCTAGCAGAAGCCCAGGGTTTGAAGTATTTGAATAATATCTTGAAATTAGGTTCGGCATCAAATTCAAGTTTATCTACTGGCTCTGGATGGACATCATACCTAATGTTAAATATATTACGCTGAGCATCTGGGTAAGGACTAATAGTTTGTTAAAATGCTGTTACTTGGATGAAAGGAGAGTGAGAAGTCTGTGGTTTTCCCCAAACACTGGGGTGATCAGGGTATCAGTCACTGGTGAATAATTAGGGCTTTCCATTCCAATCTTCTTGAAGAAACTGTCCTCGGCCTAGGAGTGGAGTGTCACCACTTATTTATTCACCAAAGAGTTGGGATTCTCCCTCTATCAGAGCACATGAATTCTGACCTCAGGAGGCACAATTTTCAGACTGACAGTTAGGCCAAGGGTAGTACCTGGGCTGAGACTGGAAATATGTTTCACGATGCCTTGCGGGTCTTCACTCGCAAGAGAGCATCGTCTACGTTCCGGTGAGCAGTCAGGAGGAGCAGCGCCTGGGACTTGACGGACGGGGCTGGAAGGCTGCGTCTGCCACGAGGATGCAGCCCTTCACCGCCGGGGCCCGTCTCCATTTGTGTGGTTGGAGGGATAAGCCACTTGCCCCTGCGGTTTCCTCCTGCTCTAATATTCCAGACGGTGCTCATTAATGTCTGCTAAGGGCTCAAACAAACTAGTGACACACCCAAGATTTCCAGATAATTTAGTCCAAAGTGGACCGTAGACCACCTTAGAGTAGAGATTCTGTGTATTATTTTGAGATGTGTGTGCCCGTCTCTGGCCAGCGCGAGCTGATTGCTTGGGTGAGTGTCGGTTCTGACATCCTGGCTGCCTCCTCCGCCACCAGCTGCCTCCTGAGACCGGGGTCAGTTTCCTGGTTTGGGCAGCAAGACCTCGAGACGTGATGTGACCGGTCGATTTGTGAGGGAGGCTCAGGCCACGCAGACTCTGCGATACTGGGCTAGAAGTTTCCTTTCCAGCCCTGCTTTCTTTTCAGTAAGAACCTCTGCTGTAGCAGAAAGCAAACTCCAGGCTTCGTTTTGGGACAAGCCCCTGCTTTCCTGAGTCTCAGTTCAGTTACCTGCGGCATGAATGAGGCGGCCTGGGAGTCTGTGAAGGGCCCTTCGGCTCTATAATTTCCCCTGTATCCTGGCGCTACTTCGGCTTCCATGTTTCTCAGACCCAGACTCAACACCTTTCTGATTCAGAGCCACACGAGACAGACTTGCCTCGGGCGGCCTCTTACTGTTTACACTGGGCGCCCTCACTGCAAGGGACGTAGCCTCTGTGGCGTTTCTTCTCAGTTACCAAGTGTGTTTTTGCTTTTAGACCATTCAGTGGTTTTCCTGGGGGTGCTGAAAAATTAATTCTGCCTGAATATATGTGTGTATATATACATGCACATATATGTATACACACATATTTCAAAGGAGTTGTTGGGAGATCAAGGTCAAAAAAGTCTAAATTTGAGGCCCTTGATGAGTTTGAGGCCCAGGCCAAATGAACCTCATAAACCCCCTCCCCTCCCCACAAGGAGGCCCTGGTTTGCCCACTTAATGGGTTTTGGAAAGTGCCAGATTCCTGAATAGTGCTTGCATTCTTAGGGCATATTTGTTAATTTCCTACTGCTGCCATAATACATTGTCACGAATGTGGCAGCTTAAACAATTTACACTTACTATTTTTCAGCTCTGCAAGTCAGAAGTCCAATTCGCGTCTGACTGGGCTGAAATAAGGGGGTTGGCAGGGCTGCATTCCTTTCTGGAAACACTAGAGAAGACTCTGACCTTGCCTTTTCCAGCTTCTGAAGGCGGCACATGCTCCCTGGCTCACAGCCCCCCTCCTCCATCCTCAAAGCTCCCATGACCTTTCTGAAGCTTCTGCCACCATCACATAGCTCTCTCTGATGAGTCAGGACAGGTTCTCTGATGTTAAGGACTTGAGATTAGATTGAGCCCACCAGGCCAACTCCCCCATCTCAGCGTCCTTAACCTAATCACAGCCGCAACATCCCCATTTCCATGGAAGGCAGCATCTTCCCAGCTTCGAGGATCAAACACAGACATCTTTGGGGGAGCTGTTATTCTGCCTCCCCCAGCATGCTCAACAGAGACCTTCAGGGAAGTCTAGCTTTTGCTCCCAAAGATGAGACATGGGGGAAAACCAAAGTCTGGAAGTGATACAAGATAACACATACAGCCGCCAGGGCCTTGGACATCACCTTGGTAAACCTCTCGCTCTGCTGATGAGGAAACTGGGGCCCAGATAGGGGCGTGACTTGCTCAAGTCACAGGATGATCGACAGAGGAGGAAAGGCATGCGGACTCCAGCTGTCCTGGCGCATCCCGCAGACCTCTTACCGCCCATCCCCATGGCCCTTCCGACTGGACTCTCACTGCAAGGAAGCATTTTGTTCTTATAAAACCACGGATGGGAGACTTTGTTCTACTTGGAAGAAGAGCTTTGAATGAGAACAAGAATTTGTTAAAAGGTTTGTAATGAAATGTCAAGATGGTTTGCCATTTTACAAAAATATCATTTTTAATCCCAAGTGACAATGTTACTCTGTTGCTAAAGGGAGATGGTATTTAAAATAAAGGTCACATAAAATCAGGGGGCGAATGTAACATATGTATCAGAAATTTAAGGATAAATTCAAAGAATCTTTGGACCTTGAAAAACTGACCCTTCTCTCTTCTAGTCTTGCTCAGCCTGTTTTAAGTTCCAGAATCTACATATTCATCCACTAGGACATCCACCATTCCGCCCACCCACCGCCCACCCCTCCATCATCGCCACTGGAGGTACCCACTGTGTACCAACCATGTGCCAGGGGCGCTGGGGATGGGGATACACTTGGGAAGAAAACAGAGTCCGCACACTCATAGGGCTGACAGGACTAAATTGAGGTGTCCCAAAGTGTGTTCTGCACCTCCTCTGAGCACCAGATTCCTGGCGCCTGCACATCCATAGAGGTAGAAGGAGCTAGACCTGGGACTCTATATTTTAGCTAGCTTCCCAGGTGATTTTAATTCACATTATAGTTTTGGCTCCTATTGTTGTAAGTAAAAATAATTCAGCTGGTAGAGCCCCACTTCCACACTCTCTCCATGGTTCACTGGAGGGGGAAGGGGAGAAAGACGAGCCAACCAGAACACATCCTCTTCCCTTAATACAACTAAGACTTTACCACAGTGGTTAATGCCTCTGAACCATCTTGGGAGGGTCTCAAACTTTCAGTAAAGCGAATGATCCCCCTTGACGAATCTTTGGGAACCCACAAGATTGCTCTCTAAACTCAACAAACTCAACTGAACACGAAACCTGCAGAGTCCAATTCAAATCCTACCTTCCCAGCGCTTCTCCTTGCTGTTCGAGCAGGTTTTGCGTGATAAGGCTGTGTGTGTAAGGAAGCACTTGGCATTTGTCAGAGGGCAAAGTCCAAATGTGGCTCCATGATTGAAAATGAATGTCTGATGTGACATGACTAAGTTCACATCCAAGAAGGCAGAGCCCTAGCACTTGGCTTCCGATGCACTGACGTCCACAAGCGTTAGCAAGTTACGAAGCTTCCAGTGGTCTGGCTAAATCAGGTAGCCAAATGTCACTTCATAACCCAGTGGTTCTGGCAAACATCAGGACGTGAATTTCAAGCTGTTCTTTCAGTTGATTGTTGATTCTGAAAGGTTCCAGTTTATTGCCAAAGACTCCATCCAATCTAATAAGGCTTTTCAAAACCAATGACATACTACTGAATAACGGACACACACGTGCTAGCAGATTTACTGTCTGTAGCACGGCCCCAGACACTGCGGTTCTTGGAACTACCAGAGATACAGCCAAACCAGTTCAACTGAGTTTCCTGAAAAATGTCAGTACACTTCACTCAAAGAGATTTTTCTAATTTAACTGTTCATATAATTGTGTTTTTTCTTTTTTAACATTTCAGAGTTTATTTTTAAGTATTTTTAATTCAACTAAATTTACTTGACAAATTTACTGAGTGTCTACTATAAGCAGTGGGGATATAAGCATAAAAAACACAAAAGCAATCCCTAATCTTGTGAAATTTACTACATTTTAAAAGCAACCCCTTGAGGAAAATAGCAAATAAGTAGGAAATTGTGAAAAATAATCTGAAGGAAGTACAGAAGGGTGGGGGTTGAGGGGGACCCACTTTGGTTTGGGTGGGAAATAAGAGTCTTCACAAGTGTCATCCCAGACCTCAACAAATTCCCAAGCTTTGTTTATGGGTACGATTCTGGTAAAGGGTTTGTATCTATTTCATTTTTAATTGCCCTTCATTTCATGACAAATCTTCTACAACAAGCACCTAGTTAATTTATACTCTGAATTCTAGTTAATATTCAAGGTATTAGGATTCATATTTTATTTGATGATTGAAGGTAATGAGAAATCATGATACTGGTATTTTTAAAATTTGATCATTTTTCAAAGTGAGTTAAGCCAGGAGCACAAATGTTCATTCGCCACCAGATGGCGGGTTTGGTCTTTGAAATTTACAGAGAGCTCATGAGGGAATTGGACGTTTTGAAAACTGCTCGTGCCACACACACACACACAAACACACACAGACACACACACACACACACACACACAAATTCTCTTTCTATTTCTTTCTACTTAATGAATAAAGAAACAAAAGCCCATGAGAAAAGAAAGGCATTAAAAAATGGTCAACTAAGTTTTTTAAAATTGAAAACTTTCCTCAACCTTGCCTGTGAAAATTAATGTTGGTTGGGCTGGCACCCCTTCTGACATGCAGGTCTGACTCTGCATATAGACGCTAATGATTTGAATTCATCAGTTCCTAAAACATATTTACCACTAGAATAACCTTATTTCCTCTCACCAAGACAAAAAAAAAGAAAAAGAAAAAGAAAAAAAATGAGAAAATATTCTCTTGGTTATTTTTAAAGCCTCACATTTTTTTTTTCTTGTGCATACACTTTTTTAGGTGTCAGACCATGGTGACAGATCTCTACACTTTTCTCCTACTTCTTCACTGGTTCACCAACCCCTCTCCTTGTTCCGCCCCACCTGCAGCTCCATACACTTTCCTTTTAAATCCTCCTCATTGTCATCTCCTGGCTTAAAGGAAAGGAAACCCCGCTCTTCACTCATAGGCTAGCTCTCTCTGCCCTTTGACTAGCTCTCTTTGCCATGGTGAATATACTTTTCTTGTATATTTTCATTCCTATAAATTGCAAGAACTCCTTGGCTTGGCTTTATAATTTACCATTTGGATTTTCACATTATTCTTGTGAAAACCCCTTTCCCCTGGTCCTCGCTTTTGTATGAACAAGTCCTCACTCCCCCATCCACTCACCCCAGCAACCATCGCCTCATCTACCCTGTTAATTTCCTAAAACTCTTACTTTGCCTTCGAAAGATTTTTGTTTCTGTAGAACTATAATGATGTCTTCTGCTCACTCCCCCATCCACTCACCCCAGCAACCATCGCCTCATCTACCCTGTTAATTTCCTAAAACTCTTACTTTGCCTTCGAAAGATTTTTGTTTCTGTAGAACTATAATGATGTCTTCTGCTCACTCCTGCTCTGGACACATCTCAAGACACATTTCAATTCCATTCTGCTCCAACATTAGGGCCAATAACAGGAATCTCACATTTTGCTAACTGATTCTCCTCACGTGTGGAACCTTATTGAAGATGTGAGTGGGTCAGAGTCAACCTGTTTTAGTCACGTTTCTTTGTGTTGGGTGAAAACAGCTCATAGGTTTCCTCTGTCTTGTAGGTGCGACCTGACTAGCATATAATCAGGAATCAGGGCCTCTCATCCTAACTTCTCCATGTGAACAGAGTGACCTTGGGTGTGACCTCATTGGGCCTCGGAAGCCCTCTGTAGAATGAGGGCCTTGGGAACATGCTCTCGGAGACCTCTTCTTATTCTAACATTTTCTATTTCTGTGTATCAGTGGCTTCAGACTTCACCCAGCCTCCTCCAACATGATATTCATCGGTGCATAACTGACATGAGCAAGGCTCCTCCTGGGGAGGTGTAAAAGAGAGAACAGGGAGAAAAGGGGAGGGGGTAGGGCCCTCTGCTGCCCTCTCCTTCCAATCCTGTCTCCTCTGCACAAATATCCCAGAGATAAAAAAACTGGACTAAAACCTCCCTGACTTAAGATGACATAACTGGGATTTTGTAAGCCACCTGAAATCCCATTTGGAGCAAGAAGTAAGTATGACAAATACATAATGAGATTAAATCTTACAGAAATTTAACCTATAAGCATCCTTATAGGCATTCCTCCTTGACAAAGATTTAAGGAGAGACAGCTGCTCCCAAGAGCATAGCCTCAGCCCTTGACTTTCCCACACCAGCCCCTCGCCCAGCAGTTCTCAGACTTCGGCGGGGCGTGAGTAACATCCCCGGTGCTCATTAAAATAGTGATTGCTGAGCTCTGCCCCTGCGAATCTTCTGATTCTGCAGGTCTGAGGTGAGGCTCATGAACGCACATTTCCGTCAAGTTCCCCAACGTGGCTGATGCTGCTGGTCCAGGGAGCACACAGAGAGCCACTGGCTCCAGCAACGCGGAGAGGGCCTGACTGCACACATCTCCCCGTCCAGGTGGCTTGTTCCCTGCTGATGATGCTGGGGCAGAATTATTCCCCCAAACATCCACAGCCTGAGCCTCGGAACCTGTGACTGGGTTACCGTACACGGTAAAAGGGACTTTGCAGATATCATTACGTTAAGGTTCTTGAGATGGGAGATTAGCCAAGATTATCTGGCTGGACCTAATCTAACCACCAGCATCTTTCTAAGAGGAGGCAAGAGGGTCAAAAGGAGAAAAAGGAGAGATGGCAAGAGAAGCAGAGGTTAGACTGATGGGCTTTGAAGACGGAAGAAGGAGGCTATGGGCCAAGAAACGCAGGCGGTCTCTAGAAGCTGGAAAAGGCAAAGAAACAGATTCTCCCATCTGGCTGTTCATCTCTATCCTCGAATACACCCTCTGTACGAAAGCGGTGACCTCAAATGTTCCCCTGAGTTCTGTGAGCCACTCTAGCAAGTCCTCAAACCCAAGGGTTGCAGGAACCCCGATTTATAGCTGGTTGGTCACAAGCACAGCTGATGACCTGGGACTTGTGATTGGCATCTCAAGTGGGGCAGTCTCATAGGTCTGGACCCTGAATCGGGGGGCTCTGCCCTAACTCCTGGTCGACAGTGTCAGAACCAAACTGAAGTGTAGGACACCCAGCTGGTGTTAGATAACTGGCTGGTGTGGGAAAAGGCTGGCGCATCAGGTCAGAGAAGTGCTCTGTGTGACTAGGAGAGCAGGAGCCAAAGGGTGTTTTCTGTACACACATCACCTCTCCTGTCTATCTCATTTTAATACATTTGGGAAATGTCACCCCTTTTGCAGAAGTAGGGGAGCCCCCAGGCCTGGCATGAGAAGAACTTGGGGTCTATCACCCCTTTGGCCACACCAGGCAGTGCAGGGTATCTGTTTTCAAAAAGACATGCTGCCCTTCTGCTTCATGTGTGGATCTGTGAGTCTACCTGCCTCTAACGCCGTCCAGCAGTGTCCGGTTCACAAAATGAACAGAATCAGAGGCACTTAATATCTGCTTTCTAGGTCATTCACTATCATATCCCCACCCACGGTGCCCTTAGAGGAAATGCATTTGTTTGCATTTAGTGCCTCTTAAAGCATGCCTGTTGTAAGGACCAATGAGTGCAAACTTTCTAGTAAATCCTTGATTCTTCATAGTTCATGAAACACGCATAATTATACTCTGTAAGAACAGAAAGCTTGAGGATTTCCCCCACTCCATTTTCAGGGCAAGGTCGTGGGCAAATCTTTACAATTTAAGCTGGAGTCTCTTCCAGACAAATCACAATTATCCAAGTTCCAAGGTTTAATATTGAAAAACAATAAGGCCAAATATCTGCAGGCAAACATACACTCCTACCAAGCGGCAAACGTGTCTCTCCACTTAGACTCCATGGCCTGCATGTCTTTTTCCTTCCTGTACCAGCCTTTACCATGGGTCTTAGAATTCTGCGCTTCCCAGTATGGGAGCCACCAGCCAAGTGGGGGTATTTAAATATGTTATCTAAAATAAAATTAAATATTCAACTCCTCAGTGGCACCAGCTGTATTTAAAGTACTCAACAGCCACATGTGGCTGGCGGTTGTCGTACCAGTCAGTGCAGATACAGATCGCTTCCGCCACCACAGAAAGCTCGGTTGGACAGAGATACTTCAGATGTTTCTCCGTGCTACTGGGTGCAAATTATCTTTGAACAATGAGAAGGATTCCTCTTTCTTTTCTTTTCTTTTTTTATAATTTGACTCCAAGAATTTTAAAGCTACAAGAAACACTGGAGTTTACCTACTTCCTTCCTGGTGATGTTAACAATAGTTTACAGTTTCATAGCATCTGGGAACGTCACTGGCCAGTAAATGTTTGCTGAGTGACTGAGTGAAGGATTTAGGGTTTATGGTGTGCTCGTGACAGAGGTATCGCTTGATCTTTGCCAAAACTTTGTGGTGGGCCGGACTGATAATTCCATTTTAAAGAGGAAGACACTGGGGATTGAACACTTTGGCCAATATTTAGAGATGAACTCAAGAACGTGTTTCTTAATCTAAATTTAGGGAGGAAGACTAGATGTAGAACACATAAGTTTTCAAGAACTCACGGCAGCTGGTATCAGAACCAGGACTACAACTCAGGTCTCCTGAAAGTGACTCTGGTGTTCTTCTACTTTACCAGGATGTCACGGGTAACTTTAGAATGTGTTTCTTAATCCTCTACACTAGAATTCTTTGTAGCTTCCTTGACGATGAATCTGTATCTCTGGTAACAATCTTCTAGAAACTGCCTTCAAACTATGGATACATTATATTAACAACAATAATATTTATTACTAGATCTTATATATGCCAAGCTCTAGTTTAAAAGACTTTACATTAATCATTTCATTAAATCCTTTATAAACAGCCCTATGAGGTAGATTCTATTATCATCCTGTTTCCAGGTGGGGAAACTGAGAGAGACATGGCGGTTTGGGTAATTTATTCACAATTAACAATGTAAACCCCTGTGGTCTGACTCCAAAGCCTAAAGAAGGAAATCTCATGAGACTGGATGAAGCGAAATATCCCTGCAGGGCAGTTGGAATCACTGAGAAACATACAAAAGTACCCAACGAGAGAAAAAAATGCCCCAAAGAGAAAGAGATTGATATAAAGATCCTCCAAGTGCAGAGTCCTGATGCCAAATCCCGGCAGCACCAGCCACGTGAGACTGTGCCCTTTTTACCTGCTCGCCAGCCCCTGGTCCCGGGCATGGAGGGGAAAACGAGCTGGTGAGGACCAGGAGACCAAGAAGTAGTCCACAGGGCACCCTCTATCACCTCTGGCTTCAGCAAAACACTAAAAGGTTCAAAGCAGTACTGAACTGGAGCTGAGAATCCTTGCCATCAGATAAGAGTTTAGAGTTTTGACCCTTGCACTGAAATGAAGATTTTAATTCCTTGATTTGAGATTGTTTTGAGAATGAAAAGCGATGGGGAGATTTTATAATTATCTGAGCATGACCCCTGAAAGTGCTGAGGTCTGACCAAGATTTCACGCAGGTGATGAGTTCGAACATGTCATGGGAGACGATAAAGTTGTCTTCTGCCTGCATGTGACTGAGCCCAGCTACATAAGAGAAGGGTTACAGGAGTTAAAAAGCGAAGCCTGCTATCTTCCAGGCTTTAGGACTTTGTAATTTTATCCATAGCTCTACTCAGCTCCGTTTGCCAGCTCTCAGACTACAGGTTGGGCTATTTTAAAAGCCTGATGGGAAAATCTTTAGCAATCTACGCTGCTCAACTTCCTCCAGGAATAGTAGTGAAGAAATGGATCCCTCCCAATGAAAATGCGGGCAGAGAGCCCGTGAGCGTCTGGTGCCGGTGGCCAGACCCCTGCCAGAACCTGCTTTGTCAGGCGACGACATCCAGCCCTCAAAATGAACCAAACACACAATGAACAGCAGAAGGGCTCTCCTCCCTTAGGTACTCTGAGACCCAGCCCCTGAGGCAGAAACTTCACACACCAAGTCACTCGGTGAGGACACATCCCTCGAAAGCTGAGTACAGGAAGTCACATCAGATATTAAACGAGGTAAGAGTTGTGGGGCAACAGGCACTCTCATTCACTGCCGGTCGAACGCCAGATGGCACAGACACTCTGGAAGACAGACTGGCCATTTCTTACAAAATCATACATGACACTATGATCCAGCAATCTTACACCCTGCTGTTTAGCTAAAACAGCTGAGAATTAACATCCACATGGAAACCTGCACCAGCTGTTTATAATGGCAGTATTCATAATCGCCCAAACTGGGAAGGGGCCAAGATATCCTTCAGCAGGTGAATAAATAAATTCTGCTGTATTCAGACCATGGAATATTATTCAGCGCCAAAAATAAACAGTCCCAAGCCATGAAAAGACATGCAGGAAACTTATATACACATTACACAGTGAAAAAAGCCAACAGACTGTATGATTCTGACCATATGACATTCTGGAAAAGGAAAAACTGTGGTGAAGGAAAAAAGATCGGTGGTTTCCAGGGATTGCTGAGGGTGGTGGGATGGGAGAGGGGAGGATGAATAGGCAGGGCAGACATGGTTTTAGGGTTGTGAAAACTCTGTGTGATATTATAATGATAGATATGTGTCATGACAGATTTGTCTAAGCCCACAGAATGTATGACACCAAGAATGAACCCTAATGTAAAGCAGGGATTAATGAAGAGTCAGTGCAGGTGTACTGACTGGAACAAACATGCCCTTCTGTTTCTGGATGTGGATAGTTGAGGAGGCTGTGTGGGGTTGGGGGTGTATGGAAAGTCTCTGTGCTTTCCACTCCATTTTGCTGTGAACCTAAAACTGCTCTGAAAAAATAAAGTCTACTAAAACTGAATTAAAAATTAGAAAAAGACAGAGAAAAGTCGGGTAGGAGGTGTCAAGGATCTTAACTGCTCTCTCCTCTTTATCTCTGATCATCTCTCTCTGGCTTTCTCTCTTCTTCTGCGTCATTTGGTCGTTGGAAAAAAGGAAGCTGGTAAGAGCTCTGACCTGCTGAGTGTCTGCCTCTGTCCCAAGGATTCCCAGAGCCTCTCTCCCATCGCTGCCCCTGCAGAGTCACGGGAGAGGACGGGACTAATTCCAAAGTGGAAAACAGAGACGAAGACTGGCAGCCTGAAAACCGGCCAACAATTTATTTTATTTTTTTAAATGTGAACCACTCACTAGATTTGAAGGTTGAGGAGTTTCACATAAAAACTCACTTTTGGCTTTCCCCTGAAAAAAAATCAGAACTAGAAACAAAGGGCTCAGACTCCTCCAAGGCAGCAGTTGGTTACAGCTGAGCTGTTGCATGTGCGTCACCTCCCAGCCCAGGAGGCCATGAGGTCTGGGGCCCCATTGTAAAGGGCTGCAACTATTTAAACAATTACCTAGGAGTAGAGATGCACTTTTTAAACTATAAAATTCATTTAGGATATTAAAAACATAAACTATGCTATTACAGATCTGTTGTTTCCTATAGAAAAACTCTGCAATCTTCCAAAAAGTAGAAATGTATAAATGTGTCAATGTCAGGTGAGCTTCTGCCAAACAAGCGGGCAGTGAATGTGCTGGAGGGAGTGGAGGGCTGTGCTGAGCATCAGGGAGCCCGAAATCTAGCTTGATCTTGACTCATTTGGGTGACTTCAGAAGAGTCTCTTTTAATTTCCTGGTGTCACCAGTGTTCCCCAGAGAGTATTTCTTGGCACACCAATCTCTGTCATCTCCATAAAACAGGGTTCCATTTCTAGATAGTTCGGGAATGCTGCATCTTTTCTCTGGCCGTGGATGACAGCTCTTGAATACTGCCGTAATAAAGTGTGTTGCTACAGGAATAAAACTTGGTTAACTTTGTTTAAGCTAATGCATTTTGCAAGTGGAGTTGACAAAGACTAGCATTTATTAACACTGCCCAGAACTTGCACCCCGTGGCACACGTGTTGGTAAGTCACAAATACACTGAGATCTACCTAGCCTGGGTGTCCAACGGTCCGGTGACGGGTTTTAAATACAGGTTTAGAATTTGAGGGATTTGTATTTGCTTCTAATCATTCATTTGCATTTTATCCTTTTTTTTTTTCTTCCTGGAGAGAGCATTCTATTTTTTTCTCCCTTGCTAAGATAACTGAAACAAATTAGCAATGGAAAGTATACTCTTTGCATTATCCGAATTTGATTTTCCAAGGTCTTCCTTTTCTAGATATAATGGGTGTTCATCCCTTCCAAAGTGACCGTTATGCTGCTAAAATACTGAAGTCTGGCAAAAGCAGAGCTGTTGTGGAAACATTAAGAAAACATAATTACAATGGCACCACCTAATCTGCATATTGTTGAACTGCATCTTGATGGGAGAAGAAAACAATTTTCAGAGAATATTTTCTAGGTCATAATTTCTCCTCTTTGTTTCTCCCATCCACATGGGGCTGATCAGAATGCTTTACTACACAAATTTGAAATAAATCAGGATTTAAAAAAAATCTACTTCCCATGAATGAGGCAAGCTTAATCTTTTATGGTACCTCAGGGGTGAGTTTGGGAGCTCCTGAAAAATATAGCTCCTTCCGGAGCACTAAATTCCTTGAAAGAGCTCGTGGAAATGCCATTTCCTTCCAGATGCAGGCATGGGGCAGAGTATGCCAGATATTAAGCAAACCATTCAGTGTTGTATGGATGAATTTAGGTTTATATCCTTACAACAGTCTGAATGGGAACGTTCAAATTCTTCATAGAGAATTCCACTTTTTTTTTCTCCTACAAAGGCAGAGATTGCTGCAGGTTTTCTTTTCAGTGTTAAATCTCACCTCTTCTTGTTACCTAGAGCCCTGGATGGCGAGTGATTTGGGACTGACAGTGCCTGACTTCCAACAGTGCATCAGTTCACCTTTGGTGGACCAGAGGATTACTCTTTGCTTAGAAAGAAACTGGGTCTGGCATCTTAAAAGGATTTTGATACTAATTAACTACAAATCAAGAGTCCAGACCATTAAGAGAAATATGATGGGAATGCATACACAGCCTTCTACTGAAGTCCAAAGAAGCAGATTGCATGAATGCACAAAGGATATCTGACTAGAGACCTCGAGTGAGCCATATGCTCATCATGAGCCAGCAGGTTCTTAGGTTTTATAATAAACATACTGTATTTAACACATGTGGAAACTTTCTGTCCCACTACCCTCCAAACCTGTCAGTCCAGAAAAAAACTGGTTTTGATCCCCAAATGCCATATTTCATAGGAACAGTGAAGAATCACTGAGTGTGTAAAAGAGGTTCTTGGAAAGGTGGGGAAGGAGGGTCTGGAAACCCTGACAATTCGGGCTGTTAACTTCCTAAGGCAGAAGTTCGGTCTTGATCATCTTTGCAGCTGGTCACTTAACGGAGACGTGACAGCTGCGGTGAGGGAGAAGCAGCCGACTTTCTCTAGGGCTGGTCGGTGCAGATGACTGCTCTGTGATGTGTCCCCTTCACCCTATTGTCTGCCAAAGACCTGTGATATTTTCTCAAGACAGAAGGGCCTGAGATGGATTTTCATGCATTAATGTAGATTCACATAATGGGTTTTGTGATTTTTCTCCCTTTCCTGCTGCTTTAAGTAAATGCTTTAGAGAATCTCCCTTATTTTCTACATTATCTCTCTCCTTCTGTCCCCAACAACACCAAACAAGCAAAATTTGGATTATCAAATCACAAGTTGAGTTAATCTGGTATTATTAACCCAGGGAAGCCCAAGAATGAGATGGTGCCCCAGTCAGACTCTCCATTCATGTCTCTTTTGCTGCGTGGAATGTTGTGGTGATGGAAGAAAGCTAATGCAAATATCAAAAAGTTTCAGCTTAAAAATATTTGTAAAAGTTTTCCCTTCCCAGCCGGGCCTGAATATGAATGCAGCATGATTCCTGTTCCTTGGGAATGTGACGAGTCTGCAAGCTCTCTCACGATCCTTCTAAATAGACTTCTAGCTCATTTTTAAGGAACCTTAGGTCCTGAAGGGATCACAACCATAAGCAAGCGGCAGTGGGCGGGCTGGTGTGTATGTGCACATAGGAGTCAGCAGCTGTAACATATAAACCATACAAGAGAAAGCTAATAGTTTCAGAACTTTCAAATAAACAGAATCATCCAGTAACAGCAGGGCAGTGATCTCTTGATCTTTGAAATCTTCAAGCAAGGAGCCTGGAAGGCTAGCCACAGCAGCGAGGAGGTTTATAATGGAAGAAACATTGGTCACTGGACTGTTTCTGAGTTTCCTCTTATTCCACATCACTAAAAAGCAATAAACAAACAACAAACAAACAACAAACACACTGGAAGTGTAGACATCCTTCTAGCTGCTACCCATCCAGTAAATCGATTTTCCAGTCCAGTAACCCAGTACCAATGGCTGCCTCCATTTCTCTGCCTCAACCTGAGAGGACCACCCATGATAATATGACCCTGAAAGGATAAGCCCTAGGTTTGCTGTATCACAGGGATCAACCACCTTCTACCCACTAGGGAGCAGAGTTTCTGGGAACAGACAGCAAAAATGTTGGGGACAGGATGAAATTCAGCAAACATCTACTGAGCTTCTACTTTGAACTAAGGACTATGCTAGACACGTCGGGAGATACAGAGATGAACATACAGTCCCTCCCCTGAAGGACATGACGTCTACTTGGGGGAGACACACACACAGGAAGCTGAAACTCTGATTCCTCATTCTCTCCTCATCTCTTTATGAAGCTAACTGCTAAGGTCATAGAGGCAGCCCCATGGAACACCTTTCCCCTCTTCACCCCTTCCTCCTACAGCTTGACTGGTTCAGATTTATATCTCTAGGCTGATTATATCCTAAGCGGCCTTCAAAACCCCAAACGTTCCACTTCCAACACTTTAACATGCCGCCACCAGTAGTGTGGTTGTGCTACTCTCCATCTGATAAACCTCCTCTGACTCCTGACATCCTCCGAAGAACCCTAAGCGTGGTACTCAAGCCATGCAATTTTCTGCTCCACATTATTTCCCATCACTACCCATGGCTGTCCTCTGTGACACACATGCACACATGGCCAGCTCTAGGCCTGTGTTGATCATATCCTCTAGCTGGAATGTCTTTCTCCCAATCCTCCCAATATCTAAATATTTCAATCTCACCGTCCTTTGGGATCAGTGCAAACTCCACCTTCTCCATGGAGGTCCATCTCAATGATTTCACCTGGAAGTAACCTCTCCTTTGCTTTTAATGACCAGTAGCACTCGGCTTAGGCTGGACCACTCATCATTCTCAAGGCAGAGATAGCACTGAGGATCACCAAATTTGATTTAATTTTCCTCTTTCTGGGAAGTTGACTCCTTCATACTGTACTCAACCAAAGAACTGCTGATTTCTTCCAACTATTGGAAAAACAGGCTCTGTTGGATCCATTGAGCAAGATATGTTGGTCATCAACATGGCCCATAACTTTCTTTGGGAACTCAGGGACCTTGCTGACTCTGGGCATTTTTGGCCTCTCGTGCTGGCTTTAGAATCCTGTCTCTGTTACCCAGGTGACTCCACGGTATGTGTCTTATCTCCCCAACTTGAATAGGACTCTTGAGTCTTGGAACAAGGCCTGTCATCTCAGAACACATCCAATGCACTCTGGGCCCCTAACAGGTAACTCTTGAACAAGGGAATGAGTACACTCTCAATTGTGATGATGCCACAGTTAGGTATTGTCCTTCAACTTTTTTTTTTTTTAATTCTAGGAGTATTGTCCAAACTGTCCCACCCACTATCCTTAACAAAATCCACCGTGGACACTTGCAAAGTGGTTAGTCTAAGGCAAGGGGTCTCAGCTATGGCCACAGAACAGAGTGAGGCCAACCTCCCACTCTCTCCCCAACACCCCATCCCTGTGGGGTGCAACCAGGTGTTTTTGTTTCTTGAGAATAATGTTTTAATAAAAGGGAATGAGACCCATTTTCCTGATGGACGAACAAGCAGCCAACTGTCTAAGGGCCAAGACACCTAGAGGAGTCGGTGGGGTCAGCCCCTGCATTTCAGAGGCGCTCTCTTCTCTGCTCCAGGATGCACGATGCGTCACGTAAAACCGATTCATGTTAACGATCAACAACAGGGCACAGCCGATGGCTGTTTCCTTACTTACCAGCCCGCAGATCAGCCGTTTGTCACTCAGATGCTCAAAGTGGGCTGTGTCGCAAATGAGATGATATTGCCCAAACCATACTTCAGTTAAGAATAAGAGACTGTCAACTCATTGAAACTGTGTGAAAATAAATCTGCCTGATACATATTTTTTTGATCTGTTCCAGCGGGACATGATAAAAATGTCTGTGGGTAAGTTTTATTGCTGATGGATAGCACAGGATGACAGCCCAGGGGGCAGGTTTCAGAGCACACAGCGTCTAGGTTATGTCTCCTCTCCACTGCCCGACATCCCTTTTTTTTCCTCCATTTTTTTCTCCCTCAGATCCATCCAGTTGAATCATAAAGTGTCAAACTTGGAAGAGGCCTGATATTTCATTTTCTAGGATTATGACCTGAAACACATGAGCTTTGAAGGATGTTGAACCCACTAGAACTTTCTTGTGTCTATGCACTTTTTGGGTCCATAGCTTCTGCAAGGCTTTCAGAGAGGCCCATGACCTCCCAAATCGCAGTGTTTACTTTTGACATTTCACATATAGTGAAAGTAGACTCCCGGCTAAAGGGTCTACTGTTATTCTCTGTAAGTTACAGATACAGGACCAGAGCTGGTTCTCAAGCCACTGAAGTCAGTGACCCAGTGCAGCGTCACCTTGCAGAGTGGACAGTGGTTATCTGTGCAGGATTTCTCCCATTTCCTAGTCTCCTTTTGTAATAAGACCACAGGGGTGGGCACAAAGCTTAAGCTGGGTCAAACGTAGTTCTTAGGGAAGAGACTGGACCATAAGATAATCAAATTCAGTTTGGTTTTCTTCTTCTTTGGCACATGGGAAAACTTCGGTATTTTCCAGCCTGCTTTGCTCCTAGGTGGGGTCGTGCTGCCTGGTGGGATGTGGATGAAAATGGTATTGCAGTTTCCAATGATGGCCCTTAAAGAATCCTTTATAAGCTTCTGGCTTTCTTCCCATGTCTTGGGACCTTGGAGGCCAGGTATTTAGATCAAGCCTTTTAAGAAAAAAGGAGTCTACATCCTTGAGTTATTTGATAGAGGAGAGCCCTGCTGATACACATTGTTATTTGTGTGATTAGAAATAACGTTTAATCTGCTGGCCTGCAGAGATGTGGGTGATGTTGCCACAGTACAGCTGCTCCCTTCCTCCCTGCCCTCACATCTACCACTTCCTCTCCTCACTTCACTCTCACCACATTTTCCTTCTATTCCTGGGGAATAGGCAACATACCCCTGTCTCAGGACCTTTGCACTTCTGGCCCCTTTGCGTACCCAGATCTTCCCAGTGCATTTACTCCCTGTTCTTTCTGATCTTTGCTCCACAGTGACCTGATCCGAGAGCCTTTCCTCACTCTTTTATATAAAGTCACAGTACTCCCCTCTCCCTGTCTGTGCTTTGCTTATTCTCACAAGAGCCCTGGTAACCACCTGACATGTTACCTACTTACTAGTTTATTTCTGTCTTGGGGGGAGCAGAGACTTTGTCTTGTCAACTGCCATTTCTACATATTTTGGGACATCACAGATGTTTAGTACATGTCTATTGTATACGTTAATCTACAAATGAATACGACTGATACAGGGATTAACTTACAGCACCTAATGGCTGTAAAGTCTATAGTGTGAGACTGAGCACTTCGCAGGACATCAAACCATGTCTCTTATCTCAAAGCATTTGTATGCTGAGCTTTTACCTTTGTTCACGATCCTTCAATGAACAAAGAACAGTATGTATGACTGACACGTTACGCAGTACACAAGAAATTGACACAACATTGTAAACTGACTGTACTTCAACTGAGAAAAGATAAATAACTCTGAAATACAAAAAAGAACAAAAGGCTGATATGGAAAAATTTGCGAGCAAGGCCCCTTCTCATTTCATGAACAGCTGTCTCTGAAGTCTGCAGGTTCAGTCCTGAGCTCCAGACAGCTGGGCGCCCGGGAGGAGAATCGAGGAGTTTGCCACTCTCCTGTCCCTCGCGACACCCAGCCTCCACCTTCCTTATCAGGACCTCTCCAGCGGCTGCTTTGGACATCAAGTAATGAAAATCTCTGGCAGAGACACTCCTGGAAGTGGATTATTAAATTCTAACAAGACGGCTGAAAAGAGATAAAAATTCCCCAAATCTACCTTTTAGAGAAAACAGGCAGCAGCAGCTATAA
This sequence comes from Vicugna pacos, assembly GCF_048564905.1. Taxonomy (NCBI): domain Eukaryota; kingdom Metazoa; phylum Chordata; class Mammalia; order Artiodactyla; family Camelidae; genus Vicugna; species Vicugna pacos. Next base: position 44,533,288 of record NC_133003.1, read on the forward strand.
AGTGTAAGTGAGGGAAAAACCAGAACTGTGAGTGAGCACCACGGCGAGAATGACCTCCACGGACGCCGCGGCTGACTGCGTCCAGGGGTGATGGTGGAGGGGGTCATCACCCCAGAGCCCATGAACCTCAGAAGGACTTACTCCTCCCCGCTCCATCCCTTCCAACACTGTCACTCCAGGGGTCCCAGTTCTAAGGCATTCTGCGATTTCATTAGAGCAGCACACAGAAAGAGCCGGGGGGTCTGAGCGGCAACTGCATCAGAGAGTCTATTATACGTTTGCTCACACAGAGAGCCTATTGCACATTCTCTGATGACCACACAGGGATACTGTTTACACAGAGCGGCTTTATGCCAGCAGAGATCCCACTGAAGAGCTGTAGGAGCCAGTTACTGGCTGGCAGCAGCCACTGCAGAGGGAAAACCACAGTCACCTACCTCCAATCCGCCTTTCCTTCCCCCCCCCTCCAGTCCTCCCTTCCTTGGCCCTCTTGGGGAGGGCGGCCGGGATGCTCCTTTTGTATGCTTTTCTGTTCTTACTTTCCACCTGCCTCTTCTCTCTCTGGCGCTCATTCTTCTCCCCTCATTTCACCTTTTCCTTTCTCTCTGCCTCGCTCATCACCTAGCGTTTACACAGCACCTAATACCCCTGGACGCTGCCACTGCCACTGTGACTATAACAAAGGTGCTGGGAAGATGCCTCTGGTCCTCACGGAGCTCCGGGTCAATGGCTGTGTGTCTTCCAGGGAAAAGAAGAGGAAGCAGGAGGGGAAAAGGTGACATCAGAGGAGGTGGGGGGTCAGGAAGCTTTATGAAAAGGCACGTGAAGGATGGATTTGGACTTGAAGAGATGGGGTGGGAAGAGTCTCGGAGCTGGAAAGACAAATGCCCACAGCAGCCTGAAGGGAGAGCACCCGCTAGGGGACAGAGAGGAGCGCAATTTCTCTTCCTGCTGGCTGCACTTCCGGGTCGCCCACGGGATGCCAAACACGGACCTAAGCCCACGACACAGCCTGTCTCACCGAATCCTCATGTAAGCCTGTGATGAACGACCCCTTTTACAGGTAGAGAAGAGAGACTGAGTCACCTGATCCCAAGTCCCCCAGACAGTTGCGGGTAGAATTAGAAATTAAACCCAGACCCGCAGCCCTGGGCTTTACCACGCTCCGCGGGGAGGAGGAGGAGGAGGAGGAGGAGGAGGAGCCCTGTCTGCAGCGCAGAAGCGAAGGCCAGATGGTGACGGCTCCCGACGGCCAGAAGGAACGGCTGGGGGCGGGGGCGGGCCTCACAAGGGCTGAGCGAAGCATTCGTAAGCTCTTCCATTGAACCTGTGTCTCGCCCCATTGTAAACAGGCAAACAGCACAGATTAATCCCCCTCACCGCCATTCACCTTCTCTACCCCTCTCACAATCCTACACCCCACCCAACACAAAGGTTTTTTAAATGATCATGGCTATTTTATCTCTGTCTGTTTCACCCCTCCTTCCAAGGGCATTAAGGACTGTCTGATATTGTTTCCAGGGCATTTTAATACAGCCGGTTGAAGCTGGACTCTAGACATCCATATTCAGTCAACGTGGGTTGTGGCAGAGTTTGTGGCAGTGGTTTGTTTTCTTCCTAGTGCACTACTTAGTGATGAAGGAACTTTCCGGCTCAGAAACTGTGAGCCGATTATCATTCACAAGCGGTAAACACGTTTCCAACTTGTGATTTTAAACTTTTTCTGAAGCGTCCCCAGGAATTTCATTTTCATTAACAGTTTGCTTATTACTTATTCACTAAACAGATTTATCCTGAAGTAGACAATATAATCTCTCATGAGTGCAAGTGTCATTACCTTTCCTTGAGGTTAATCGACAGAGGTCAGATATAAACGTGCCAAAGAGCTTTTACCCCTGCATGATTGCAGGCTGCCCTGTAGAATATTCTGCTAGAGCTTCGATTATGGACTTGACTTTAGGGCTCCTCAGTGTGGCCCCCAAAGCAGAATGTTAAGTAAACAAGCAGTCAGCCTGTTGGGAATTGGGACCTGCTATCAACAGTTTCACACATTCTACAGATTTCTTTCCTTGGGAAGAAGTAAAAAGGCACTAGTCTGCTCTTATCAAGACAAGCGGGCAAGAATATACACTGGGGAGAAGACAGTCTCGTCAATAAACGGTACCGGGAAAGCTGGACCGTTGTCTTACACCATACACAAAAATTAACTCAAAATGGATGAAAACCTTGAATGTAAGACCAGAAACCATAAAGGTTCTGGAAGAAAACACAGACAGAAAGCTCCCTGACAACATATATTTTTTGGGTATGACTCCAAAGTCTATGACAACAAAAGCAAAAATAAACCAATGGGACCACATCACACTAAAAAGCTTCTGCACGGCAAAGGAAGCCATCGACAACATTGAAGGGCAACCTGCTGCACGGGAGAAGGTATTTGCTAATTGTACGTCCAACAAGGGGTTAATACCCGAACTATATAAAGAACTCATACGTCAATAACAACAACAACCCCCCAAACAATCTGATGTTAAAAGGGGCAGAGGATCTGAAGAGACATTTTTCCAAAGAAGACATACAGATGGTCAACAGGTACATGAAAAGATCCTCCACATCACTGACCATCAGGGAAATGCAAATCAAAACCACAATGAGACACCAATTCACTCCTGTTGGAATGGCTAGGATCAAAAAGACAGGTGTTGTAACAAGTGTTGACAAGGATGTAGAGAAAAGGAACATTTGTGCACTACTGGTTCGAATGTAAACTGGTGCAGCCACTATAGGAAACAGTATGGAGGTTCCTCAAAAAACTAAAAATAGAATTATCATACAATCCAGCCATTCCACTTCTGGGCATTCATCTGAAGAAAATGAAAACATCAATTCAAAAAGATACGTGCACCCCTATGATCACTGTAGCACTGTTTACAACAGTCAGGATATGAAAGCCACCTACATGGCCATTAACGGGTGAATAAGCAAAGGTGATGTGGTAAAAAGACACACGACGAACTGTTACGCAGCCGTAAGAAAGAATGAAACCCTGCCATCAGTGACAACATGAATGGATCTTGAGAGTATCATACTGAGTGAAATAAATCAGAGACAGACAGACACCCTATGATTTCACCTATATGTAGACTATAAAAAACAAACCAATAAACAGACAAAACTCATAGATACAGAGAACAGATTGGTAGTTGCCAGAGGGAAGGGGGGGGCTGGGGATGGGTAAAAAGGGTGAAAGGAATCAAGTTTCTAGTTATAAAGTAAGTAAGCCATGGGGATGTGATGTACAGACAGCATGGTGACTGACTACAGTCAATAATACTGTATTCTAAATTTGGAAGTAAATCTGAAAAGTTCTCATCATAAGGAAACAAACATGCAACTCTGTACAGGGACAGATGGCAACTAGACTTACTGTGAACATTTCATGATGTACACAAGTGTCCAATCATTATGTTGTACACCTGAAACTAATATAGCCTTGTATGTCAATGTTACTTCAAAGTAAAGAAAAGATAAGCAGGCAAATGTTTCCATTTAAGCTGAAAACAGTTTAAAATAGGATGAGACCTCCTTACGATGAGCTTAAGAAGGAGGGAAGGAAGTGAAAAAACGAGTAAATAAATCCAGGATGATTCGAAAGCACTAAATACAAGAGATAACTTATGCTGTCTGGTCCTTTTTTTTACATAAATTTTCTGGCAGAATGCAAAATTCCCTGGAAACGGCATGAGATTGGGAATAAACCACCTGATGAGCATACATCCAGCAGATCGGTACAAGAAAGGCTCGGTTTTAAGATTCGTGGTATACACTTCCAGTCACCGTGGACTGTCCCCACAGACAGGCTACCTTGGACTGTAAAACATGTACACACTCTCCTTCCACATTAATTCATGTACTGATTCATACTGTTCGTCCCCCGAACAAGAACACTGTGATGGTTTGTTTTATGTGTCAGCTTGACTGGGTCCGAGGATGCCCAGATAGCGAATGGAACATAACTTCTGCGTGTCTGTGAGGGTGCTTGCAGATGAGATTAGCATTTGAATCGGTGGACGGAGTAAACCATATGGCTCTCCCCAGGGTGGGAGGGCATCACCCAATCTGCTGAGGGCCTGAATAGAACAAAAGGCAGAAGAAGTTTGAATTAGCCCTGCCTGACCGCTTGAGCTGTAACATTCATCTTCCCCTGCCCTTCGTGCTCTCAGTTCTCAGGTCTTCAGACCTGGACTGGAATATATACCGGGTGGGGAGGGGGGTCTCCATCTCTCAGGCCTTCGAAACACAGCACCAGTCTTCTATTACTCCAGATCGCAGACGGCAGATGTGGAACTTCCCAGCTTCCATAATCACATGAACTGCTATCTAGGTTTTTTTTTTTAAATTGATGTATAGTCAGTTTACAATGTTATCTCAATTTCTGGTGTACAGAGTAATGTTTCAGTCACACATATACGTACATATAATTGTTTTCATATTCTTTTTCATTATAGGTTACTACAAGATATTGAATATAGTTCCCTGTGCTACACAGTAGAAACTTGTTTATCTGTTTTACATATAGTAATTAGTATCTGCAAATCTCAAACTCCCAGTTTATCCCTTCCCACCCCTTTTCCTCCCTGGTAACCAAAAGTTTGTTTTCTGTGTCTGAGGGTCTATTTCTGTTTCATAAATAAGTTCATTTGCGTCATTTTAAAAACTGCCAACTTCTAACCGCAGCAGTGACTCTGTGCTTGTCTGTCTAGCTCTGTGAATAAATGGAATGTTGGGGAGATGACCCCTCCTGGCGCTGCCTGATTCCCCTCCCCATTTCCCCCGGCCACAGCCACTCACGGAAGCAGGACCAGTAAGGGAGCTTCAATTAAAAACAAGAAAAACACACAACAATATCAACAACAACAACTACACATACACGCACACTGATGATTGTTTCTCTCGAGAACCCAAATACAAACACTGATGGGGAACCATAGATAAGATCAGAGAGTGTCAACTGGGTGCCTACAGGAGTCTTGGGGGAAACCAGTGAGTATGAGAAGGCTCCCTCCCATCTGTGAGACATGCAGCCCTCTCTGTCTTCTCTCCTCTAGGGACACGGACACACGAACTATTTCACCCTAACTCTATTGTAAGAAAAAGAAGCACAGAAATACAAAATAGTAAATGATGCCTTCTGTTTACAGAGGCAATAGGACTTGATGGCCCTGAGGCACACTGCAAAGCTGGTGCTCTGTAGAAAGGGGCCAACTGTTACCAAGCCTTGGCTGACAGGTGCATGTGGCAAAGCAATACTTCAAGATTTGCCCTTTTGAAAAAAAAAAGAAGCTAGACGTTTGGATTTATATAAATATTCCAATTTTTGAAGCTGTCTACTAATAGAAAAATTTTTAAATGACATAGGTTTGGGGAAAAACATGTTTCTGGGCCATCTCTGGCTCATGAATCACCAGTTTGAGAAGCCTGGGATAAATGGGGTGAGAGGTGGAAATGGGAAAAAAAAAAACACCATAAGAACATACTTCATCATCCTCGGAGCAAGAGAAAAGCAGATGCAGTCATATGGTTTCTTCTACCAGACAGGGAGAACTCGTCAAATCAGGACCACATTCATTTCAGGATAGTTGAAAAGATTATCATAATGATATGTTGGTAATTTGAATTAATTACAGAGTGATCTATCACAGATTACACTAAGCGAAGGAGGAAATAAAAATAAACACTGAGGTGGATCACATTTTCAGGAGGAGCAGAGAACGAGAAATGCAGAGGAAGTGGTAGACAAGGGACTCATAATTCCTATTCTCCAAACTATTTACCAAAAACATAAAGGGGACGGATAAAAACATGAGCAGAAATAGTTATACTTATTGCTCTTATATGAGTAAATGACTTCAAATTCAGAAGCACCATCAAAGGGTCTTCAAAAGCGTTATCCTTCCTGCCTGGAAAGTATGTTATAGGCTTATAGTGATTTTATACTCCATTAAAATGTTCTCTGTAGTTTATAACCTTGGGACAGGTGGCAATCTCATTCAGTCGTAATATCTTTATTTGAAAAAGGGGAGTGAACTTGCTGGCTTCTAGAAGTTCTTTCAACTCTACTATTTTATGACATTCTGTTACAAAAGGTGATAGTTGTCCAAGGATAGTTGGTACTGGAAAAGGACCATTTAAAATGAACGCCCTTAAAATGGGAACCAAAAATTCAGAGCAAAGAATGAAATGTTTGATGGGAAGGGTAAGAAAAATGAAACCCAAATTACAAAATTTTGTTGCAGCATGAACAATATTTAAGTTATAAATGGAACGATGCACAAAATGTCAGAATGAGCACAGCCTGAACCCAGCATTGATTATTTGGGGGTGAGAATAGTTCTTTTCTGATCAATTTGAGCAGCAGAGTGATAGAATTTCCTTTATTTCATGTTTGCGTTTCACAGTGTGATAATCAAGAGGGTCACTTCTGCATAAGGGCTTGAAGGTTCCATCAATTTCCCCAAGATTCTCTCTTTGTCTTTGATATTTAAATCTTTCTCTTCAGAAGCAGTTATCTCGTAATCATTCTGGTCAATTTTCTCTTAATTGTTCACTGTCTGACTCTCTCAGACCCTCATATGTTGATGGCTTTGTGTTCAATTAGAATAGTGTTCCTTCTCTTTTACTGGCTTTCTGCAACCCTGCATTTTGGGGGCAAGATTTGTCAGATTTTCAATTTTATTTTGTAATTGCTTTGCACTGTTGAAGCACAGAATTGTTAAATATTCAGTCAATGAGATACCACTCAACACGGACAAATACTGTCTGAGTCTGTGGATGGGGCTAGTTTTATAAATAGTCAATCATTAGTAAGTATTTTTCTGTTTCCAAGATTCTCCACCCTTAAGTGATTCTAGGGTTAAAAACCAAGCAATTAAATATTCTTATAAAAATGAATTTCTAGCCTTTTACATGACTCTTCTCCATTTTAGTGAGTGATACGAGTAAGTATTTTTCACAGAATATAGGGTATTGTCATTATAGAAAATCTCTGATTTTTCATCTCCCTAGTGATCAAAATCTTCAATGAACTAATTTTGTTTTCTGAAGTTTATATTGAGGAGAAAGAGACAAGAAAATGAACTTCAAGTAATGAGTCTGAAAATGCAATCTCTGGGTATGGACCACGGTTGGTACAATTTTAGACCAGGCCTCTCTGCATTCTTTAATAAAAGAAGCCGAGGTTCAGAATGCTGACAGCACACCTATTTAATTGCATGCTGCAAGTTATTTGTCATTACAGAAAGATTGTTAAAAGTAAAACACAGATTACAAGTAAAAGAGTAAAAATAAACTAAAAGATTAAAATTGCAGGAAAATCTGCAATGAAATGGTCCAAACAGCCAAAATAAAAACTATCATGCTCCTTTGATCAGAACCACCCACATGAGATTCCTTTTTAAGGCTGAAACAATTAAAAAATGGCTAGTGAGAGCCCCCCTCCCCCCACACCTAGTTATAACAGGACCAGGGGCAAGACTGCAGCTCTCTGCTGGGACACCCTCTGAATTAAAGGCTAAAACAGAAGAAGTTTGTAATCAAATGTGTCTGAAACAAGCAGAAAATTGCAACCAAAGGTCAAATCACCCACCATAAGGTGATATATGAACTTTATCAAACAGGGACGTGGCCTTCAGATAAGATGAGCAGCAGCAGCTGAATCGCCTCCGACACTGACGGTCAGGCCAGAGCAGGGTCTCTCCCCTTGGTACTACTGACATGACGGGGTGGACGACCGTTTGCGGGGGGCTGCCCTGCGCACTGCCGGGTGTTTAGCAACGTTCCTGGTCTCTGCCCACTAGATCCGAGCAGCACAACACCTGTCCTCATCCCCCAAACGCATCCAGACAGCGCCAAACACCCCAGGGGGACAGAACCACCCCAGATGGAAAACCGCTGGGACCCCGGCTCGTACTTGAGGCAGGATTCACCCTTTACAGTGGCTTCTGCTATGGCACCTCTAATGTATTTCACTGGACAATGTCTCGAATTTTAGTCTAAAATGCGCCCCATTTATGGTTTTGCTCATCGCTCATGCCCACTTTTGATAATTTTTACACCACCTGTACTATTATTTACTCACTAACGTTCCTCAAAGCTAATTTTTCTTCCCACGTAGAACCACCCTAGATGCTTAGGAGAATAGTGAATTAATTTACTATATACGGTAGACATCTCTCTACATCAGAGCTTTTGATGCTTCTAGGAATCTGGCTTGAGAAAAGTTGTACGTAATCTAAAACCTGGGAGCCACCCAAGACAGCTCCAGCTCGCTCACTCCTCCACTGGTTGTCCTCCTAACTCTGCTTTCATCCCGACTTCACATGCGGGGAGCCTCATGTGCAGACTTGCTAAGGAAAACTCTGACCACGTCTTGTTTTCCTAGTAGGAATCCCTTTCCTCCTCTTCCTATTTATTTATATTTAATTTACATATAATAGTTATAGGTGGACACCTTAAAGTTACTTTTAATAGAAATACATTTATAATAAATGGAAATAAAGTTATTTAAAAAGGAGACATGTATCCCACTCCCATAAACAGAAGTACAGCAGTAGCTAGAAAGTAATTAAAAAATATATATATATACACTGAAAGCAGGCTATTAATTTCTAGCCAGATAGTATGGAGAACAGAAATCTTATCATAGCCTGAGGTCTGCTTTCTGGGGGATTAAAAAGTGTCACAGGAGTTAAGAGATGCTAATACCAGGCTGAGACATTCTTGTGGTACAAAAAAGGGAAGGGGGTCATTTCCTTTCAATGTTAATCAATGTTACTTGATGTCATGAACAACATAAGTTATCTTCAAACAGCCAGAGGTACAGTCCCACACTCTGGGAAATACTCTTTTTGTTTATCTGTAGATTTATCTGAAGGAGGTTCTCCTGAGGACACAAGGTCATTGCCCGTGTGAACTTTAGAGCCAGATAACTCTGTGTGGTGACCTGGAAATGGTGATCATAGTTGTACCTCTTCATAAAGTTGTCATTCGAGGGTTCCTTGAGATGACTGCTGGAAAGTAATTAGCATGCTTGGAGCAGAGTTGGCACACAACGCTTTTGAAAAAAAAGGGTAAAAAACCAAGTGTTGGTTCTCAAAAACAAAGCCTGCCTTTCTTTGATACTGAGTCTTTCATGGAAGTGAAACCTCTCTCTGGATAAGATGGTATATGATTCTGAACTATCATTGTGTAGAAAAGTCACAGATTCTTCCCTTGGAATTTCTAATTTCTTCTTAGACTCAAGAGGTGTGTGAAGTCCAGCTCGGAGGGCTTTCTGATAGGAGGCTGATAAGGTTCACCATCTCCCATCCCCATTGGCGATTTGTGCTAGGAGACCAGACTTTGGTTTACTGGAGGCATGTAGTGATTGCCTGCCTGGGCTGGCTAAAGGTGACTTCCGTTCCACTGTTGGTTCAGAGGCCTGGCAGTCACGTGCAAAATCCTGCACCGAGGGCATCCACATTCCTGGAGGGGAGGTACCCATCCTCATGCTGCGCGAGGCAGCGAGTGAACAAAACTCACATTAACTGCAGCTCTGTGTCAGATCCTTCTTGCTTAATCTGCCCAATAATTCTATGAAGTTCTTATTATTCCCAGTAAAAGATGAAAAATTTAAAGCTTAGTGAAGTTATGAAATCTGCCCAAGCTGTGATGTTTAGTAAAGGTGGATCTGAGTCTAGATCTGATTCCAGTGTGCACGTTATACGTGATCTGTGGCAAACTGGCCTCTGTGGGATATGACCGGATCTACTGAAAATGTTAGCAGTCTGCATGTGCGTAGTAGTTAGGACCTTCAAACTAATTTCTCATCTAGCATTTCATTTGTACTTACACTCCCCAATTTTGCAGAAAAGCACCTCTGATTCCTGGGAGTGGCTTCCATGGAGATACACAGATACGAATCTCACCTAGTCAACTTACTTTGGCAACAGGGGGTCATTCTAATGCAAATGCGTGCCCTCTGGTCAGTTCAGACTTGAAGCTGCGGTGTCCCGGCTGGAGGAGGTTTTTTTTTTTTTTTTTTTTTTTGTGACCACTGTAATTATTATTTTTATTATTGATTTATGTTGAAGTAGAGTTGATGTACAATGCTATGTAAGTTACAGGTGTACAATAGAGTAATTCACAATGTTTAAAAGTAAACTCCATTTATAGTTATTATAAAATGGAGGAGGTTTTTATTTGTACGACTGTGTTTCGTTTGGTTCTGGTTTATTCTTGAGCTGAGAGGAGTCTAGACTTTTCTAGTCTCAAAATCCCATGAAAGCCAAATCAAAAAAATTTACAATAGAGAAGCAAAAGATACAAGACGTCTCCTAAGTACACAAAGTTCATCAAACATACTGATTTCCATCTGGTCCCTTAGTTTCTGCGAGCACTGGGCTGTGGGCTGGTATGTATTTTAATGGTTATTTTAAACTACAGAAAACGACGGGTTCTAAAATTCTGATTCACATTATTCAGACATGCTGAAAAGATTACCTAAGGCTTTAAATTCCACACATGAGCCTGTTTATTTCTGGTTTATTTCTTTCCTCACCAATTGTGTACTTTACCAAAACACTTGGTAACTTGGAGGCAACTTTGCATTTAAGTTTAATTTTCCTTTTCCTCAAACCCAGAGAAAAGGCAATCCGATAATCCAAATCTTACCTAAAACTAAACACAAAAGTATGGAAGGAAAAGGCTTGCCTCTAAAAGTAATATGGAAGTTTTGTGATGAGAAGAGAGAGGTTCTAGAAAACTCATCTCGACGGAGTTGGTCTCCCTAAGAATTCTTGGGACTCATTCTGGGCTTTGAGGCCAATTTCTGGTTCTCTAATTTCTTTCTGCTTTCGATATCTAGTGATCAGCAATAGAAAGCAAAATGGAAAGATATTTTCCTTCACTTAAAAAAGCATTCCTTTTTACTTCTTGAAGGCATAGATTTGGTATCCTAGACGTTGCATTAATCTCCATGCATCAGAGAGAACTTTCTCAGAGGAAACGGCTTCTATTTAAATTCAACATGGGTCAGTTTGCTGGTCTCATCCTGCCTGGGACGTTTGCAGTAATTCTGAGTTCTGCCAGGAGAAAGGCTGGCTCAGCCTCCAAGGCTCGCTGTCTAAGCCAAGGCAGATAAATCACTGATGTCGGACACTCAGGTCTTCCTCGCTCTCCCCTGTGCGTCTAAGACAAGTGGGAGCTTGTCTTAGCTGCATCTCTAATCCTTCAATGTTTTTTACCCTCTTGGACCCTCCTCTGGCCTCATTTCTAAACAGGCTTATTACGACAGCTGGAGAATGAAGATGCTGATGCAACCCTGTCTCCTTCTCCTCTTGGGCACCAGCCCACATTTCCCAGCTCCTTTGAATCCGAGGAGGAGGGCGGTCATGCAGCCACATTCTGGCCAGTGGATTGTGGGAAAAAGTGAGGTCCCCAACTTCCAGGCTTTTTCCAGGAACACGACGATTGCCTGTTTCTAACTGGCAGTGGGCTACTAAGAACTAGAGAACCACATTTACTGGACTAGCACCAAAAGTAAGAGCAAGAAGGCTGTGAGTTGGGACTCTCCACTGAACGAGTCCGTGAACTTTTAACACATGGTTATTATGGCATATGTGTGGCATAGCCTTGGGCAGCTGAATAATACCCACTCCTGCCAAAGATGTCCCATTCTCATCCCTCGAACCTGTGAATATGCTGTTTTACATGACGAAAGGGACTTTGCACATGTGATTAAGAATCGTGAGATTATCCCAGATTATCTGCTGGGCCCAGTGTGATCACAGGCATCCTTCTCAGAGGGAGGCGGAGGGACCCTTGAGTATAGAAGAGGAGCGCCAGTGTGAGACTTGGTCAGCCATTGCTGGCTTGGAAGATGGAAGGAGGGACCCATCTAGAAGCTGGAAAGGACGAAGAATCAGATTCTCCCCTAGAGCCTCCAGGAGGAACACAGGACTGCTGGTACCTTGATTTTAGTGAAACTGACTTCAGGCTTGGGATCTCCAGGATCGGAGGATAGTAAGTTCACGTGGTTGTGGTAATTTGTTATCGCAGCGGTAGGAAAGTGAGACAGAGACCTTTAGATTTTTTCCCTCTGGTTCTCTTTTATATTCTCCTTTGTATTGCCGTCCAAGCCACTTTGGATAAATGAACCTGTCCTACACATGAGAACAATGATAGATAATAGGTACTGAGCGCTAACATGGGCGAGCGATTATGCCGACCATTTTCCCATCATTATGTCATTTGATCTTCAAAACAAGTCCATCAGACAGATCAGATGATTAATTTCCTATCTCTGGAAAATGCAGACAATTCTTAGTGAGATTAAGCGAGGTATCAAGGGTTTCACAGCTTACCACTGACATATACAAGTGGTCTGCCACCACAGTTTATGCTTTAAACTGCAGACAGCGCGTGTGGGTAGGTATCTCCGTGTGTGTCATATAGACACTCCAGAAGCTCTGGTAGAACTTGATTTAGAAAACTGTTCCCATGAACACTGTGGTAGTAAAAACACCACTTGAAAGTACTCCATTTAGAATATGTGTTCACACTTTCCCAGGCAAAAAGGGCATATTTCATATTCATCTGTAGCTGTGGCTTAAAGGTGGACCAACCAATCAGGTCAGGTCGGAGCAGCTTTATCCGAGTAGCTGTTTCTGTCCTCAGACCTCGCTACGTCAAATAGGTGCAGTGAAAATCAACGTAAGTGCCCCTCGTTGTATCATCATAGGTTATAATGGACTGAAGTTATGTCGAGCACTTAAATTTCTGCATAGAATGCATTAGGTCATTTTCCATAACCTGACTTTATATTCACGGAACTGTTAGGTTTCTCAACTCCAGCTTGAGAAAATCATTCAGACTGTGGAGCTGCTCTAAGGGACCACAGCAGTTCTTGCCTTCCTAAAACAGAGGGTCCTGTGATTACTGCTCACACATAACTGGGCCCTGAACTCCTCCCACTCTGAGTTTCTGCATCTAAAAAATGAGCCACCTTGCTGTCCTACCCATCCGGTGAGGGTGCTGTGAGGTTGAACCAGGTCACAGGAGTGATAAGAGCTTAGAAGATTGAAGCCCTATTGAAATAAAAGAGGGTTCTCTTTAGACTTTCACCATAATAGAACATCCAAAACACTTAGCTATTAAAATCCCCATCTTTCAAAATCGCTAAGTTTTTAGGAGAAGGGGAACAGACACGGAAAACTCTTTAGTCTTATGAAGTTTCAGTTTAAGAAGCTGGAGATTCTCTTTGTTCTGCCGGGAGCCCGCGAAGGAGAAGCAAAATAAAGCTGCCTGAGCTCTGCCTGGGTCTGCCCTTACATCTGTCCGGCTCATCCTTGCGAGGAGCTGGATTTCTTGGCCGTCCCCAGGTTTTGGGATTCAGAAAGGCTGGACGATTATACACACTTTAACATCTTTGCTCTCTTCTCCAAAGCAGTAGTTATTCAGACAGTAAAAGCATCCAGGTCGGCCATTGCAGGTGTCTCATCTGTGCTCATTAAATCCTCCAGGGTGAACTTTCTTGACCTCCAGTCATTCGTGCAGCCCATCATTACATTTTCAAAATCTGTGTGCCTCCTGTACTTACACTCTTTAAATAAACTCAACACTTTCACCGTAGCCGCATCCTACGCAATCCGTAAGTTCATGAGTTTGATGTAGTGTGATAGTGACGTCACTCAAGTAGTCATCACGTCCATATTTATACCACTGAACGTTGCCCTGAGTAACTTCAGTCGTCAACCTATCACGATGAATTACACGCACACTATGGGAACACACATGCCATTATGGACATGTGACTTGGGGGGCTTGGAGCTCACTGGGGCATTTGGGGGCCTCCTGAGCTGGGGCTGGGAGTGTGGGGGACAGGATTGGAAACTCCTTTTCTGCTCAGCACTAATAATATTAGCAAATGATCAAGAAAAAACACCCACCTCTACCTACTGCCCTAAACTCTTCTCATCCAACCTCTCTAGGGGAGAAAGAGGCTCTCTTCCAATTCCCCAGAGCAGGGGAGGATGGAATTACTTCCCTGACAGGCTGCATGTGGCAAAGGACAAAGTGGCCTTGAGATGGCCACGATGAGAAGCCTGCTAACCAGACGGAACTGGAGATGTTCTGAGTCAGGGAGCCAAGGTGTGAGCCTTGACAATCCAGTCAAGTGGGAATTGCACCCGGGAACTATATTCACACCTGGGAATCAAGGCTTCAGGAATTGATCAGAGGCAACGGGGCTGGGGAGAGGGTTTCTATCCCCACACAGTGGTGGGAATAGAATATGTGGGGCTGCTGATAACTCGGAGCCATGGAGGAGGTCCTGGTAGATGACTCTGAAAAATACACTCACACTCCCGGAGCCTCAGCAGCTGGCTTATTCCAGGATAGGGCCTATCCCTTCTTCTTCCCCAGTTTCTCTGCATAACTCCACATTCATAATCTAATCATATATCACGTTCTTTTTTAGTATTTTTTTCCCCCTCTCCCATTAAGTGGTAAAAGCCAGGTAACACTCTTCTCCAGGGTTCCGCCCTACACTGGTTTCATCTGCACTCTGTGCAGGCTCTCCTCTTCAAAAGCAGCAGGAAGGGGGGTGGTCAGAAAGGGGGGCACTGCCTTGTCACACCAGGACTCAGCAGCACCTCCAGGGACGAAGTAGCTGAGTTCTCTTCACCCCGGTGTCTGGGAATAACCACTCCTCCCAGGTAACTCCCGCATCTGTCCTCCCTGCTCATCCTTCTCTCTCGGTGCATCTTACTTGCCTTAGAAACCAACTCTGGAGAAACAGACCCCACCCCCCACCAGCACTACATTCTTTAGACAAATTCTGTTGCTTCTAATATCATCGGTCATGGAACGATCTTTTAAAATGTTAATAACTTGGTTCATTTATATAAAAAGGTCAATAGTAGAAAATCCACCCCCGCCCCGCCCCACACCTGGTGTCTCATCTACAACTTAACACAAGGTTCTGTACTTGCAGTGTGCTCTCTGTGACACCAATGCAGGAAATAAATGAGTACAGATTGAAATAATTATGGGAAAAAGCAAAAATTATTCTGAAACCAGTGCTGACTTTTTCTTTCAGTCTATATTTTGTTTGTTTAATAAAGCATCTGAAGCTAGAAATTAAGAAATAATGATAAGATAATGCCAGTTTCTTTCTAGGGCATCAGCAATGCCCAGAAACCTAAATTCAATTTTATATTTTAATAAAACCCTCCATATTCTCTGCATTAGAGTCAGGAAACTGATTGGCTTCATCCCAATTGCTTTTCTTGCACATTAAGCTCAATATTGCATCTAATCATCTGCTTTGGTTCCTTCTAAACATACCCAACCTAAAACTTGCCTCAGAATCGGTCCAGTTGATAAAACCTTGTTATCCTTTTTATATGATCGATGTTGATTCTACCTATGCGAACATTATTCTTAATTATCGTTGCTGCCTTGCAATTTATAACGCAGGCCGCCTAAAAAGCACAAGCCATTATTTGATTTGGCTTTGCTCACACGCCTTTGACAGAGCGTGCTTTAGCTTCTGACAACCTCCATGGTTTGATTCTTATGCTTGGCCTCTGTGTTGAATCCATCTTTGAAGTAAAAACAACCATGATATGCTAAAAGCCTCTCTGGGAAGTGTGAGAAGAGAGCACTGGGATAGAAATGTGTGTGGTACAGGGGAGCCGAGCGCACGGCTGGGGCTGGAGCGGAGCTTGCAAAGGAGTTTCTACCGACCATTTTGAAATAACATTAGCCAACGTAATAGTCCAGACTGCACATCCAAACTTGGGAGACCAAATACCCTGACTCAGACTGAATATACACTATATCTTCATCAGTGGTTGTGGGCTGCTGAAGACCCCATTTCATACAGATCATATAAAATATAAATTTTTATTTTAGAGAAGGGGTGTGTTTGATGAATTGCAGGTCGACTTTTCTATAGGTCGAAGTGGTTCAGGGGTGGCATTTTCAAATGGTTCCACTTAAAAAGTGGGGAAGCCTAGAACTTCTTTGCCCTCCCAGGGAAGACTGTCAGCGATCTGGAAACCCCAAGGGTGGAGTCAGTGTCACTGTGTTCAGTAAATCAAAAATGCTATTAGTGGAGTAGGTGCTGGGCGTACGGGTCTACTTCTAATGGTGGTGCGCTTGGCACAAAAGGGGGAAAAGGGGTGGAGATTTAACCCAGCTCCAGATTAGCTCCTATTTTTTGGACCATATGAAAACTTTACATGTTCCTTCCAAATCTTGTCTGTCAATCTGTAGCCACTCTTCATTCACAGAAGGTTTAACGAAAACCCAAGTAGCTCACTTCTTCTATAACGTGATCATTACCAAGGCTGACGGTCTGATACCTTTCCTCCATCCACCCCCTGACAAGAATATGACAATGTCTTTTTGAATTTTGAAGAACAGAAATTTTTATGAAATATTTAAACAATTCAGAAGTAAAATTGCCTTCATTATCCTGAGTCCCCATGAGATAACCAGACCTTCCAGATTCTTCTATGCAAATAAATAAATACCTCTTAAATGAAAAACAGTCACACTGTATGTCCTATTCTACAGCCTGCTTTGATCACATGACACTGTAGACATTTTTCCATGTCACTACATAAGGATCTGCTGTAATCATTATAATCATTGAATATTATTACACTCTATCACCATATTATCATTAAAAAAATCATCAACCTCCTAAACTGGACAGCCACATGCAAAAAAATAAAACTAGACCACTATCCCACACCATACACAAATATTAACTCAAAAGAGTTTAAAAACTTGAATGTAAGACCTGAAACCACAAAGCTCCCAGAAAAAAAAAGCTAGTATGTTCTTTGACATTGGTCTTAGCAAAGTATCTTTCTAGATGTGTCTCTTCAGGCAAGGGAAACAAAAGCAAAACATAAAAAAAATGGGATTACATCAAAAAGGCTTCTGCATAGCAAGGAAACCGCAAATAAAATGAAAAGACAACCTACTGAACGGTGGAAGATACATCCGATACGAGGTTTATATACAAAATATATAAAGAACTCATACAACTCAGTAACAAAAAAATAAACCACCCAATTAAAAAATAGGCAGACGAGCTAAACAGACATTTTTAAAAGCTGCCTGAAGAAGATGGCCAACAGGCACATAAAAAGATGTTCAGCATCATTAATGATTGGGGAAATGCAAGTCAAAACCACAATGAGATATCACCTCACATGTATCATAGTGGCCGTTATAAAAAGACAAGAAATAACAAGTGTTGATGACGATGTGGAGAAAAGGGATCTCTCATCCTCTGTTAGTGGGAATGTAAATTGGTGCAGTGACTATGAAAGACAATAATGGAGATTCCTCAAAAAATAAGAAGAAAACTGCCATATTACCCAGCTATTCTACTTCTGGGTATTTATTCAAATAATATGAAAACACTAATCTGAAAAGATATCTACAGTAGCCAAGACATGGAAACAACCTAAGTGCCCACCAATGTATGACTAGATAAAGACGATGTGGTGTGTGTATGTGTAGGCCTGTATACATATACACACAATGGAGTACTACTCAGCCAACAAAAGATGAAACCTTGCCATTTGTAACAACATGGGTGGACCTTATGCTAAATGAAGTAAGTCAGATGGAGAAAGATGAATGCTGTATTATTTCACTCATATGTGGACTATAAAAAAATAATAAACAAACAAAAAGACCCCAAATAAATCAACAAACCAAACCAAATCAAAAGGAACACGTAGATACAGAGAACAGAGTAGTGGTTATCAGAGGGGAAGGGACTGGGAGGTCACCTGTATGGTGATGGATGGATAATAAATTTTTGGTGGTGAGCATGTTCTCGGGTATGCAGAAATAGAAACAGAATGTTGTACACATGAAACATACAATGTTAGAAGTGAATGTGACCTCAAAAAAATCCCCCAAGTAAGGACGTAATTTTTTGTTATTAGGGACAGTTCTGCAATAAACATTCTTGTCCATACACCTTTGTAAGCTTATACAATTATTTCCTCAGAATCAAGTGCTGGAGGAGGCATTGCTAGATTAAAAGGAACACACATGTCACTCACTGATGGCTTCCGAGTTACATTCTCACCAAGAGTTTGTGAGTTCACCTCCTGCACCCTAACCAGCCCTGAGGATCATTACACCTTTCGTTCCTCTTTAGTTTGATAGAGACCTAATGATATCACTGTTTCACTTCCATTTTTAAATTTTTATGGCGGTAAAGACCTTTACACCCATTCAATGACATTTGGATTTCTTCTTTAGTGAGTTTCTATTAGTCAGGACTCTTTTGCAATTACAAGTTATCCATCCCAAATTGGTGTCAAATGAGTCAACCAATGAGAACAGGATGCACCGGCTTACCAGCTGGGAGAGACACAGGGGTGGCTTGGACAACTGAAAGAGGGCCTGTGGGAACCAGAGTCTCATGGGCTGGATAAGGATGTCGGCGCTGCCAGGACTCCATGTCTCATTTCTCCAGGTCTCCGCTGGGATTCCAGTGGTAGGCAGGCTCTCTCTGGAAGGCAAGGAAAATGGCTATTACCACCCTGGATGCACTTTGTCCTGGTTTAGAAACCACATTTGTAAGACAGTGTCTCATCTTCTATTTCTGCTTATCAGTCCCAGGGAAACACTCCAGCTGGTTCTGCTTGGGACAACAGCAGCGTCCAGGAAAACTGGGTAGTTGACTGACGTTGCTTAAGTCCTGTGTCGAAGAGGTAGGTTCTGTTACCACAAGAAGTTTGATGGAGGATAAACATATTGGGCACTCAAAATAATTATCACATGTCCTTGCCCATTTGCCCATTTATTCCCTTGAATTCTACCTTCTGAGTTGCTATCTTCTATTTCTTTGGTATCTTTCCCAGAACTCAACAAAGACATTATCTTCTAGATCCCCCAAATCTGCATTAAGTGGCTGTTCATTCCAATAAACCTCCTACCACTCAACCCTTGCATTGCCAGGACTCTAAATGACCCGCGTTCTTGTCATTTGCTTCCATTACACTGTCATCTCCGTAAGGGCACGGAGATTGGGTATCCTCAGCGCTGTGCAGCTTACAACAGGTTCTCTGTAAATATGTGTTGAATAAAGAATAAATCTGTAAAGTAAGGGAGTTAGACCGGAGGGCTTCAGAACTTTCTGATCCTTGTATTATTTGGATACCAGGGAAGCCTTACTGTCTTAGCCTAGCCAAATATCCATGTTAGAAGTCTCTATGGAATAAGAAATGTTCAGGTTTGGGTGGCAACGTTGACATCCTTGGTCAGCTTACTTTGACTGCGCTATATCTCCATCATGCCTGCTTCTGAAGGTAATGCCATCTACAGAAAGACACCTGGGGTGTAGAATCAGAAAGCCCGGTGCTTAATTCTGATTCTACTTCTTAATAGACATGTGAGCTTGAGCAATTCACTTAATCTCTCCAGCATCTTTAGAATCAGAATAATGAGTCAAAGTGAAAAGATGAACAAAAGAGTAACAATGATTGCCATCCAGGAATGTTATACAGGACTCAGGGAGGTAACGGATGTAAAACATTAAACTCAGTTCTGGCGCATAGTAGGTACTCAGCAAATTATTGAATGAATAAAGCAAGTACAACCCTGCTAGATAGTCACTGTTTAACAAAAGACGAGCTGAGTGGACATCCTGGACTGGATCCCAAAATACCTACGGGAGGTCAGTGGAACTAACAGCATCAGACGCACATTAATGAACTGAGACCACATTGCACCCACCTTCTACTGAAAGCTACTTTAAGCCACCAATCCTCATTCTTGTCCTCTGTAGTGAGATAATGTAGAAATCCATTTGCTCTTGTGTAATGTGAGAACGTGTACAGTACAATTCACGTACTTCATTATTTAGCAACTTCCGGTATTGAGGCCTTAACTGGTCTGCATTACTTTATCAATTTCTGCAGTATTTTCCCAGGATTTACTTGGAGGAAGATCAGCCAGGTCTGTGGTCCTACCTAGGTCTGCTGTGCAGTTCTCAGGGGAAAGGACGTGCAGGTAGGGTCCCAGGACCGTGCAGGCTTCGAGGGGACAGAAAGGGGCTTTGAACAGAGTGGGGATGCAATCAAGTGTTGCCTAGGAAATGCAAATTACATTCACTTATTCCTTATAAAATCTAATATAGGTTATTTGGTTTGTAAAACATGTAGTAAACACCATTCTGAAGAAAGAGTAAGAAGAATGTGGGATGGCAAAAGCCCAGATTTTGGAAACAGCTGGGCCTTTATTTACCCTTCCAAACTCATCTCTTTGGGATCAATACTTCTGCTTTGAATGTAATAATATTTATTTTTTAAATGCAAAACTATGGCACAAGTATGGGGAATCCAACTTAACAGATTACGTTTTCTTTTGGACTTTGTCTTGCATGGGTTACAAGGACAGATATTTGCATAAAGCGTGGGCTTTATACTGTGAGCTGTCACTGTGCTGAGGAAGGAACACATGACCAGGAGTTGGGAGACTAACCAGCTATGTGATCTAGAGCAAGTCACTTGACCTCTCTGGGCTACAAATTTCTCCTTATAGAATCGTATCATTGGACCAGATCAGCAGTGTCCAAATTATATTACTGTCGTGAAACCGCCAACAGGATCCAGACCCCCAGCTCTACCACACACACCCCAACACACACATTCAGCAACCAGAGCAGCAGCTCCTGTAGTTATTTTTTTTTCAAGGATTTCAGAGAAACGAGGCTGTGCAATGTCATGGTGGTTAAGAGTGTTCTCTAGAATCAAGCTGACAGTTAGTCCATTCCACCACTGGCCAGCTGTGTGAAGCTATATAAACCTCCATTTGCACACCTGTATAATTATTATTAGCAACATATTATTGACGATTTTTTTATTATTTAAAATACTCACCTTACAGGGATGCCTTAGGGTTAAAAGGAGTAATGCAGGGTGCTTGCTGTAGTGTCTGGCAGACAGGGTCTATTTAAGAATATTATTATATTTGGGGGGAGGATTCTGACAACAAAAAATGATTTAAAAATTAAAGGACTAAGAGATGATTAAAATTCCTTCCAATTCTAAAGTTCCTTTTTCTAAAAAAATTCCTTTTTCTAAAAAATAGCACTTGTGAGACAACAGAATGGGGCCATCAATAGACAAGTTTCCTTAGATTTCTTGACTTCAAATGCAACTTGTCTTATATGGAGAATCTGTATATATATTGATGTAAAATTTACAAACAGTGAAGTTCACCCTTTTTGGTACACAGCTCTATGAGTTTTGACAAACACAATCGTGTAACCACCACCACAATCAGACATAGCTTCATCACCCCCTTTGCCATCAACCTCCTCACCCATCCAGCCCCTGGCAACCAGCAGTCTGTTTTCTGTCCTTATAATTTTATCTTTTCTAGAAAGTCATATAAATAAACTTTTGAGTCTGGTTTCTTCCACTTGGTTACATTTGAGAGTCATCTTTGTTATTGTTTGTGTCCCTTTTAATTAGTGAGTTCACCCCTGTTTATTACTGAGCATCCCACTGGGTAAACAAACCACTATTTCTTTATCTACTAACCACTGCTGAATTTTGCAAAAAGTCACAATCAACATTTGAATGGACAAATGTTTAAATATCTAGGAATGAGATTCCTAGGACACAGACGTATCTTTAACTTTATTTGATCTGCTATGTTTTACTTTCTAACCAAAACAGTATTTGTACTCATTTCACATTCATCAGAAATTTAGGAGAGTTTTAATTAGTTTATTCTTTAGTTTTCCATGGCTGTTATAGCAAATTACCACCAACTTGGTGGCTTTATACAACATACATTTATTATTTTGTAGCTCTGGAAGTCAGATATTCAAAACATCTCCTTAGGCTAAAAGCCAGGTGGCAGCAGGCTGCTTCCTTCTGGAGGTTCCAGGGTGAGAAACTTTCCTTGCCTTTCCCAGCTCCTCTTGGCTGCCCACACCCTATGGCCTGTGGCCCCATCCATCTTCAAAGCTGGCAATGACTGCTGGAGTCCTTCTTACACAGTTTCACTCTGACACTGAACCTCTGCCTTCATCTTGCACATTTAAAAGATCCTCGTGACTAAACTGGATTCTCGGCTAACCCAGGATCATCTCTTTCCTTTAAAGGCAGTTGATTAACAAATTTTGTTTTTCTATTTGCAATTGAAATTGCCCCTTGTCATGTAACAACATATGTTCACAGGTATGGGGGGATCAGGACATGTACTTCTTCGGGAGGGGCAGCATTATTCTGCCGCCCACAATCTGCAACCTCCTAGGCATATAATACTGACAATAAAAAAAAAATTAAGTCATTCTAATGGTTGTATAGGCGTAGCTGATTACAGTTTTAAACTGCATTTCCCTAATGACTAATAATATTGAGCATCTTTTCATGTATTTCTTTGCCACTGGATATATTTTTTGGTGAAATGTTTGTTCAAATCTTTTGCCTATTCAAAACTAATTGGGTTATTTATTTTCTTATTATAGAGTTTCAGAATTCTTTATATATTCTTGATTGTAGTTTTTTTTTTTATCAGATAGGCATTTTACAAATATTTTCCTTCAGCCTATGGCTTTTCATTTTCTTTAACACTAGTTTTGAAAATAAGATTTTAATTTTAATGACATTTATTTTATCATGCTTTTTCTTTTATGAATCTTGCTTTTCATGTCTTAAGAAGTCTTTGCATAAGCCAAGGTCACAAAGATCTTCTGTTTTCTTCTAAAACTTTGTAGTTTTAGGTATTACATTTGGATCTATGATTCATTTTGTGTTAAATTTTTATTAACTTTAACAAACCTGAGTTCAGGTCTATTTTTCTGAACGTGGACAGCCAGTAGTTCCAGGATCATTTCTTGAAAGGAGAAATTTAATTTTTAGCTTCATTTATTTCTTCTATTTAAAAGAATGTGAAGGAAAACTTTTTAGCTACTTTTGACTTTTCATTACTTCAGAACTTTTCAACTGTTTTTGATTTTTCATTACCCATATGCTAATGACGACACACTCTTGCAACTGGAACGTTTATTCATTACAGACCAGGTTAGACACACACCAAGATGGCCAATACACAGCCCTAGGTTTATAATGAATAATTGCTTCTCACTGTCATGGTAAAGCCTAAAAAAGGTGATTATGTATTTAGCTAGTAATGGACAGTCATTAGCAGAGTTCTATTTCATGCTTGTTTGCACCTGCAAACAGCTGCTTCTTGTTTAAAGGACTGTTCCATTGGTCTGCCTGGCATCATTTCGCTCAGTAACACTGTACTGATGACCATCACTCAAGCTCACCTAGAAAGAATGATGAGATCTCAGCCACCTGCTCCCACCAGGCTTGATTATAACTTCATACCACACTGGTGTCTCCCTGGCACCTTGCAGTTCCATGTTTGGTTTTGAAAGCTGACTCTCAGTGACTTTGGGGAAGTTAGTTAAGTCAAGAACAAAGCATGGGAGGCCTGTAGAGCAGATATTGTAAAAAATCACATCCATGTGTATATAGTAAACTTCTGACATTTGTTTTTCATGAATATTCAAGTGTTCTCTTCTATCTCTGCAGAAGGGTTTGGAGGAAAAAAAAGACTTCCAAACACCTACTGATTTGGAAATCGCTAGAAATAGCCTTTGACTAGAAGGAACCAATGAGGACTGCCTCAGACCCTAATATCACTGGCTGATGCAGAACACAGATTCTCCTTTGGTTTTCAACAAGAGCTCACCTAGCTCTCGGATCAGTTTACAGTCGGATTTTAAGGGATGGGTGCGAACACTGAGTTAGCCAATGTATTTGTGAATGACTTCTTTTATTTCCAGGTTTCACTTATCCACAGTCCTTCAGAGCACAGCAGCAAGGATGCAACAACTCAAGGTAAGTGCTCTGAGATAACTTCATCAATTATAAGGAAGTCGATAAAGAGCCAAAGAGCCTTGATTTCTGATGTAAAAAGCAGCAAGGAAGTAGCCCGAAAAATCATGAAAAATGGTGTGTAAACTCTGTCTACTCTCCACCTTTGGGAGATATTTTGTACATGGTAATAACCCAAGAAGATCTACAGCGAAGAACTTTGTTTTATTTTGTTAGTTTGCCGAACATGTCTGAGCGTGGAGTACTTGTGTTCCCAGCAAACCCGTAAACCTGCTGGGCAGCGTCTGCAGGACATCACCTGGGGAAATGCTGAACGAGAACGCTGAGGGCTAGAAGGTGCTCAGAGGTCATGAATCTCAGTTTTCTTTCATCTTGTTATACATTTAACGTTTTCAAGTAATATCGGGTTAGTGAGATTATTATTATTTTTTTAGTATACATAAAGCAACGTGTGAAAATGGCACCAGGCCTCTCTTAAAAAGGAAGATAACAACATTGACTAGCCTTATTACTGTGAAATCTAAATGAAACACTCCACTCGGAAATCCTTAGTAAAGTGTATAGTAAAAAAAAAAAAGTATTTAGCTGCTCAGAGTCAAGTCTTTTCGTCTCTAAGTTGAATTAGCTAGTCTGGCCTAAGGCAAAACACTGAAAAGGGGAGGTTTCTCTTCGGGCAAATGCTGCCTCTGATTTCCGTGCCGCTCACAGCCCTCCCCTTTTTCTGTTCCGTTGTCATGAGGTCCTCTGTCCTCGACTCAAGCCCGCTCTTAGGAAGAAAGATGGTAGAACTTGCTTACATTGCAAAACGAATGTAGGAAGTTGCGTTTTCAGCCCAAGGTGGAGCTGGGGGGACGTGTGCCTGGATGGGGCTCTCTCCTCTCTACGGGGCCCCCGCCCTGGAGTCAGGGGATGCTCAAGGCTACCGCTATTCCAGATCTGGTTCCGTCTGGAGGATTTTATGTGGCGTGTCATCTTGGGAGCCTCCTTGAGAATCTGCACATTCCGGTGTGACTTGGGGAGACACTTTACACCCACCTACATAACTTTAGGCTGCTTTAGGAGAGGAGGAGAATGACAGAAGGATGTCTACGTGTCAGAGACCCGTGTGTCTCTGAGAGGTGATGGGAGTCATCCAAGAGTACAAAGCACAAATCTGGGGCCGTGGGTGGCAGACTAGGTGATTCTATGAGGCGGGGGTGGGAGGGGGGAGACTAGATTTCAAGCTCCAGTTTTCAGCGTCTCACAGACACCGTCTCCTGCCCACTCCCAAAGGTTCTGACACCTTTCTGAGTTTAACTATCCAATTATTTACTCGGTCCAACACTGAGTGAAGTGGCAGAGCTCAGTGCTAGTTTTCAGGTACAAATTTCCGATACAGAAAAATTTCACTGTTTCGAGATTGACCGAGGAACTCAGACCTCAGACCTCAGTCTTCTCTGGCTGAGGAGGAACAGCCGAGGAGTGACGTCCTCATAAAGATGGATACAGAAAAGAGGGGCCTAGAGACTTACAAATCCCACTCTTCAATTTGAGTGTCAGATTGCAAAACAGAAATCATCTCTGAGGGGCTCCCTTTTGAACTGGATGATTTCAAGCATGACCTGAGAATCAGGAACATGAGCAATTAACAAATATGACTCCTGGTCCAGAGTGAAATCCCTTCGGTGCGGGGGTGACATTTCTCTTTTCCAGAGCACGCGGCAGCTCAGACAAAACAGCCCGCTGCCTCTGAGGCCTCCTCCTCCTGGGGTGTGACATACAGATATGCCGGATAATATCTTGCGGTGTTACAGACGCAGGGTTTAAAAACGCGATTTAAAAACACACAGCACCTCACCATGAGAAGACTGAAATTACCTAAGCCCTAATCTACGTGTTCAAGAAAACCTGACTGAAATAGACTATCTGCATGACTTGGGAGAGCCTCTTCCTTTGCGGGGCAATCTTACCAGCATTCCAAGGAGTCAGATAAAACCTGGAGGCCAGGTTTTGTGGTTTTGTTTTTAATACTCCTCCCTCCCGCAACTTTCCATAAACAAAAAATTATCTTTATTGCTCTCTGGAGAGTGACTGACCTGGAGTAAGTTGTTTTGTTTAATCTTGTTTTATAGCCTCAAGAAATGTTCTGAAAAATATTTTGACAGAACACCACTCAAGTCATAGAATTTTCCAGCCACAGGGAATGGCAACTTGGTTTTTATGCTGACACGTTGGGGGTGGTAATTGAAGAGGTGGTGCAGTGAGCTTCTACAGTAAACCAGAGCTCAAATGCTCTAAGAATTCTCCAAAGTGTACGATCGATTGGATGTCTGAGTCTTTAAGTTCTTGGGGTTGCGGCATTGGCGAATCACAGTGCATCTAATGCAGAGGTGCCCTAATTAGATCATCTGGGAATCATCAGCTTTGAGGGATGTGGCAGCTGCCAAATTCCTTGTGCCTGGCAACAGCTTTACGTGGAAAATCTTCATCTGCATGATGGAGACAAACCCAGGTATGCTGGTTATTACTGCTCCAAAATGTCCTTTTCTGCTTCTCTTGTTTCCCCAAGATGCACAATGAGATGAGACCAAGGGATGTGTATGGATCAGAGTCCTACTGCTTTGGCCTACATGCTCAGCAAGTTCCAGAACAATCATGCAAACAATCTTTCTACATTATTCAAAAGCTGTCAGGACAAACATTGCTCCAGTGTTGTTCAATGTCATTGCATTAAATTTGCTCAGAATTTAATGCTTAGGAAAACCCAGTATTCCTTTGGACTGTTAGATTATGAGAGCACTGCAGCATTTTGCATTTTCCTTTTTGCTCTGGTTGCCAGGAAGCTCAGATGTTGCTATGTGAACTTAGTGAGTTTCATTCACCTCCATTTTCTGTGCAGTGTTTCTCTCCCAAGGCATCTTTATTACACTGATTTTGCTCTTTTTTTCTTTGTTTTTAATTATGCTATCTGTGCCCTTCACTGTAAGCAGCAAGAAATAAGTATACAGAACTCATTTATTCTGCTGCAGGATTTTTTATCTGGTACAGTTTTGTTCCTGGTGCTCCTCAGAACAATAGTTTTCATACTGGGAGAATATCCTTTTTAAGAGTCCACCCTTAGGTACATTATCACGGGTAGTAATGAAGGGAATACTTGGTATGTATGGTTCAAGAAAGGTTCCTTAATTTTTACATTAAGCTCCTGCACCCTGATTGAGAGCTACTGGGAAGAGCCACATTTTTAAACTTTAATGTGCTCAGATTCAGTAGGTCTGCCATGGGATCCAGAAATGTGCAATTAAAATGTCTATTGAATGTTCATACAGGGGATTTCAGACACTGTTAGGAAGACTTTGAGAAGCAGTGACTCATCACAGTTTTAAAAAAACGTGGGACGGGGTGGTGATGAACTTCATTCTACATGTCAAGGCCAAATGCCAAATTCATCTCCATGGAAGAGTCCCTGCTTCAACAGAAATGAAAGGCAGATGGCCGGGCATCTAGTCCCTGCTCTACCTGGCATTGTGGTGACCTCGAAGAGTCCGTTTAAAGCCTGGATCTCTCGATCCCATCATCTGTATAATAAATCAGTGGGTCTGTGATCAAAAGGACTCTTTCCACCCAGAAAAAGCAATGATTCTTCACCACCGTCCAGGGAATTGGTGAATTTAGAAACAGGAGGAATTTCAGTGCCACTAGATAAGCAATGAGCTCTGAGGATGATGGGAAAAGTCTTTTTTGTAAAAGTCAATGTGGCTTGGTTTTCTGCCAGGGAAGCGCACAGCTACTTTTGTTCTTAGCAGTAAAAATAGGAAAAGCGAATTCACAAGTTGTGCAAAATGGTTGTTCCGTCAACAGGAGTTGGAAGCCAAATGCAATTGTTAAATATTCACAATCGATAAAACAAATCTGTCAACTTGATTTCTCTTGGAATAAGGGAGCCCGGCTGAAAGAGACCCTAGGAGGCACTCAGCAGCCGGAGGGGCGAGGAGGTGTGCAAGCTCTGTGTCTTTCCTTCTGTATCCATTTCACCCGGGGTAACTATTTCCCCACCCCTGAAGATGAACATTCCTTCGTAGCAACGACTGCTTGAAATGAATGAGTTCATAATCCCGTGTCTCTCTCGGAAGCAGTTATGTCTGAGACTAATTACGTCCAGTAAAAAAAAGTATCTTTATTATTATTATTTTTTAGTAACAAACTCCTTTTTCCCTCCTTGCTGTACCTTAGAGAGCAGCACTGCATTTTCAACAGAAAAGATGTAATTAAATTAGAACTTGCACTGGAAAGCAGTGGCAGCTGATAATAATTGCTTTACAGAACCCACTATAATTGGTGCTCCAAGGATTTTATTTCAAAGCATCAAAGTCAATTTAGAAGGCTCGCTTTATCTGGACTGGAGCTGCTTTGATGAAGATGCTATGCCTTCATGTGTCTAGGTTTTCTTAAATTTAACTAAACTGTTTTTTAATGATTATGTTAATAATTACAGTACCATGATGCTATTTCATGGACACTGGAAGATAACATTCAAATTCCCCTTCTGCCTATTAGTTAAAGTTGTAACCACAAAATGTACACAATTCTTGCTCATTAACTGTTTGATAAGCCCTTGAAATCCTACAACCAATAAAAACACCTTTTTCATTTGGTACCTTCCATGCAGTATTTAACACACTAAATCAAGACCTAAGAGGAAGTCTGTTAACGAACACCTCAATATACCACTTTTTCTTCCTCAACCTTTTCCCTCTACTTGGAACATTTCTCCCTTTTTGTTCTGATCCAATGGGTAATCATCCTTTAAGTCCCAGTTTAAATGTCATCTGTCTCCCCCGAATTCCTATGTTGAAATTCTAACACCCAATATGATAGCGTTAGGAGGTAAGGCCTATGGGAGGCAATTAGGTCATGAGGGTGCAGCCTCACAAATGGGATGAGTGCCCTTAATAAGAAGAGACAAGTTTGTTTCCTCTCTCTCTGTTCTTTACCATGTGAGGACACAGCGAGAAGATGGACATCTGTAAACCAGGAAGACAGCCTTCACCAAGAACCCAACCATGTTGGCACCCTGATCTTGGGCTGTCAGCCTCCAGTGCTGTGAGAACTGAATGTTTGTTGTTTCTACCACCCAGTCTATAGTATACTTTCATAGCAGCCCAAGCTCTTTACGACACCTCTTCCACGAAGTCTTCCTTGATTGCCACTAGAGGAGTGCATCATTCCAAATCTGAGATTCAGGAGCTTAAGTTTTCTCACCTATAGTATAGTGATCACAGGGAAGTACTGACCATAAGATGAGTTAACATTCATGGAACCTGAAAGGATGTTATCACTACTATGAATCTTTCTCTACTTACCCGTTTAGATGTTGCCAGCTTAGATATGGGATACAACTCAAGCCAGCTAAACTAGAGTCATAAGGACACAATTTTCACCTCTAAGCAGTGGGTACTAATTAATTATCTGCAGAATGGTATTTTGTATCTGAAGGAAAGCACTGGGGTCCTGAGGTAAACATGCTATCTTGCTGTGTGACCTTGGGAAACCTGCTTTACTTTTCTGGCTTTCAATTTCCTTTTGTGCACAAGTTTATCAAACTAAACTTTCATTCAGATTACTTTTGACTCCAGTATTCTATGAGTATAATCACAGGTGTGCAAACCTTAAAACTGTGTCCGAGATATTTATAGCATTAAGACTAATGAATATCCTACCAAATCATGCCAACAGAGATCAAATTTCTTCTGTGCAATTACGGTTTCTGGCTTCATAAAGACAAAGACAAGCAAAATTTCATTATCTTACCATGACATACAAAGTTGATCAGTTATGTGACATATGCCAGGTAATTAACAACGTGGTGTGGAAATCTCCATCTCCTTGTTGCAGTGTCATGTTGACAAAACAGCAGAGTCCCTTCCCTTTTACAGGGAACATACTGAATTCCGAAATATTTGCTGGTTCTGTGGAGGAGAGAAACAGGTAAACTCAGTGATAGATCAAACAATGATTAACATTATAATCTTTATTATTATTATTATTGATGACAATAGCAGTAGCATTAAAGTGTTAATGTTTGCTGAGCAAATACTATGTCCTGGGCATGATGCCAAGTGTTCCAGACGGATTGCATCACGAATACGATGCTGTCATGGAGATGCTCTCATCATCCCTTTCTACTGAAGAAACTGAGGCTCAGAATGGACAGATAACTTGACTTGGATTACTCAGCTGGAGTGTGGTAGAAATGGGATTCAAATGCAGTTCAGGGAGGCTCCGCAGTGCTGACTCTCAGCTATGTTGAACTGACTCATACATAGTTATCACTAGTGAGGATCAGCATTCAGTTTGTAGAGGACTGGCCCTGTAAGGTATCAACAGAGCCTGATATTCGGCTTCCATGTATGTGTAGGGCTAACAACTCTGTCTCCCTGTTCTCGTGTGTGTATGTGTGTGTGCATGTGTGTGTGTGTGGCAGGTTTCCCCACACACCAGCCAGGTGTTCTAAATTCAACTCAATTCTGAGTTCTCTCTACCTTGAGATGTCATCAGGTCCCACAGAAGAGCTCAGTCCCAGAAGACTTCCCCCCATCCCACTTTAGATGCCAGCCACAAGTCCAGGTTGTCACCTGTGCTTCTGACCAACTGGGTACAGATTGGAGGTTCCAATGATGCCTCCTTCGGTTTGATTAATTTGCTAGAACAACTCACAGAACTCAGAAAAACATTTTGCTTACTAGATTTGGTTTATTATAAAAAGATGTAACTCAGGAATGGGCAAATGGAAGAGATGCATTGTGCAAAGTACGGAGAAAGGGTACAGAGCTTCCACACTCTCTTTGGGTGCATTGCTCTCCCAGGGTCTCCAACCTGGAAGCTCTCTGAACCCTGTCCTTTTGGGTTTTCATGAGGTTTCAGTACACAGGTATGATATTGATTAAATCACTTGCTATTGACAATTGATTCAACCTCCAGGTCTTTTTCCCTTCCCAGAGGTAGGAGGTGGGGAGGGAGGGACTGAAAGTTCCAGCCCTCTAATCACATGGTTTGATCCCCTGGCAACCAGCCCCTCTTCTCAGGTCCTTTCCAGAACTCAATTCATAACATACTTTATCACTCTCAAACTTAGGAGATTTCAAATTAGGAGCTCTGTGCTAGAAATGGGGATATACCTCAATGATCATGTACTCCCTGATGTGACAGAGAAAAGCACATTACCTGTGTGGTAGCCTTTCCATTAATGCATATCCCCCATTTCATAATGAAGAAACATCAAACACAAATTGAGTCACTTTCTTTAAAACAACTGCCTAGTACTTTTCCAAAGTGACAAGGTCATGAAGACAAGGAAAGACAAAGACGTTGTCATAGATAAGGGGAGATCAGGGAAACGTGACAACTAAATGCAATTTGGGATCCGAGACTGGATCCTGGAACAGAAAAAGGTCTTTCATAGAAAACCAGTGCGATCTGAATAAATTCTGCTGTTTACTTAATAGTAGTATAGAAAGTTACTTTCTTAGATTTGATCATTGTTTTACAGTGATATAAGGGATTGACATAAAGGGAAGCTGGCCATGTGAGAATTCCACACTATTTTTGTAATTTTTTTCTAAGTCTAAAATTGTCTCAAAGTAATTTTTTTTTTTGAAAACGAATTTACGAACCGAAACCCAGAAAGGTTTTCTATATCATGGCATCTAAAGAAAACATTTCCCTCCTTTCATGAAACTTATGGAATTGTATATGGAATTTATCAAAATAAACACAAAGTCTGAAGAAAAATTCAAACATCAACATTTGTTAACTTAAAAATATTTCTTCAACAAATCTTTGTGGATCTCTTATTATGAGCTAGGTAATGTGCTTCCATGATTATATATTTTCTTTTATACTGTATAACCTGCACTTCAAAATCTTTCTTTCTGACATATGAAGTGGAATTTTCCAGACATAAGTCTACATATTTTCTCTGGAGATACTGCTTCTGGTCAGCTTGTGCCACCAAAAAGGCTGTTGGTGGGTTTATTTATTTTCTTGTGTTACCCTGGATGTCACTGGTTATGTGAGGGTTTGGGAAATTTTTGCTGTATTCTACTCTGGATAAATAATTACAGTGCCTATGAGCTCCCTCAGTAAATAAACGAGACCAAGTTATCCCACCAGTCAGCTTGGGAACCATGAGGCTTGGCTGGTCTCTCACTTCACAGGAGAGAAGAGCCAGGAGTGAAATCTTGACAAGGTCTATCAAAGGGTCCCTCCCACCTGCTACCATGACGTCTGTCACTTCAACAGGATGCAACTTAACTTATGGCTGCTGGACTGTAGCTTCAATTATGTACATAACATGGGATGGGAAAATCAATCTAACCTGATAATTCTGCTCATGGATAATATTTCAAGTGCAGTTTGATGAGAGGATTACACAGCGTCTTGCGGCAAGTAACAGGAACACAATTATGGGACAGTAAGTGGCTGTAGCTCAGCTGAAATGATATAATTTCAACCTTTATAAGTTTCTTTTGTGTGCTGCAGCTTAAGTGCTGACCTGCTTTGAACTTTGGACGACTGATGAGAAAAATAAAGACCCATTTAAGAGATGTGATGGCGACGAGTTGAAGAAAAACAAACAAAACCAACCAAACAAAGCCCCCAAAGAGCCAAGAGAAGAGGAAGGGATGCTTGATTGTGAGGTCTTACAGGATTTGGAAATAACTGTGCATGTGGTAATTGTGATAATGATGATTTTGAAGAGCAGCCAGAATTTATACATATATGTGTATGTGTGTGTATATGCTGAAGGGGAGGAGGTTATATAGGGGCAAAAAGAATAGAGAAATAAAAGATATTTGCTTTATGGGAATGAATATGGGTAAGATGACGGTGTGTAGCCTAAATACACACATGGGCCTCATGTGGTCCAGTATTTACACAAAGCTGCATTCTATGAAGCACAGTCTTGGCACTGTAGAGTATTTAAAAGAAATCCCAATCTTGACTTGCACCTCCTGAAAAACATTAAAGGAACCCTATTCATACTGATCAGCAAAACTTCTCCAAAAGCCTTCCTACATTTTCCAACTCCTTCTTATACCAAATCACCAAACGCTCTTAAGCTTAAGGTCACTGGCATTTCTCCCACTGTTCGTATTCCTTTTCTCCCAGTTCTTTACAGTGTAGGTCCATTCTACTAGGTAGTAGGTCCACTTCCCTCTCTGATCTACTTCTTGCAATTTTCCTGTAACCCCTGGGAGGAAGTGCACTCAGGGTCCTCTTACTCTGCCATCTTCACCACACCTCCCTCTGATCTTCTTGTGATTCTGTTTCATAAAAGATCAGGAATCTGGAGTCATGAAGACTCTTTCAGTGCGTAGATGATGACGGGGGAAGTTTGTGTGTATGTGTGCGCGTGTGTTTATTTGGGGAGAGAGGCACTGGGAACAATCCCATCAGAGGCTCTGTTGCTATGCCCTCGATTACAGACAAGAGGTTTTCTCAGACTTAAAACTTGAGAAACTCAAGCACGGAGCCAACTTATAACTGTTACCCAGTGGCAACTCAGACACAGTGGGTCCCTAGGTAGCACAATTCTTGTTCCTGCTAAGCAGCTGCCTCCTCAGCCAGACCTCTTTCCCACCAAAGTTTCATAAGAGCTTTTTTATTACATAATTATACTTCTGCACTTTGTAGCTATGTGAGGTAACTTGCAATTAGCATATTTAATTAGGAAATCAGGTGTTATAATCACAATATGGAGCAAAAACTTCTCATGAAGTTTGAGTTCATAAACAAAAGGCTTTTTCCTTTAAGGAGGGGAAAAACCCCACAAAATTAGTGTTAACTTTCTCTTCTGGCAGATAGTGAGACTTAGTTTATGTTTAGCGCTAAAAGGGAGCATTCCATCTGTTTGCCAGATGGATCCTGCCTCCCCTGTTAGCTGGGAATTAGTCACTCTGGTATGTGGCTGATCCTCTAGTTACCTGGGCTATGCTAGGTTATCTCTCTAGGGTAGACATTGAGCTGATTTACCCTGAGACATATACAGAAGAGTGCTGATGCTCAACTGATTCAGCTCGTTCTGGTCAAGACATGTTTAGTCTTGCCCTACTGTATGTTAGGTGCTGGGAGGTGATGAAGATGAATTAACCAATGTAGATGAGAGATCAGCTTCTAAATACCCTGGGCACTACAGCAATACTGAAGAAAAAGAGTGAAGCTGGAGGAATAACCCTCCCAGACTTCAGACCATACTACAGAGCAACAGTAATCAAAACAGCATGGTACTGGTACAAAAAACAGACATATGGATCAACGGAACAGAATAAAGAGCCCAGAAATAAATCCACAAACTTTCGGTCAATTAATCTTTGACAAAGGAGGCAAGAATATACAATGGAGTAAAGACAGTCTCTTCAGCAAGTGGTGTTGGGATAACTGGACAGCTGCATGTAAATTGGTGAAGTTATAATACTTCCTCACACCATACACAAAAATAAACTCAAAATGGCTTAAAGACTTAAACATAAGACAAGACACTATAAACCTCTTAGAAGAAAACACAGGCAAAACACTATCTGATATAAATCTTAGCAATGTTCTCGTACGGCAGTCTACCCAGGCAATAGAAATAAAGGCAAAAATAAACAAATGGGACCTAGTTAAGCTAATAAGCTTTTGCACAGCAAAAGAAACCATAAGCAAAACAAAAAGACAACCTACAGAATAGGAGAAAACATTTGCAAATAATGACACTGACAAAGGCTTAATTTCCAGAATACATAAGCAGCTTATACGACTGAATAAGAAAAAAACAAACAACCCAATCCAAAAATGGGCAAAAGACCGAAACAAGCGATTATCCAATGAAGACATACAAATGGCCAATAGACACATGAAAAAATACTGAATATCGCTATTACCAGAGAAATGCAAATCAAAAATACAATGAAGTATCACCTCACACCAATCAGAGCAGCCATCATTCAAAAGTCCATGAGCGATAAATGCTAGAGAGGATGTGGAGACAAGGGCACACTCCTACACTGCTGGTAGGAATGTAATTTGGTGCAGCAGTTATGGAAAGCAGTATGGAGATTCCTCAAAAAATTAAAAATACACTTGCCATGTGATCTGGCAATCCCACTCCTTGGCATATATCCAGAGGGAATTGTAATTCAGAAAGATACATGCACCTCAATGTTCACAGCAGCACTATTTATAATAGCCAAGACATGGAAACCACCTAGTGTCCAATGACAGATGATCGGATAAAGAAGATGTGGTACATATATACAATGGAATATTACTCAGCCATAAAAATAATAATGTCATTTGCAGCAACATGGATGGATCTGTAGGTTGTCATTCTAAGTAAAGTAAGCCAGAAAAAGAAAGAAAAACACCATATGACATCACTCATATGTGGAATCTAGAAAAAAAAAAAAAAAAGACAAACTTATTTACAAAACAGAAACAGACCCACAGACATAGAAAACAAACTTATGGTTACCAGGGAGGAAAGGGTGAGAAGGGATAAATTGGGAGTTCAAGATTTGCAGATACTAACTAAATATATATAAAATATATAAACAAATTCATACTATATAGCACAGGGAACTATATTCACTACTTTGTAGTAACAATGTGAAAAAGAACATGAAAATGAATATATGTATGTTCATGTATGACTGAAGAATTATGCTGTACACCAGAAATTGACAACATTGTAAACTGATTTTACTTCAATAAAAAATGTATATATATAATAAATACACTGGGCACTCGTACAGGGCTGTAGAAAATGGTGTGGGGATGTAGAAGAGGGAGAAGACAGTCATGAGGGCAAGGCAGCCACTTTAGGTGCTACTTCCAGGGGGAATCAACCAAAGATGCAACACATCTGTTTGGATACATAGTGTATTCTACACCAGAATTCTTAGACTGGAGTCCAAGGATCCCCCATGGGTTCTACCAGTGGGCTTGTTTTTCTTCTGGACCTGCCTTCATTCTG
Source organism: Vicugna pacos (assembly GCF_048564905.1). Taxonomy (NCBI): domain Eukaryota; kingdom Metazoa; phylum Chordata; class Mammalia; order Artiodactyla; family Camelidae; genus Vicugna; species Vicugna pacos. The sequence continues at coordinate 44,569,222 of NC_133003.1, forward strand.
TCTAGGAACAGCTAATGAGCTTACCTACTTTGTAACATGTAAGATATGAAACATAACACATCCAGAGTGTGGTTCTTTTCCTTGATTCCTGATACCAGCTGGGCTCACTGAGCTATATTTTACATTTAATGATCAAGACACTGAGTTAAAAAAAAAAAAGCAACAGAATCACCTCTACATTTAACTAATAAGGTTTGATATTTTTAAGTCTGACAGAAACACTTGCCATTTTCCTACACATCTGGACCTTGGAGATAATCCAAAGAACTTCTCTCTTCAACTACATCGACAAAGCATTTGGGGAACCAAAAGAAACCTGATTCAAGCAATTATTCTTACATGTACTTTCCAAGCCTTGGCCGATCTTGGCAGGTGGCAAGTCATTGTTTGCAGCAGAATGAATCTTTGATTGAAGTGCTTGGGTCAGAGATAAAAAGGAGCAGTTCATACAGCCCAGCAGCTGCTGTGACAAACTCTTTGCATAAAACAACAATTTGCAGCCAGTAGAGATGTATCATGCGTGCTTCTGGAACCATAAGCCTCCATTTGATTGTGCCATTTAAAAGGCTCGACAGAGTGTATTGTGGTATCTAATTTAGTTGTGCTCAAACGGCAGCCTGGATGATGTTCCACATTTGTGTTTGTAGTTCATCAAACGTTTGCCCTTCTCCTGGGGTGAGAAATGATTCCAAAAGGCAAAGGGAGGATACAGGGTGAAACATAGTGCAGACTCTCAAAGAGCAGTAGGGGCACATTCCAGGTGGCAGCCCCAAGGAGATGGTGCTGGGGTCCAGGCTGGGCAGCCCTCTCGGAGGGTGGTCCTGCGTCCTTCTGCTCCAGCACTTAGCTGTGAAGCCCTCTGCACGTGGCGAGCACCGCAGCGGGCTGCGGTTTTATCCGCTCAGCATGTGCGCCCATCTCCCTCCTGGTAACAGAGCCCCGCTATCCTTTGAGAAACTCCTGCATCAGCACAGGTGGGCTTTGGGAGGCTGTCAATCATAGTTCCCCACCCCCAACCCCAATACTGTGACTGGAGTGGGCGTGTAGACCAGCCTGGGCCAGTCAGCGCACTTCCCCGCTGGAAATGATGTCTGGCTCAGGAACGGGCATGTGACCAAAGGCTGACCAATCAGATTCCACCTCCAGACTGGACCAGATTAGTCAGAGAGACAGCCTGCTCCGGGTCTGGGCTCACAAGCTGAGAACACAGAGGCCAGGGCAGCGGAGACGTGAGAGAGACACGACCTGGGGAGCGTGCCAGAGAACATTCATACCCCACGTCCCTGTCACCAAGAGCTAAATCCACACTCGGACACCTCAGGTACACAAGCTAATACATCTCATTTCCTCCATTTCTTCAGGCAGCTGGTTTCAGTTGGGTTTCTGTCACTTGAAGTAAGGACTTCTAATACAGTGGTTTAAAAAAAATGCAATTTCAATGAAGGCATCAAGTAAACTTTTCCATATCTTGTATTGTGACCCATATCCAGGCACCACTCACGCTAGATTTCTGATTGTAGAGTGTATGAAATGATTACCCTTGCACACTGGGTGTGTGTGTGTGTGTGTGTCAGTGAGAGAGAGAGAGAGAGTGAGTGAGAGAGAGAGAGAGAAATCACGGTAAGGTAAAGTCAGCCAAGAGGCCGTGTGTGGAAGGAGACGGTTTTTAAATGTTAGCGCTGGGATGTCACCATTTATCCCTGCCATAACAGACCTGGTTGTACACAGCAGTTTCCTCTTGGACAAAGGCAGAAAGAGGTGTCTTTAAAGGTGACAAGTTGTCATGCAGAAACATAATCCTTTTTCAACACTTGTATCCTGTCCCCCATTTTAAGCCTGCACTTCATATCATTCATTTTTTAAAATAATGGCTGTATTAAGATGTATTTCACATACTGTATAATTCACGCAAAGTGTATAACCCCATGGTTTTGAGCATATTTACAGAGTTGTGCAAACTTCACCACTATCAATTTTAGAGTATTTTCATCACCCCCGAAAGACCCTTCAGCAGGTACCCTCCAGCTCTTCCCTCCCCTCAGCCCTAGGCAACCACGCATCTGCTTTCTGTCTCTATGGATTTGCCTATTCTGAACTCTCATATAAATGGAATTGTACAATGCATCTTTTGTGGCTGACTTCTTTCACTTAGCATCATGTTTTCAAGGTTGATCCACTCAGGTATTCATTCTTTTCTATTGAAGAATAATATCCTGTTGTATGAATATATGTCATCTTCTTTATCTGCTCATTTGCTGATGTACATTAGGGTTGTTTCCACCTTGGAGCTGTTATGAATAATGCTGCCTCAGACATTCATGTACAATGTTGATGTGGACATACGTGTTCATTTCTCCTAGGTATATTCCTAGGAATGGAAGCACTGGGTCATACGGTAATTCTTTTTATCTTTTTAAGGAATTGCCATACTGCTTCCAAAGTGGCTGTACCACTTTGTATTCCCACCAGCAGGATGCAAGGCTTCCAGTTTCTCCACATCCTTGCCAGTATTCATGTGCCTGTCTGATTACAGCCATCCTAGTGGCTGTGAAGTGGTTTCTCACTGTGATGCTGATTCACCTTTTCCCTGACGGCTAATTAGGTTGAGCATCCTTTCATGTGTTTGGCAACCATTTAAAAAAAAATCTTCTTTGGACAAACATCTATTCAGATCATTAGCCCATTTTTAAATTGAGTGTTACCACATCAATAGCAGTGGTAAGGGTGCTTTGGTGAACAAAATTTGGTCTCAGGTTTTAGGGTAACTTTATCTATTGCTGGGAAATGGACTCTGTATGATAGACAGAATCAAGAAGATGAACGTGGAAGGAGATACAACAAAGAGAAGACAAGCATTTCATCCCCATCCTGGGGCAGGAGGTGAGGTGGATGAATGAGGCGGGCGTAGGAGGGAAGTGCCCATACTTCTTTTTAACTTTCAGGTCTCAGTTTGCATGCCACCTCCTCAGAGAGGTCTTCCTTGATTGCTTTTAGAGAGATTCTGGGAATTATGTTTCGTATTAGGTCCATTTTTTTGGTTTCTTCCATAACACTTTTATGACATAATTATTTGAGTAGTCTTTTAATTAATTAATTTCTCTGACTCCCAGCTCTTTGAGGGCCAAGTTCACGTCTGTCTCATTACTGCTGTGTTCTCAGAAGCTACCTTGGTTCCTGGCATACTGCCTTTCCTCAAATATTTCTTAAAAGGAAAATAACTCATGTTACAAGACAGAAGAGTTATGCTGGTCTGTCTTCCTTAAACACTGGGGACAACTCTACGAAATAGTCTCTAGTCAACGACGAACTTGAGACCAACGCATTCCTGTCTCATCTATAACGTTCACTTAGTAGAATCAACATCTACAATGGGTTCCCAATATTCAATCTTGAAAACTATGACGTGTACTAGGAAAGTCTTCGTACACTTGCCATTTAGGGAGAATTGTAGCTTGAGGTAGACTCCTCCCATGCGTGGTCCATTATCCACGGGCCCCACGGAGTTTATTAATAAGGCAGTGGTATCTATGTTATAGCCCCACTGTACTGAGCCCACCTGCAATGGAACTGAAAGCCCCCAAAGCCCTGTCCTTTGTTCTGCATTCTGTACGAAGGAAAGATCTTTGGAATGAGACGGACACATCTCGTCTTACACAAGCACAAGTTCTGAATTTCACTCGATTAGCGAAGCATCATTTTCATGTCGTTTCTCATATTAGTCATGCTTGTATAAAACAAATGTTTGAAAAACAGTCAGAAATAGGACACAACATTTCAGACTGGGCTGTGAGGATTTTTCAAAATTATAAGTGATGCTTGTTCATCTATTTGCCACGTTGCAGAACTTGAGATAAATGGAAGGGCCTTTCTCTCTCCCTTCTCCACTACCCTCCCTCCTGAGCATTCAAGTAAAGTTCCCTGCTGGTGGCTGATTGGCTGGGCTCACCCTCAGGAGACTGGATGGGTACTGGTGTCATATTTAAAAACAGGGAAAGGAGTGTGCCATGTGGTACTGAAAGCCAATCTTCCTGGGTTTGAATCCTGACACTGACACTACTTTATATGTATCTTTGGGCAAGTTATTCACTATGTCTTTGCCTCCATTTCTTTATCTGTAAAATGAGGCCAGTAATAGCACACACCTCACAGAATCAATGTAGGGACTAGATGATTCAACAGGCACAAGGCACTTAGAAATGCACTAGAGGATAGTGTTTATAGTTATCTGCTTTCTCCTTCCTCCCTTCTTTTTCTTCATCTTTGTTAACAGAACAATCAGCAATATAGAAAGAGGAGGAACTCAGGGAAAGTTAGGGAAACTGGTGACAGGTTCCACTTGGAAAATGTTCCCTTTAGGGTACCCATGGGTTGTCTGGTTAGGAATATCTAGAAGGTAAATGGAGGAACTGTCTGGGAGCTGCTGATACTGTTTTGGAACCACCTGTACACAGGTGACAGGTGCGTGTGTGGGACTGGAAAAGAGCACACGGGTAGAGTGGGAGTTATGGGCAGTGCCCTAAAATAGAACACCAAGGAGGAGGACCCAGCAAACACATGCTAGTGGTCACACAAGCAGGAAGACACTAAGGATATTGCTGGGCTGGGAATTAAGGGAGGAGGAAAAGGTTTCATAAGGGGAGTAGTCCATAATGCTAAATGACCTAGAAAGTTCAAAAAATGCAAGCAACCAAGGGGCCTGCTGATTAATTAGGAGGTCACTGGTAACACGGACTAGAGCGTGGAGCACAGAACTGAATTAAAGTTGGAGGCCACGACTTGGTGCATAATTACATAATATCCTCTGGTAGAAGAGAAAGTAAGTGGTTGATGCTAAGAATCTGGGGAGCTGAATCCTGCCTTGGCACCTCTCCTCCTCCAGGGCTGTTCAGGCAAGACGCTTACATCCAAGGAAGAAGAATTCACAGAATGGGGAATCAGGTAAGAGCTTAGGAGTCACTTGGCAATTCCAATGGGTGGCCATTTTGAAAAATTCAAATTGGAGCATGAATCTGGACATCTGGCCTAGTCCTTGGACTTAAGCTTTTCATCTCTATCACAGGAAAATAAGACGTTAAAACGGTGGTAGGAAGAGTTCCTCCCAGAACTGGGACAGGAATTCAAAAGGGAAGTTGAGCGTGGCTGCATTCCTGACAAGGCACAGGTACCCTGCTGCTACGCACTGAACTGTGACCCCTCAAATTCACATGCTGAAGCCCTAACCGCCCTCCCTTCCCTGCAATGTGACAGTATTTGGAGCTGTGACCACGGGAAATAATTAGGGTTAGATGAGGTCATGAGGGTGGGGCCCTCATGATGGGATTAACGCCCTTAAAGAAGACAGTAGAGAGCTTTCTCTCTCTCTTTCTCTGCCACGTGAGGACACAGCAAGAGACAGCTGGCTACAAGCCAGGAAGAGAGCTCTCACGGGGAAGTGAATCAGTCAACACCTGGATCTTAGACCTGCCTGCCTCTGAAACTGTGAGAAAATAACTGTCTGCTGATTAAGCCACAAGTCTATGGTGCTTTCTTACAGCAGCCCAAGAAGACTAAGACACCTGCTCACTAGTAAAATATGGCCCAGTGAACACCCGACATGAGCATTCCTCCTCTGATGGCTTCGTTCTTTCAGCTTTCACTCATGATTTCACCATGTGGATAGTCCCAGAAATATGAGCTGAAGGGCCCAGCTGTGCCCCTCCCTCTCCTGGCTGTTTGACTGAGTTGAGGTTGGGGGTTACCAGGCAATCTGTGCCAGAGGACGTGATTTCCATATTGGGCATATGATCCACGAAAACAATACTTTCCTGGTCTTTTAAAAAGAGTTCATAATGATGGAACACTTGGAACTTATTATGCTCTTCAAAGAACATCGTGAAATATTGATATATTTAATTCTAGGAACAACTTCAGGCAGAAAATATGGCTGCATTGTATGTCACAATATAAAATCATAACCACAGAGACACATCCATTAAAAAAAAACACGCTGTTGAATTAAGAGTGATTGGCTGTTTGCATTAACTTTTGCCTGCTACTTATTCATTTGATTTGTTATCAGTACTCACCAGCAGATGAGCAGTAGCAGGTGCAGAAAGGCTGAGAAATTTTGGCAAAGAAAAGCTTAAAATTGAGAAAATTTTATCCATTAAGTTATACTTTCTGAAAATTGCAAAAACCCAGCAATTATTCCAATTTAGTGATGGAACATATCCGTTTGCAGAGGATGAGAATCCCTAAGCTAGTTCTTCAAATTTCACACCACAAGCAGTCCTGTACCACAGAGGCGGTGACTTGTCTGGTAACAAACTTTTTTCTGTCTGTGGGGACACACTAAGTGGGTAAAGACTAACCAGGCCTTTTCCTTGTTCTCATACATACAACCCTGGACTTGAATAGACTTAGCTGGCAAGTAGATGGTCCATTTGCTCACCACAAGTGATATTAAGTGTCATCTCCAGCTTGGAGTTAGGGAGAAAGGGCAAATATTAACCAGGAAGATGAGCTTGTGAATCTAATTTTGGATGAGAGCTGGTCCCAGAAGGTGGCCCAATACACGTAATCCGAATTGAAGGACACCTGTCACATTAAGCTTCCCCAATCTAGACTCAGCAGTCCCCAAATTTCTAGCATTAAAGATGATCTGATCACTTCCAGTGGTTCCCGTTGAAAACAGTATTTACTGAGCACCTTCTTCATACTAGGCACTGCTGATAGAGATGTGCACAATAATCCTGGAATGGTTAACATAGTATCTCATTAATGCCTCAGTCAGATCCACTTATCAGAAAATTTCCTCTATAAAGGGTAGGGAAGAACAGGTGGGAAACGGAAAAAGTGCTGAACACTTAGTAGGTGGCGATGACTGTGGTACAGATTAATCAGAACTTTTGGGTACAAATAACAGAAGACAATCTGATCTATCTTAAGATACTCTCTTTTCAAAGAACCAGTATTTGAGTTTGGTTGATTTTCTCTATTTTATTTTTATTTTCAATTTTATTGATATCTCCTCTAATTTTTATTATTTCTTCTCTTCTGCGTGCTTTAGGAATAATTACTCTTCTTTCTCTAGTTCCCTAAGATAGAACCACAAATTATTAATTATAGATCTTTCTTCTTTTCTAATGTACATATTTTACGATGCAAATTTCCCTATAAGCACTGCTATGCTTCACTCTGTAACTCGGTAAGTTGTATTTTCACTTTTGGCTGGTTCAACATATTTTAAACATTTCTCTTGACACTTTTTCATGGGCGCACATGTTATTTTGAAGTGTGTTGTTTAATTTTTAAGATACTTTGGAAATTTCCAGGTAAGCTTCTATTATTGATTTCTAGTTTAATTCCACTGTGGTCTGAGAGCACACTTTGCATGACTTCTGTAAGCGTGTTTAGGTGCAGTTTATGATCCAGAATGCGGCCTGTCTTGGTGAAAGTCCCATGTGAGCATGGGAAGAATGCGTCTTTGCTGTTGCTGAATGGAGTGTTCTATAATTGTCAATTAGATCAAGTTGATTGATAGTGCTGCTCACATCATCTGTATCCTTATTGATTTTCTGCCTGTTACATCTATCAATTACCGACAGGAGAGTGTTGAAGTCTCCACCATAATAATGGTTTTGTCTATGTATGTTTTTAGTTTTACCAGTTTTGGCCTCATGTATTTTGACACTCTAGTTAGGTACATACACAGTAAGGATTATTATGCCTTCTTGGAGAATTGCTGCCTTTAGAATTATGTAATGCCACTCTGTAATTTCCTTGCTCCAAAATCTGCTCTGTTTGGAATTAATGTGACTATTACAGATTTAAAAAAAAGTTAGTTTCAGTATACAATATAAATTTACTTTTAATCGATTTAAGTCTTTACAGTTAAAATGGGTTTCTTGTAGATAACTTATAGTTGGGTGTTTTTTTGTTTGGGTTTAACCCACTCTATCTCTGTTCTTAATTAGCATAATGAAACTATACACATTTAAAATGATTATTGATATAATTTCTACTCTATTTGTAACTGTTCTCTGTTCACTGTATTTGTTCTTTGATACTTCCCCCTACTGGTTTCTACCTCCTCTGGTTTTATTTGAACGTTTTATATGACCCCATTTTATTTTTCTCTTAGAAGATCAACTATGCTTTTTAAAAAGCACTTTTAGTGGTTGCCTTAGAGGTTACAGTATACTTTTTTCAAGTTTTTAAAAAAATCTTAGTAAAGTATACATAACTTAAAACTTCCCAGTTTAACCATTTTCAGGTTTACAATTGACATTAAATACATTCACAGTACTGTCTAAGCATTACCAGCAACTATCCCCAGAACTTTTTAATCTTCCCAAACTGAAGCTTTCCACTCATTATACAATATACATCTAAACTAATCTAAGTTCACCTCAAGTAACACTATATTCTTTTTTGTAGTCCGGGTACATTACAACAGAATATTCTAAATTAGTCCCTCCTGTCCCATGTGACATTACTGTCATTCATTTCACTGGTACATAGGCTATAATCAGCAATACATTGTTACCATTATTTCTTTAACAATTGTCTTTTAGATCAGTTAAGAGTAAGAAAAATAAAATATTTTATTTTACCTTAATTTATTCCTTCTTATTGTTTCCTTTCTTTCAAGTTTTTTTGACCACTTTTAATATCTCACTCCGTGCTCTAGCTTGCCTGATTTCTAATAATTTGTATGCTTTAATTCTTACCCTTACTCCTCTATAGTTAAGGTGTTTTGATTCTCTGGCTTCTTTCAAGATGTTCTCTTTGCCTTTGGATATCTGTATTTTGAATATGTTATACGTAAGTGTAGTTTTTAAGTATGTATTCTATTTGATGTTTTCTCACCTTCCTGGATCTGTGGTTTTGTGTCTGTCATTAATTTTAGAAAGTTCTCAGTCATTATTCAAACATTTTATTTTGCTTCCTTCTCTTTTCTCTGATATTCCAATTACATGTATCTTATTCTAAAATGGAGCAGGGCTCTGTGGGGGCTTCCCAGGACAGAAACCACCCCCACTATGTTCTCTGCCTGACTTTTGTCTGTAGAAAAACTTTAGCCAAAAAATAAATTTAATCAGAGAAAAGAGAAAATGCAGAAGCAAAGGTAAATAGTCAAACAAGATCAAATAATAATAGTTAGTCATTAAACAAAGTCAAGGACATTTAGTTCCTCCTCAAGGGCTACAGATAATATTCTGAGCTATATCCTTGGGCTGTTCTATAGATAATGAAACGTGCACCAGGTAGAAGTTAAATGCATGATGACCAGACTGTAGCCATGACATAAGCTGCCACAATTTCAAGAACTGGCCTCAAGGAAATGGGAACAAATTGACTGGAACTGAAGATTAACTGAACTTAAACTATCAGGATGATGTTGATCAGACCACCACATGACTGCCAGAGCTAACTGTGCTGTTCCACATGTAGGCCCCTCCCTCTGCCTAAACACCCCGGAAGCTCCTCTTTTAGAGGCTCTTGCCTCCTGATAGTCAGTGGGGAATTGGCCTTTGGACATGAGTCTGCCTTCTCTCCCAGGTGCCGGCCTCTAAAAGAAAGCAAACTTTCCTTTCTATGAGCACTTGCCCCTCGAGTATTGGCTTTTGAGTAGTGAGCAGCCAGACATGAGTTCAGTAACAATACCTTTTAAAATTGCTCCAAAGTTCTTGGATTTGTTTGTTTTCTGCTATTTTTTTTTCTTTCTGCTTTCAGTTTGGTTTCTGTTGATCCATCTTTAAACTCATGGATTCCTTCCTCAAATGTGTCAAGTCTACTGATGAGCACATGAAGGCATTCTTCATATCTGGCACAGTGTTTCTGATTTCTAGCATTTCCCATTGATCTTCTCATAGAATTTCCATCTACATTACTCATCTGTTCTTGTGTGTTTTCTATTTTTGCCATTAGAGTCCATATCATGTTAATCACACATCTTAAGTCACCTATCTGCTCATTCCTACATCTACATCATACCTGGGCCTGTTTCCAATAATTATTTTGTCTCTGAAGACAATTTTTTCCTTCCTTTTGGTGTGTCTTATATAACCTGTGGTTGAAAGCAAGACATTGTATCAAGTAAAGAAATCTGAGATAAATAGGACTTTATCATGAGGATTTATTATAGTATGACTAGGAGTGGAACTGTGTTTACTGTTTGTTGTAGCTACAGGTGGCAGAAGCTTCAAACTCTTCTAGCCTCATTGTTTTTATCTCCTCTCTCCATTTTGGGCTTCCCCAAGTACACTTCCTTAGTGGCCTTGATCTTGGGACTGTGACCTTCACAAGTGTTTCTCCAGTGGTATAACTTTTCCCACCTGCTTCCTATGCCTTTCCTTGCCTACAGCCTTTGCTGTCTATTTCCTTGAAGCCCAGACCCCTGTGAGTGTTTCCACCCGCCTCCACCCCCACACTTCTCCAGAGGTGAGACAGGAAGGCTTGAAGGGTTAGAGTTGGAGGAGTGTCCTTTCCTCTGCTGGGATAAGGCTCTGACAAAGTCTTTTTCCCTGGAGAGCAGATCTTTGTTGCAGAGAAGGTCGGGCAAATTTTATAATGATTACTTTTCCCCTGCCCCTTCCAGAGTCACGACTGGGTCTTTCTGGGATCTTTAGCATGAGAATCTAGTGGGGTTCCTGGAGGTGATGCTTGTGGAAGAGTGGCTTCTCCAAAGCCTATTGGTCCTTGGGAAATACAGTAAAAGCCAAAGAAAATTAACTGATCTTCAGCTTGTCCGGTTTTCTCTTATTGTAAGAATGGGAAGATGTCTCTGAGCTCTTTACATGCCAGAGCAGAAACCAGCAGTCTCTCTCTTAAGAAATGAAGACATATTCACTTACCTACATAACCAATTCATAGGCAGGGCAGAGATGGAGCTTCCCTCAGGAGTCAACAGGACTAAGGACTTGAATGCTGCCAAGACTGCTTCTTTACATTTTAACTCTATTACCGTATAACTTTTTTATTATTGCTGATTGTTGATCTTTTTTCTCTATGGCTATAGGCAGCTCTGGACGCATACCATGACAGCTCTGTCACCACACAAGCAAAGAACCTTCCTCTTCAGCTTCAAGTTAAAAAGAAAAATCTGCCATAGGATGGTGATTGGCTCACCTTGCTTCACACGCCCATACTCTGGACCAACCACTGTGGCTGTGGAGGCAAGAGACTGTGACTACCCCAGCCTGAATACGTACACACCCAGGGGGCCACATAAATGGGATCATTACTAGAAAAGATAATGGAGATTCTTCTTGGGCATATAAACAAGCATTTTAGAAGGGGTAATGTAGGAGAAAGAAGACAGACAAATAATCAATGGACAGGAGTGGGAAGAGAATAACTCACTGAAGGCAAAATTTACCCACTTCACAGTTTCATGTACTTCGAAAACCTTTTAATCCTTCCGGATGTTTATGAGAAGGGATGATGTCAAGTCTTGTCTCTTACAATCCTTTGGTGAAGTGGGTAACTAAGTCTATTAATCTGACAATACATTTAAATTGAGTTATTGTGACAAGGGACTTCCATTATCTATTTCATCTAGCTGAAAACTGTCAGAATAAATCTCATGAGGGGGAACAATCAAAGCTGCTTTCTTTTATTTGCCATTTTTATATCCCATGAATTCTTAGATCTGGCATGGTTTAATATACAACTCAGGACAGATGTGCAAGGTGGTGATTTCCACTGAAAGCTCCTACACCCCCAAACCCCACAAAATAAAAGTAAAAATCCCCTCCTAAAATAACAATTCCTGGCAGCTCAAACTGAATGAGACTGTCATTTTTTTTGGATTAATTAATGTTTGCTCATTCAAGTTACACAAGAAATGGCCTGAATCTCCATGAGGAATTTTTTAAAAAGGAATCAAAGTTTCCATAAAACTCTCTGTAAAAATAATCAGGAGGGGTATAAGATTTCTTTCTGTTAAATCCAACTAGAACTCATTTAAGCAAAAAGGAAATTATAGTCTTATATAAAAATAATCCATAGGCATCAAGGAGGGCTTAACCTACGGTTTTAAATGTTGTCATCAGGACTTGCCCTTGTGCCGTCTCGTGGCTTCATTCTAGTTCACTTTCTTATGAGTCCAGTGGAAGAGAAAGCATGCCTCTCTCAGAACCCCCATCAAATCTAAAACTTACAGCTGATTGGTTGGACTGAGTCACATGTTCAACCTCAATGCACTACTGTGCCAGGCAATGATGGCTCTAACTGGCGAGGACTAAAGAGGGTGGAGCCAGTATTTGCAGACTAGGATCTAAAGTAAAGGAAGGGCTGGTTTCCCAGAAGACACTCAGGGTTTTTCCACCAAAATGGCAGTAACAGCTGTAACAACATAGATGACAACAGGAGACTTTTACGGAGGGCTCACTATGTGCCCAGCACTCTTCTGAGCATTTTAAAGGTCGTAACTAATCTAATCCTCATAACCACCTCATGAGAAGGTGGAGAGATTGGATAACTTGCCCAAGGTTATATAGCCAATAAATAGCAGAACCAGGATTTGAAGCTAGGTAGTCTGGCTCCAGAGTTAGTGCTGTTAACCATTGCTCAGTATTGACGCTTCAGAGTCATGGGGCAATAAAACCCAAAGGGCCCCCCTAGAAAGCAGGGTCCAAGGGCAGATAAGCAATGGTCAGTATTCCTTCCTGGAAGACATTTCTTCTTATGATCTTCAGTTGATTTTAAACTGCATCCTGATTCCAGATTGCCTGGCCCATTTGGAAAATAAACACACCTCAGATAGAAGGCTAAGAATACTGACTTGTAATTTATATATATTATTTTGGCCCTACGGCTCTAGTCTCAGTTTCAGGAGATGGACATCTATAAAAAAAAAAGCTTTCCCTTTGAAGTGAACTGTTGTTTATATGTGTGTATCTGTGTCTGTCTCATTCTGTTTCTCCCCTGAAGGAAAGTATCTCCAGTTCACAAATATGTAGAAGTCAGACTGCTTCGCCATTCTCATTAACTCCATTACTTTTCTCATCAAACCCCATGGGAAGCCTGCCGAGTTGGACGTCTGGAAATTGATTTCACCCTCCATGGCCACACAAACCACCTGCAGTGCCCCTTGACAGTAGGAGAGTTTTAAGAGACTCCCAAAGGGAATTTTCACTGACAAGGCAAGACATCTTGTTTCCACCCAATACAGATACTTGTGGAGTTTACTGGAAAAATGGCTTAAGAAAATTTAAAGCCAGAAGAGTCAATGGAAGGGGACAAAACATTTGGAAACTTGGAGTTAGGGATTCTGAATAACTTTGAAAAAAAAATCTTGATGAAGTCAGTGAAAAATATTTTATAGACATACTTCGGGAGTGTGATGTTTTTAATTGAATAAGTTGACAAGTTACTGGGTTTAACTACTTGCTTTTCTTCCTAAAAGGATTTATGCTGTGTAACAAACCATCTAAAACCTGGAGGCATAAAACATCAATCATATCTTGTTTCTCATCAGCCTGCAGGTTGACTGGGGCTTTGCTCATCTAGACTGGCTGGGTCAGGGATGGCTCTGCTCCACAAATTTTTCATCCTCCTCCTGAAATCAGCAGGTCCGCTTGGGCATGATCTTCTCATGACAGTGGCAGAGACTGCAGAGACGCTGAGCCAACTGTGTGAACACTTTTCAAACCTCTGTTTGTATTATCTGCCAAGTTCCCACTGGCCAAAGCAAGTCACTTACAAGCGTGGAGTCAAGGCATGAAAAAGATGTCCCACCAACACAGGAAGATACTGCACCCTTACACAAGACAGGGAATGGATACAAGGAGAGACAAATGATCAGAGCGTTTAACGCAATCACCTAATCTTTGCTGATTAGACGAGGGGTGGTAGCTGATGAAAAGATCGGTCCTCAGAAGCTCTGAAGTTGACCAGGGCACACCCACGACTGAGTGAGCTGATCAGATACTAACAGTAGCAAACACCTACGTTGCGCTTACTACTAGCCAGCCGGAGCTCTGTTTTACATATATTACTGAACCTTATGAGATAGATACAATGATTATCCCCATTTTACTCAGAAGGAAACTGGAACAGAGAGAAGGGATGTCACTTACCCAGCTGGTTAGAAGGGACCGGATTCAATCTGGGGCAGTCTGGCTCCAAAGCTCACGACTTTAACTGCTAGATTTTCTTTTAACTTTTAAAAAATTTTTTTTTCTTTTAACTGTTTTTCTTTTAACTTCTTTTTTCATTTTTTTCTTTTAACGGCTAGGTGTCTCTTGGAGGGAAACAAAGAATTTTCAAAATCATGGAGCAAAGTCATAGGATGCCACAGCAAGCCAAAGCCACATGTAAGCTTGGTTTAAGAAAGAATGAGGAAGCACGCAGAGGCTGAGGAAGTTAGTATGGAGACAGAGGAGGAAACAGATGCGGAAAGACGGGAAGGCCGCAAGAGCTACTGAGAAGAGAGAGGAAAAGAAGCTGGGTCCCTAACACTGTTCTGGGTCACGTTTCTCGTTCTGTCTGTCTTCCACTGAAACCTCTGCTTTGATGGTGAAATAATGATAGTCAGATCCCGGTTTCCTACAAAGGATATTGCCTGTTCCTAGGGACTTCATTTGGGAAAGCGCTAATGAGATTTAAAACACTTTATGATTCAAAAATGTACTGCTTGCTGCAGTGCTTTTAAACTTTCATAAATTCATTTGTAGATTTTTAAAGCAGAAGAAGTAATAGTAGAACCGTTTTGGGCAAATGGCACGTCTTCCTGGGGCCTCCCCTTCCCATTCTCTGCTCTGAGATGAACTCTGTTGAATCACGAGGATCTTTAAAAAACTGTTTTCTAAAAACAGTGACCCAAAAAGAATACAAAAAATAATATATATATGCATAAATATGTAACTGAATCACTTTACTGTACACCAGAAACTAACACAACATTGTAAATCAGCAATACTTCAGTAAAACACAAAACAAAACAAAAACGTTGACCCAGACCAAGCATTGGTAAGCTTTTCCTTAAAGGGACAGATAATAAATATTTTAGGTGTTTAGACTCCATGGGCTGCCACTGTAGCACAAAAGCATTCATAAGCAATTTGTAAATGTGTGTGCATGGCTGTGTCCCAGTAAAACTTTACTGATGGGCACTATAATTTGAATTTCATATCATTTTCAAGTGTCACAAAATCTTTTTTTCTTATTTCTTTCCATCCATTTTATAATGTAAAGTCCTCCTCAGCTCACAGGCCATATAAAGACAGGTAAGGGGCTGGATTTGGTCTTTGGACTACAGACTTTGTCCCCTGAAGCAGATCTTTGTCAACAGACTCTGGTTAAGAACTCTGCCCTCACTTATGTATAAGGGACAGGGACAATCTTGGCTGCACGCTAAGTGGGTGTGTCCTGTATAAAATATGATTTCAGCCCTAGAGCTGGTTTCAAACTCTGAGTATCTCTCATCTCCGAAGATTGCTCCTGAGCCGCCTCACAGCTATTTTCTGCCCTTTTCAACCCATAATCACTTTTATTCCACAATACATAAGAAGACTTAAAAACCCATCTGAAATTCTGCAGGTGTGAGATCCTTTCTGGGAGCCAGTTTTGACCTAAGGCGCTGGGAGGGAACAGTTGAGTGTTTCCATTCTTGAGGTTTTAAGATTGAATAACAAAGACAGAAGAAGGTGCAGGCCCTGAGGGCATTCTCAAGGCAGAACTTCACAACTAACCCTCTCTTCACTGCCTCGCGGGGGTCAATGTGGATGGCAAATCCACAGAAGCTTCCTAACTTGGGTTTTTGGAACCGTCTTGTCAGCTTTCAGTTTGCTGTGCTGATGAGCGGGTGGAGCAAGCTTGGATGATCAAAATAACCTACATCAAAGTCTTTTTAAAGTGCTTCTGGAACAGCTGTGGTTTCTTCCTTCCCTCTTGGAGCCAATAAACAAAAAGACAGGAAATGAAGGAAGGAAGGAACTCTCTAGAAGGCCCCAAATGTAATCAGCTTCAGAGCAATTAAGGACTGACTGTATTTTTATTATCATCTAAATCCCCTTTGAGGTCGATGTTAAAAGCTAATTCGCTTTGGCTGTATCTTTAATGCATGGGATTTATTTTTAAAAAGTCATTTGCAGAAGGAAAGCAAAAGAAGACAAAGCTTCTATTTTGATTGACTATGATTCGTTAATTGCTTGACCAAATTAAATTGCGTTAAGTATCAAGTCAGCCCAAAATGTCAAGAACTTTTCCATAGATGAAGATACAGAATATACAATAGAAAATGAATGGAAGTAATCAATCCTCCCCTAAATTTCCACTTCTCTCTTACTTTTTGTGGAAACACCTCACAATTCAACCTCCCAGTCTCCTAAAGGACTGATTTAACCACAAGCTTTGATTTTCTACTTTTCTTTGACTAGATAAACCCCTGAATAAAATATTCTATATAGTATCAGTTGAAAACATACCATTCCTCTTGGAAAGATATGATATGATGGTAATTTATAAATGCTTCTCTCTGTCTCTCTTTCTTTTTCTTTTTTTCTTTTTTTTTTTTTTTACAACAGTCACTCTGCTTAATGTGATATTTGTAATTAGGAGATCTGGTTTAATGCAAACATGGCTCAGTGATACAGGAAAGTAGCAAGAGAAAATAAAAAGTGCGTATCTTAGAATCCTTCTCTGCTGGGGAATCAGCAGTTATGCCAACTAATTGTATTTCTGCAAACTCTAACTATTCTATAAAGTGCTAAAAAAAAATCTTAATTCATGATTTTCCCAAAGCTGTCATTTGGTCTCAGTGGGTGGTCAGGAAGTGAAGCACAGAACATCAGTGCGTTGTTTCTCAGTGAGTCTTCCCTCTGATCAAGCTTGGAGCCCAGGCAGGAAACAATATGCTCATTGCTTTACTGCCATTGCGGATTGTTCATTAGTTTTAATTATTTTCTAAGATCTAGAGGGAGCCATCAGAAAAAATTAATCATGAGTGGAAGGCAAGGCAGCCTTCTGTGATCATAAAAACACATAAAGTGCTTTGGATTATGGACTTTTTTATGATTTACACTCAAACTTGAACTGAAGGGGGCATATGGTACATCAGCATTTATTAAAAAAAGCACGGGGATTTATGATGGATCGTAAGTTTTGTTGTACAATAAGTTGCCTTTCTATCATATTTTTAAAGTCAATTTTGTGAGTATTTATGGTGGAGTCCTTTCCTGGTTTTGACCTTGCTAGAGAAATGAATTGAAAAAAAAAAACAGCATCTAATATTTGGGAGGGTGTTTAAAGATTAGGCCAATTATGCAATGTTTAAATTTGCTCTAAGCGGTCCTACTAGAAAAGAAGTCTCTTTTCTGGAGCAGCCCTTTCCACCCTGGAAGGTTCAGACATTCAGAACCCCGTCGCTCCATGACTCTCCATGCTTGCTAACCACCAGTTTCATAAAATAGACCCAGTCTTTCTCCTATGTTAACCCTTCAAGTAATGAAGCAGTTACTGAGTCCCTTTACATTTTCTGAAGGGTTTAAGACTGCAGGCTCTGGAATCTAACTGCTGAGGTTACATAGTATCCCTGGGAAATGATTTCTCATTGTAAGCCTCAGTTTCCTCCTCATGAGCATGGTTGTGAAGATTAAAATGACAATATTCAAGTAAGAACAGAGAGTTTTTCAAATGATTAAGTGCTCAGTAAATGCTAGTTATGACTACTGATATTATGACTATATTTAGGATGAAAAAAAAAATCCAACATGTCCTTATGTGACAGGGCTTTGAGTCCCCTCATTATTAGGGTGACCAACTTGTCCTGGTTTTAGAAGTGGAAGTCCACATCCTGGGAATGTCTCTCAGTGTCAGGCAGCCTGGGATGACTGGCCACCCTACTCTTACTTCAGGACTTTCCCTCCCCAGCTGAAGTAGCTTTAAGGTGTCTCTGGAAAGACTTGCCACATGAAAGAGTCCATTTAAAAGCTGCCTGGAGTGCCAATAAATGTGTCTGGAGACACTGTCTGACCAATTCTTTGATGAAACCTTGCTTCCTTTCTGATAACTCTGGTGCCTTTGATGGTGTGCCCTCAGTCTTCAGATCTGGGCTCATTCTGGTTTAACTTTGGGTGCCTCATTATGAATCTTATCTGATCCCTCACTTACCCATCTATGTATGGCTGCCTCCCACTTCACAGACAGAACCAAACTAACGCTCATTTTTGCTTACTTGGTACTGAGTCGGCATTTCTCTTGAAACTGCCTCCTTCCTACGACACTGACCAAATCACCCTGTACAGTCACAGACACTGACTTGGAAATCAGTGAAAATCAATTCATCTGCACCCACAGGTATTGGCTTTTCAACAACTTTATGAATGCGCTCAATGTGTTCTGTCCTCTAACACGTATTTTTGTATCTGTCTATATTCACATTATAAAAGAACTAGTCACTGCCTTTCTGGAACTTCAGTATACTGTTTCTCCTGTATTTATTTACCTTCTGTTCTGGAAATCCTTTCAAAAAGGAAAATGAGTTTGACTAGGCACAGCTGGTTCCTATGATAACACCTTCCATTTATGACAGCTCTAAAGCCATCTATGTGCTTGTTGCAATGTATATGGTCCATGAAAAGACAGCAAGAGACAGAGAGAAAAGCTGCAAGGTTTCTTTAACTGCAAAGGATAAGGAAATTTACCTGCTTCAAAGTGTTTGCTCAAAGTAGAAGGTATAACTAGTATCCTCTCACCTTCCCAGGTGTCCCCAAATTCTCCAGGGAAGCCTATGGCTGGTTCCTGCTTCATGCAGTATTGGATCCTCCCCAAGCAAAAAGCCTGCACTATCCTGTTCTCAAAGGTCTCGACATCCTCCTTGCCTTCCAACTGCCCTTCAGATTTTGGCTATGAGCCACCAACTCACCAAGTGCAATTAACGAGTAGAAAGCAACCCTTGCACATTCCGGAGTGTCCACTGCCAGATTTAGGTGAGTCTAGGGTAAATTTCTCAAACACGGACTCCTTCTGCAGAGCTAAGTTTCAGACCTGCCTTAGGTTTCTTTTGATATTACATTTTAGAAAAACTGCCTGAGATTATGATTAACACACTAGCCAGGGGTGCACAAACCCTCTTTTCTACTTGTCTTGAAAATTCACGAGTAGATTTGCTCATCTTTGGGCTTCTGAAGAAGCTCCACATTATTTATTCTCTTCTGAGATTTGTGGTGCTTCAGATTCTCTTTCTCAAATGGAACTTCTGGTGTGGAGCACAGCTGGGACTTCTGGAGAGCTGGTAATACATTACAAGTCATAAGCAGGGTTTAAGGATGAAATAGTCTTCTGAGGCCTTTATCTTTCTGAACTTGTATAGAATATGATTATGTCCTTTCTATGATTCCATATACATTTTATCTTGTATTAGATTGTAAACTCTTGAAGAACAGCAAATATTTTTATATGTTTTTGTATTTTACATGCTGTTTGGCATGGGGTCTTATGAATTGATCACTGGTGTGTGTAAAAGTATTTTCTACATATAGAAATTAATCAGACATACCCCTCCAGGTAAGAAAGAGATTTTGCTAGAATTACAGCTAACTGTAAACTGGAATTTAGCATAAGGTTTAACAGAGATCGTTAAAGGGGGCTTGTTTAGTGGAGTTCCACAAAATAGTGGGTGGCTCCGTGTCCTTGCCTAACCCCTGCCCCTCCGCAGTATCAACAATGCTAATGACAACAATTTCCATTTATGTGGTGGTTGACTGATCACACAGTCAATGCTTATTCTACTGCCCAGCTTCTGAAGTAGGTTATCAATAATCCCACTTCACAGATGAGAAAACTGAGGCTTAGAATGTGGCAGTGACTTCGTCATGGAAATAGAAGTTCCAAGGACAGAGCCAAGACAAAACTGACTCATCCGGCTCCTTCTACCCTTCCCAGCTTGAACTTCCATGTCTTTGTTGCTTTGCCTATACTTTCACGGCACGTGGGAAGCAAAGGTTATGTCCAGCAGCAACACAAGTCATAAACTCAGGAGTTAAGCTCTCTTTCTCTCATTTCTACCTGTACTCCATAGGCAGGTCCTCTCAATTTTCCTACCAAATTTCTATCGGTTTTGTCTTTCTTGATCTCCCCAGCTGCCACCCAAGTCTAAGCTAACTTACATTTTCTCTGCCTGGATGACTTCCTCCTGTCACTCTTAACACCAGGGTTTCTCAACTTGAATGTGCATCAGAATCACCTGGAGATGATTAGGGTGCAGACTGGAGGGTCCCATCCCAGGGCTTCTGGATGGAGCCTGGGAATGTTCATCTCTAACAAGTTCCCAGGTATACCGCTGCTGTTGGTCTGGGGACCATACTTTGAAAACCACTGCTCTACATGATCTAGTTCCCACATAACAGCTGGCGTGGCCTTTCCTACACTCAAATCAGACTGTCTCACCCTTGCAAACAGACTACCAACATCTCCTCATTTACGCACTACAAAAACCTGACCCCTCACCCCAGCCTGTGAGGTCCTCTTGGATATGGCTCCTGGTGATGTCTCCGACCTTGTTTTCTCCTTGTTCACTGAGCCTTCTTTCCATTACTCATCACTCAAGCTTCTGCCCACTTCAGAGTCTTTGACCAGGAATGTTCCTTCCCCAAATCCTTGAATGTATGGCTCCTCCTTTTCATTGAAGTGTCAGCTCAAGACTCATCTCCCTAGAGAGACCTTTCCTGACTTTCCTGTTAAGAACTGCCCTCCCAGTGATTCTCCTATCCCCGCATCCTTATTTTCCTTGATAATTTTCTCCTCCTACCACCAGAATGCAAGCCCCATGAGAGCTGGGCTGTCGTCTGCCTTGTTTACCCCCCTGAATTCTGTACCTACAACCATGGCTGCTGCAGTGCATTACTCAAGAAATATTTCATAAATAAACTAGTGAGTCTCTACGACTCTCTTAAGACTCACAGCATCCTCCAGGTTTTAGTAATCCAGTCGAGATTCTAAGTCTTATGCCTTCTGACTCTCGGAGGGTCAATTCCAGGAGCCCCATAACCTTCTTTGCCTTTACAGATACAACTAGATGAGACCAAGGGCACCTTGCAGTGGTCCTAGGCAGCAACAAATTTTAGGCCATAAATACCTCAATAAATGGAGCCACAGAACAGATTTTTCTCACTATTTGAATACAGTAGGAAGAGAGATCCTGCAGGAGGTAAGGAACTTGGAGACATGGGCAACTGACTCTAAGCACCATCCATAAATACATTTAGACTCTTGCTGACTCCATGGATTGGACTAGGCTACGATCAGGAACAGGTGCAGTGGCATAGAGCTGTGTGTGCGTGTGTGCGTGCGCATGTGTGCATGTGTGCATGTAAGTAAATATGCAGACAAAACATCTGTGGTGCGTCTAATGGTCCTTCTTTGAGAGAAAGTCCCAATCCTTCCTTCTCAGTATACGAAGCTCTTGGTGGTGATTTCAATGGCTGGGCATGGGATCCAAGCTTAGCCAATCAGATTATTCCACTCCACTCCTTCATGACTGGTCAAGGGATACAAAACTGTATCATGCTGGGCCAATGAGAGACCCCCCTGTGAATTCTCCTGGTGGTATCAGGAAATATACTCTCTCTGCGATCATGAGAAGGCTGTGAGCTTGGGGACTTTGGTGACCACTGCATGAAGAGAACCTATTTGGGAAGAAAGTGGAATCTAGACATATATAGAGAGAGCGAGTCTGGGTGACATCAGTTTAGACCCTGGATGCAGACGTGCCTGAATCTAACACTTGGATTTCTTCCTTAGGTGAACACCATATTTTCCATTTGTACTTAAGCAAATTTGAAATATACACTGTTACTTACTACTGAAAAGGCGCTGAGGGATCCAGCGTGTCCCACATGTCCTTATGAGACTCCTCCCTGAATAGTTCTGCTCTGCTGTGTTATTTTTCTGTCAACACTTGGAGGCAGTTGGAACCACCCACAACACAGCAGTTAAGCTACTGCGAATAAAGAGCCCACACACCATTGGAAAGACGTTGCTGAAAATGGTATTAATACCAGTGCCTCCATTTCTGTGGCATTTTCTTCTAAAGAGGCCAAAGAATCTAGTATATGTTTCTCCTCTCTTTACCCTGTTTCTGTAATGGAAGAAGGAAAACAGAGACTCCCAAGCTGTGTGACCCTGGGAAGTTATATTATATCTCAGAGCATTAAGGGACAGGAGGCAGGAGTTCCAGACATGACATTCAATGAGACTGTGAGGCATACTGTGAATTAATGAGGATCTTGACTGTAGGGTTTTCCAAAATAAAATGTTGGCATTGAATACTACTGTCTGCAAAAAAGGTCTGAGAAAATAAGTTCTAGGTCACATCAGAACCTTTCAATGTCACTTAGAAGCCTGGAAAAGTCACTGTCATGTTTCTCAACAGATCTTCTATCTAAAAGGAGCACATGATGATCTGAAACAATTTTAAGAGATCCACTTACTCTATTTTACTACCAACTTCTCTAGGGAAATAACACTGTAATTTTACCATAAACTTTGCTGCATAAGCCAGTGTAATGTGCCCAAAGGTTTAAGCTATGAATTACAGATGTCTTCCAGGTTTCCTAAAGCAAATCTGACCCTGAGATGATGGGCTTGTGTGACCTACACTTGTGAAAAGACATCTACATCTTCCCTTCGTAAGGGTTATAATTCATCCGATAACTTGCATTCTGCCACTTAACTCAAAGCCCTTCAGGCCGATACTACTCAAACATGAGCCAATATGGAGTCACTGGACTGACAGGGCATTTGTGTCACCATATGCAGGTACAATATTCGTCAGCCCTTTAACACTCAGTATGTGTACAGTTGGGAAACACATTTTATATTATATCAATATATTCCAAATAGGAAAATATCAAAAAGATGTAGCTCTTGTTTCCAGTTATAAAGCAATTCATTGGAAGTCCATGGGAGACATCAGAAAACATGCCAAGGAAACATTTAAGTGTCTGCTCTTGCTAAACAAACAGAATAAAACTTGCTGAGAGAGAGCTAGATGGGGCTCATGAGAAAAAGCTTATTGGGGGAACTGAGTTTTACTATGAGATTTTTTTTAGAAGGAAGGAGCTATGTGTGTATTTGGGAGTTTCTGAAGAGTTGTGCTTTTGTATAAGGGTGGAAGGAGGCTGTTTATAAATGAGGGCCAGAAAACTGTATTCTGAGGCATGACTGGACAATATTTCACTTTATACCATATAAAATATCAGCGAGGTGACTAGGACACATTTATCTCTCATCAGGATTGGTGTCTCACAACAACAGCAGTAGTGGTTGTTAATTTTTTTATGCTCAAATATTGCATCGAGCATATTTATACTAAAAAAATTATAATTGGAGGTACGGAAATTAAAACGTAACAGGGCATCCTGTATTTTCACTGACTACATCTGGAAACTATAGAAGAATCTCAGTCGAAGCTTGCTGTTTTTCCTTCTTTAAAGAGGGATTAGCAAGTGTGAAAGATATTCCTGCTAACACTCTACAGCACTCATTACGTGCCAGGTTCGATTCTGGGCACGTGACACATTTTAACTGACTTAATCCCTACAAAAACCCAGGAGGCAGGTTTTACTACTTCACTTTCTTTTTCCCAGGGGGAGAAATTGACCCAACGTGACAACCCAAGTAGTCCGGTTGCAGAATCCATGGTTTTAACTACGATGTAATTGTGCCAGGTGGGGCCTGTGGCCCCAAGGTGACTGAGAAAAACACCTCATCATGGCTCTTTCAACATAGTGAATCTTGGTGCTTAACTGTTGGCTCAGCTCTTAGAACCCAAAGCGCAGTCCCTGGGGAAGAGCGCCGCTGACCCTGAAGACAGCCTCAGGTTCCCGCTGCCCGGAGTCTGGACACCACCTACTCGTGCAGCTGTCCCCTCATCGTCCCCTGCCACCCACCCACCCACTCTGAACGCCCCCACGTGCCATCGCTGTCTCTTCCCTGACTAGCTCATGATGGTCATTGTATGATGACTGTATCACACGATGGAGAGATGATATTATTGCAGTACGTCATACTGACCCCTGCCCAGACTCTTGCCTTGGCCAGAGGCTCTCCTGGAACGTAGTAGGTGGGAGGGTCCTGCGGGAGCTGAATAAGAGGAGATGCCACCCACGTGCCTAATTTACTGCCAGGGATTCAAACACTCACTAGGCTAAAAGCCCATTCCTTTTACACTATTTTATATGTGTCAAGGTTTATCCCCAAGATCAGAGGGAGCACCTGATATATTTTCAAATAGGAACAAATCCAACACAAATCCAACAGACATATCTTGAGAATTCCAGTGAGAAGAACTATATACATCACTTAAGGGTGATTTCCATTGAACCGAGGCTCTAATTTGTCCAATGTGAATAAAAGCAAATCATAAATACGCATTGTTAGCATATTTAGAAATGATTTGGTCCCTGTATTGACTTATGTGGGCTTTTTGTATTACACTATCAATTTGTGGAGTGTTCAAGCATTTTATTTCTAGTGAGACATTTATTTCAATAAAGTGATATAAAACCCTTCGTCCGCTCCTACTTAGAGCTGAGGAATAAGCCTATTTGTAATGACTCTTACATGAGAATTGTATTGAATACTTCTCTATTGTAATCAGACATTACATGAAATTAGAAACAAAAGGAGAGCGAAATCAATCAGCCATGGCGGAGGGATTGAGATAAAAATGACTCATTTGACTGGGTTGCTTTCGAAAATTAATAACAGCAGAGGTAATTACTAACCTGGGAGAGCCAGACTCTTGATCATTCTTTAACACTTTTAAACATGAGCTGTGCGGAAACTCATCACTGCAAGGCACGTGCCTGTTTGCTGCAGTCAACAATCAGCTTACTCAAGCGGCTGAAAACTCACATCTTCCAGATCAGCG
This sequence comes from Vicugna pacos, assembly GCF_048564905.1. NCBI lineage: Eukaryota > Metazoa > Chordata > Mammalia > Artiodactyla > Camelidae > Vicugna > Vicugna pacos. Next base: position 44,594,084 of record NC_133003.1, read on the forward strand.
GTTCTCAACTGGAGGCGACTTTGTCCCCAGGGGACATCTAGCAATGGCAGAAGACATTTCTGGTTGTCCCAACTTGGGGTGTGGGTGCTACTGGCATCTAGTGGGTAGAAACCAGAGATGCTGTTACCTGTTCTATGATGCACAGGAGAGCCCCCATGACACAGAATTTCCCAGCCCCCAGTTGCAACGGTGCCAAGGTTGAGAAACCCAGGCCCTAGGCCCTGCCTCAGAGTCATCAGTTGCCCTGACACAGAGCTCACAAGGCAGGTCATGAGAGCACCCGGAAAAGAGGCAGTGATGATAAGACCAAGACGAATGGCCCATCTCCCAATTCCTTTGGACGAGGATTCTATTCTGCACAGAGGGCTTGGCCTGTCCCTTCATTTTTCTTCTAGCTCTATCTGCTCCCCAGCACGGGGGCATATATCACAGCCACCTGGGTGCCCGCTGTAACGCATCGCCGCAGGAACAGACATCTCAATGCATCAGAGAAAGGGCCACTCTGGACACAGCTGGCCAACAGGGTGCTCAGCAGAGAAATTTAACCTGGCTCTTTTTTCAGAGTCCTCATCCCTTGGTTGGGAGTGTTTTAACCCTTACTCTTGAAGACCTTTACTTTTACTATGACTTTTACTTTACTATTACTTTAAACTTTACTATTGTCCCCCAGCTTCTAGGGACAAAAGGTATAGGTGTACATGGAAGACTGAGATCACTGAGCAAACATGCTAAAAACATCTGCATCACATGCCCAAATACCGCTTGTGTGTGCAAGTAATTCTTTGTATACTTTGCTTTATATTGTGCAAAGCTGACAACGACCACTTTGCTGATAACCAAAACAATGGAGCAAATCACCCACCAAACCCACCGTCGGGTCGACCAGACCTTGAAGCTTTTCCCCGCCACCTTAGTTCCATCAGACATACGGCAGCTTTGGCAGGGGGGATTACAACATGCCTCAGATCATGCCATTTGGATGTGTGATGCCCTCTTTCAAAAATCAAGCAACTATTGCTACTCCTTCATCTCAGACACTGTACTGTTTTGTCCAGAGGTGTTGCCCATTTTCCTACATTTTTCCAGAGACAATATTTAATCTTAGCGTGGATTTCCCAATATGCATATTTCCCAGCTTCTCAAACGTTACACACTCATTTTTAATAGAAGCACAGGATTCTGAGAGATGCTTGGTCCTATCCTCCCATTTTACACACAAGGAAACTGAAGTCTAATGCCTTTTCAAGATTGCTTTGTAGACAGCTACCCTTCAAGATATTTGCTGCTCCTCTTTTTTGGAATGATTTTCTCTCTTTACTCTTCTGCCACAGGATGTGGACACGTTATCTGCTTTGGCCAATGAAACACGGGCAGAAACGGTGGTGCGCTACTTTCAAGTAGGAATTTTAAGAGCCATGATGTGGTTCTACTATGACCTGTACCTCTCTCTATGATACAGGTGGTGTCCTGAATAGGGACTGTTTCCTCAGCCTGGCTTCCACATCAAGGATGAAGCAAGGCCAAGCCACAGCCAATTCGGAACAACACAAATGAGAAATAAAGCTTTGCTGTTATAAGCTGCCACTTGAGGCCCCCTGTTAATGCAGCGTCATGGAGCCTACACTGACTGATACAGTCACCCCACAAGGGAATAGGAATATGGTTTAAGCCCTAGTCCTTATTCTGAGACCAGCTTTTTTCTAACGAACCACAACAAACAAAGCAGAATCCAGCTATAATGAGCTACGCAAAGAACAACGCTCAACATCTGAGCACAGCAGCCTTGGTTCTGAATATTAGTAGTTTGCCTGTATCCTAAAACGAAGTGGAAAGACTTCATGGATTACCCACACCATGGATCAGTTGCATTTGTGGGTTGCAAAATTTCTCAGCAAAGCCTCGCCTCAAGTTTAGGCTTTCCATAAACTTGTATTATGCTGCACATGGGGTAAATTTCATCTTACCAGTAACAGACATGTTAGATTTAAAATCAAAGGTAAAAACAAAATACAACAAAAACTCCTGAAATTCAGAGGGCATCAAACAAAAAATAAGACAGAATGACAGAAAGGCAGAAAAAAAGGAAAAAGGAAAAAAAAAATCCCAGACATGGCACAGAACTGTAAACATCATTTAAGTGTATAAATCTGCTTCATTATTTTCCAGTTAACGAGTTTTCCAATAAGCTTTGAACATTCTGGTGATGTCTTTACTTAATACTGTAATTTCACAAACTGTCAAGAAAGAAGAACTCCACTGGGGTAAATGAAGATATGCTTGAATTTTCTTAATTGCCACCTTGCTCAGCCTTGGAGCTCATTGTTCAGCTGGGTGACAAATGGTTCTAAGCACTGTCAGGCAGTCGCAGGGGAGACCGGGTTGCTACGCGATGTGCCCGTCTCATTACTGTGTTGCTGACAGCCCGGGCTGAGAAAGGAAACAACACTTGGCTTCAGGAGTGGAGGCGCTGGGGCCAGCGTGGCAGTGACTGACAAAACAGAGTGGCTCTTGCTATTCCTGCCGCATGTTAGCTCTCCCCAGCCGTCCACCCTGGGAGAAGGATTGGCTTAGAGGTAAAGCCTCAGTGCCCTACACCGGGTCTCGGCATCAGTCCCTAACACAGTGCCTGGTACACTGCGTGTTCTCAATAAATGCTTGTCGAATGAATGAATGAATGAACGAACAGCTCTCCTAATGAAGCTTATCAACTCATTCTTTCTTCTCTCCACTTGCCAGAAGAAAGACTGAATAAACTTAACGACCTGATGATAACAGAACTATTATAGCTTTTCACTTTGAGGCTCCAGCTTACACTAATTACCTTCCCCTCCCACCTTCATTCACTTTGGTACCCATTTCTCTGTCCCACCAGTTCTGAATTCCTTTGAGAGGTGAGTCCGCAGCTGAGGCATCCCTTAACCCTTCCTAGTGTTTCACCAAGCATATTGTTCTTAGCAGGTGTTCTGGGCTTTAATTTTTTAAACGCTGTTTTACATTCCTAATGTGTTGTGTCTCCGAAATGTTTGCTGCTTAGAAGAGAGATGGGATGAGAAGGGAAAATAATGAACACAAAAGAATAAATTGCTGGAGGAGGGATTTTAGATGCAAAGGTAGGGGAAATATTTTGGAACCCTCCTGCCCACAGGAGTGGTTTCAAATCCTAGTTCACAGGCTGGTTTTCGTATATGACGTGCATACTCAACGGGGGTGACATTGTCCCCAAGAGGGCGAAAACTGGTTCTTGCTGGACTGAAAAAATTCTTAGCTATTATAATGGTTTGTGATCCTCCAAGGGTCACAATACATAGACGTACATAGCATATCAGCGGTGTTGAAGTTTCATGGGGGTGTGTGATTAGGAAAAAAAATGTTTAAAAAGACTCTTTGTGGGAACAAGAAAGAAAATGAAAAGGTGAAGAAACACTGGTTAATGTGGATGCTTTTCTCAGCCTAAAGAAAAGTGAGTTTTGCCCATTATTGTGTATATATGTATACATGTCCGTACAGTGTAGGTGAGTTAGGTAATCATGCAATTTGGCTAATAGGACTTCTGGGGAAGACCTAGACTTTATTGTGAGATTCTCCTTTTTTAGCAAATTAAACATTAGATAATTCTGTTGATATCCACATTAAAAAAAAGTCTCTGGTTATTTTATTCCAAAAACATGTGAATCAGTATTCTGAACAGTGGACAACTCAGTCCCTATGTAAAATGAGTCTTGCCAAATATTTAACAAAGCAAAGAGTCTTAGAGCATATTAAGGGAGTTACCTCAGGCCCAGGAAGAACTTCTGAAAGAGATGACATTTCAGTAAGACCTTATACAGGCCTCAGTTAATCGTATTCTTCAGCTCATGGTAAATGACGGCTGATTGTTTGGGCTGTCTGCTTGATTCATTAATTCACTGAGTCCCTCTGTACCCCACTCTCATGCTTCTCTCATCCAACATTTTAATGTGTTAATGTGCATTCATTCTATTTGATACATTATTAAAAAATACATATTATTTTCCTACCCGCCTGCATTTTCAGTTTGTGTACATGGCAGTGTTACTACGTATCTTACTCTGTTTCTTTCTCTTCCTATTTTTACTGTGGGTTAAAGGTCTCTCCATGTTGTTCTATTGCTTCCTCTGCTGCATGACCCTCCTGGATGTGTGTCCACAATGTTCAATCCACACTGTTGTAGAAATGCATACCCTGGTTGTCTCCAAATCCTCTGAAACTCAAATACCCCAGCAATGAAATTTCTCATACATGTCCGGAGTTTCCTGGGATGCATCCCAGGTGGTGACTTTCCAGATTCATCCTGAAGGTGAATTGTGAACCATTTTCAAAATCCTTTTGATATCATTTGACATAATAGTGTGAGTTTTCTACTATCTAACAATACTTTATATTTCTGAGATATATTTCATTTGATTATGATGTATTTTTACATCTGTTGAATTAAGTTAGATGATGTGTTTTATACCTGTTTTCATAAATAAAATGTGTCTACAGCAATGGAAACTATAAACAAAAGAAAAAGACAACCTATGGAATGGGAGAAAATATTTGCAAACGATGTGACTGACAAGGGCTTAATTTCCAGAATATGCAAACAACTCATACAACTTAATAACAACAAAAAAACCCAAACAAACATGGCCTGTAGGCACATGAAAAAATGCTCAGTATTGCTAATTATCAGAGGAATGCAATCAAAACTACAATAAGGTATCACCGCACACCAGTCAGAATGGCCATTATTTTAAAAAAGTCCACAAATGATAAATGCTGCAGAGGGTGTGGAGAAAAGGAAATCCTCCTACACTATTGGTGGGAATGTAGTTTGATGCAGGCATTGCAAAAAACACTATAGAGATTCCTTAAAAAACTAAAAGTAGACTACCAATATGATCCAGCCATCCTACTCCTGGGCATATATCCAGAGGGAACTCTAATTCAAAAAGATACATACACCCTCAATGTTCACAGCAGCACTATTTACAATAGCCAAGACATAGAAGCAATCTAAATGTCCAATGACAGATGATTGGATAAAGAAGATGTGTTACATATATAAAATGGAATATTACTCAGCCATAAAAAAGGAACAAAATAATGCCATTTGTAGCAACATGGATGGACCTGGAGATTGTCATACTAAGTGAAGTCAGCCAGAAAGAGAAAGAAAAATACCACATGATATCACTTAAATGTGGAATCTAATAAAATGACACAAATGAACTTATTTACAAAACAGAAACAGACTCACAGACATAGAAAACAAAGTTATGGTTACCAGGGGGAAAGTGGTGGGGAGAGGGATAAACTGGGAGTTTGAGATTTGCAGATACTAACTACTATACATAAAATAGATAAACAGCAAGGTCCTCCTGTTTAGCAAAGGGAACTATATTCAATATCTTGTAATAGTCTATAATGGAAAAGAATATGAAAATGAATATATTTATGTATAACTGAATTACTATGCTGTAGACCAGAAATCAACACAGCACTGTAACTTGACTGTACTTCAATTAAAAAAAAAAATAAAATGTGCCTATAATTTCTTTAATTTTTCCTGCTCTTATCTTTATCTGTATTTGGAGTTAAGATTACACTAGTCCCATAAAATGACCTATGTAGCTTTTGCTCTTTTTTGAAAAAAAAAAAATTGATTGAACAACTAACATAATGAAGAACCAACTGTTTCTTGAAAGTTTGGAAGAACTACCTATAAAGACATCTGGATCTGGGATTACTTCAGACTTTGACTGCCATTTAAAAATAATTATTGGACTATTGAAGACATCTATTTCCTCTTCTGCTAATTTTCTAGTAACTGATCTACTTCCATCATAAATGCAAAGTCAATAGCATATAGTTGTTGATAATCCTTAGTTTGTCTATAAATGTCTATTTGTATCTATGGTTATTTCTTTGTGTATTCTGTATTTCTGAATAGCTTTACAGAGATATAATTTACATCGCATAGAATTCAGCTGTTTCACTACACTTGTTTTAAGTGTAAGTTTAATGATTTTTAGGAAACTTAGAGTTGTGCAACCATCACCACATACCAGTGTTTGAACACTTCTGTTACCGCAGAAAGGCCCCACTGTGGGGGTGGGGGCCCTGTTCTCACACTCAGCACCAGGCAGCCACTAATCCACTTTCTGTCTCTATAGATTTGCCTTTTCTGGATTGCCTTCTGTATTTGCTTTTGTTTATGTGCATGAATCTTTCAAAAGAATCAGCTTTTGATTTTCTCGATCTTCTGTGCTCTTTCCTTTACTCCTCTAATTTGGAAAGAGTTCTTCTCAGGCCACCCCTCGGTGACAGTCACTCACTGTGGGAACAGCCCACTCTGCCCTTCGATAACGCTCGAGGCTTTGCTCCGGCAGTGTCTGCTGCGCCTCTTTTCTTCTCCTTGGAGCCTTCGCTCTTTTGTCACTGTCACATTCCCTGGGCAGGTTGCCCCAAACCCTGGATTCCGCCAGACGTCAGCCAGGTCCTATGAAGCCAGGCCCTGAAACTGCTGGAGGACAAAAGGATCCTAGCTTTCTGATTTAGCCAGCCAAGTCCCCACACTCGTCCAGGATCCCTAAATTTAAATTTATGCCTGAGTCATTGTTTGCTTAGAAAAATAAAAGACAAACTGTGAAGTGGCTGTTTGACCTTCGAAGACAGAAGCCCTTTTCGGTCAAACGAATTTCTGGTTTGCTTAGGAACCGGAAGACTCCCAACATTGTCCCTGAAGTTAAAAACCAGAGGACGTTTAAAGGATGAGAAGGAATTTTGAAGTCCTCTGTCTCTTGTCTCGCTTTGCAAACATGTGCCTACCACTCCCCCTTTACCCCACTTCAGACGGTACTGACTGGGACCTCACAAAAATTTCTCTAATCTTCTTTGTGGATCTGCTCCCTTACCAGCCACCAGGAAAGGCCAGGGAGCAGTACTGAGCACCCAGAGCTGGCCAGGCACTTCAGGGGATTTTTCTCTTTGAAAACTCCCACTGGCCCTCTGAGGTGAGGACTATGATCATTCTAATTTTAGAAATGAGGCAACTGGGAGAGGACAGAAGACCTGTCCAGGCCCACTGAATGCTGTCACTTAGCGAGTCCCTAGGTCACACAGGTCGAGTCAGAGCCAGAATGAAGGCCAAGCCCCATCTCACCTTCTGCCCCTGTGCCTAACACGTTAGTCTGGAGAGACTTTGGAGTTCACCAAGTAAAGCGTTCTCCAAACTTCAGTCATTCCGATTCCACCTCCATAAATTTGAACATACCCCTGTAGTACCTAAACTGAAACGACTGAATATTTTTATTTAAACCAATTTGTAATTTTTACATAAAATGTATTATTTTGAGACAGCTTTTTATCACTACCATAAATGATAGTCACTATTATTTGCCCTAAGCAAGAGGTGCATAACTATGTTCCCAATAATCCTGTTGCTAAACCATCCCCATACTCAGCGGCTCAGAACAATCCGAATTTGTCCTCACGTGCACGGGGCTGCTGGGGGGCTGCCGTCTGGCTGCTCTGACTGGGTAAGCTGCTCAGGTGCCAGGTCGCAGGTCTGCTGCACATGTGTCATTCGGGGGCAGAGAATTAAGGGACTGCTTGTGGTTTGAAACTAGCTCACGACACTTTTATTCAACATTCTATTGGTCAAAGCAAGTCACACAACCAATCCCAACATCCATGGGGGCTGGGAAAGATACCCCTCCCCTGGCGGTGGCGAGGGAGGAGACTGAATATTTGCTGAGCAGTAGTCTCATTGACCACGCTGCAGAAAGGCAATAGTCACTATGATGAAAACAAAACGGTAACTTAGAATTTTAAGTTAATCACCACTGACTGCTGAAGTAGGGTTTCCAGATAAAATACAGGATGCTCAGTTAAATTTGAATTTCAGATAAGCAACAAATAATTTTTTAAGCAGTAGTAAGCCCAGATATTGCATGGAACATACTTATCCAAAAAGATTTTTTGTTGCTGTTTATCTGAGATTAAAATTTAACTGTGTTTTCACTTGATAAATTTGTCAATTCTATGCACAGATAGACTTTAGTTTAAGCCCACTTTTTTTTTTCCCTAAAAGAAGAGAGAGATTAGCAAGTCTTACAGGTACTCCAGCATTAAACGGAGACTTTCCCCTTAGTGTAGAAATGACAAAATTGTATGTTTGTCACTGATAAAGTCCAGGGTCTCAGTGAGAAGCTCATGCAGCCACACATCCAGTGGCCGAGACCATTCTCACCTGGGGATGCGTGGTGCAACTCTGAATTCTGTCTCTTGCAAAATAGGCATAGTTAGATGCATTTTTCTCCTCAAGATATTTGTTTTCACATTCCAGAAACTTCTGAAGGTCATGATGATTTTTCTGATTTCAGGTTTAAAGTGTGAAGTAAGATGAGAGGTCTCCAGTAATTTCTGGCACTTACAATTAACTTCTACACGAGCCGTGCTCATTCCTAACCCTAATATGTACACCAGAGCTATATGGAGGCAACAAATTCTCAACTTCCCCAGGAAACCAGAGTGAAGTGACTAGAGGCAGAGCAGTTATTAATTAAAAGTCATGGACTGTGGCATCTTTCTCCTGGTCCTAAAACTGTTAATCACCTGCTCTGCCTACTGTGGTCTTTATGTGGGTCTGTGGGATCACGCTGCTCTCGTATTTAATGAGAAAATGCCAAGATTGGGTTTAATTTACTTGAAGGCTGCCTCCACCCAACTCATAACACACAGAAGCACAATTTCAGTGCAAACCGGAGGACATATGAGTCTTAAATCTTCCAACATCTTCTTCGATTGGATCATGTGCTTGAGGGAAGAGCCTCAGACAATGAAAACAGCCTGGTTACTTGGGGGACGAGTCTTTGCTTGGGTAGTGCTGATGATATGGGAGACCTGTCTACTTGTTCAGATTTTTCAAAGTCTGGACTGATCCTTCATCCTCCCCTCCCCCACCCCTGCCCTTCCTCCTCTTTCTCTTCTTCCTCCTCCTCCGTGGAGCCTTCCCAGATCTCCTCAGCCCCCAGGAATGAACTCTGAACGTACAGCCTTTGCTCTATGTTCCATTTATTTGGTAATGAATTGAGCCTGGTAATATGTCACCAATATTGTGTGTACGTGTGGTGGGAGCAAGAGGATGGCTATACAGCTGGAGTGTTGGAACACTGTCAGGTACTTAATGTCTTTATCTCTGCTCATGTTTGTCCCCTTAGGGTTGGCAAACTCTTTTCTCTTCAAGGGCTATTATCCTGATATCACAAACAAGAAAACTAATTTACTCTCTTGCCCCTGGAATTTTCTTTCTGACTCACTTCATCACTGAGATGCCAGGTCCAACTTCAGCCTCAGCAAGGCATCCCTGATCCTTGAATCTGAGTTACAGGCCCCTCTGTGATATTCTCATGGCCCTTCCGACTACCTAATATCATAAACAACTAGATAGTCAATATTTCCAACTATGTGGGGCCACATAAGGTCTCAGTCATAACCACTCAACTCTGCCGGTGCAGCTCAAAGTCAGCCTTGGGTGTGACTGTGTTCCAATAAAGCTTTATTGATAGACTGAAATTTGTATTTCATCTCATTTTCACATGTCATAAAATATTCTTCTTCTCATTTGTTTTCCAACCATGAAACAATGCAAAAATCCCTCTTAGCTGCCAACTAAAGGGGTGGTGGGCTAGATTTGGTTCTTGGGCTTGTCTGTATCTGCTGATCTCTGACCTAAACTCCTGTTTGTTTATTTGACTTTCTACTCCTATTCCACCAAAATCTCCCCTCAGGCACCTGCCATCTTGACACATCTAGGACCTACCTAGCAGGGTACCTGGCTTGTGTGGGAGAGGTTAAACTTTATCCACCTTAGACTGACTCGCTAATCCTCTGCTCTGGGCCACTGTGGTCCTTGCATGGGCCCGCAGGATGGACCACTGTGATCTTCAATGAGAAGATGTTTTAGTTGGATTTCAGACACATGGAGTTCTCTTTGCCCCCACCAGACACAGACAGGAGAAAAAACACAATATTAATACAAACCTGAGGACATTAAAAGAGCTTTAAAACCTTTCAAATCTTTTGCAGTAGAATCGTGTGTTTGGGAGAAGGCCACAGCCACAGGGCTATAAATAAAGTCATCCTACTTACTTTCTTTTCACCAATTAAGTTCTCGTTCAGTAGCTCCTGCTCACCTAGAAAACCTTCTCTGCTTGTTAAATATCTTTCCAGGCTTGGAGAATTCCCTTTTCTTCCCCTCCATGAAGCCTCCTCAGGCCCACGAGTTTACATAAACTGTTCCCACTCCCTGGAACATTCTCCATTATGGTCAATTCTTTCTTATTTATTTCTTTCTTTGTTTATTTGTTTTTAGATCTCAGCTTTAAAGGCACATCCTTCGAGAGGCCTTCTCTGACCACCTGACAGCGCAGACATACCCACCCCCATCTGCACCTCAGTCCTGGTCTGGTCCCTGTCCAACACTATCAGTGTTTCTAACTCCTTCCCTCTTTATAGGTTTGTTTTTTATGTCTACCATCTAGCACAGTTTCCGACGCCCAGTAGGGGCACAATAAATATTTACTGAATGAATGAACAAGAACCTGGCCCCCTGAGTCACACTACCTATATTTAAATCCCAGGACCTCACCTCCTAACTTTTCTTGGGCAATGTACTTGCTAAGCCTTGTTTGTTTCTTTAATCTGTAAAGTGAAAATGCTTCGTAATATTATTATAAGTATAAAATGAGAATAGCACATGTGAAGTGCTTATCACTATGCCTGACACACAGTAAGATGACTAGCAATATCCATCCATGCATCTGTCTATCCATCTGCCTACCCACCCACCCACCTCTCTGACCTACCATCTACCATCTGTATCTATCATCTGTCAATCATCATCATCATCATCATCATCATCTATCTCTTGAATATATGAATTCGTATCAGAGAGAATCCAACTAATGTTTCAGACCTTTCTCTTTGTCTCTGGCTACCACATGCTCAAGACTTGCAGCACAGTTTTATTCTGCTAAAAATCAAAATAAACAATGTATTTCTCATATTTTCAGTCTCTTGTTATGCAACTGCCCTTGGATTCTAGGCATGGACAGTGCATCCAGCCTTGGATGGTCTTGCAGTGGTAAGACTGAATTCTGAGCCACGACCTTTCCCATAGATACTTGATAAAATACGAGGAATATCAGCAGTTGGTCCATATAGTGGATGCTAGCTAGCTGAAAACAGTCACATTTTATTATTATTTAAAAAAAAATCTCTGCTTCAGCATTCAACCCTAGGAGGTCTCCATCAAGCCTAAGTTTTATGTTATCGAAAGCGGGACTGTCTTCTCCAGGGCTACAAAAAGGTACAAGGAGTTAATTGTTGCAATTATCCATTGAGTGGACTTGGACTGTGAATCTTTGAAAGGATGGATTGCTAATTACTGCTAGATGGCGATTAGATTACACTCCGTACTTTCAAGATGAACTGGAGGTTAGCAGACCTTAAATAATTGTCTATGTCAAACTAAAGGGCAGGGAGGACATCATTAGAGTTTGGTAAAAACACACATACACGTGAGCATCAACTCAGAACTTGCTTGAAAATTCCTTTTTTCTTTCCTGCTTGCCAAGGTACACATGATAGTGCATGGTTTATTAGAGCGTAACTTTTCCCTCTACCAAATAATTGATCAAGAAGAGAAAACAGATGCCTTCTGAAAACTTACAGATATGAACTACAGAAACTATGGACAGAATTTTGATATTAATGCCACATGGGAGTACGTTTAAGTGGTCGTTTTGAATTGACATGGCCCTTTTTTCTTTGAAAGGCTCAGTATGGTCTTCTGAACTCTCCATAGGTGGCAGAAATTGTGGTGCCAGATCAAAACAACATTTTAAAGGGGAAAAAAATTTAAATCCCAATATCTTTACATGGCTGACTTTGTTCTTTGATTTTTCTATACATATATCGTATCCACATCCTGAGAGCAGATGCTGTATTTTGACCTTTTTTTCATCGTCACTGCTCCCGATACATTATCTAATTCAAACCTAACTGAATTAGTAAAATATGAATGAGTAAGTGAGCGAACAAATGAAGACCATATGACAATCTAAATTTAACAGTGTTCTACTCAGTCTAAGATTTGTTATCCTATGACATTAAGGAGTTCTGTCTCTGGAGTCGAAGTAGAAATAGGTCTTCTCTTCCCTGAAATGTTCTGTCTGAGAATTCTCAGCTGAGGACTTAAAATATCCTTGGGACGTGCAACCCCCTGGCTTCCTGTCATTAATGAAACAAGGTTCTAGCTCTGATGTGACCCTACCTGTACCTGAAGTTTTTGCTCTTATTATGTGGGACTCATTCAGGGGGTTGCATTTTGCAAGAGCAATACTGTGCTAGGCCATTGGCCCCCAAAGGTATCCAGTCCTGATCCCTGCAACCTGTAACCATTATCTTATATGGACAAGGGATCTCGGCAAACGTGATTAAGCTAAGGATTTTAAGATGAGGAGATTATCCTAGATGATGTAGCTAGATCCTAAACGCCATCACAAATATCCTCATACAAACGAGGCAGAGGGGGATTTCAGACAAACAGAAGAGGAGGGCAATGTGACCATGGAGGCAGAGACTGGAGGGATGCAACCATGAGCTAAGCAATGCTGGCAGCCACCAGAAGCTGGAAGAGGCAAGAACAAATCCTTCTCAGAGCCTGGGCCTGATGACACCTTGACTTTTAGCCCAGTGAAACTGATTTCAGATCTCTGGCCTACAGAACTGTAAGAGAAGACATTTCTGTTGTTTTAAGATGCCAAATTTGTCATAATCTGTTTTTTTTTTTTTCTGGTTATAATCCCTAGCAGCACAGGAAACTAGTACAAATACAGAATTTTGATTTTATTGCATTTAGAACCAAAACTCTAACACAGTCTATGCATTCTTATTACTACTTATTGCTGCTGCATGAGAGCTTATTAGAAATTAAGAATCATAGACTCTTATCTCCAGAATAAGAATCTGCAGTTTACCAAGATCGGAGGTAATTCATATACACTTTCAAGTCAGAGAATCACTGCTCTAAATCAGTTTGCAGCCTTTTGGTGAGAAGCTACTTCTCACTTGTCAGCAGGTGTGAGGTCACCATCTGGTGGAGGGCAAGCATTGCATTAACGGGCTGGTGAGAATCCTACGAAAGCCTGAGAGCGGGGTCACCACTGCAAGTGGAATCTCAACACGTCACAGTGAGGAGGAACGTGTAAATGGCCACTGCCTTGGAGCTAGATCGGGGGCTTCAAGCTTCTTTAAGGTGGTGCTCAAATACCTAAAAGTGATTCTAACATTATCATGACCAAATTCCACAGTTTTCATTTATTCTAACAATTAACAGAAAGAAATTTCTGACAGTCAGAGCCACCCCTAGAGAAACGAGTTTCTTATAGACGCACAGGTGACGCACTGACAGGGCTGCCGCAGGGACACGAGCTTTAAAAGAGACAAGAGTAACCAGGTGACCTTCACCATCTCATTCAGTGGAAAGCTTGTAATGCTATGATTCCTGAACACCACCGAAAGTCATATTTAGACTTCTAACAACAGTTTTTAACAAAGCAAAGGAGTTGAATTACAGCATCTACAGGCAAAGAAGGACTCATTAAACAGTTTGGATGGATTCCAAAAGCTGCACAGGACTGTCTTCTGACCTATAGACGAAGCCAGCAGAGGAAATTTACCTGTCAACTCCCACTTTAATAGGCAACCGCGAACTGCTGGAGTCAACAACACAATCTATAAATGCGTGTGGTAGCTAATTTTTAATTGGCACTTTCTCTTGCACCTGCCACAGGAGTTTCGCACATTTATCAACATAGTGAAAATGCTTACTTGGTATCTGCCGTCTTGTTCCTTTCACACATCTGAATACCCACAGATACTTGGAGTGAGGAAAACATAACTTTACACTTGGCTGGTTGGAGGGGATCTCAGGGTTATAGTTCTAACCCTTTCATTGTACAAATGGAAAAACCCTGAAGTTAGAAGGCTGCTGTCTATGCTTCCTGCTTCAGCCCTCAGTGGTACTGGGGAGCTTGTGGAATGCTACAGACATCCTAGCAGATACACGAGACGTGAGCACAAACTTGGTGGGGGACGAGGTGAAGACGTTAGAGCAAGAATATGAATGGCCTCTAATGGATGGAAGGGTATCCCCCCAAATTTCATGTCTACCTACAACCTCAGAATGTGACTTATTTCCTTACTTGGAAGTAGAACTTTTCAGACGCAGTTTGTTAAGAGGAGGTCATACTGGATTAGGGTCGACCCTAAATCCAGTAAGTGCTGTCTGATAAGAAAGCCATGTGGGGGCACAGACACACACAGAGAGAACAGGTTGGGGCATGTTTAAAAGTCACCTTGAGGGAGCTAAGTCATATATTCAGTCATGTTTTGAATCTGACAGAATCATAGATATTCTACAAATGAGGAAATTGAGAACTAGAAATGAGAAGGTTCTTATCCAATATTAGAGGCAAGCTGACTAAAGAATTGGGGTTAGAAACCAGGTTTCCTGAACACTGGTCCAATGTTCATTATATACATCCTTCCATCCACTCACCTACTCTTTTGTTGATCCACTTGTTCATTCATCCATCCACTCACTCATCTGTCTATTTATCCATCCAAGCATCCATCTATCCATCACTCACCCATTGAGTAATCATAAAACACTTGCTAAAGATAGTTACTGGGGATATAAGGCTGAAGGGACACTATCCCTGCTCTTAAGAGCTCCATAACACATGATACTGCAGTATTTGGTTCATTGTTTAAGTCTTTTCAGAAGTAGAGTGTTAGGAAAACACACGTGGAGATTAATCTGACTGTGAGGTTGGTTGTCCAAAACAGTTCCAACTGCAACACCCTTTTTTATCTGGCCTACAGTACCCACATTTCCCTTTCCTTAGTTTCCTGAAATCAAGTGACAGTTTCAAAACAACACAGTTATTGCAAAATCACCAAAAAAGGAATATCATGCTCTCTGTTTGCAAGATGTCATCATGAAACCAGTGTGCTTTTTTTGTTTTTTGGTTTTTTTAGCCCACTAAGCTTCATGCAGCTGGACATGTATGCACTTTTAAGTGGGTCTGTTCCATGTAATACAATTTTAAAAAGCACTAGAGAAGTCTTGTTACAGAGGAAAAGAACTTCCTCAGAGGGTCACAGTCGGCGGCACAGTGGTCCTTCATTGTTCTCACTCCCTCCCAATCGCACAGGGAGCTTTTTGTATTGAAAATCAACAGGGGACAAAGGCTAAGAGCTGGCCCTCTAGGAGTCAGGCTGTTTGGAGTCAAGTCCTGCTTTACCTGATGACTGCGGTTAAAATATTTAGTGACTCTGTACCTCAATTTCCTTAATTGTAAAGAGGAGATGATGAGAGTCCACTGTTGTTGGAAATACTAAGTGAGCTTATGCACGTGAGCCTTGAAATCGTGGTAAAGTTATTAAAAGTCCCTCGTGCTCTAACGTATGTTACTCTTACAATGTGTTAGTCACACAGAAAGAGCACATATAAGATACAAAACAGCTATGGCACCCACTGTCCGAGTATCTTCTGTGCCACGACGTGGCTTGTATTCACATAAGGAGGGTGCTGCTCAGCCTTCACGCCTCTGCCTGTCTGACGTATGCCTTGTGGCAGACCCTGTCAGGGGAGAAAAGCCGCTGAGAGGGCTCCAAAAATGGAGCTTTGAGTGGTGAATCTTCTGTCTACTGCTTGTGGCAAGTTGTTGGTTTGTTAAGCCAGAGGGGACTTCCCCAGTGATCTGGTATCAGTATCTTCTCTACAGATGAAAACACTAAGACCCGAAGGGGCTCAGATGTGTTCAAGGTCACACAGCCAATTAGTGGCGGAACTCGTTCACTTTAAGCTCAGCCTTACTCTCCTAAACACGGACTAGAAATGTTTCACTTCTGGTGTCTAATTCCTTCTACTCTAGGGTCTAATTGTCTGGATTCGAAGCTACACGCTGCCTCTCAGTGGGCAGGTAAGCCAGGCAAATGACTTATCCTTTACGTTTCCTATCCTGATATATATAAAATGGGGAGAACAGTAATACCTATCTCATTGTGATTTTTGAAGAGATTTAGTAATATAACCCAATGACAGTACTTTGCATGCAACCTGGTGCCATATTATTACTATTATTATTATTATTATAGGTTTAAATTACATCATCTGTCTTCAGTTGTGAGGGTTTTGATAAAGGCAACTTGAATACTTATTATTTTCAAAACAGATTACTGAATACAAAATCTTAATTTTACTTATTTATCAAATATTTATTGCATACCTATCATCTTTGACACAATTATTAGGTGCTGGGATATAGCAAAAAAAACTTAGCTCCCTTAAATTGTAGTAGGGTGACAGAGACAATAATAAAATAATAAGTAAGTAAATTATGTATGTATTAGAATGAGTTATGTGCTATAAAGAAAAAGCAGAGAGGAGACAGAAGTACATAGGGATGAAGGGGATGGGGCAAAAGAGTTGACATTTTAGTGTAATGGCCAAGGAAGGTGACATTTAAGGACTATTTGAGGAACGGGAGGGAGTTAGCCAGGTAGATTTTTGGGTGAAGGGTATCTCAACAAAAAGCAGAGCAAATGCAAAGGCCCTGAGGTGGTAGTGTGCCTCACATGTCAGTGCAAGAGCAAAGACCCCAACGTGGTTGGAACAGAATGAAATGTGTGGGAGAGAAGGAGGCAGTGAGATTAGAGAGAAAACAGGAACCAGGCCACAAAGGGCCTTATAAGTCATCACAGAGACCTCAGTTTTTAACTTTCATGAGTTATGAAGCCATTGGGTGGTTTTAAGCAGAGGAGTACATAATCTGACCTATAGTTTGACTGTTTAACTAGTGCTGTGTTGAGAATACACAGGGAGTCAAGGGTGGGATCAGAGACACCACTGAGCAGATATGACACAGACAATGCTACCTGTTGACCCAAACAGCTCCATATTACTCCTAGTGCACAGGAAGACTACATTTTCCAGTCCCTTTGTATTGGGCGGAGCCATATGCCTAGTCCTGGACAATAAAATGTGAGTGGAAGAGAGATTCGTATATTCTTTCCAGGTCCAGCTCCTGAAAGTTCCCATGCTTTAAGTGCTCTCTCTTTCTACTTTTTATGGGGCTGGAAGCTAAGAACTCTTGAACAGTAGAGACATGATGGAGCAGCATGGACCTCCAAGGCATCACTTAGAGGGAAACTACCCAGGAGTTGCCCTAGGCCTGCACCAAACAATGAGGTGAGTGAGAAATAAACTTTCATTATGCTAGGCCACTGTAAGTTGGGAATGTTTGTTACAGCACCTAGAGAGCTTCACCCTGACAAATACAGGAGGCTAATGCAACAAGCCAGACAGGAGAGTATAATGACTTGGGTCTGGGACTGAGCAGAGGAAGTTGTCTAAAGTGGCTGAAACCTGGTTATATTTTGAAGGTTGTGCCGACCAGATTTTCTGACAGACTTTAAAAGGCATGTGAGACGAGGTCTGGGATAACACCCAGGATTTGGGCCTGAATAGTTAGAAGGATGGAGTTGTCACTAACAGACAGAGAAGACCACAGGAAGAGGAATATAGGTGAGAAGGCTGTGATGCTGGAGGAGACCATGTGGTCAGCTCTGGGCATGTGAGGCTGGAGATGATTATCAGACATGTGAGTAGAGAAGTTACACAACTGTAAACAATGGTGTGCTGGGGCCGGTTTGCACATGCTATGAAAACTGATTACAGAAATGCCAGGAGTTTTATAAACCACTTATTAGACTATTGGTAGGTTGAAATCAGCTGTAGTGGGAGTATTTACACCATAAATTGGCAAATGCTCAAATCAGACCTTTCGGTGTTTTCCCAGAGAGCTGGCTGTTAAACACTCACAAGCTCCTGTTAAGTGTAAGAGTTGAGGGAAGAGGTCATGTGTACAAATAAGATTTTATCTTTATGACTTTTTCCCACAAAGACATCTTAGAACCTACCTTAAGTGTCAGAAATCTATTTCATTAAAGGCTATTTTTCTTGGCCATGTTCTAGGAAGCAATGTTCTTTTTCAGACAACTAGTACGTACACAACCCATATATGTAGTTCGCTCTGTGCTGACAACTATTACACACTGAAAATGTGAAGTATTTTAATGCTCTTGTCTAGTGTATTTAAGGCAACAAACACAACATTAAATAATTGCAGCTTCAAATCTCAGAATGCACTTACACATCTTTTCTGAAATTTCCCATATTCATAAACACCCCAAATATTCTATTTAGTGGGGGGGGTGTCCACTTCCCCTCTCCCACACTAAACACAGAAACCTCTTCTAACCTCAGATTAACCATCTGTAAAATAAAGATTATATTTTCCCTGCCTACATTGCCAGGTAATTGTGAAGATCAAATGAGATCATGCACATAATAGTGCTTTGTCAACTGTAAGCTAACAGAACAAATGTTTAAAGATCTAAAATAAAATGACAGAGAATCTCTAATCGACTGTGGCCTTCAAAAGACTTATTCACACATTTGATCCTGACTTCATTGTTTCCATTGATGTGCTCCATCTTGCCAAACTCTGAGCTCACTCCAGTCCCAACTCACACATTTGTTAGGTACCATTCAGAGCCAATCAGGTTGACCTGACCCTACTCTTCTAGAGCTTCATGATATGATGACACATAATGGAAACCGAATGGGAAGGACTCCATGCTAATTTATAGTTAACCTGCAAGAGGAATGGAAGAACACGCTTTCTTACGTCTTTACTTCATTACCTTCCTCACCCTGGGCACACCCTCGTTCCCGAAAAGGAATCTGACTTTCTATCACGGAAAAGACGACAGTAAGATGGAGTCTCACTTTACGTTATCGATACCGTGTTTTCGCCTTTAGCTTTTAAACAATGTTTGCTGCCGAAGATGTTTCTCTCAATATTTTAATTCAAGCTGAGTTAAGCTAAGAGGGGAAAAATACTGACATAAAATAGCTATATATGTTTATGAGACACAGTGAAAAAAATTATTTCTATTACCATTGATTTTATTAGAGAATTGCCTGACTATATAGTCCCAGTAAATGGGATCTCCAATAATACTAAGTTTTTTTTATTAAAACGGAGAATTAGAGTATGAGAACCCTTATTTGAATACATCAATAATAAATTAATTGGAAATGTCCATAAGTGTAAAATATCGGAGGGGACTTTTGTGTGTTTAAATGTCCCTCAATACACGTAGCCTCATATGCACATTGGTATCTTTGTTTCCGCTGCTGAAGCTTCAGGAAAGGGCTCAGATCAAATGTAGATGATCTGTAGCATTTAAAGGAGGAATTACTATCTACTCAGTTTGCTGCTGTATTTGCATGAAACTCCTCTAGGCCACTTAAACTTCAGTTGATCAGTCCATGAAACTGGAAGGCAAAGGGTGGGGGGCTATGTTTACGAGAACAGCTAAACTAATTCTGAGAGAACATCTAAACACTCTGGTTGCTTAATGCCTTCTTCCTTCTCCCAAAGCTGGTGCTGTGTGCATGCGGGCTCTAACAGAGGAGAAGATGACTCTTGGCAGATCCGGTTAGGACCATTTTTAAGGAAGGGAGGGATTACCAGTGACACACTGAAGCCTAATGCAAAACAAGGAAGTAGAATACGTGATGGGGCATTTTCTCATTCAACACCTTTTTTTTTTAGTATCTTGAAGACCCAGATGGAACACTGATCAATTTAATTACATCTGATAATGAGTATGTTAGCCACAGTGACTACGCTGAATGACAGACTCAGCAAGACATCATGAAGTTGGAAGATGGACCATTTAACAAGAGGACTCATAAAAGGCACACATACCAAGTCCTGCTGTAGGTTAAAAACATCAACTGCATGAGCATAATACAAACTGGGGTCCCCCATGGTGCACTCCCAGTCTTCTGGGCCTCGCTGGTCTCCAGCATCTTGGTTATTTTTTCTGGCCTGCTGCTGCCCAGGTGACCACCTTCAGGTGGACACAGCTGACTGCACCTTGCCGCATATACTTCTTTCCTCCTTCTAGGAATGAGACATCTGAGGATCTGGCTCAGTGTCCAGGTATGTGAAATTTGGAAGTTCAAGGGAACGGGCATGCCCTTGAAAATGGAAACTGACATGACTAGATCAATACACCTCCTTTCCTCATGGTCCTGAGAAACAGGTGTTCACATAGCTTTTTAAAGATGGGGACCTGCAAAATCTGTCAGTCATGCTTGACCTTCTGCAGAGGCCAGCAGGACATCACACCATCTTTTCAGCTCTTTTGCCCCCTGCCCTCCTGTTGTTTGCATATTCCTGCTTCCTCCATGGGATTCCATGCTAAGATTACCCCTCCTCTCTGCCACTCTCATTTCACCTTCCCACCCCTCCTGAGATAAACACCAGCTGCAAAAGTACATCATATATGTGACAAAGACCTGGGGTTTTGATGGTAAGTTAAATGTGAGGAACACTATAATGTAACTGCCTTCCAAATCACAATTCAAGATCAGATTACCATTATCAAAGGACTTTATAAAGACTTCTTTTATCAAAAGAGAGGGTACCCAATTTACCTTAAGTCCTGCAGTTAATAAGAAGTGGAGACTACATTCGAACCCACCTTGTCTGAGTCTACACCATATGCTCTGAGTCCTCTGATCCTCTATGCTTTAGGAATAGGATACTAACCCATTTACAAAATAAATGGCTGAAGTAGTAAGAATATTCTGGAAAAAACTCCTTTGGTGGGTCATGAAAGTTGTCTTCAAATAAATGAAAGGCTGTTATTTGTAAGATTTGAACTGACTGCATAAAATTTCAGTGAGAAATATTAAGATGAACAAGCAGAATAACAACAGCACAACCACCACAATAAAACTTTAAGAACATATATATGCCAGTTACTGGGCTGCTATGTGTTTTATAAAAATCCTCACTTATGTTCCCAACATCCCTAGACAACGCCTACTGCCACTATTTACATTTTAAGACCTGGAAAAGTGAGGTTAAGATATAGTGAGAAATCTGGTAAAGGCTTGATGAAGTAAGTGGTGGAGTTAAGATCAGGTGCAAAGGTGCAGCTGCCAGCTCAGCGTCTGGAAGAATTTTTAACAGTCAGAGGTATTGAAGGCATGATTAGCTACTGCCCCCATAGTGGTGAATTCCATGTTAGCAGAGATTTGACAGCTGACTCTCTAGGTGTGTTGAGGCTTGTCAACACTGAGAAGGAACCAACACAGTGTCATCAGCTCTATCATCTCCACCAACAGGTGGTGTTGGAAGGCAGGGCAGTTAGAGCCTTCTAGAGGAACCAAAGCAGGAATGGACAGCATCCAGGATTCATTCTATGGAAGTGTTAAGGGCTTATACTGGGGTTGGGGCTGGAGTGAGCTCAGAGTTTGGCAAGATGGAGCACGTCAATGGAAACAATGAAGTCAGGATCAATAGGTCTGACTGCTGAATGGGAAGAGCCACTATGCTTTAGTCAACACAAATCTCAGACCAGAGGCATTTGTCCCTTAATAAGACCTCAAATAGAGTTGGCTAAACCGGGTTTCCATAATGTCCTGGAATGTCCACTTAGAGAACTATTGCAGAGTGAATTCAGGCTCAGCCAAAAGTTGGGCTTCATGACCTTCAAAACTCCTACAAACCCAGAAAGCTCAACTAATTTAGAAATCTTAGTAAGGACTGGACCATTGGAAGAGGCCGTGTTAAGACATGACATTTTTTGATGGAAACCCAAGAATTTGACAATACACACTTGGATTAGAGTTAGTAGTGAATTATCAGTGAACTGGTTCCTAATACATCACTAGCATCATTTGGGAATAAAAAAAGTTGGTTCTTGTTTGACCTACACAAGACTTTTGACTTCTTTCAAAACTTCTTAATGGATGAATTTAGGATAATCCCATTAATTCCTCCCTTAGTGCTTCTCCAATCAGTAAACACATGGAAATGCCATTAACCATCCTGAACAGTCGTTCACGTGTAGATACAGGGAAGTCAGCCTGGCAGCACTGACAATGGTTTTGCACAAACTGGCATGAAGCCCTGTAGCTCATGAATAACAGGCACGTTTGGAAGGTGGAGAATCACAGAGCATGTAGTTCTGTAGTCACTGAGAACCCTTCATTCCTTGAGGCAAGCTTCTCTTGTTTTTTCTCAATTATGCTTCATGTGCACTTATCTCAAAATTTAATTGAGTTGGTTGCTTCACAGATGAGCTTAGAAGATATTTTAGTTTCCAAGCGCCGGAGACAAAAGAATGACTGGTATTGGCTCTCAAATTAGAAGCCATTAGGAAGAGGGAGGTTTAGTGGGTTTGAAAGAATTTAACCACGTTTGAGGAAAAGTAGTGTGTTTCCTGAGCATCGGGAGAATTTAGTCCTTCGTCGGGGGAAGGAAAGGGAGACTGAAGGTAGACTGTGGATCAGGTCTGTCTGTTGCTGAAAAAAGAAGTACTGGCCCTAACAAGGCTGTGCCCCTCAGTCCTGCTGCTGAGAGCTGCATGCGTAAAGGAAGGAAAGGGGACCGTTAGAGAGAGAGAAGTGAGGCGAGTAGCTCCAGAGGGAAGGGAAGGAAGCATCAGGGAGGACTGGAAACTGGGAAGAGCTAAAGCCGGCTTGTTTCCTTCTGCACTGTAACCCCCGGACACACAATTAATTTCGTTTAAATTTAATACTTAACACTAACTCCAACACTAACCCACATCCAGTCCCAACCCAAACACTAACTTAATGGAAGACCAATTATCTGGGAGTCTAAATCTTGAAAGCTCTTAAATAACTGTCCTGAGAAGATTTAAATGAGCATCAGTCTATGAAATTATGCTATTGCAATACCTCAGCAATGATTTGCATTGGGCTAGAGAATCTCTGGGGCTCACTTTATATAATTTTCACATGAGGTACTAAAACGATCCCCCATTTATGGACGAGGAGTCTGAGGCTCAGAGGAGTTAAACGACACACCCAAGGCCATACAACTAGCGTCCATTAAAATAAATAAATAAACTCTGGCGACTCCACGTGCAGCCTTGATTAAGAACTGCTAACCTCCCCAGGAGAGGCCCCTATAGGTTGAAAGCCTGTGGTGCCTTGAGCACTCTTTGAAAAGCCTTAATTGTTTTCTTTCACAGATATTTCTCCCTGAAAACCCCAAGTGAAGAATATGTAAGTCAAACATCCTTCCTGTTCCAACAAATGCACTGAAGAATGAAGCTTACTCACTGATTTCTCAAATTCCAGTGAACCAGACTTATCATGGAGGGCTTCTTAAAAGACCAACTGCTGGACTCCACCCTCGGAGTTTCTAATTCAGCAGGTGCAGGTGGGGCCTAGGAATGTGTATTTCGAACAAGTTCCCAAGCGATGCTGATGCTGTTGGTCTGGGGATCACACTTTGAAAACCACTTTCAAAGAGGGTTTAAAGGGACAGTGGTGAAAAAGAATACACTTACTTTCTGTCATCCCTGCGAGTCTAGCATATTCAAAGGAACATTTACATCTACTAGCAGAATTTCTGTGTCCAGTGGCATCAGTAATGGCTCTGTTCTCATTTGATCTCCATTTACTGCACTTCTAACTCCTGCTTTCCAGAAGTTCAGTCAACCTGCTGCTGAACGACTAGATCGTACCTGATTCATCACCAAGGCAGGTGTATTTTGGCATCCTAGAGAAGTCAAAAGTAGCCAAAATCAATCAGATTCTTTACTTTCCCAAAATCACTTGGCAAAGTTCTCACCCTTAGAGCTGGCAAGTACCTCAAATCCACTGTGTTACGGCCAAAATGATTTGTGTTTACGACCAAGAAACTGAGTAGCAGGGTGAGGAGGAGGAAAAACCAACTCTGATCTGAGGTGTGGTCCAGGAAGTCTTCAAAAACCCCCCAAGGCTGGTTGAAGGGCCACCACAGCAGAGCGTTCTGACATCTGGTCACACAGCGCCAGGAACACTGGAGGGGTGGTGAGAGCGTCTGCCTCTTGTGTTAAGTGATTCTGTCTGGTCTCCAAACCCACCTCCTTCCACGTCCCTAAATAATGAAGTTTTCCTTAATTTAAAGGGCCCACCATGGTTTCTGATCAGCCTCCCTTGGGTATAATCTTTTGGTAGAAATGAGTTAAAAGACTGAGCTCTTTTCTTAGTGGAGTGAGTTAATATAAGCTTTTAATTCCCAACTCACCAGCACCCAGATTTAAAAAAATATATATAATATTATTCAAATGCTAGAAGTTCACTTTCTTTTTCCAGGGATTAAGCCTGTCTACAGGGTAAGCACATCCTGACATCTAACACTGCAGATTTAGTTTTGTCTATGTTTGAACTTTCTTTGCATAGCTGGAATCATGCAGTGTGTGCTCATTTGTGCCTGGCTTCTTTCACTCAATATTAGGCTTGTGAAATCAGTTCATAAAAGCATCCGGAGTTTATCTGTTTTCAATGTTCTATAGTATTTCACTGTACAAGTACAACTCAATTCATTCATCCATTCAACTGTTGATAGTTGGGCAATCCCTACCTTGGGGTATTATAAACAACACTGTTTTAATTATTCTTGTGCAAATACTTTGGCAACCACCCCAGGCAATTCTGTTTAGTACGTACCTAGAAATGGAATTTCTGGGTCATGGGACATGCTTATGTTTAGCTTTAATGGGTACTGCCAGACGGCTTTCAATGACGTGTCAAGTTTTATCCCAGTAGGAATGTACACGTGTTCTAGCTGTTTCACATCCAGGCTAATACCTAGCGTCTTCCATTTAAACCAGGCTGGTGTGTGTGTCACAGTATATACCTTGTCATCAGTTTATTGCCATTTGGCTCTCTCTCTTCAATGCATCAGTTTCAGGTCTTTTTACCGTTTTTCAAATGGGTTGGGAAACTTTTCTTAATGATTTTTAGGAATTCTTTATAGTGGATATGAACCCTTCGTCAGATTATCTATGTATCTATCAAATGTCTTCTTCTGAACCAGGGCTTGCTTCCTCTCTCAAAGGTGTTTTTTCACAAATGGTCTATATATTTCTAAAATGTGTTCTTGCTTCTAACCCCCATACAGTCTTTCTTCTACAGTTCTGGCAAACATGGAAACACTTTGAGTTAATAGGAATTAAAACTTGAATAGTAGGAGTTCTGACAGTCTGAGTGGGGAATTTAATACCCTTTAACTCACTGATCAGAAATCCTGGCCACATCATTTTTCATAAATTTATATGCTTGGGTTTCTGGGTTCTCATTTCGTATACAGAGCCTGCCCATTACAACCTCTCCACCATGGTCAACAGTCATTTGGCCTTAGTAGCATTCTGTCAACTACACAAAAAGATTCCTGGTTATTATTCAATCATGCCCGTCTCACCAGTTCACACAGCGGACAAAGGAAGAAGGAACAGGAGAAGGAGAATATTCAGACGTAAACAAAGTGACTTAAAAAGATAACTGGGGAAGCAGAGAAAGGAGGTGAGGTTTTATTCAGCTGCAAATTAGGCTTTGAATGAAGTCTTTTGAGGACGTTGGTTTAAGTGTCCTCAGAGGCCAGTTTCTTTTGCACTTTTCCACAGAAGACAATTTACATAAGTAGAAGCTTGGAATCTGAAGTAACCATAGTAACCTTGCCCAACCATCCTATTCAGGGTGTGCATTTTCCCTCCATTTAGTGAAATCTCTCTGTGCGCTAGGTATGTGAAGCTTTACATGTTGATGTAACATTGAAGAAATGGATCAGAGTTGGAGGAAATGCTGGCGGAATTGACAAGAGGATGGGGTGGTGAGGAAGACTGCCAAAACAGAGGAAACAAATCCTTAGGGGATTTAGTGGAAATCACACTGCCTAGGAAGATACAGACCTAGTCTGTGACTGCCAAGATGTAAGATTTTTAATGCCTGTAATTATGTAAACTCAGATAGTGAGGGAAACAGAAAGGAAGGGGACTCCCCATAGCAGAGTCTCTTAAAAATCCAATACATTGTGCCCCAACTTTAGCTGCTTGGGGACCCCTCTCTGGGCCCTGAGATGGCACATAAATCAAAGAGTTGGGCAGGTCTGAGGCAGGCTGACCTATAGCTCGTGGACTGAGAAGGTGATTCATGGAGCTGACTTACCCGTAAGGCCAATGCAACTCCCCACCCTGCAGCCCTCCTGTTAGACCCTCTCCAGATTTTTCTGGGTTCTATTAGTCATAAACTTGAAACTGAAGGACATACTGATGGTCCATTCAGTGTTAAAAAAAATTAATGATCTTGTTCCAATGATTGACACTGGTATCAACAATATTATTCATTATTTAAGGTGTTTCTTTCCCTAGTCTGGTACCTCCTGTGATTTTTGGTGTGAATGCTTGGCAAGGCAAGAAGCTGTCCCAATGAATCTCTGAGAGGGAGGAAAACCAAAGACCAGTCCAATACAGCTGCCCTGACTGGCCGATGCTTTGATCTGAAGTGTGTTGAAATCCCAAGGAGAGAATGGCACATTATCATATTTCAGCTCGACAGCCCATCAGCAAATGCATTTATGACCTTGTGGAGAAAACACTTAGATGATGTCATCAATAGATGAAGCCATGGAGCTTTTTTTCAATCAAATAGATTCTATTTCTGGGACTAATGGGCTCATGACTTGGGGCCAAGCGGAGGAGGCTGAGGAACTACCTTCAGACATAGAAAACGCTTCTTTTTATACAAATACTGCCATAAAGTGGCCACTCATTCCAGTTTGGAATAAGTATGGATTTTCTAGTGTAAAACACCCGAATATCAATTTTCAAGAAACAGAGAGGAAAAGCTGCATCATAAATACAATTCTCCAGAGTCACCACAATCATTCAGTATATTTTAATGCCTGCTTGTTTCAAAGTTTGTATATTCCTTTTCGTCAACAAAATCTCTCCCTAGGCACTAAACTGCTTAAAGCATTGTCCCTTCTGTTCTGTAAACATTCCCTGCAGTTGAAAACATACACTGGATTTACATTCATGAACCAAAATATGGCTTGCGGCAACTCTGAGACTTGGCTTATTAGAAATGCCAGTTGCTTTCGCTGCTATTGTGTAAGGGGATCGGGCTTCTAGCTAACATTCTCCCCGATCGACGCCTACAGTCAAGTTTCAATTGTGAGCACTTTCCTTACAATTTCTCATGTATAATTCTACAGTAAATTGTATTTGTGGGCAATGGACCTATTTCTTTCAGAGAAAATCTGCTGATGATACACATTCTTTCCACTTTCTCTTCCTATCAAAAGGCAGGATCAAAGCAAATGAGTCACTTTAAAAGCGATATGCAGTACATACGTATTTTAAATTATGTTTGCATTACTCTAGGTATCTCATAAAAGCACACCAAAAGAACCAGAGTGTGACTTTTACCCAGAAAAATGACTTTATCCTCGGTATTATCTAATTCAGTTTCACAAACATTATGTTGATTCTGATAAAGAGAAATAAAATACAGAGCAAATTCAGTTCAGACAACACAAAACACAGGAGTTCTGACTGGCTGTGGATTAGCAATACCAGAATACTAAAAAGTACTAATTTTAAGATCAGCTGTTCGTGGTTTCCTCATGTAACAGTGCTGTGAACATAATAGGTGTTTAGCAAACACCTTTGGCAGATCGATGCATATGTGGAGTTCAGTAGCTTAAAAATGAGATGGGCTGTATTATTCACATAACTAAAACATGGGAGCAACTCAGGTATCCTTCAGAAGACAAATGGATTAGCAAGATGGAGTATTACTGAGCCCTAAAAAGAAAGGGCATTCCGACATACGCTACAGCATAGATGACCTGGAGAAATTATGTTAAGTGAAATAAGTCAGTTACAAAAAGACAAATACTGTATGATTGCATTTATATAAGGTATTTAGAGTAGTCAAAATCATAGAGACAAAAAGTAGCATGGTGGTTGCCAGGATGTGGGGAGGGGGGATTCGTGAGTTAGTATTTAATGCATACACGTTTCCATTTTGCAAGATGAAAAGAATTCTGCACAGGAATGGAGGTGGTGGTTACACAACATAAATGTTTTAATGCCACTGACCTGTAAACTTAAATGGTTAATTAAGATAGTAAATTTTGTTATGTGCATTTTACCACAATTTTTAAAAATGAGGGAAAATATTCATGGCTATAACGTGAAGTTATATGGTTTATTAAAGAAATTTCTCAGATATTCCTATAAAATGGGTTAAGATGATGAATTTTATGTTATATATATTTTATCACAATTAAAAAATTTTTTTAAAAATGAGATAGGCTGACAATCTTGATTAACCTAGTTTCCCAACAAAGAACAGAACCATTTGCCTCATTATAGCTCCCCATACCCCTTTGCCCCAGGACTGTAAATACTCTATAATACCTTGACAACTTGCAAACTTCATCTCTAGGCCTGACTTCTGTTAGGAGCGCGTGGATGAGTGTGTTCCATTACCTGTGGAGGTGTCCACATGGAGATCTCACAGGTATCTCAGAGTTAACATAACCCAACTACACCTTTCTACTCCTCCTCCTCAACCTATTTCTCCCTCAGTCACTCCTGTCGCAATGTCACTACAATCAAGTCAGTGACTTAAGAGAGAAACTGGGGTATCACCTGGAATTCCTCCTCCTCTCTTGGGTACCACACCCAGAGCACTGGGTTCAAAGCCCTGTTGGTTCAACCTCTAACATGCACCCCAAATATGCTCCCTCCCCCGCCCCTCCCCTGCTCAGCTCATGCTGCCATCTTCCTGTCCCTGGACAAGTTCAAAGGCTCTCCTGCTCCCTTCTCTTGCTGAATGGGTAGGAGAATAACCCATTCTCCAACCAGAAGCCAGAGAAGTCTGTTAAATAAATAAGACCATAACATCCCCTATGGAAAATGCATTCCTGTTTTCTTCTGAATAAAATCCAAACTCTCTCCTATAGCCCAGAAGACATGACCCTTGCGAAGCCCTTTCCCCCTCTCTTCTGCCTGCTGACCCCAGCTTTTCATCCTGCTTCAGCCACACTGGCCTGTGTTCAGTGATGTCAACATGCTACCCTCTTTCCTCCTTAAAACCTCATTTGTGCCACTTCCCCTGCCTGGAGCCTTCCTTCTCTGATCTTTGAAAGGCTGCCTCCCCTGCAGGACTCAGGTCTCAGCTTACCTGTTAACCCGCCAGGCCTGCCTGGGCGGCTCTGTCTAGAATACTTCCGCTCGGTATTTTCACTCATTTCACTCTCTATTCATGTGATTTTCACAACGTGTAATTATGTATGTACAAATAAAAGTATATAAATACTTATACATATAATTATATGCAATTATATGTAATTCCTGGACCTTTATCAATATGTGCATATACGTGTATTCAATGTGTGTTTATCCTATTAGACCATACACTTCATAAAAACAAGGCCCACATCATATTCCCTTTTGTTCCCCAAGCTCTTAGCATGTTCGATAGGACACAGTAGAAACCGATGGCCAGTTTATGGAATAATTAAGTGATGAATGAGTTGCATCTACATATTATTCAAGGAAAAAAACTCTAGGTCTTTTCAACATAAGAGCTGACTGCCTTCGGTAACAGATGCGAACACCCTTTGTAATACACTGCACAGCGGTTAGGCGTGGTGACTTTCATTTCTTACTGAAGAGCATGGCTGATTTAGAATCATAACACTATATAAGTTTATTGCTAAAGGAACTCTTTAAAGATAATTTTGTTCAACCTCCTCATTTTGGAGCCGAAGAAACTGCGTAACTCATTAATTCAGATGCCCCGCCCCTATCACTCACGTGACCCACACCACCTGCCCCCTTCCTGTCTTGCCTGCTAGTCTATACTTTTGGCTCCAAGTGTTGGGGGAACAGTCTCAAATTGTATAAAACTCATTTATGAGGACAATGAGCTGATGGTCAGATTTAAATACAAAGCTTTGTGCCATGATGCTTTGCTCTGTCATTTCAGGGGTAGAGACTAGCAACAATTGTCAAGAGCTCACCTTCTCAGGTCCCCCATTTCCTAAAGAACTGGGCAACCATAAGCATAAAACCCACAGAAATCCCGTCTTCTCTGTGTGCATCTCAGGAGTACTTTGGGTTACTAGACTGGATGCGGAGGCTAGAAGAACGAAAGAATGTTTTCATCTCCTTTTCTTTTATCCTAGAACTATTCGTCGGCTATTCAGGACTACGATTATCTTTTCAACCTAATGGAAAAGGAAAGCCTCATAATGGTTACATGCCATGTTGTCTCAAACATCAAAACATGTTGCAAATCTCTAGCTCCTGTGGGGTGCTTTCATTTGTGTCTGAATTAAAGTTCTTACAGATGGGAACGTGGAGGTAAGTGGGCTGTTCTGACATCAGCATCACCTCCGCAGGCACTGTCAGGGTGTCTGCGGCACAGGCGCAGCTGCGCGGCTACAAGTGCGGACACTGCCTGCAATCTGACAGACCTTTGTTTAATGGATACCAAACAAGCAAACTTAAAATCTCCATGGTGCCTTCCCGAAACGGCTTCTGCTGCTTGATTCCATTCTCCAGACTGTCTACTCTGGATATTGTACTGGGTACAAACTACACATCAAATGCCACAGTGCTGTTCTAAAGTAGCGGTGTTTGGGGGAGCGCAGCTAAATTAATCAGTGACTACACTGCAGTGTGGGAAGGACAGGCTGCTACGGGAGCCCACAAATGGAGCACGCGATTCAGACTCAGCGGTCAGGGAAGGCTTCCGCGAAGTTCCTACATCTGGGGATGGGAAAGGCATTTCAAGCCAAGCGCACAGAGCCGAGAGAAGGTGATGGAAGGAAGGAAGGGAAGACAATTCAGCTCCCACAGTGAAGCAGAGTTTCAAAAGAAATCAATATTCCCATTCTTATAAGTTTACACTCGCAAATCTGGTTCTGTGGAAGCCCTGTTAAACTTAACCTGTTAATACTGGTCATAAGGAACGGCCACCTTTGGCTGCATTCACTTGTCTGGAAAACTAATTATATGAGTACTCATGGTGAGGAGGTCAGGAAACAGATCTGCACAAACCCAAGTGTTCCCAGAGGACGGTGCTCATTTGCTAGCATTTTTCTCTCTTGTCAACGGTACTGTCCATCTCCTAAATCTAATGTGTACTCTCTTTTCGAGCAGTTTATTAAATCACTCAAACAGATTCCAAAGGCAGCAGCTTTGGAATCTGACCTTTTTTTTTATTAGTCATTACTCTGAACGTTTGCAGCTTTCTCTCTACTACGAAGGGCAATGACTCCTGTGAACCAGACAGGGTCTCAGTAACAAATCTTGAGATCCTCCTGTTTCCATTTACCCCATGGGTTTAAAACGACTCTCGGCAACATCTGACAGATATGAATCACACTGTGCCCTGGTTCACAAGCATAAATAAAACGCTGGTAGATGGAGGAATAATTGCAATCCTCATATACGCATTTATCTTTGTATGAAGCCCAGTAACTCTGCACTCTGTCAGAAAGATAATAAAAAAGCACACAGCCTGAATTATGAGCATCTGAGTTTGTCTACTGAAAGTAACTCAGTTATTGAAAATCACACTGCTCACGATACTCACAGGGTGCAGAGTGTCTCTGCAGCAAGCAGCAGGCTTTGCACCAGAAGGCAGAGTTTGCATTAGTAGGCTGATCTTTCCTTACATTAAATCTTCCCAGAGTTTATTTGATCACTTGGGTCCATGACATGAGGCTGAGACCAAAGACCACAAGCTTTTTTTTTTTTTCCGCTATAAGAAGAGTCCTAACATTAAACACTAGATTCCGGAATCAAATTCGTCCAGAATCTTTATGCCTCCCCTGAAACATTCTTCCTTTTTGTACATGGTCCCCTGGTTATTACAGAGTTATGTGACAATAGCCATTGGCATGCTTGGAGTCAAGGTAAAGAAAAGTAGGAGTAACCCTCAAACTTCCAATCCACAAAAGACCATTCCAGCCCTGCAGCAAAATATTCTCTATCATGACATGGGTTGAGGGAAGGGAGCTGTCTTTCCTTAAAGTGATTTTTTCCATCTGTTAGAAACTTTCCCTAGGATTAGTCACTACAAGGTGACTAAGGTTGGCCTTTCTGTTATATTAACATCGTCAACACATGTCTGGATTAAAACATCCAAACCTTAACAAACTGTAACCGGTAAAGAGGATAATTTTTATTATAAAGATATGAAGAAAAAAAGGGGAAAAAGCTAGATAAAATTTTCTATCTCACACATCTTTCAATGGTTACTAGTTATCAGTTAGCTTTAAACTAAATATTCCTTTCTGATTGTGATTCCTACTTGGGTCTTAAAATATCACTGAAAAATAATTGACTTTGCAAGGTATACACTCAATTCTGCTAAAATATTCTTAGGCCTTAGGTCTGTCTGGGATTCCCCTTTGGGTACTTTGAGGAAGTGGATTTCCCAATGAGGGCAATTTTTTTTTTTCTACAGCTAGAATTCCTCTAAACATTGATATCCTGGAAAAGTTTTCCCCTTCCCCCATATTAATTCTTAAAATATCAGCATTGACACAGATTAAGCCTCACTAACATTAAAATACCATTCGAAACATGTTTTAAATAAGAATGACTATTTAAGTACAGCTGAGCACTTTATAACCAGGATAAATTTTTAAAAATGAAAATTCACATTCAAGAATCTCGGTGGTGTAAAGGCTTGGCACTTTATCCTGCCGAATCTTCTACCTCCACTAACTCAACAGGGTGGCCTCTGGAGACCTGCATTAGTTGCCCTGTTCAGGACTTAGAGCCACATAGAAATGCCTGTGGGCACCAGACGAGCACGGGAGAGAAGCAAGCCCCCCGCCGCCCCTCACCCCTCCACTCAGCTAGGTTTTGCCATATAGGAATCTTACTTCACTGGGGCCAAACCTCCAGACCACTTTTACAAAAAGTGAAAAAAAAAATGTGGATTTTTATGTGAAATCTGTGTGTTTTAGGTGTTGGCAAATTGTTAAAAACATTCACTTATACATAGTGTGAGTCAATACAGTGCTGACCAAAAAGATGACAAATTCATGGACGGCCATTTGGAAAATTCCTTAAAAAAATACTTATCCTTTGTTTATGTTAGCTGGAAACTATCTATTTTTTTTTCTCCCTGAGTTTAGCTTCCTCTACTTTAAATTCTGTCTTCCCTCTGGCTCACTGAAGTTAGGTCTATGGGATTTACATCCATCCAAAATCATCCTTTTGATTGATTTGAAAAGTGTACAGTTTGATGAGTTCTGGCAAAAATGTATAGTCATGTAACCACCACTACAATTAAAATATAGAACATTTTCTTCACCTGAAAAAGTTCCCTGGTACCCCTCTGCAGACCTCTGGCAACCCTGATCTGGTTTTGGTCACTATAGTTTTGGCTCTTTCAGTATATTGTTGAATGTACAGTAGCTTCTTCCTTTTCATTGCTGAGTAATATTCTGTTCTACAGACGTACCACAGTTTATTAAGCCACTTAGTTTCTAGTTGAGGGGCCTTTGTTACTTTTCCTAAGTTGGGGCCATTATGAATAAAGATACTATAAACATTAACATACAGGTTATCTTGTAGACATGTGCTTTCATTCCTCTTGGGCAAGTATCTAGGAGTCATGTGTCATGTATGTTTCACTTTATAAGGAACTACCAAACTCTATTCCAAAGTTATTGTACTATCTTGCATTTCTATCAACAATGGATGAAAATTCCATTTACTCCATATCATACAGTGGTATTCCACTGTAGGATAATTTTAATTTGCATCTCCCTAATAACTAATGATATTCAAGTTCTTTGCATGGATTCATTTCCAACTCATATATCTCTTTTGGGAAAGTGTTCATTCAAATCTTTTGACATTTTTATTGGGTTCTTTGTCCTTTTATTGAGATTAGGAATTTCTTATTTAGTCTAGATACAGTTTCTTTACCAAATAGGTATTTTGCCAGTGTTTTCTATCAGTGTGTGGTTTATATGTTCAATGTTTTAAGATTAGAAGTTTTAACTATTTTTCTTCAGGATTTATACTTTTTGGTCCTAACATAATGAAAAAAAAAAAAACTTCACCTAACCTAAAGTTACAAAGATTTTTCTATTTTGTTCTTCTAGAAATGCTATGGCTTTCCCTTACTTTTGAGTCTGTGAATTTGAAGTATTTTTCTTAATATAGTGTGAAGTAATGGGCCAAGGTCTTCTGACTTTCCTTACTGAAAGACAAGAATGAAAATATGGTAGCCAGGCGTATATCCAATGTTATCCTATATGACGACTCTCTCCAGTCAGAGAATGTGTTTTTCGGTTCCAAACCAATCTATGGCTGCCATAGTCTCCCATTTAAATTACTGTTAATTATTTTTCTCTAGTAGCAGGTTCAATGTCATCTCATCTTGTTTCCTAAGCTTTATGCTACTGAATTAGGTAGGTAAACAATTACTGTTTCTCTTTTCAATTTTAGTTTCAAGCTTCAGAGAAGCTTTGTGAACCTGTCCAAGGTAATCACTTGATAGCTATGAAATCTTGGGCAAAAACTCTGTCTCTTTATCTCTAAATGGGCATTAAAATACTGGTTATAGACAGAAGGGTGGGGTAGGGCAAAACAGCTAAAAGGGACTGAGATACAAACTACCATGTATAAACTAAATAAGTTACAAAGAAGCAATGTACAGTGTAGGGAATATAGCCAGAATGTTATAATCACTTTATATGGACTATAATCTACAAAAATATCATCACTAGGTTATACATCTAAAACTAATATAATATTATAAGTCAACTAGACATCAATTAACAAAATAGGTGATTTTTTCTGCTCCTTAGATTCATGAAATTCCTTAGTACATTGTAAAGCACTTAATGTAAATATTGCAGTAGCAATGTCACTGAAAAAGCTTTGCCATGAGTTTTTCTTCTGAGCATTTGAAATGTATTTTGAATGTAACAAACAGAATGCAGCCAGACAGACCACAGCACACACTGGAATTCAGATGCAGGGAGTCTGGCACATGGTCCAGGACTTAGGCTCTTGGCATCAAAGCTCTCCCCAGCTTGCTTACATCTCGGCAGTCAATAATTAAAGCTACTCCAGCAGGAGTGTCCTTCCCCACTCCTTCCAAGTTAATCACAGAGAAGCGGTTGTGCCTTTCTAACTCCCCTGCCTTCAGAGTATCTGGCTCCCTCCTTCAGCACAATTTTAACAAGCAAGACAATGGGGATAAAAAGCTATGAAGCAGAAGATGTCATTAGAAATGCAAAAGCCTCAGAGTCACATTTCTGTCGCTTTCCATTCCTCAGTTGGGATAAAACTTCCCACCTTGTGATGTTACAAGAGGACAAATCAGTGTCCTTTACAACCTGGCTTTTCCACCTTAGGCACAGCCTGATTTGTATTTGCCACAGCATGCTTCTTAGTAACACCCTAGCACACGTAGCCATCTGCCACTCTTAGAAACTTGTTTTGGTGGAGAGTTGGGGACAAAAGCTTTACTGAAATGGGTGCAGGAGAGAATGAGAAGCCAGGAAGCAAAGATAATGTTATGAAGAAGTTTTGCTGGCTACTATACATAAAATAAATAAACCACAAGGTCCTACTGTGTAGCACAGAGGACTATAGTCAACACCTTGTAATAACCTATAATGAAAAATAATACAAAAAGGAATATATAACTGAATTACTATGCTATACACCAGAAATTCACACAATACTGTAAACCAACTATACTTCAATAACAAAAAGAAGTTTTGCTGGAAGAGGAAAAGAAAAATAGGATGGTGGAAATAAGGGTCTTTAAAGATGGAAGACACTGGTTCTAAGGAATTAACAACTTTACTGCTTTCAGGTGATTAGGAAGCTGATCCTATGGATGGTGTTGGCGAGCAAGGCGGTAAACAGACACAAAACTCACCACTCAAGCGCCCTCTGTCAAGTCACCGATGACTTGCACATGCCAGACCCAGCGGTCCCTTGTCCGCCCGGGCTTACTGGCTCTATGGCGCACTAGTACGGCAGTCATTCCCTCTTCTTTGAAAGATTTTCTCCACTTGCTTCTGGGACTCCAACCCCTTTTCCTTATTTTCACTCCTTCCCCTACTCAGTCTTCCTTGCTGGTCCTACCTTATCTCCCAACCTCAAGCACTGGACAGCTTTTCTTCCTCAGCTAGCTCATGTGCTAGGGAATCACATTCAGTAACTCGTATACCAACGTCATAGGCAGAATAATGCAGCACTCCCCCAGGAGGTGCTCATTCACATTCCCGGAACTTGGGAATGTGTTACCTTACACGGCGAAACAGGAAGTAAAGCTGCAGACAGAATGAAGGTTACCAATCGGCTGTTTTTAAAACAGATTAGTCTGGATTATCCAGATGGGCCCAGTGTAATCACAGAAGTTGTTCAACAACCTTTACGGGAACAGGGGGGCAGAGGAGGAGGTCAGAGTGAAGTGGTATGAATACATGTATGTTCATGCATGACTGAAACACTACGCTGTACACCAGAAATTGACACAACATGGTAAACTGACTATACTTCAGTAAAATATATATATTAAAAAAAAAAAAGACTTCACTCACCATCACTAGCTTTGAAGATGGAGGAAGGCAGCCGTGAGCTGAGGAGTTTGGCAGCCTGTGGAAGATGGGGAAGTCCGGGACGCAAATTCACCCCAGAGCCTGCAGAAAGGAACACAGACTTGTTGACATCTCAGCGTTAGCCTTGTGAAATCTGTGTCCTATTTCTCACCTACAGGATTTTACAGTAAGAAGTCCGTACTGTCTTAAGCCACCACATTTGCCGAACTTGTTACAGCAGCAACAGCAAACTAATACAACCAAACGAAGGCTGACGTCTTCACCTTTTTCTTTTTCTTTTTTTTTTTTTAACCAGCCTACATCTTGCCTCTGTACTTCAGACTGTTCCCTTGGCATCTCTACATAAACATTTAATGCACAAAGATTGTGTCTTATGACTTGCCCCCCAAACTCGATCCTTTGACTGCCTTTCCCCTCTCACTCCAGTCTCCAGGGACAAATAACTTGGAGTCACCTCCAATTCTTGTCTCTCAACCCCCCTAACCCATCAGCAAATTCTATCAACTCTACCTTCAGACTCAAATCTGAGCATTTTTTCCTTTCTCAGCACTATTATGCTCTCACCACTTTTCAAGCGGCCATCATTCCTCAGGTTTCCTGCAATGTCCTGCAAATTGGTTGCCCATATTCCTCCCTTTCCCCTTATAACTGAAAATATAAAACCTTGACTGTCCTTTTTAAAATGTCCAATACACCACTGTCAACTGAAATAAAAATACACAATGTAAGAGTTGTGGGTTAAGTTTTATTTGGGGCAAAATAAGGACTATAGACTGGGAGACAACATCTCAAATAGCTCTGAGGAGTTGCTCCCAAGAGGTAGGGAAAACTCAGTGTTACACGTGATCTGTGAAGGCAGGTACGTGCGGTCAAGCACACATTCAGGCAGAAGCTTGCTGCTCGTCACGAGGAGCAGATGTCACCGTTAAAGAATTAAGTGCTTTTCTAGATATGAGGAGATGCGAGAATCTGGGCTCATAACATCTTCTCCTGGAAATATCTAACTACCTGTAGGGCTGATCAGCCAGCTTTCCCAGAGCACAGAGAGCCTCATTCCTGATCTCCACCCTGAACTCCTTTCAGGGAGTGTTGGAGGTCAGTGGCTGCAGCGGCCTGGGATTTAATCCAAGCAGAGTCAGATGGCTATTGCCAACGTGATCCAGTCCTCTACAGAGGCAGGTGGCAAGTGCCAAGTTTTAGCTGGCACCACTTCTCTGCTCCACTCCCTCCCAGGCCTCCCTTCTCCCGCAAAGTGGAACCTAAGTACCCTGCGGTGACTATGTGGCCCTGTATCATCTGGGACTTTGTCCTCCTGTCCCCTTTATCTGGAACTCTCTTCCCCAAGGTCTCTTGTGCTTGCTTTTGACATTCTTTTAGGTTTTTACTTGAATGTTACCTTATTATTAGATAGGCCTTCTCTGGGCACCCTCTATAAAGTATTACCCCCACCCAGACAGCCCACCTCCTACTTTAATTTTTTGTGGTGCTCATGATTGCCTGATATGTAACTGTTTGATGACTTCTTTAGTACCTGCCTCCACCATCGACATGTCAGTTCCACAGAGCAGGAACTTGGTCTGTTTAGTTTCTTTTTATATCCCCAGCACTTAGAACAAGATGCGGCATGTTGATAAGGATTCAATAGATATTTGTTGACTAAACTAACATAGCAAAATGGTCACATATACGAATAATCGGAAACAAGGTCCTTTAACCATAGAAGGGGGATAATACAGGGAGACAGACTGTCACTTTGGGACTGGATCCAGCTCTCACACTGACTAGTTCTGTGACCTGGGGCAAGTCAGTTAACCGCTCTGAGGCTTCCTTTTTTCGTCCATAAAATGCAAGATGTTGTAAGGACTGAATGATATGATGTAAGCCTGGAGTTTAGAAGAGGGATTCAGACTGGAGACACAAATTCAAGAGTCACCTGCATAGAGATGGTGTAAAAAACCCCGAGGCTGGATGTGGTCACCCCTGAAGGGTATAAATAGAGATTAAAAAACAGCCTTAGGATGCTCCAAGCATTTAGACATTGGGATTTAAAGAAAAAACAGCAAATGAGAGGAAGGAGGAATATTCAGGGAGGAAGGGAAAGAGCTAGAAAACGTTGTCACCCAGAAGACAAAAGGAGTGACTCATTATACCGCTGTTATTGGCAGGTGAGCAAGAGGCATACAGTGAGTACATGATGAAAGTTAGCTTTATACCATATGCACCTGTCTTAGTTTACTATGGCCACCAGGGCAAAATACCACAGACAGGGTGACTTAACGGAAACATGTTTTTTCATTTTTCTGGGAGCTGGAAGTCCAAGATGAAGGTGATGGAGGTTTGGTTTATCCTGAGGCCTCTCTCCCTTCTCTCCTGGGTTTGCATGTTCATGTCCCCTTTCTGCCCTCCGGTGGCCTCTTCTTTGTGGGAGCACCCCTGTTTAAAGGCCCCGTCTGCAAATACAGCCACATTGAGGGTTGGGGCTTCAAGATGCGAATTTTAGGGAACTCACTTAAGCCTGTAAGAGTATCTGTTTCCTTTATGAGTGCATGTGTGTGCAGAGTACGTGTGTGTGTGTGTGTGTGTGTGTAATGGAAGCATATGCAGAAAAATACAAATAATGGTTATCCCTGGGTACAGGCTTTAAGTGGTTTTATTTTCCCATTTAACTTCTCTGAACTTCTCTGCTTCTGGATTTTTATGATCAGAAAAAATGCATAAATGTTATAAGCAAATAGCACTGTTGTCACTTCAGAGTGTGAAGGCAGATGCCAGGCAGTCACTGCCGGAGGGGGGTGTGTCAATGAGAAAAAAGACACATCGACATTCCTCTTGGTCTTCAAGAGTCCAGGAGAGTATTATCTAGCTACGTAAAGAGGGAATTGAGAATAGTGTAAGTAAGTGTGGAATTTAATATTTATAATAGATTCGTATCACTTTTTTTTGGATACAAAGACTTTACTACTGATTTGCTCCCAAAGTGTGTTTGTGAAATACTATGTCTGGGGAAAGGCAATAGGTATTAAAGGAATAAGCTTTCCAGTGATCATGTAGTTGGGAAAGTCTCGGTTTCCCAGTTTCTTTACTTCAAG
Organism: Vicugna pacos; assembly: GCF_048564905.1. Lineage (NCBI taxonomy): Eukaryota > Metazoa > Chordata > Mammalia > Artiodactyla > Camelidae > Vicugna > Vicugna pacos. The sequence continues at coordinate 44,633,814 of NC_133003.1, forward strand.
GCTTTTCAGAATTTCATTACACGTACATAAAAATGTTATATTTCTAAATTATAACCTATGAATCTCCATAAGGGAAATAAAATACATGGTATTTTTAAACATATTTGGCCATGGAACCGCCCCTGTTTTTTAGTATTTTAAGTGATATTTTAAGAAAGATGAATTGAAAAGTGCTACTGTATACAAATGACTCAAAAAGTCCTGATTTAAAAATAGATTACAAAGATACAGTATGATTCTGGAGGCTTGGTACAGGTGTAAAGACAGATATACAGACCAATGGAATAGAAAACAGAGGAGGCCAGAAATAACCCCATGCATAGATGGTCAACGGACTGTCCAAGAGCACCAGGAACACACAATGGGGAAAGGGCAGTATGTTTAAGAAACAGTGCCGGGAGCACTGGATATTCACATGCGAAAGGCTGAAACTGGACCTCCACCTTACACCATGCACAAAAATCAATTCAAAATGGACTAAAGACAAACAGAATACCTGAAACTGCGAAACTCTTAGAAGAAAACATGGGGGAAAGCTTCGTGGCAACGATCCTGCTCATGATTTCATGGACAGAAGCCAAAAAGCACAGGCAAAAAAGAGCAAAAGCAGACAAGCGCTCCTACGTCAGACTACAACGCCCCCGCACAGTGAAGGACACCATCAGCAGGGAGAAGTGGCAGTCCACGGAGTGGGAGAAAACGTTTGAGAACTCTATTTCTGATAGGGAGTCAATTTCTAAACTATGTAAGGAACAGCTACAACTCAAAAGGAAAAACAAAGCAAAGCAGAACAAAACCAAACCCCAAATAACCCACCTAAAAAATGGACAAAGGACTTAAAGAGACATACAAACGGCCAATGGGTAGATGAAAGGTGCCCAACATCACGAATCATTCAGGGAAACGCAAATCAAAAGCACAAGGAGGTATATCGCCTCACACTAGTTAGGACGACTATAATTACAAAAAGAGGACAGAAGTTGGTGAGGATAGGGAGAGACTGGAACCCTTGTGCAGTACTGGTGGGAATGTAAACTGGCGTAGCCACGCTGGAAAACAGTATGGAGGTTCCTCAAAAAATTTAACACAGAAGTACCATATGATCTGGCAATTCCACTTCTGGATATACATCCAAAGTAACTGAAATCAGTATCTTGGAGAGAGATTTGCCCTCTCGCGTTCATCGCAGCATTGTTCATAGTAGCCAACATACGGAAGCGACCTAAGTGTCCAGCGGCGGACGAATAAATAAAGACAATGTGATGCACACAGAGAGGAATATTATTCAGCTTTTAAAAATAAGAACAAAATCCTACCATATGCAGCAATAGGGACAGACCCAGAAATCATGACAAATAGTGAAATAAGCCAGTCACAGAAAGACAGATACTATAATTCCACTTACATGACGCATCCAAAACAGTCAAACTTACAGAAACAGAAAGCAGGATGCTGACTGCTAGCACACAGGGGGATGAAGAAATGAGAAGGTTTTCAGTGGGTATAAAGTTACACAAGATGAGTAAGCTCTAGAGCCCTGCAGCACCACAGAGCTCCTACAGGTATAATAATGTGCTGCGTGCGCACTTAAAATCTATTAAGAGGGTAGACCTTATATTAAGTATTTTTAACCACGCACACACACAAAATAAAGGGACACAGGGCATTTTGACCACGGAAGGATGTGTTTATTATCTTGATGGTGGTAATGGTATCACTAGTGCACGTTTATGGCCAAACTGATTAAATCTTACACATGAGCTATGTGCAGTTTTGGGGTAAAGCAGCTAAAACACCAAAAACAAAACAGAAGTGCTGTTTGGGTCTCACATTTTAGCATATATCAGGGCTTGTTTCAGCACAGATTGCTGGTCTCCACCCCCAGAGTTTCTGAGTCAGCAGGTCTGGACTGGGAACCCAGAATTTGCATTTTTATCAAGTTCTCAGGTCACACGGATCCTGCTTACCCTAGGAACCACACTTTGAGAACCACTGCTGTACAGCATCAGCCTGAAACAGATGGGGTTCATTATTTCCAACTTGCTCATCTGAGAATCACGCGGCCTTTAAGTCTCTTATTTTAACAACGAATAAAGGGTTAACCAGAAAATCCCTCTTACAGAGATTTAGACCCAAGGGCTATGCCAGTCTTCTGTGGCTTGAGCTCACTTCGTACTGCCGGTTGCATGCTGCTAAGAAATAAAGCTAACGTATTTGGTTTTCTACATGAATGTGTGTGAAATGCTTACCAGGGGAATTCTCCTACAGAACAGGGAAGAATCAGATGATACAATATCAAAATCTGGCAGATCTGTTAAAGGCATGAGTGTTTTGCAGATTACCAGGAATCCTGGAATAATATTCTTTTGTGCAAGGCTGCATGTAATAACCCAGAATCAGAAAAAAACAAAAAACAAAAAACAGTAACTTTGGTCCTCCACAGCAAATTGATATGTTTTGGATCAAGAGCTTCCTCAAATCCCTTTGGTTTTAGGCTGCTGTCTCTTAAGCCACCAAGGAAACTGGATCCTTTAAAAATGAATGATTCTCTCCCCTGGCTGGGTATCAGAAGCACTTCTGGCTTCTGTTAGAAACTGGGCCCTCTCTAGCCTTATTGAATGAGAAAGCTCTCAGGGATGAGGCTGGTGCACTGCTACTGAAAACAAACCGAGCAATCCATCTCTCTGCAGGTCATTTTGATACACAGCTATGTTGGGAACCAATGGCTTAGACATCTGAGCAATATTAACATGTGACTATGCCTGGAATAAACAAGATAAGTCCCACTTAAAGACTGTCCTGGTGGGAATTGCCGTCTTGCTGTGAAGGACCCAGAGAGCAGGTTTTGATCCCGGGATGGATGGCAATAACTGGAAGGTATTTTGAATGTCAGCGGCTAGGAAGAGGGGAGGTTGCTGGCATTCTGACTGGGAAGAGTAGAGGCTTTGTTGTGAGGAGGAAATGAGTTTGAATCCTGTCTCTGTCACTGCACATAACCTTAGCCCAAGTTACTTAACCTCTGGGAATCTCATTTTCTTTCCCGTTTTTTTTTTTTTTTTGTGAAATTGAGAGATAGGAAGTAGTGCCTACCTCCTAAAGATTCTATGGGGACGGAATTAAATGAAATTATGAGTGGCAAGTACACAATTTTGCCGTAACGATCTTCCTGGAAATTTGGAAGAAATGTAACCGTATCTTTTTATGACAAGCATAAAATACAACTCAAGCATACATACAACAAGTTATCTCACCAAGAAACGGCACCTGGGCTTGCCAGTTTCATAATGACACAACCATGAAATATTAAAATTGTCTATGATTGGAAATTGCTAGGAGGGACACAAAGAGAAAGCATTCTGAGAGTGAATAAAAATAGAATTTGAGGCAGCTGCATTAGCCCTAGTATTATTAAGCAGCAAATAATTCCTGCATCTTAAACACACAAAATTATGCTGCAGCCGTAAGGGTCCCCGCAGGAGATGAAGGAATCGTGACAAAGCAGAGGCTTTCAACCTGAAAACACAATGACTCGTGGAGGCTTTTTAAAACGATGCCGCACCTCTGATTTTTCACATGATGTCAAGGTCTTTAGCTATTAATGTTTACTACTCCAGAAGTTAGAGTCTTGTCGATTTAAGCATCTATTAGTTTTTTCTGGCTATGAGTTTTGGCCCCAAAGCCAGTCTCTCTCTGGATACAGTCACATTGCTCTTGCTCCCAAATAGGGAGGCCAGCCAGAGACGCCTCAATGCAGTTTATGAAAAAGGAAAGCAAGGTCCGGTCCTTCCTCCCTTCACTTCTCTCGGGCTGGAACTGAGTGCAGCAGAGCTGGCTTGCAAAGTCAGAAGATTGCACCACCAGAGACGGTGGGCTGGAGACTATTAAGTGGAGAGGGCTCATTTCCCTGGTTCTGATGCAGTCATATCATCCGTAAATTACAGCACTCGGCTGTTTTTCCATTTAGTCATTGTTTTGTCATTTGTTTGGCTGCCAATCCTTTTCCTTCTCAACCATGTGCTATTATACACTCCAGAAGCAGCCGTTTCAGGAGTCAGCCAGTTCAGGGAGAAGAAATACACAGAAACACAAATGGTCTAAAAGTAGATTAACTTTTGTTTAAAACCTTTTACATTGTCCTTTCATCACCAACTACTAATCTGACCCTTTAAATAATTCCTGCCCCTACACTAGTTTAGATTTGAATGTGACTTGAGTCTTTACTGTTAAACATTTCAGAACTGGCCCAGTACCCATTGTAATTATAATCTTTGGTGTGTTCACTGGTGGGAACAACTTTAACCTCAGTCCTGGTCCTTTCACATTCATAATTCTGGAAGCTTTAGTGAACTGTGGGAAAGAATTTACATAATTAAGATGCTTTCCAGTTGTACATTTTGGAAGCTTTTCAATACCTTTTTAAAAGTTAGATAACCTACAGGGATGATGACTCAAGGCTGAATGTGACTGAGCCACCAACTTCATGAATGGGGCTGACCCAAGATGTCTCAAGTCTGAGAAGTAGCAGTTTCTGTGTCTAAGTAGCTGGAATAGGCATTTGTGATTTTTTTTTTTTTTGGTCAATATCCATTTCCCCTTCTGATTAAAACCAAACCAAACAAAAACGTTGTTCTTCTTTGGGTAACCAACTTTCTCACACTCTTAGTCCATTTGGCTTCAGGAGTGCTGGTCCTGCTCCATGGGATGGGTTGGGTTCATGACCTAAGCTTGGCCAATCCTAGCATTCCACCTCCAGTGCAGTTACTGGTTGAGGGATGGGCATGTGAACCAAGGCAGGCTAATGAAATTCAGTTCTGGAACTTTTCCCTGGAACTACTGTGGTAAAATGCTGTTTGCATTGGTTGACTTAGCTAATAAAATCTAAGCTTAAGAGTTGCTGGTGGTTATACTTCTGCTGGAGAATAAAGACAATGAGGAAGAAAGCAGAGTCAAAAGATGGAGAAATGTGGGGAGCAAGACAGAGAGAGGAGAGGGGAATGAGACACCATTTGAGCTCCTGGATACAGCCTTACCTGAAGATATAGTTACTTGTGATTTTTTTTCAATTATATGAGACAATAAATCCTCACTTTTGCATAAACCAGTTTGAATTGGATTTTCAGTTGCTTTCATCTGAGAGTCCTGACTCCAAAGCCCAAGATCAGGACACAGAAGATGCCGGGATTAGTCCTTGCTTTCTCTCTCTTTCTCTTATATGTGCAACTCTAGATGAATCACTTAATCTCTTGGCCTTAGCTTTAGTTTTTGGAGAACATGAAATAATAGATGCAAAATACTTAGCACTGTTTTGAGCACATACAGTGTTCAATAAATGACAGCTACTATTATAGTTGTTATTTATAAATTAGCAACACAGTCATAATAGTATTAGGCACTCACTCCTCCCCAAATTGCTGGCAACCTTGACAAGAGCATCCTAACTTTTGAAAACATGACTTTGAAACTATCAGCTGCCTCCAAAATAGCCCAAGGATAGGATTATTTTTCCCAAGTAGGAGTAAATAGACATTCTAATTTGCTGGACACCACACAGAGTGGTTCACTTAACTTGACCACACACATGTGTGTGTGCACACGCACTGGCTTATTCTTTCCTAATTGTAACAAGGGAAGTCATCAGGGGTGCTAGACTCTAGCTGTTTATTTCCAAAAGCATTGCAAAAATACAACATACAAACTTCCAAAATGCCACTTCTTAAAGATCATTCCTTTAGGAACAAAATTAACATGCTTAAAAATTATTACAGTGGCAAAGCGCCATGCAAATGCCTTATTTCACATCCTGAGTGGAAAGATAATTTGTGATGATTATCTTAAATAGAGCCTTACCTATGGACTAAATCCTAGAGTTCTGATTATCAATAAATATACTAACTCAGTAAGAAAAAATGTAAAATCCTCAGAAAAGCATTTGAGACATAAAATATGCTCAACAAATGTCACCCCTTCCTCTCTTATCCATCCGTCATACATTCAGGCCTTAAAAGGCCAATACAAATAAAACTCACTCAAATACTTTTTAAACACTTTTTTTTTACATTAGAAATGACAAAATACTAACTTGGTTAAATATTTCCACTTTTCCAGTTGTATGGAAGAGAAACAGCTAATGTACTTAAAAGCACACATAGTAATTGATCATAATATATATTAGTATTAGTTACGAAGTCTTACATATATCATAATTAATGCTAAGTTGTCATGTGACAACCAAGACAAAATTTAATAGATGAGAAAGCAACCAAACAACAGTTACTCATGCAGAGGCAGGCCTTGTAAAAGGCCCTCACTGACCTAGTCCTGATAGATGAATTGAATGAGAACCCGAATGGAGTCTCCCTGTATTTCCTGTGCAAGGGAGACCTCTTCTATTTGGACTGCTTTGAGAATTTTGAAATCAGCTTGCATGTGGTTCAGGAAGTAGAAACTGAAGACCTGAAAAGATCTGTGATCGGCACCTGTTTCTACTACTGTGGGGAAAAAAAAAAAGATATCCTCTATTTGAAGCAGACCTGAAGGGGCCCTTGATGTACAAAAGTAGCTTCAAAATGTACCGAGCAAAATAATTGATTTTCCCTTGAAAGAATAGGAAATAGTACTTCTGTTGCAACTGTTCTGTTGCAACAAAGTTTTGTAACTTTTCTTCTTCTTTATTCCTTACCTTTTGAAACAGACTTTCTGAAAGTAACTCACAGATTAAGAGGAAAAACTCTTACTTTGACTGTGCCCTTTCAAGAAGGGACAAAGCGTTTTTATCCAGAAATAATTTATGGTGAAACTGAGAAGCTGGTGGTCTGCTCAGCCTTCCTCTCATTCCAAGACGGTGGTGGAGAGCGGATGAGTTCTAGACACACAGATCTGGATCAAATCCTGCTTTTGCCCTGAAATGTTTATAAACGTGGGCAAGGACGTGTTACTTAAACTCTCTGAACCCTCTTCTGCAACTAGTAAGAACCGAACACAAAACAAATGAGATTAGCTGACTGGAGAAGTAAATAGATCATTTGTAAACATGGTCCCGAGGAGCCTTCAATGTCTCCCAAATCTAATCAAGAAACAAAGGCAAATCATCAGGTTGTGCAGACTGGTTTCCAAGTGGTGCACAGAAAGCTGTGCTGTGCTCAATCGTTTTGAAGCTTGACGAACAGAATTACAATGCATACGATATTAACAAGCTCTGTCTAAAGGCAAAAAATGAGAGGATTTTAACAGCTATGGTTTTACACAGCTCAGGGAAATACTCCTTCAGATCATAAACAAACAAATGAACCAAAACTTTCACCTTCTTCTATGAAGGTTTTTTAAAAAAACTAACTTGGTTTACTAGTTAAGTTCATAAAGATAAGGGAGTGCCATAGAGAAAGGAATAGAACATCTTGTTTATTGGGTCTCTACTGTAAATTAAAACACTAGTATTAACAGTTTTTGATTCCCTGGTTAGTATCAATGACTTCACTAGATCTTAGAGATTTCTGAGTAAATTGTTAAGATCAAGGGATAAGAAATAGCCTCACAAAGGACAAGGGAGAAACAGCTAAGGGAGAATGGGAATGTGGATAACCTACTACTTCTGAACTTACTCAAGACTTATTTCCAAATTTATTCAAGGTTTACACTGGATATTTAGACCAGCATGAGTCCTTGGGAGAAAGGATTATAGTGGAGAAAAAGTGCAGTTGTCAATGAATTTCAAAAAAAGACTCAGCCTCAAGATGAGAAATATGTGATAGAAGTGTGTGTTGAGTGAGCCCTCCTCAAATGTTGAAAATAGTTTCAGTTTATAAAGACTATAAAAGCATAAACGTATTTGTTGTCAGTAAGAACAGTTAGGACAGTTATTTAAAATGGGCAACAACTCTGTACTGTTCGTGGTTTTATTTTTGGTAGGTTCCTGGTATGTGTGTAAAGTACAAGCAAGAGGCTCTTCTAATCATCTTCCCCCCTCTCCACCCCGAAAAGCGGACGACAGTACAGCGACTGAGACCTGAGGCTCTGCAGCCAGATGGCCCAGATTCATGCTTGGCTTGCTGTTTCCTACAATTATGGTTTCCCACAACTTCATTGACCCCTCTGAGCTTCTTTTCCATTTGTAAAATGTTGTGTATTAGTTATTTAGTGCTACATAAAAATGCTCACAAAGCCTGGTGGCTTAAAACAACACATGCCTACACTTACAGGCAGTTTTGGAGAGTCAGGAATTCCGGAGCAGCTTCGCTGGGTGGCTCTGGCTCTCATGAGTTTGCAGGCTGGGCGACGACAGGGGTCACAGTGATTTGGATGTTTGGCAGGGGCTGGATGACTCGCATGGCTGTTGGCTAGAGACTTCGGTTCCTCACCAGGGGAGCCTCTCCAGCGGGCTGTCTGAGTGTCCTCATGACACTCAGGGCAGCTGGCCCTGCCCCGAGCAAGTGAGCCCAGCAGGAATAAGGTGAAAGCCAGGATGCCTCTGTGGTCTAGCCTTGGAAGTCACATAATTACTTCTTTCATTTTCTACTGGTCATACAACCAATCCTGACACACTGTAGAAATACAAGGGTATAAAGACCTAGAGGTGGAGATCACTGTGGAATCTTGGAGAATGGCTGAAGTAACAGTTTCTCTTGTTATAACAAGAACTAAATAAGGAACTGCACACAAGCTGCTAAACCTAGTCTCTGATACACAAAGGGCTCAACTAGTGGTTAAATCTAAGTGAGGTCTTCATGTTTCTTCATTACGAGAACTTAAGTGACTAATTATTAGTATTACTACTGCCATCAACTTTCCAAAGACTTCAGTGCTGTAGTAACGGTGACTATTAGCAGGCTGTGTATGCCTCCTTGTGGAGATGAACCCTTACCTCCAAACATAAGTACCCTCACACTGAAAAAGACCCCTCTCTAATCCTGTCTACGCCCCAAAGCCCCTCCTTAATTGAATCCAGAAAGTAATATATATATTTCCTTTCTCCCTGTCAGTGTGCTCTGAGTCTTAACACGAGGGAGGTAGGAAGAGAGAGAGAGAGAGAAACCATAATTCCGTCCTAGTCTCCTATTGCTGCTCTGAGGCAGGGAGGGGATATCATTTTTCATCTTGTTTCATATGGAAGGAAACTCAGACGCCAGGAAGATGAGGTGGCGTTTCCCCAGCAAATTAGATGCAGAGCCACGAACACACCCAGGTCTTCCACACACAACGCTCACTGTGTTTCCCTCGTTCTTATCAGCTACCTGGCGTCCACCTGGAGTCCGGCCTAACGGGGCTGCTCTGCTGGAGACTGCACTTTCTTCTTCCTTACAACTTCAGTGAGGAGGGAAGCAGAAAACCACGTGGTGGAAGTCTCTAGCACCCACCCTTCCCTGTTGTTCCTGACTGTGGTCACCCTTAGAAAGGTGAAAAGCAACTCCCAATCATAGCAGTAGCTTCTCTCCGAAGGGCAGGCTGGGGCGGGTTGGTCCTGTTTCACAAGGGAAGAGCAGAGTTGGCAACACTTTGTACTTTGAAGCCTTAAGAGCTACCCACTCCCTGGGCCAAGAAAAGGGAACCAGGGAGAGAATGAGGCCAACAGCCATGAGTTCTACGGAATCAGATGCCAGAAATCATCTCAACCCAGAGCTCTGGGCGGACTGGCAGTCTTGGACAGCTGTGTGTGTCCAAGCTGCTAGCATGGATGGAGCTGCCAGAGCTGCGGGAGAGGGACTTACCCCAAGAAGAGGACTCGGGTCTGTCACCACCCACTAGGCCTGGCCTTCAAAGGGAGGTTTTACCTAACAGCTGGGGCCCCCACCCCGTTGCCACTGTGGTTGATGATGCGGGATCCTCACGCTGCTCATTGTGAGTGAGACAGTTGCCCCCACTACCTTCCTCCGGGCTGGCTGGCTCTACACGGCCAGCTTCTCCTGGGTCCTTGCCACTTCCTCCCATGATACATGGGCGATGCAGGGGCTCAGCTGACCCTGTAACCCGAGTAACAGTGACTGCTTTGAACATTCCCTGCATCAAATTTAGTTCTCAGTGGTGAGGGAGATCAGTTCCTTTGAAACATTTTAATGGTGTGTCTTTTCTTCCACTGAGGCACAGTTTTTCTTTCCTGGGCACAGTTTTGCACTGATTCTCATCTCTCATATAGACCCCAAGCAATGTCCCAGCTTCTTCTGCCTGGATAGAGATTAGCATCAGCAGAAGCAAGACACAGTCAGAGTTTAAACTCTCCTCACCTTTCTGAGATGAGCGGGAGCGGGGGCACTGCCCAGGCACACTGATTTCATTGTAAGAAACTGCTCCAGGCTCTTCTTAGATGACTCTGGCCCAGGAACTATTGGTTTTTACGTAAGCATCTGGCTGCCGCGACTTGAGCTACTTTCTAAGCAAAAACAACCAAAGCCTCCTCGTCTTGCTCCCAATGGACTGTTTCACTTTGCACTTGGAACTCCCAGGGGTGTGGGTGGGCTGCTGTGGTAAGTGCTGAGCTGGGGGGCAATACGTGGTCATGTTTTGTCTCTGCAATCACAGCCCCCAAACCCACAATATAAACCGTGTGGAACTTCTCAGCCTTGCCTGTAAATGAGGCTGAACCACTCCTGAGCCTGCTAACATTTTCTGCAAACTAAAGGATATCTCTCTCCTCACCAAATAACTTCTTCCCTTTCCAGTGCTGAAGTGTGAAGAGGGACACCTTATTTGATTGCAAAATGAGCAGCAAGTAAACAGAGAAATGTGATTAGAATTCAATTGAGGGCAGCCAGGAATTAAGCCATCCCACGCCCATCAGTTTGTTGCCTGCCCTCAAGAAGGAAAAAGAAAAAAAAAAAAAATAAGGCACTGTGGCTCAGCTGGAAAATTGTTGGGGCATCTTACTAAATGAATCTCTTGTTAACTTCATCTTCCTCTCTCTCTGCATCCTACACGCTCTTGGTAGCACAGCGTGCAGTACAGTGAACCGCGATGCTCTGCGGTGGGTGGGGGACGGCAGTTGTGCTTTGCTTGTTAGCATCATCCCTGTGGGCCTTCTACATTGCTGAGCTCGAATGCTTAAAGCGACTACCTCCTTTGCCCCCTGAGACTTTCAGAGCCATAAATTAAAGACGATCCAGTCAACTTTAAATAAAAGACGAAACAAAAAAAAACTACAGTCTTCTACCTACTGTTTCCATAGTAATTCCCAACCCTGAGCAAGACTGTATTTAAAAAATGTAGCTCAGTTGCAGTGGGCCCTAATGTTTCAACAGGTATTAAGGTAGTTCTCCTGAAATGGACTCACAAATTATATCACAAAGACTCGAGGGAGGCAGCTGACAACGGGGCCGGGCCAAGGGCTGCAGAGTCAGCAGATCAGAGTTTGAATTTGGACTGGACCATTTATCAGCCACAGAGCTCACCTAAGGACAATTTATTTCAACTCTCTAAGCTTCACTTTCCTCATCTGTAAAACAGGTTTGAAAACCAGAGTGCTGGGAGTGTGGTTATGAGGACAACATGAGACAGCATATGTAAAAGTCTTAGCAGAGTACTTGGCATATAGTAAATGCTCAGTAAACACAAGTAAGAATTCTTGCAGAAAACAAAACAAAAAAGAATTCCTGCGGAAATATGTGCCAGCCAAGGTCAAGCAACCTGTCCCAGGTTACAGAGGTAATCAGTTGGGAGACGTCATACTAGAAATCAGATCTCTTAATTACTGGAGTGCCACCACTTTCTGTTGCTCTGAGAGAAGATGGAGGTTGGGCATGAAATTGAGCCCCTGAAGAGCACTGGTTCCCAAAATACAATTAAGGACCTTAAAAAAAATTGGGGTTTGAGTTCAGACTTATCAGGTCACAATTTATATTTTAAAACAGCTTCCCAAGTGATTCTCATGAAACCCCTCCATCACCTACTGATTAGAAAGGGTGGCAGGGCCCTTCTAGGTGAGGAAGAAGAATGTCAGGAGGGTACAGATGTAAGAACCTGCCACGGCAGTAGGAAGAGCCTCAAGGCGCACACGTGGCTTGGAGCAGTGGGCACCTGCCTACAAGGCCCTTGGAAGTTGGGACCATATGGTCAGATGGAATCACACAGGACAACCCACATCATCTAGGTACTGTTACACTGTGATTCCAAAAAGAATTGTAAGGCCCTAAGAAAAAGAGAAAATGCACTGTTCTATCTGGTGCACAGACTATCAAATGAATAGAAATACCAATAAAAATACTAGAGATACGCTAAAACCAATGAATAAAGTCGTCAACCTGAGTGAGCTGCGAGCTTCTTTGCCCAAGAAGTATCAGGAAGGCGGTTACTTGAATGCAGACCACGGACTACACATCCATACTCCCTTCTGACTTACAGAGTCACTGTTGGACAATTATCAGTAGTGTTTGGGGTTTCCCATCAGGTCGCCCACAGAACTCAGTCAAGAGGCGAAGGTGAAATTACCCATCATTATACTACCTCTAGTAATTTCCCAAAGGCATGGGATAAAATTATAGTTTCCTGAGAGTACAGACTGATCTCAACCCTCCTAAGATTTCAAATTACATACAGAAATGTTTATAAGACCCAAAGTAATAATACTTTTGAGTTAAGAAGTCTGTGCACTCGGCATTTTATAAATTTGATATTTTACATAATTGTAACATTTTAAGGGAACTTGTCTTATTAAGTTAGTCCTAAAATTCCACTGTAAAATGTACAGCTGAACAGTTGATAATAGAGGTGGGATTTCAAATTCAAATGTAACAGATTTTTATACAACACTGAAACACTTAAGATAACTTTAAGCTCACCACATTTGTACATTTAATTTGTTAGATGCATAAGGATAGTTCTGGTGCATAAGAAACAGGTGACTCAAGGACCTTTCCCACACTGAACTGGAAGAGGCCATGTCAGAGTCAACGCCACTGGACTCCTTGTTAGTAGAAGGGCCGTGATGCTCAGCTTTCCTGGACCACACTAACTTCACACCAAGGGGCCCCAGATGTAAATGGGAATCTGGCCAGGACACTCGTTGGGAATTCACTGTACTGGGATCAGGGAGCCCCTGCAACAGTCACTTCAGAGGGGCTGCCCAAGCCTGCACCGAACCGGGGTCATGCCCTGATCATGGCAGTGGGGAGGGGGGAGATGTTTCAGTGCTGGGGGCTACTGACCCAGCTGAGAGAGTGCACCGGTCCTCCAGTGCCAAGCAAGGGGAGCCGAGGGGACATGACCGTGGAGACCAGTCACCACAGAGAAGCCCTTTCTCATAAAACCTCAAGGGCTCGTAAGCCCCACTGCCTGACTCCCCCAGATATCATTTTAAAGAGAAGCAAAGGGGGAAGAGAGGACTCAGAGATCGTAAAGGACTTCCCAGTATCACACTGGACTAGGTCAGGGATTGAATTAAAAGCTTAAATGGGAGCATGTAGGGAAGACAAATCAGTTATAGACAAAAACGAAGAAGAAATGTTTTCTCTGCACCATCCATTTTCAGGTCCCACTGACAACTATTAGGGACTGAGGGTAGACTGTTCCCCTTTCACAGATGATAAAATCAATACAGGGATAACAGACATCAACACCAAACAGACCAAATTAAGTAAACGAGTATATAAAATCAATAGCTAATCCTATGAGAACTTGATATGAACCAAGGAAAAGTCTTTCTTTACGTGGTATTTTTTTCATTTAATCTTTAATACAACTCTGTTGGGTCTGTATGAGTGCTGTGTCCATTTTGAAGATAAAACTTAAAAAATGAAGCCACAAATGTTCTTATAAGTCTTGAAAACTTCCCTCTATAAACATTTATTTTATTTGAGTCTCAAGAAAATAAGGTAAGTATTCTTCCCATTCTATAGATGAAGAAACCAAGGCTCAGAGCAAGTTAAGAGATTCATCCCTGAGTCCCTGGACCAGATCGGGGCAGAGCCAAAACTTAAGTCCCGTGCTCTTCCATGATATCCACTGCCTCTTCACTAGACCATTTGCTTTACTCCTCTCCCCTAGTTTTTTCTTTCACTGCAAAAATCCCGTTTTCCCATTGATTCTCCATTAGTACATGCCACATTCACTGATGAGAGCATCCCTCACCTTACCACATCACACTCTCACACCCGCCTGTATCTGGATATTCATGATGAAGCACAGGAAATGAGGCTCTTCCCATTAAAATCCAATCCCCCTGCTCGGGCCCTGGATCACATCCCTCTGACTTTCTCTAGTACTTCACTCCTTTCCTTATCCTCACTCCGTGGTACCACTTACAGCTCCCTTTCTACTGCATCATTCCTGTGAGTCTATCAACAGGCTCTGGTGTCTCCCATCTTTAAAACACCTTCCTTGAATCCATGTCTTCCTCCAGCTCCTGTTCCACTTCCCTAAACCCCTTCAGAATCAAACTCACCAAAAGTGTTCTCTATACACACTGGCGCCTCCCCCATGTATCCATTCTTTTTTCAACGAACTTCAGTCTGGGCTCTCCCTTAACTTCTCCAATGAAGCTACCCTTGCCAAGGGCACTGGAATTGTGTTGCTAAGTCAAACAGATATTTCCCTATCTTCATCTTAGTCCCTCAGCAGCAACTGAACAAGGTGAACACTGTATTCACACACTTCCTCTCTTGGCTCTTGTGATCTTGCACTCTTTCAGTTTTCACCTTGCCCCACTGGATGCTCCTTTTTATTCTCCTTAGTCCTGCTTCTCCTCTCTAAGTCCCCTAAATGTTGGAGTTCTTCAGGGTTCTTCTCTACCTTCTCTCTCTGTTTTCATTGTGATTCAACCCTTCCCCATGGCTTTAAGTATGTCTACATTCTGGCCATGCCCACATGCAATAATTTCAGATGATCCCAGGTCTCCATCCTGAGCTTCAGACACTCAGCTCCAATTGCTTAGATTAGATGGTATCTTCTCGTGGTGATTTCTGGCATCTTAAAATAAGTAAATTTCAAACTGAACCTAAACCTTTTCTCCTCACTCGCTTGCCTCACTTGTCTCAAGCATTTTGAGAAATGTCATCATCTTCATCCACTCAATCATGCATACCAGAAAAGTATGGCAAGTCTAGTCAGCACTGCCTCCAAAATGGGTGTCAAGCCCATCTTCACTGCTCCTCCTTCAGCCCAGCTGTGCTTCAAGCATTCATGACGGACCATTAAATACGTTTTTTGAGGGATGGACAGTTCTCTAAAACACTCAAGTCACACATATGATCACACATGTGTAGGTGAATATACATTCTGTAGACCAGCAGCATGAGCAAAGCCTGGGAGCTCTGTTAGAAATGCAGATTCCTAGGCTTTGCCCAGATCTACTGAATCAGAACTTGTGGATTCTGAAGGAAGAGCTTAGGAATCTGTGTAATTGAGATCTCCAGGTGCTTCTCATTCATGCTAGACATTGAGAACGAGGGCGTACACTGCAGCCTATGCTTGGAGCATCACTGAAGAGAAATATAAGCTTTCTGCCCTTGTGGCCCTAGAACAATTGTCATCATGGAGTATCTGGAGTGATTGTCCCAACCATGCAATGTCGGTATTCACCTTCAGAAGGCAGATCAGCAAATGGAAACACTGGACTGGGAATCAGAAAAATAATTTTCTTAACCTTACATTTTTATGAGAACATAATATACACAATGGTAAAAATGAAATTCGAACTGCACAAAATACCTTCAAGAATTTTCCACTTATCCCAAAGATCCTATTTTCTTTCCCTAGAGAAAACCAGCAGTTTATATGTCTGTTATTCTCCCAGAAAATGTATTCGAAGGTGCAAAATGCATACATAACTATTATGCTTCCCTGCCTTAACGTAATACTCTTCTGTGACACTTTTCCCCCTGAAAACTGTTGCCATTGACAAATACAGAGGTTCCTTATTCTTTCTAACAGCTACTCCATTGAGTTCATCTATCTTATTTTAGTTCACCTACTGTGGGTCACATAGGATGGTCCCAAGTTTTTGTTATTAGAAGCAATGCTGCAAAAACCAGTCTTATCATTGGATATGTGTATGAATGTATCTGTGGGAGAGATGTCTGCAAACAGCACCTACCACCAGGTTTGTCTTGGTCTCCTCAGTTGATGATTTCCAGGGACCATTAAAACTATGAATCTCAGCTCTCATCAGAGCACCTTGCTCCAGCAACGTTAGAACATGTAAGCCTCTGCTGATTAAGAAAAGATCTCAGTAAATGCATGCCAGCTTCCGCAGCCTGTCTTGAAGGGCCATACAACAGGGATCAGGAGAAAGAGGGGAGTTTAAGAGGTTAGGAGAGAGAAATTCATTACTGTGAACTATCCCCAGCAATGGATGGTAGGTGTTTAACACACTTTTCTACCTTTGCGATTGCTACTTACTTTCACAAGACTGCAACAGAAAAAAAGCATTAATTTTCTCTCCCCTGTGTTGCTGAACTCAAGGTATTTCTAAGAGCTCTCTATTTCCACGAGTTTGCTAATGACATATATAAAGTGTAGTTTGGTGGTTTCTACTTGCAGGGGTCTCTTTTTAACAAAGGTTGGTGCTTTTTGCCTAGAAGCTCACAGCATTCAGCAGAATATACACACAGACGCATACACTGTCACATTCATGCATCGCCACTAAGATTATGTCAGAAAATTCCACTGCAAGAGGGTTATGGACAAGGTTTTCTTTGCTTCTTGGAAGATGGAAGACTCCCTGACAAGGATTTTATTTTCATTGTAGTGAGCTGTCAGCACGGCCATTTATCATAGCCTGAATTAATAAGGACAGAACAGAAGAAAGACGGCTTACTGCCAAACAGCTTGGGGATGCTCGGGGCTGCACAGATCAATCAGCTGGACACTTGGGCTATTGTCTGCTCATCAATTCATTTTCATTGAGTTTCAGAACAGAGAACACCAGGCCTTTTTCTGAGACATGATCCCAGACTAACTGCCTGTGCTTGCTTTCCATTCCAAACTTTCAATCCCATAGGACACTCATCAAGGTGCCATCGTGTGTTTAGATTAAGCTCCTTCTCTGGAATTCAACTCTTGGTGGATCACTGCTCCTTTCCATTGCCCTAGTGCACAACAGTCTTAAGAATCTTTCAAAACCATCAGGCAAAAGAGATTAGCATTAAGCACATCCGAGATGCAAAGTAAGACCTTTGTGCACTGTGACAGCATAATAAATTCCACAATAAACTGCCTTCTAATGTACTAGGAGACAGACAGGCCACAGAGGAAAACTACAACATTGATCTCCAGTGGGCTGGTAGAGTGGACATTTTGTTCTCTTTTATCCAGAATTCACTGTCCTTCTACCAAGAAGTTTTCTGCCTTTTTTTCAGCAAAGCATGTCCTCTGCCACTTCTAGATCTTGTTCTTCTGGTTGGGAGCCTCAACTACTGCCAAAAATTGCCATGCAACTTGACTAAGGTAGATTACATCACGGCATCTCATTCCCCAGGTCACAGCAACTGGTTCACGAATGGACCCAAGACACAATAGAGCCAATGAGATATAATTACATTTCCAGGATACCTAGATATATTTTGGTGGCCTGAGGGTAAGAATATAAATGGAGAGTCATCAAGGGCCACTACAGGTCAGTTGAGAACTTCTGCCAACATGGCAGGAGATTGAAATGATAGACTGAAACCAGTCTTAATGGTGTTATTTGAGAAGCTGAAAGAAGCTTTTTTGAAGTTAGTATCCCTGTGGATTAAGGGGACTAACAGAATCTTTCCATTAAAAAAAAAAAAAAGCCAGTGTGAATTGGGTTTCTGTTATGGTAAAAAGAATCTTAACTAATACAGGCAAAATTCTATTAATTGGGTTCTTTGACTTTAGAGCCTTGAATTCTAAAACTCTGAAATGATTCCAAAAGTTTCTCTTTGTGGACAGAGCCAAACATCTCTTTAATCTGGGAATGAGAAAACACGACAATATCATGTAGCTGAAATCCCTCTATAAAATTAGTCCTAGCCAATGCTGTGAGAATTGAGGAATAGTGTTTTCTACTTCTGATAATTGTTCAGAGTTTAATATGGACCAGACCTTTGATAAGGATAACCATTAAAGCTAGAAAAAAATAGAAATAAAGATAATGAAATGCTAATAAAACAGGAAAGAATTGTTGGGCCAGGACAGACAGGAGAAGATCATATTTGAAAGATGTAGCAATCAGAATTTGCTATCCTGGAGGAGGAAGCTAAGAGTCTGAGCCATATACCTGAAAGCTTATGGGGAGGGATAGAATCCAGAGCTTTCTAAGGAGGGGGTCATGATAAATGTAATTTGTGATAGGGCCCTCAGTGTCTATATGTTAGGAGGAGGAGTAAATTGCAGGTAAAACATTTCTCACATAAAGTGATCTCAGCTAGGAGATACATGGATAATCTAGAAAAATAACCACCTCTAGAATTAATGTAATCTCAGATTACTAGGACGTCAATATACATGGCAGAAACAAACAAAAATCTTCCATGGAGGAAGATAATATCATCATGGGTCACACATTATTTCTATGATTCTTAGAAACAATGGCTGGCACACAATCAAAGATAAGGCACACAAGTTAATATGATAACATGAAAGAGCATCACCAGGGGAAAAAGCAAGAAAGAAAACATAAAGCAATCCACAGAGTCTTCAGACTCTGCAGGTAGACTGTAAAACAACCATGGTTACTATTTCAAGGAACTAAATGATGGACTCCATTGACAGACAGTAGGACACTATTTAAATGGCAGGAAAAAAAAAATCTCCAAAGAACCAAGCAGAAATTCTAGAATAAAAACAATAAACCACTAGAATTAAGAATTTAGTGAAAACATTTAATAGCAGATTAGATATCATTAAAGGGAAAATTCATGCCTTTTGAGGAATAGAATTTCTTAATCTTAATGTAGTACAATTTGTCAACATTTATCATGTTGGTTAGTGCTTTTGGTGTCCTTATTAAAAAACAGTGCCCATCTCTAAAGTCATGAAGATAGCCATCGGAATTATCTTCAAGAATATTTATTGTTTTAACTTTCACATTTATATTATCAATTGACTGCAATTTTTTTATGTGTGTGTATGGTATGGGGTAGAGATCAACGGTTTTTCTCCTCTCCCACACTGTACCCAGCTGTCTTAGCACTACTATTGAAAAGAACATCTTTTCTCATGACTCTGCAAATTATACGAATAATTTATATAACTATTTGCCTAACTTTGGAAAAGAAAACTACCATAGAATGACAGGGTGTATTTGTTAAATATATAACAGAAAAGGATTCATACACATAAAGACTCCCAATCATAAAATGATAGACAACCCAATGAAAGATGTGTGGGGCATTTGAACAGGCAAGTGGCAAAAGAGGATACCCAAATGACCCTGAACATAGGAAATAGCCATATTAGTAGTAAAATAAATGTCAATAAAAACCACAATGAGCTACTACCTCGCACCTCACAGAGTGGCTAAAATTTAAAAGACAGAATATGAATGGATGTGTAGCAAGAGAAACACATACTGCTGCTAGAAATATAAATCGGTACTATTATCCTGGAAATGGTCTGGTGATATCTATCAAAGTTGAACACCTGTATGACCAAAGACCCAGCAACAGCAATTCTACTTCTAAGCACATATGCAACAGGAATTCCTGCACATGTGTAATACGTGACAGAGACAAGAATACTCATGGCAGCATATTTTTGTAATAGTCCTTAACTTTTGACAGTTAATTAACAGAATAAATAAATAAATGGTGATCTATTCCTGTAATGAATATACAGTAAAGAAAATGAACTAGTTACATGAGAAGACAGATGAATCTCACAGACATGATCAAAAGAAGTCAGAAAACATATATGACCATTTATGTAAAGTTAAAAAACAGGTAGATCTAATCTACAGTGTTTAGTGGGTGCAAACTTGCCTGGTGAAACCATCAGGATAATTACCCCAAAAGTCAGGACTGCGGTTATCTTTGGGGCAGCAAGAATAGGGAAGCACTCAGCTTCTGGGTGCTAACAATGTTCCATTTCTTGTTGTGGTTAGTTGGTACATAAGTTTTTCCTTTATTATAATTCATTAGGCTCTGTATTTTTAGGTATTCTGGCACATATATATATTTCACAATAAAAAAGGTATAATAACGTCAGCATTACTCAGCTGATATATGCAACCTAATGCCATGAGTGCAAATTCTGTAGCACCTCAGGGAGACATCTCTGGAGTTAGATGCCAGAGTTTAAATTCCAGCTCTCTTAAGAAATGTGTGGCTGTGGTAAAGAATTTGATCTTTTTAAGTCTCCATTTCTTTACAAGTCAGATGAATATTGTGTAGCTGAGAGGATGAAATGAAATAAAGCATGGAAATCACTTAGTGATTGCCTGGCACATCAGGTGAGTGCATTCAACTACAAAAACATTCCTAGTGCGAGTCAAAGTCACACACCTGGGCAGAAGGAGCTAAATTTCACACCATTCTCCTGCCAGCCCTTGCCTTTGAATGCTGCTGTCTAAAGTGGTTAAAGGTAGAAATGGAGACTACCACAGTATCATCTCAGAGTTACAAATGTTTTTACAATTTTTACGAGGAGTTGTCCTTTGTATGTTCTCACTGAATTTTTCAGAATGGCATGAGAAGTCAGGTTAATTTTTCCTACAGACACAAGCTGAGGAAAGGACAGGTTTAGCTGCTTTAAGTGACATGCCAGTGGTCCCAATAGCTAGTGAGTAGCAGAGTTAAAGTCTGAAAAACCCAAGTCTCTGCTTTTGGATCCAGGACTCTCTCTCCATTACGACGCATTTCTTGGGACTGCAAGTATATGCTTGGTGGTGACCAAGGGGAACATTAAGTCTTCACCATTCAGTTTGTAATGCTGATAGTTCCATCAAGGGGTAAACCAAGAAGCTGAGGCAACATGTCTTTCTCTCACCCAGTGGAGGAGACAATTGATGACCATCTCCTCACTACTTAGGAACCAAACTATTTTATTGTATTTCCTTTCTCCATGGTATGAAGAAACTCATTTCCTTCTGCTCTCTGAACTTTTATTTTTGAATTATTTCTCCATCTGCTCTTTCATTCCCTTGGAATTTCACCCCAACATCTGCACTGGATGGCAGTGACACACCTGGAACATGGAAGCATGATCTATGCTGATTTTCTGTCAAAGCTCTAAGAGTTTTAATAAGCAATTCAGATCACAGAATGCTTACTCTCAAGGCTGACTCTGATATTGGTGTATTTGAGTTCTTCATATAGCATGCCCTCTTTGAACTCCAAATATTAAGAAACACTCAAAATCTCATCAAGTCATTCTTTTTCAAGTCCACGTTGACACATATACTTTTAGTCTGAATTATATTGTGTCATTGATGAGGGAAGCCATTAAAAAAAAAACTCAGCTAAAAAAGCTTAGTTCTAGACGAGAAAATGAGTATTATAATTTTGCTTCCTTTTCTTATAAAAGATTTCAGGATAAGTCATTAGAAAACTGGAAAAGAGGACTAATTCTTTTTGTTTGTTTGTTTCTGCCATTTTACTCCAGGAAGAATTACTTAGTATTTTGCATAGGGAAAGAAAGCTGAAACTAGAAATCTAGTTATCAATTAATTTATTAAACTTTTATTGGGTGTCCATTGTTTTCCAGACATTATGCTGGAGACTGAAGATAAAGTAGTAAAATAAATGAGGTCCTGACCCTCATAGAGACTACAGGCTAGTGAGTTCTCAACTGTAAGCACAGGCAAGTTACTTAATTACTCCAAGCATCATTTTTCTTACTTCTCAAATGGGGATGATAATTCCTGCTGTATTTAACAGGGCTATGATGAGAAATACGAGGGAAAGTAAAATTGTAGAGCTTTAGAATGCAGGCAAACTTGGTATGAGCTTAAAATAGACTTATAAATACCATGCTTTATGTAAGTCTCATGGTAACCACAAAGCAAAACCGTACAGAAGACACACAAAAGATAAACAGAATCGTTTCTAAGCATGCCACAACAGAACATTACCAAATCAAAAAGACACAAAGAGAAGAAAATAATAAAAGTGTTACAGAACAACCCCAAAACAACAAAGTGGTGATAATAAGCCCATACGTATCAATAATTACTCCAAATGTACACGGACTAAATTCTGCAATCAAAAGATACAGAGCGAGGAAAAATGCATAAAAAAAGAATTATGCAACTAACTTTTTGAAGGCCCTAAAACAGGAAGAATAACTTGAATTCATCAAAACAGCATGGGATATGTTGTGTAGCATGCTTTTTATAACAGTTCCCTAAAAGGAATTCGCACTTGAATTTTTCAGGCCAAACTGGTTAAAATCTAGCCTGTATATGATCCTGGTGGGCATTTCCTCTGTAGTTCCTCTCTAACCCTTTCTTCTTCTCTTGCTCTCTTCCTTTGCGGTTTGATGATTTTCTTTATTGGTGTACAATTGACCTTTGAACAGCACAGAAGTTCAGACCACAAATTTCCCAACACAAAAATCCACATAGAACTTTACAGTTGGCCCTTCATATCTGCAGTTCTGCATCTGTGGATTGTATGGTATTGAAGTATGTAATTTTACAAAAAATCCACATAAAAGTGGATCTATGATGCTCAAGCCCATGATGTTTAAGGGTCAGCTGGACTTATATTTATTCTGGTTTATTTTTTGGGTATTTGTCATAGGCTTCTGCTTTGTGGTTACCATGAGGCTTACATATAACAACTTATATCTATAACAGTCTATTTTATGTTGATAACAAATCTGAACAGGTCAATTACCAGTAAGGAGATTATATCAGTAATCAAAAACCTCCCAACAAATAAAAATCCATGACCAGACAGCTTTACTGATGAATTCTACCAAACATTTAAAGAAAAATTAATACCAATCCTTCTCGATCTCTTCGGAAAAACAGAAGTAGAGGAAACATTTCCAAACTCATTCTACAAGGCCAGCATTACTCTGATGCCAAAACTGGACAAAGACAGTGCCAAAAACAAAAATACAGCCCAATATCCCTGATAAACACAAACACCAAATCCTCAACAAAATGTTAGCAAACCAGATTCAAAGTACATTAAAAGATTACACGCCATGATCAAATGGGATTTATTCCAGGGATGCGAGGATAGGTCAATACACACAGATCAACTCAGTGTTGTACACCCTATTACAAAAATGAAGGATAAAAATTGTATGATCATCACAAAGAAAATCTGTGACAAAATTCAAAATCAGTAATGATAAAAACTGTCAACAAAGTGGGTACAGATGCAACATGCATCAACATAATAAAGACCATATTTCACAAGCTCAAAATTGACATAACACTCAAGATAAAAATCCAAAAGCTTAAGCTTTTTCTCTAAGATCAGGAACAAGACAAGGTTGTCCACAATCACTACTTTTATCAATGCCTACTAGGAGTCCTAGCAATTAGGCAGGTAAAAACAATGAAAGGCAATTTTTTCTAATCAGGAAGGAAGAGGTAACACTGTCACTATTTACAGATGATATGATATCATATGTAGAAAACCCCAAAGACTACCCCCCAAAGACTATTAAAATTTGAATAATAACTTCACTAAAGTTAGAGGATACAAAACCAATATACAAAAATTAGTTGCTTTTCTACAGACTAACAATGAACTGTCAAAAAGAAAACAATCTCCTTACATTTGCATCCAAAAGAATAAAATTCTTAGGAATAAATTTAATCCAAGGATGTGAATGTTCTGTATACTGAAAACAGTAAGACACTGATGAAAGAAAGTGAAGACGACACAAATAAATGGAAAGATTTTTTATCCTCATAGATTTGAAGAATCAAAATTGTTAAAATGTCCATAGAATCCAAAGCAATCTGCAGATTCAAGGCAATACCTATCAAAATTCCACTGGAATTTTCCAAAGAAATAGAAAAGGAATCTTAAAATTTATATGGAACCACAAAGGCCTCAGAGAGCCAAAGCACTCTTGAGAAAGAAAAACAAAATTAGAGGCATCAAGTGCACTGATTTTAAACTATATCACAAAGCTACAGTAGTCAAAACAATATGGTATTGGTGTAAAAGCAGACACACTGATCACTGCATAAGAATAGAGATTGCAGAAATAAACCCATGCCTACAAGACCAATTAATTTACAACAAAAAAGCTAAGACTATTCTATAGGAAAAAGATAGTCCCGTAACATACGGTGCTGCAAATATTGGACAGTAGATGCAAAGATGAAACTGCACCCCTGTCTTATACCATACAGAAAAATCAACTCAAAATGGATGACAGACATAAGTTTAACACCTGAAATAAAAAAACTTCTAGAAGAAAACATAGGAGGTAAACTCCTTGACATTGGTCTCAACAATGACCCTTTGGACTTAACACCAAAAACAAAGGCAACAAAAGAATAAATAAATAAGTGGGATTACATCAAACTAAAACGTCTCTGCACAGCAAAGGAAGCCATCAACAAAATGAAAAGGCAATCTACAGAATGGGAGACAACATCTGAAAATTATACATCTGATAAGGGCTTAATATCCAAAGTACATAAAGAACTCATAAAATGCAATAGCAAAATTAAAAAAAACCCCAAAAATATCTGATTAAAAAAATGGGCAGAAGATCTGAATAGACATTTTTTTCCAAAGTAGAGAAACAGATGGCCAACAGGTACATGAAAAGTTGCTCAACATCCCTCATCGTCAGGCAAATTCAAATCAAAACCACAATGAGATAACACGTCATACCTGTTACAATGGCTATTATCAAAAAGACAAGAAATAAGTGTTGGCAAGCATATGGAGAAAAGGGAACCTTTGTACATGTGTGGGAATGAAAAGTCATGTACCCACTATGGAAAATAGTATGGAGTTTCCTCAAAAAACCCGAACTAGAACTAGCATTTGGTCCAACAATTTCACGTCTGGGTATAATATTTTCAAAGGAAATGAAAACAGGAACTCTAGGAGACAGCTGCACTCCCATGTTCATTGCATTATTATTCACAATAGCCAAGATATGGAAGCAACATAAGTGTCTGTCAGTGGATGAATGGATAAGGAAGAAGTAATATGTATGTATGTATGTGTGTATATATGTGACATCTATTTCTACACACAAACACCATGGAATATTACTCAGGCATGAGAAAATAGGAAATCCTGCCATTTGTGACAACGTGTTTGGACTTCGAGGGTATTATACAAGATGTAATAGGAAAGAGGTTTACTGCAAAGATAAATACAGCATGATATTAGTTGTATGTGGAATCTAAAAAAAAAAGTCAAATTCACAGAGATAGTAGAAAAGTGGTTGCCAGGAGTGGGGGTAAGAGAGAGGTTGGTAAAGGTTATGAACTTTGACCTATGAGATGCAAAAGGTCTGAGGATCTAATGTATAATATAATGACTGTAGCTGATAACACTATTATATAACTGAAGTTTGCTAAAAGATGAGAACTTGTGTGTTTTCATCAAAAAAGAAAAGAAAAGATAAATATGTGAGGTCATGGATGTGTTAATTAACTATAGGGGAAGACTCCTTTCACAGCATATACCTGTATCAAATCATACAATGTACACTTCAAGTATCTTACAATTCTATCAGCCACTTACACCTCAATAAAGGTAAACAACATTAAAAAATGTCGGGTAATATTATGATACTATTCTTTATGAGATATTCATATTTATATTCCATATAATTAAAATGTGCTTCCAGATTCTAGGGACTGAAGCTCCTTCGCTCAGTTTAAAAACAATGAAGTTTCATAGCTATCATGAAGTATATTGCTTAGATTTAAAAGAAGCAAAGACACTTATCCTTAACCCAGGAGAACAGTACTTATCTTCTTAAAGTGGAGTAAGCATAACCCTTAGGGCTCAAGCATATCTCGAAATATTGTAGGTCTGGTTCCTGATCACGACAATAAAGCCAAAGTCTCAATAAGGTGAGTCATAGACTTTTTGGTTTCTCAATACATATAAAGGTTATGTTTGTTATATACTGTAATCTATTTATTGCAGCACAATAAAACGATACGTTCCTGTAGATGGGGGTGTGCCTGTGAGAAGTGTATACAGAGATGCAACCTTATTTTATGAAATGTGTTACTGTTTTAAAATCAAAACAATCAGAGACATATTGGAGACTGGATATAAAGTTCGAATGCTTTTTTTAAAATTAACGTAGAAGCTGTCAAAGATGTTTCAGACTTGTCATAGCCTGCTGTAAGCTAGGTTCACAGAACTGTGAGAGGTCATCAATCAATTGTACTTTTTTATCGTGCAGATTCTTTGGTGAAAAAGTTTGAGACAGATCAGGTAAGTGACCAAAATGACCAAACTACATGGTACAGATTAAACCAGAAAACCAGGAAGGTTCTCCTCCATGAACTCAACACTGTGGTTCTCCTGTTGTGTGGACTGTTTGCTTCCTGATGTTTCAATATAGGAAATAGTGTCGCCCTGATGGGGGATTGCTCCCAGTCAGCTGTCCAGGCCATTTGAGACAATACCCATGGTGCAAAGCGGCAGCTTCTCGGTAATGAGATGGCAAGATGGCTAATGCTCCCCTGGGTTCAGCTTAACTTTCGGATAATAGTTTATCTGTTACCATTTCATGTCCCATTTACAGAGCACAACCATGATGAGCTAAATGTTTTAAGAATGCAAATCTCCCCTTTCAAGCTGGATGAGGAGCTCCTTAGAGTCCAAATGTCTTGTATTTTCCATATGGCCTAGGACAGCATTGGGTATAAAGAAATTTTCCCTCTCCAACCAGCTAGCTAGACCCATCTTATTTTCCAGAAGTATTTGAGACACCGCCAGGCAGTGTAGGCATTCGATGAATAAGACTAAATTAATAAGATGTTACCTAGGTCTTTTTCTACTAAAATTTTTGGCTAAGGCCTGAAAACCAAGCTCAATTAATAATAAGCACATGCTCTAAAGAGAGATACTTGGTACTTCCTTGTGAGATATTAACAAAAGAGAGCAAAACTAGTCTAGTGAGTGACCACTATCGCATCCATGATGAAAAAAGGAAGTGAGAGATTGATGGAAGAGGTTCTCTGAAATAAATTTGAGCTGGGAAAGAGGGGATGGACGTATTTGCTATCTTCTCCCTTCTCTGGTATTTGGAGTACCTGTAAGAAGGGTACCTTATTCATTGACTGGAGCTGCCTATTATATCAGACAGAGGAAAGTGGCCAGCAAGCATATTTCCATGATTTGGAGGGAAAAAAAGGATGACTTCCTGAGAACCAAGTGAACTCCACCATGTTGAAAAACATGTCAACCAAGAGCTGCCTGCCAAAGTGAGGGGACCTCACAGAATTCAAACTGTGAACATACCACTGGAGGAGGTGTTTCAAAAGGCCAGCCAGAGATTACACCACTTGCATCAGAAGTCACTGGAATCTCCAAAGAACACACATGCACCCTACAAAAAAATCCAGAATTTGGGTGACAGCCAAGACAGAATTTGACAAGTGAGCGAGAACTATGAGGACAACCAGTTCTTTTTCTTCCATCATCCCTTCACTCTTTGGTTCCTCCTTTCCTTTTCCCAAGTACTCAATCATTAAATTAACCTTTGAAGATTCAGAGCCAAATAATAGATAGAGAGAGAGAGAGAGAGAGAGAGAGAGAGAGAGAGAGAGATAGGTAGGTAGGTAGGTAGGTAGATAGATAGATAGATAGATAGATAGATAGATAGATAGGTAGAGCTGAGAAGCGAGGAACTTGAAAGAACAGACCCAGAGCCCGCCTCTTTCCAGTTTCATCTCAGAGCAAAGGAGTTAAGTCTGTGTTACCTTTAACTGACTGAGAGATTGACTTAGTTTTGACTTAGACTGGACCAGGCTCCAGGCTTTTTAATACCTTTTTGTGAGAAAACTATAGGGTCAAAGAGCAGGTAAGAAACAGCCAATTATTGAAGGCAATAATGCAGAAGTTAAAGATGTTTCCTGATTATGTCCTACTAAATTGAACTGACTCAACAAGTGAGTTATAGTTAATTGCTACAAAACATCACAAGTCTTTGATGATTCATTAATTAAATGTCCAGAGGTATATTTAATTCCTCTCAGGACCCCAAATCGGAAGACCAGACCTTCTAACTGAGAAGCAAGGCTCAATATGCTTTATAGAAAAAAATAGCAGTTCCTAGTATAATGGGAGAATTTTCTGGGCAAGAAAAGGATCTTTTCTCCTCTGTTACAGGAAAATACACAGAAAAAAAATGCATACTGACTTAAGAGAAAGGTTAAAAGCAGAGTTTTCACTAACTGTAATCATGCAAATGCTCACCAACAGTAAATGGGTCTATAAATTGTGGCACAGATCCATTATGGGATCAAGATGAACCAACTATCATACAACTATGTGCAACAATATGGCTGAATCTCAAAAGAACAATATGAAGCGAAAGATGTCAGATACAAGAGTGCACGTACTACTCAGGATATAATACCCTAAAACAAAATGCCACCTCTTAGACCTTTCTTTGCTTTTTAAATAATAAGTTTAATAAAATATTCCCCGGTTAGCCTTTTGCTATGCTAAAACATTATCAGTGGTAATCAAATATTTATTGATCAGAGATCTAACTTCCTAGTCCTATGAAACACATCTTTGGTTCTCCGATTGTG
Source organism: Vicugna pacos (assembly GCF_048564905.1). Taxonomy (NCBI): domain Eukaryota; kingdom Metazoa; phylum Chordata; class Mammalia; order Artiodactyla; family Camelidae; genus Vicugna; species Vicugna pacos. Next base: position 44,662,411 of record NC_133003.1, read on the forward strand.
CTTTTCCATTGGCTATTACGGTGACTATTTTGTTGGGTTGGTGACAACCGCCTGACATGCATTTAAAACACGTGTAGTCTGTACATGTGACATATCTACCTGCCTAACCATCTCTCTGCAAATCTCACAAATCTATCAGATTGGAGCCACATACACAGCATTTCTGGGAAGACCTCACCTATGCAAGTGAGTTGTGAAATAGCTCACTTCACAGCTCTTAAAACCCAAGGAAGCACTAGGAACAACAGATGCTCCATCAATATGACAATCAGGGCAGACTTAATTTTCCAAGATTCAAGATTTCAGGCCTTAATCTGCTAACTACATAGAAACAAGGAGAGCAGTTCAAGTCGTTTTACTAGAAAACTAGTAAGATTTGGTAAATAGAATCATTTTATCAACTAACTTCATAAGAGATTTTCAGCTGGCAACAAACAGGTGTATTGTGATTGGGTAGTTACCATTTTAATTATGGTGTCTTTTTAATGAGGAAGGTTGGGAAATTATACCTTTCAAACTATAGGTGGGTTTTAGTGAACATCAGAAGATGAATACTGTACATGTCTTATTAATTTTTCCATTGTCAGAGTTAAATCTATTTAATGTGTCCCAGTTGAAATCAGAAACCACTGCATGCACATGAAAAATGCTGAGTCGCAGGCCCAATTTCATTTGCAATTATGTTAAAATAATCACAGAAGGGCAAGATGGTACCCTGCAAAACAGAAATGCTGCTCTTAATTATTGAGCAGTAAATACCAAGATGAAATCATGGGAGGAAGAAGAAAAGAGTAGGAAGTTATTTTCGTGTCTGCCTTAAGCCAAACATGCTTGGCAGCTGGAGAAGATGTTTGATACCAACCAATTATAGCACGCCTACTGACATAATCTCAGTCAAAAGGAGGCAAATAAGCAGATATGAGTGTTCTCCCCACCGTGGTGATTTTGAATCTTTCTTTTTAAATAAAATTGTTACACTCGGTCGTACCTCATTATAAAAGACAGTTCTCAAAAGCTGGCTTTTAACTTCTGATGGGTAGAAAATTAACTAGTTCCCAAAGTGTGTGATTAGAGGAAGCATTTTATAGTGCTGGGGGAAAATGGGAGGAGAAATCCGCTTCTTGAGTTTTCAGAGTTTTACAGTTCAGAGGCAGCAACAGCTCAAGCAGTTACGATGTCTATTATCAGGGAAGTCAGTGAGACATGAAACAAGGATGAACCCCATTTGCCTGGGCAAAGAGCCCAGGGAGGAAGTAATTGCTAGTTGGGGCACAGCTGCAGATAGAGGTTGATCAAATCCAAAGATCAAAAGCTTATTTCATTCTGATAAAAATCATTAAATCACAAATCAACTTACCCCAGGCTCCTGTACACTCAGGAAATGACTATGGATACCATCTGTGCGTAACTATCCCTTAATACACTGCAATGGTGACAGCAGCTTTCATTATGAAGCCCCTAGATATAAACAATTTATCAAAGTGCAAGCAGTCATCATTTACATTTTATTCAGCCACCAGAATGAGATTCTACATTTGAACTCAGTGCTGGAAATTTCAAAACAAAACCTAAATTTGGGAAGACCAAGTTTGCTACTAACTTTTTTAGTACAGTACTTCTCATTTGGTTGTTCTTTACTCACATTGTGCTGACTATACAGAGAAAATTTCTGAAAGGTCATTGTAAGTTATATGGTATAAATAGAGTAGAAAACTTGTTACCAAGTTCAAGCTTGTATTGCTTGCCCATGACAGGCCAATCACTTGAGAGATGAGTTGTTAGCACAAGGAATAGAAATTTTATTTGAAAAGCCAGCAGACCAAGAAGGTGGTGGACTAGTGTCCCAAAGAACCATCTTACCTGAATTAAAATTCAGGCTTCTTTTATACTAAAAAGGGAGGGGTGTGCTTGGTTGTTGCAAACCTCTTGGTGTCAGAATCCTTTCCTATTACAGCTGCCCAGGTAGGTCAGGTCACAATGTGTCTACATCAAGGCAAATGTGATTCTCTGCTGTGCAACTTTTTTATCCCTATATGAATGGAAGAGTGTTATACCTTTAAAGGTCAGAGTCTTGAGAACGGACTATCCTACATATTTTAGGCTACAGGCAACATTCTTTTGGTGATTAACTTGTAACGAAAGCAATAGGATACAAAGTTTAAAGTAAAAAAAAAAAGAACAGATCCAATATGAAGGCAGATTTGTTCTTCCCAATTACAAACCAACAAAGAACTATTTTTTAAGAATTAAGAATTTTTTTCACCAAGAAAAATATTCATAAAATGTTCTGCAAAGAGGTATCTGATGCCTTGAGCTACAGAACATAGTAACTTAAAAATAATTCCATCTTATTTTCATATCTAAGTTGGAAATAATGAGAACATTTGGAGTTGCTTCCACCCAAAGACAAGATAAGAAGTTTTACAATATACAGTTGAAAATATAAGTATATGCAGTGAACTGATTTCACTTTGTTTTGTGCCACCAGTTTTAGTTACTACCAATATTCAGATGACTTGTAAATTTATATCTACAGTCTCTGTGCTCTTCTAAAAATCAGATTCTACTGTACATCTCACAGATGGCTTCATCTCAACTTGCTTAAGAGTGAACTCAAGGTCTCCCACACTTTTTATGTTTGTCTTTCTGCTTCCTATCGCGGGACCTTTGCACATGCTGCCCTCTGCATGTTCCTCCTTCACTCATTAGTTAATGCCTACTTATCTTTCAGACCTCAGCTCAAATGTTATTTCCTCAGAGAATCCTTTCCCAATTCCATGACTGGGTTAGTTAATTTATACTATCATACACAGTGATATCTCTGTGAAACTTCTTCACAGCACTCATCACAACTATAATTTTACATTTACTGGTGCCATTATTTGAGTTTGACTCCCCTATTAAATTGGCATGGCCTCTTCCATGTACCTACAGAACAAATGTTTGCTGAATACATTAGAGAAGGAGTGAATGCCTGCATGAATGAACTGTGCAGTCTTTCACTCTGCGGTCAATACTGCAGCTGAAGCTGATCTCTACATCTGGTCTCTCTAGTCCACATAAAAATGTCCCTCTTGACTATGGATAGTAGCTGGCATAAATGACGGACAGCCCCAACTGTTGGGCACTGAAACCCTTCTCTCTGTTTGCATCCAGGTCACGCGTCTCCCAGGTGGTTCTCAGCCAATGGACAATCGTGCGGGAACTAAGGCAGCCCCATTCCTGGGAGACGTAGGGCTCTTTTATGGGAGGTAGTGACTGGAGGACTCCCCACAGTTCTTGCCCAACTCTACCATACAACCTTCCTTCCCTCTGTCCTTCACAAGGGTCAGACCTCAATCACAATCTTCTGTCTCTCCTACTCTGTTTTCCCATTTTCCCTCTCAGATGTTTCCCTAGGAAATATTTGCATGTCTAATTGCATTACGGTGTATATTTCTCATAGGACTGAGATGAACACAGTTTGACAAAGACTGTGTGCTTGGTGGGGAATGCAAATGTGCTAACACCATATGGAAGATGTAGTGCTAAAGGCACTGTGCCTTTGTTCTAGTTTATATTTCTGAGAATGATGATTTACTGGTATCTATTCAATATTTTATAAATTTCTACTGTCTGATACTGAATTATACAGCATCACCTTTGTACCCCAGGCAGAATATACATAGTACTGTGCTATTAAAGGACATATTTAAGATGCAAGCACGATATCCAGCACATAATAAAAGCACAATAAAGGTGAGCTATCACTACTGCCATCACCATCATCATCGTCACTCTTCTCCTCTTCAGTGGGTTCTGTCCTCCTTCAAAGGGTGGAATTAGTTGTGCAAAATGGGCTTTATCTGTTTAATCATCTGGCTTCCAGAAAATAGTCTATGATTGTTTCTGGTGATGGACACAGCTGTACTAAATACCAACTAATGTTAAGATACCTGTTCCTTTCTTTTTCTTTAAACAGCCTTACTATTTTGTTGTATAATTGATCAAATACAATTCCAACCAAGCTGATTTCCCCCCGACCTTTTGCCAACCTAGGCTGATCAAAGTGTATGGCTATATGAAGCAGATAGTAGCAGTTTGGACATGGGAGATGATGCCTTGTTAGGACTCACCTTGATATAGAACACTTTTCCTGTGATTTGACCCCGACTTCTGAGAAATCACACATTACTTCTGGAACGTTTGGTCACTGTGGAATATTTCCAAATGTATCTTTCTGGCTCTACAGAAATATTTTTCAATAGCTTTAGTTATCAAAACTTGCTTCTCATTTTGTAACCTATTTTAGTAATGTCAGAAGAGGTATCAGAGCTTGGATAAAAATGTCAAAATGACCATTTCAAGTGAAAGAATCTCAGTGAAAATATTTCAGTCCTTTCATGTTTCCTTGATCTTCTGCTTCTGTGTCCTCTGATCCCTCCCTTCCAAAGGGCCAGTGTAGTCAGCACAGGGCATGGTGACACTGATCACAAAGACTTGATTTTTTTTCATTTTCCTATAGAATATAAAGGCATTAATTTAATCTTATCTTCTTAAAGTGCCAGGAGAAAGAAAACATTTATAGTAATTTATTTTTCTAATTGAAAAGATGGTGACTATAAGCACCCAGGATGAAAAGAACAACTGGTTTTGAAAAGTATAAAGAGAAAATGACTTAAGATAATTTTCCTCTTCATTAGGAATATTATGCATATTATATTAATTAAATCTTTAAAATGTTAAAATGATTGTGGGTAGTAGAAAATGGGATTTTATTTTTCTTTCTTCCAATTTTTTGTGTTTTAACAAAATAGTGTGGAAGTTGACAATTTGAGGATTAAGTGAGAATTGGTAATAGGTCTAGAAATTAGAGATTAATAAGACTCAGGGTGTCAGATGAGTCTTCTCCTCTTTCGAGAGCTCTGGCGGGGGTAAAGTTGATGGCCAATACTCTCTGAAACAGTTGTCTCTGTTAACTACAATCTCCAAACTTTCCCTGTGGCCAATAATACGTGTTTTTACCTTCAAATGCCTTAGAACTGTAAACTGTATTATCATTGAAAAGTAAAATTGAAATTCTGAAGAGAAACAGCTAACTTATAAGCACGAGTTTTAACTCAGGATATGTTCCTCAGGTGGTGAATATTTGTTTACATTAAGCATTTTGCTAGCAATTTACCACTGCTGAGGATATACCGACAAACAAAACAATCACGGTGCCTGTCCCAGAAGACCATATACTGTATTTGAACAAACTGAATAAAATTATGATTAAGAATGATTTATCATTAAGGTTAAGCAAATAGATGGTTTTAAAGTACATAAAAAGCCTGCTTCCTTGAGGTAACTATTCCCTTCTATAAATTTCTCTTATACTCTCTATTCCTATGGTAGGATTTTTTTTCATCAGATGTCAAGTGTAAATCATATTCCATTTATCTATTATCTAAATTCCTAAACTTTGGAAGAGTCTATATATGCAGTTTTACTATGTAGATCAATGGAATGTATAATACAGCGTCTCCTACAACAATCTACTTGACATATGTCCCTCTCCCAGCGTCGGCAGTGCGCTTGGCTTCTGCATCCATCCAAGACTAATCGAGAGGCGAAGAGAAAATGACTGCCATTATAATCCACTGTTCAGTCACATCCTTGGGGTCTCATTTTAAGCCGGCCTCTATCTATATATCCAAATTGGACCTGTTACTTGGCTTTTAATAATTATTTACAAAACGTCCTGCAAACTAAAGAATTATACAGTTAAACTTTCATTTTATTAGGATCAATATACAAGAATCTACTAAAGAGATGAGGTTACGTTATTCAAATTGGTAGGTTCATAATAAAGACTCCAAGATACAGGGGGTTGAAGTGCTTTGTCCAAGGTCACTCAGTTAGACCTAGGTAGTGGTCAGGGGCCTGACTCCTAGTCCAGTGCTCTTCCTGCTGTAGTATGCTACCCTGGACCAATGCTGTAGAATCAGGTGGGGTTTCTATTTATCATGATCCAATTTCCCTTTTCTCTATAATCTTCTTATGGGCATTTCTTACTCATTGCACCCTCTATGTGGATGTGGAACTCTCTTCTAATTTTTCAATTAGTCTATGCAAAATATAGTTACTCTCTCATTTTCTCTTTCTATGTTTGTGCAGGATCTGAACAGATACTTACAGGTGCAGACCAGAAAGCTCATTGAGAAGAGAGCCAATCACTTTTTTCCTAATAACTCCACACATGTGGGCAGATCTGTGATGTTGCTTGGAATTCACCAAGTAAACTAAGTAGTTCTGTGATTTGGAAAATCCTAGACAAATATCTTTATCAGTAAGAAAATGCCAAGTTATGGAAAAGGGGAAAAAATCCTCAGAGTTCAAATGTTCCTCTTAGTGTTGTGTAATTAATGAGCAAAGCCAACTATCTCCTGACTGGATGTTTTAACTATGTTTAATTCAGCGATTATCATTTAATTATATTTATATTATCTATATTTAATAATATATGTTTAAAATAACAATAAAGAAAAACAATCGTTTTTCAAAGAAATTCTAAAGTCGGCATTCTTTCCCAGCCTTTGATTCTGATCTGTTACACTTAGGTTTTGAATGTAAACATGAGGAGCAGTTTTAAAGGAATGATTTCACTCCTAGAAATATGTTTATGTATTTCTAGCATCAACAAAGTAGACAGTGGTGGGCTATCCCTAAAAACTGGACTGATTAAAAAGTTTGCTGCTCCAACGCAGAATTTTTCTTTCTATGTCCATTTCCGTATCTTTTATATCTATGATTACGACAAGCCTAAATACCTTGGGAGTAAAAGCAAAAAGGAAACCATTGCAATCACAAGTGAGTTGTTAGACTAAATGATCAATGCTATTACAAGAACCTCCATTGTTTGCCGCACATTTAAGGAGCTTGGTAGGTATACACACACTCAAGTCTCTAGAGATGGAAAGTTAAATATAGCACATTACTCACTAGTAAGGGCATTTCACTGAAGATGGCAGATATTGTTAATATGCTTAATTCCCTACTTTGTTTTCTTTCCTGTAATTCAGGAAAATTAGCACTAAGTCAGAAAATTAGAGACTTAGAAAGGGAACACTTTCTTTCTAAGATTTAAAACTTTATGTTCCCCTTGAAGTCAGAAGGGAAGTAGATGAACAAGCCCAAGTGTGTAACTCGTATCTTGTAACTAATATCTCATCACCACCTGCATTTGGTCTCTTTCTCTGACATACACGTTCTTTCTCCTGACCTTCCCTACCATCTCTAGTGACTGGTAGAATGCAAGTGAAGCAATGAGGATTGCGGCTGAAAGGTACCAGGTGTGCTAGTTCATGAAAAAGAACTAATGAACGATCGTCACACAATTCGTATGATTTTAAGTAACCAAAATATGATTATAAAGCATTAGAAAAATACTGAGTTTTCTGCATGCAAATGCTAATATATAACTCAAGTCCGCCTGTACCTGGAAGACTGTTTTAATGTTAACATGCATTCACAAATGCCTTTTCCTCAGAAACAGGCACAGCACTGCTTTTGCATAATGAATGATTCAAAGCCTGCTTCCTGCTCTCTCATTGGCCCAAGGAAGCAGCAGGGGTGAAAAGGAATAAAGTTAAGATTTTTTACGCTCTAGATGTTTTGATGTAACAGCAGGGGATCCAGGCTGTGAGAGAAAACCATCTATTCCCAGAACATTATAGAGAGGTGCCTTCCCCATTAGTCATGAGATTACTGCTCAGGATGGTTTGTGTTTCACCTCCAGAGGCTAAGGCTGGGATGACGTCTTTGCTCTCTGGGCTCCTCTACTAGGTGCTAAGGAGAAGGGAAAGAAACACAGGTCAGTGCACCTAATAATCTGTGGTACAAATTACAGAGCGTGGTAGGAAAAAGCACATGCTCATGAAAATGCAGCTTTCCAGGCTCCATGCCTAGTGTAATGGTTACTATGGCTACACAACAAACTATTAGAAAATTTAACAACTTAAAACAATCATTTTAATTTTGCTTACTGTTGGTGCACCAGGAATTTAGGAAAGGTTCCAGACAGGATGGTCTCAATCGATGTAGCTCACATGGTTGGAACTGAGTGTTGGCTGAGTCCACACTCATCTGAAGGATCGACTGGACTAGATGTTCAGTGTGGCTCACCACATAGCCAGCAGTTGATGCTGACTGTTGGCTGGGAGCTTCACTGGGGCTATGAAACAGGGTCCCTTTAGGGGCCTTGTCAGTGCAATGATATCAGAGCGGTTGGACCTCTTACAGGGCAGCTAGCTTCCCCCGCAGTGAGTGTCCCCCAGCAGAACCTAGCGGGAGCAGCAAAGGCTTTTTTGGCTTAGCCACAGAGGTCACATAGCATCACTTCTGCTATAATCTCTTGGTGGACATAGTCAGAAATCTGCCAAGACTCAAGAAGAGGAGACACAGAGCCTACCATTCAATGGTAGAATCATCAAAGAATTTCTGACTATTAAAAAAAACTTCCCTCTGAGATAACAAATCACACACACTTCTCTCACTTGCAAAATATACTTGTCTCTTCACTTAGATCCCAAAGTCTCCTTATTATGACATCAACCTAAAGTCAAGGACCTTGTCATCTGTATCAGGTCTAGTGTGGATAGGGGTCCTTGGGTATGACTCCTTGAGTATGGGTCCTCTTGATCAAAAAACCTACCAACTGAAGAAATAAGTTATTTGTGCTCCCTCCACACAACACACAATCATAGACAGCATAATTACTACTTGTACTCCCATTTAAAAAAGGGGAAAAACGGTGGAGAGATGCAGACTCTGGTGCATAGAAATTCTTAAATCCACTCAGATATGTATTCCCAGTTCCTTGAATTACACTCACCTACTTCCCAGGGATCTTTACTCTCCTTCTGGATTTCTGATTCACCTTTCTAGCAACCCTTGTGTCTCTGTTACAAACAACCTGTGTTTACACAACACATTATAATGACTTTAAAAGTATGACGGCCTTCCTGCCTAAGCATTTGTAAACCACTCCATTTAACAAAAGCTGCAGTCCCAAATCTCTTTGAAACAAGAATTCCTCTCTACCTTCGGTTCTCTGTAGCACTGTCATGGAATAAGACAATTAATACTTGCAGGAGCCCAACTGTTAAATAGAAAGGGTTTGTGAAGTTTTTTAAGATCCTTAAGAAGTTTCACTTAAGGAGGTCTATGAGGTAATACCTTAAAACTTCTGTCTTCTTAAGAAATTGTTTTAATCACTCTCTTTATTTTTACTGAGACATTTTACTGAAGGTTCTCTGGCTTTGACATTTGTCCTATGGCCCTTTCTCATGTCCTTTTTGGAAGATTATAGCAATCACTCGAAGCCTCAAATTATCTTTATCATTTTTGATATGTACCATTCAATCTTATTCAAAAACAGGGAAAAATAATTGTTTTCAACATTGGAAAAATAGAAAATTTTTGCTGAGAACTAAAAACCGTAAAAGAGAGTCAAATACAACTGAAAAATGCAGAAATTAAGAACTCAAAGTATGGGCTTATAAAGAGATTAGACACAGACGAATAAGGATTAGTGAACTAGAAGGCAGGTAAGGAGAGAATGCCTAGGGTGAAACACAGAGAATAAAGGATAGAAAACAGAAAAAAAGCATAAAAGATGTATTGAACACAATGAGAAGATGTAACGTGTTCCTAGAATTCTAACAGGAAAGGAGAGAGCTTGAGGACAGAAACAAAATTTGAAAAGAATACTGACTGACAATTTCTCAAAATAGAAACAATACACCAAGAATTGCCACAAACCCCATAGACTGAAGAGTGCTGGGGACCCAAAGTAGAATAAACACCTTGTTACAGTAAAACTTCTAAAAACCAAAGAGGAAGACAAAATCTTAAGAGCAGTGAAAGAGAAACAAAATGTAACTGGTAAAGAAGTAATAATAAGACTGACATTTGACTTCTCATCAGCAAGGAAAGAAGCTAGAAGACAATGTGCTAACATTTTCAAAATGCTGAAACGGAAGACTTCTCAACACAGAAATCTATATCCAAAAATCAAAGTGAAAGAGAGACATTTTCAGACAAACAACACTTGGAAGAATTTGTCACTGTCAGGCCTTCACTGAAGAAAACAGAAGGGATGCTGTGTCGAGTGGAAGCACAGGAGGAGGAGAAGCAGAGAGGGTAAACATGCAGGCACGTTGACTGTATAATAAAACAGTCAGCACACTGTTTTATGGGATTCAGAATATTTTCAGAATTAAGCCCATGAAAACAATAATGCAAAAGTTTGAGAGGGGGAGAAGGCCCTTGTGTTGTCTGGTATATGGCAAACTTTCCAATTTACATTTGACTCTAAAAAGGCAGTACAAGTCCTGTAACACTTGGTGCAGTTGCTGGAGGAGAATAATATGGAAAAGCCAATGGCAGGGAATGTGGAAGAGCAACTAACATAAGAGGCAAGAGAGAAGGGAAGAGCAGCACAGCTAATGTGACAGACAGAGACCAATAGTAAAATGGTGCAGGTAAACTCACTCATGTCAGTAGTTACATTAAAGGTAAACAGAATGAACACTGTATTTTATAGAGACAAGATGTCAGGCTGAATTTTCACAAGTCCAATTCTATGTTTCTTACAAGAGCATGCCTTAAATATAAAAATATAAAAAGGCTGAATGTAAAAGAATGGCAAAATACATACCGGCTAATTTAGAAAGAACTATACCTAAAGATAAGCATGGTGGTGCTTATCTTAAGACAGACCTTAAGGGAAGAAGCATTTGCAGAAATAAAGAGAGGCAACTTATAGTCACAATAGAGCCCATCCACCAGGAAACTAGAGGGATTCTTGATTTGTAGACAGCCCCAAAAATCTCAAAATAGCCAAAATTAACAGAACAAAAGGAGGAATTAAAAAAAAACCCCACAACTATAGGGAGAGATTTTAACACATTTCTGTCAGTGTGCAACAGGACAATCCCCAAATGAGTAAGACAGAAAATGTTTAAGTAACCAACTGACAAAATGAGCTCTCATATAGAGAATTTTTCTCCAAAAACTGCATTATTTTAAAGCATGTGCAGGCATCTACAAATAACAGTGCCAACTGAAACTGTGCAATCAATGGAACTAATGAATGGAAAGGTTACAATTACTCTGTGATTTAAAAAATTAAGAAAAATTTAAATAAAGTAACACTAATATTTATTTGGTACACTTTAATTTAAAACATTAGAAAAATTAAGGTCTTTTATTTCTTTGTAAAAATGTTATCAAGAATAGTTGAAATGGCACTGGACACCTTCTTGCAACATAACTCACAATACAAAGCAAATGTCTTTTCTGGGCTTGGCTAATTGCCATTCTCCTTCCTATGTTTGAATCAGCTTCCAAGTATCTCGTGAAATGTCTTTGTGAGAGTTCTTGTTATGTGAAGTTCTCTGTTTTTTGGGGTTTTTTGATTTTTGCCTGCCTCACTTCCTCTGGGACATCTTTATTCTTTTCATCACAACTTTTTCCCTTGTTTATCACAACAATTTGCTTTCACTACATTCCTTTGTCTGCTTACCTGGAGTCAGTGTTCCATGGCTAGCTGTTTCTTTTATAACTGCATTTATACGTATTTTGACTTTCACTTCCAGCATTATCAGTACTTCAGTTTTTTGCTGTACTCTCATCTTTGTTGGTTGATTCCCTCCTTCAAATACCCATTTTTAAAAAATATCACATGGGTTTATCACTTGAAGGCAAGGAAGCAACTCAACTACATGCTTTGCTGTCTGTACATAAATTCAGTAACAGACGCTCAGTGACAACCTGCTGATGGACTTTGAGAGACTAACATGATTGATCAGTGATCATCTGTTCTTTACACAGTGGACCAAAGATCTGACAGCAAAATTGTACTTAACGCAGTTACAGTTAATACACATGACAACTGAAACTTGAACTATGCTATTGGAATATTGTGTTATTTAACTGAAGCTTGGTAACTAGAATTCATGGATATAGGAACCAGGCAAAGCAAAGACTACCTGCGATTAGAAAATTTCCTTTTTGTATTGTGTGATGAGTCCCACTAGGTTTTATTTTAATTAATATATACCTCTGTCTCAGCTGTTACATTATATCCATGTGCCCCATACAGTATCTGGCAGATACCAAATGCTCAATACATACTTACTCAATGATTGATTTAAGACCTGGATACTCACTATCATAACCTCACAAAGAGAATGAACTAGAAAAGTGACTTCTATTTATCATATATTTTCATTTAGCTTCATACATACTAAAATAGTAATAAAATTCAGAATATCAAACTTTACTAACAGATTTTTTTTATTAAATAGCAACTATGGGTCTGACATTTTGCTTGGTGATTAAGAATCAGAAATCAAAGAGATGGATGTTTGTCTCCTTCCTCAGGAAGCTTACATGTGGGGTGGGGGAAGAGGTGTGTTAACTTGAGCTACAGCATGGAGGCTGCTGAGATTTGCCTCTGTTCATTATTAACATTCATGTCACCCATGTCGTGCGCTCTTAGGAAAATAAGCCATAATTTCAGTCTTTGCTGAGTTACTACCCAGTGGAATAGAGCACAGGGTTGTTCTCACCAGTCACAGGAACATGTGCGGCATGTGAGGCTGCTTTTCCTTCAGAGTCTTGATCCTACAATGCTCTTCACCTACAGCTTCCTATGGTCCCCCCGCTTCACAGAGTTGACTTTCTAACTGAAGAGCACTGGAAAGTCAAGTCCTCGCAATACACGTCACGCAGCCTCTGTTCGTGCCACCCCTCCCCGTCAAGGCGCTTTTCTGCCGGGCACCTGCCATCCCTTCACCTAATCAAGTAAAATATAGAATCTTGCTCTACAGAGCTCGGATCCCTGACCCTCCAGTCCAGGTCAAGGACTCCCTCAGATGTTCTCATAGTACCGGATACCTTTCTTTCTAGCACTTAAAAATTTCCAATTAAATATCCTGTATGGGAAGATGTGATAAACGTCTCTCTTCTGAGAGGAACTGAGCACCATACATTCACAGTCCCTGGCACAGAGAGCAGGCACTCAACAAACAGAGCTGAATAAAAGAGCTTGGCTGTGGGTAAGCCAGGTTTCAGACCGAAGAATGTGATAAAAGAGAACCTGTTCTCTGACTTTTAAATTCACTTTCTGATCACTGCTCTTTAGCCAGAGTAGAACTGGAGTCTGAGAAGGTTTTGTCATTACATCATTTCTGGCCTTTATCCCACGACCTTCTTTCTTCCCCTCTGCCTGGGAGAACATATTGTATAAGGTCAGTAAGATGATCCAGAGCCCCAGCATAACGTCTTCTCTTGCCAGAAAGATTGCTTCTGCTCTGGGGCACACACCTGCTTCTTCCTTCTCTGCCAGCTCGGTGAGGGGAATTAGAAACGCTCTTCTTTCCAGCGCTGGTGGGACGAAAGCCTCTAGCTCCTTATTCCTCACTCTACTTTACACCAAATGGCAAATGTTCAATAGGCACTTAGCATGTATGCAGCACAGGACCAAATACGCCAGGCAACGGAGTTACACCACAACGCAGCTAGCAGCCTCCTTTGCCCCTCCCCATCCAATCAATCCAAAAATCCAGTTGATGCAAGTTCCCAAACATCTTTGCAGTCAACCTACTTCTTTCTATCTTCATCACCATCACCCAAGACCAAGCCACCATCTTCCTTTGTCTTTGTCTCTTAAATGGTGTCTCCACATTCATTCTGCCCTCCTCCAGCAGCTCTCCTCACTGAAGCTGCAGCGAGAGGTTTAAGGGTAAACCAGATCTTTTTGCCTCTCTTTACCACCCCCCTCGCTGCCCCCACAACTTGCTCAAAGCTGGACGGTGTACAACGTTCTGCAATTGCTCTCAGGATAACAGATATCCACATCATATCACGTGAGGCCCTGCACATTCTCGCCCTGACCCACTCTTCTGACTTTTACTCTCTGTGCTGCACCCACTGCGACCTTGTTGAGGTTTCCTGAAGGAGCTTAGCTTCCACTCACCTCAGAGCCTTTGCACGTCCTCAGCCCTTCATTACTGGTGCCTCCCCCACTCCATCTAGTCAATTCCTCCTCCACTTTCAGTCATCATCTCAACTATTGCTAATAAATACAACAGTTGGACTTTGAATCCAGATCTGTTTGTCTCTGAAAGCTGGTACTTCTCCCATCAGACTTTGTTTCCTCCCAGGAAAGAAATAAGACATGGTGGGAATAATACATGGGCCACATGCTAGTTCAAAAACTGAACAGACATTTTTTCCCAAGGAAAACATACATGACGCCCACAGGTCTATGAAAAGCTACTCAACATCACTAATCATCAGGGAAACGCAAACCAAAGCGACAATGAGATATCACCTTACACCTGTTAGGGTGGCTTTTATCAAAAAGACAAGAGGTAACAATGTTGGCGAGGATGTCAAGAAAAGGGAAACAAAAATAAGCAATATGTATAAAACAAAAGGGGTATTTCAATAAATCTGAAAAAGTTTCCTATTTTCCTCTTCTTTTCTCGACTAAACTTTTAATATAATGGTAAGGACTTTATGTCTCGCGTGTCCTTGCATCTCCAGGACCTAGCACAGTGAACGCCACTGAAACTGACTGAAATCGAATGGAAATAGGTCTGATTTTAGACACATTCATTCATTTAAACTTGTAGGTTTTCCATCTGAGAACCAGAACCACACAGATATGCTTTTTCTCATTTTCGCAAATGGGGCTCCTAAATCCTTCCCCTCAGCACCACGTTCACCTCCCTAAACCCCGTTTCCCTGATAAAAGCTCGAGTAACATTATATTCCTTTTAGAAAATCACCTACCAATCTCAGTGTGTGCCCCCAGAAAAACAGTGTCTGATTAACTCCTTGTGCATGGTCCGTGCTCTGGAGGAACTCACAGTTGAGTTAGAAGGTAAGACATGACTCAGCAACAAATATGAAATATACAGCCCTGACCATAAACACAGCAGCAGTTATCGCCAGTCATTGTGTGAAGTCCTTCCATAGCTGGACACCAAAGGATGGAAATGAGAAAAAGGAGTTGGATGGCACAGATGGGCTTGGAGAGCTGGTGCCTCAGCTGAGTTGGTGGGGGTGGGGGAGCCACCATTCTGCCCGTGGGGAGGGAGAACACAGATACAGTGTTGCAAATCTGCCTTTTTTGGAGTTGGGGGGGAAGCAAGACATCAGAATTGAAATGAGAAGCCCTTCCATTTTATAATAATACAAACACACTGAAAAATTTTAAAACATAGGGCAGGAAAAATGAACACAGTCACTAAAGCCAATCTGGCCCATGGATATATTGGGACCTACGAGATAAATGACACCATTTAGTTTCCACTTGGTGCTTAACAGAGACTTCAGGTATTGGAGAAGTTGAGAAGAGGAATGAACGATTTTGTTGGAGAAAGTTTGAGAGAAGAGGTTAGTACTTTAAGACGATCCTTGAGAAATGAGTACCATTAGACAGGCAGAGGGAAAGGGACCCTTGCAGGCAAGAGGAAAGATGCGTGAGATAAAGCTCTCACTATCAGGGATGAGAGACTCTTCCTAGTGTTGGAGGAAATATGGCTGATGGATCAAGTTGGAAAAAATTAAGGAGGACCCTGTCACCACAGCTGGTAGAGGATCATCTGGGGACCTGACAGTCCGTGAAGCACCACTGTGGGCTAAGTCCTGAGGGATGGAGGCTGAGGCTCAGCTGAAGCAGATGGGGGAGCTGAATGGAGAAGGGATGTTGTTTTGCCCGAGCGGGAAGGCGGGTCTGCTGGAAGGGAAGGCCTCCTCCACTCCTTGTGCTTGGCCAGTACTTGTCAAAGAGAATTTAACCTGGGGCAGCGAGGCACAGAAGACACACTGTCCCCTGGAATCACTTCCTAACCCACTTCAAGTGGGTCAGCCAGGTGTTTCAGTAGCTAAAAAAGGTGGGGAAGGAGATCACGATCTCAAGAGTAAAGATGGAAAGTAAGATTGCTGCGGGTGGATGACACCGAAGAGGGAGGAGGGAGGCGGTGGAGATGAAGGAAACACCAGGAAGACCGTGGGGCCAGCGAAGGCCGACCTTTCAGTGATGAGCGCTAAGAACCTGAGGTGAAACAGAACGGGATGATTTGGCTTTTTAATACAGGTTCATGAAGACACCTGGCGTTAAATCCACTGAGCCCTGAATGTGTGTCAGAGAACAGAGGGAGAGAGGGGCGAGAAGGAGAAGATGGAGAAGAGAGAGAGAAAGAGCAAGAAGACAGAGAAGATGGTGAGTCGGAGCAGGGAGAGGGAGGAGGGAGGAGGAGGGGGAGAGACTAATGCAGGTAATTCAGCAGCCATTCTACAGTGTCGGTGTCGGCGTGCGTCCCAGGTGGGCGCGAGGGGTGCGGCATCCTCAGGCTGGCTCCGCAGCCGAGTTTCATTCCCTCTTGCTTCTTACATAGTGTGAGCTTCTAGGTGTGATTTTACATGACAGCTACTCAAATTAAAAAAAAAAAATTAATGCATCCCGTGTACAAATGAGGAAATCGCAATCTGTTCCAGCCCTAGAGGAACATCTGGTTGTGCTGGACCTCCAGAGAGTGGGATGTGGTCTCCAGTGTGAGATTTCCAAAGTTAAGTTTGACTCTAAATGGTACTTGTTGTTTATGTAAGGATGGAGAACACAGTCCCCTGACAGAACGCAGCTCCACTGAGGAAGAGAGGGTTCATCTCCGTGGAATCGGCTATGGAAACGCACCAGGTGGTGAGCAGTTGCGTGGAGGCAGAAGCTGGCCCAAAGCGGCATCTGGTAATTTCTTAAGAAGCTGAATATGCAGGGAAGTAAGGGTGGCTAAGGAGACATGGCCTAGGGAGAGAACAGGGCCGAGCCAGGCCAGGAGATGCCAGAGGTCTGACTCCAGCTCAGCTAAGAGGAGGCAGCAGTGGGTCTGGGGGAGCCTCATGCACCAGAAGGGATTTGCCAGACTGTCTAGGGCTGCTGCTGAGGGGCCGAGAAGAGCTGCTGGGGAGGGAGGTCATCCATCATTTGGGGCAATATCTGTCCAGGCTGAGCACCTAGGAGAGGCAGAGGAGCCATTTCCAGGGAGAGGAAAGTGCGCTCTTTGAAGGAGGGAAAATACCAAGAGGAGATTTTGCTTTTCAAAGGAAATAATGCACGTTGGTTAGAAACACAGCCCGATGGCTTGTGCTGTTTGTTGTGCAGCCTGCTGTCTTTTTAGGCAGAATTCATCACTCACCGCTCCGTCAAGCAGGAAGGCGGCCAGAGACTTCCTCAAAGTTGATAGGATGGAACTTCTTCCATCTGCCAATTATGGTGACCTTAGAAATTCAATAAACTCTATCGGGCACACGCAAGCAGCTTAATCACGAGGAAAGCAAGAGCACATTTGCACAAGCAGAGACCCGCTGTGTATGAGCATCTCAAGTCACTTCAAACACCAGGAGAGAAAATGCAACTGGAGACAGACCTCAGCAGTGGAGAGATGACAAGCCCATGAGTTGCAGAGGTGCATAATTTTACATTTTGTTACGTCCTGGGTTACTATACCTAATTTTGAGAAAAGCCTCATTAGCGACACTAAAACGTGGTCCAGGCTGAATACAGTGTCTGGCTGAAAATGTTCTCTGACACGCATCTCTCTCCGACACAAGGATGCAGGTCTGAATAAGCCACACAGTGGACATAGGACGACCTGGGTCTGAACCTCCCCTCACCCAAAGTGAAGTCTCACCACTGCTTTACTGATAGAACAGGGAAGGGGACCTGAGGGATGGGTTCTAACATGACGTGCTGACAACTGGCCAGTGGCACAGATGGCCCAGCCTAGCTTGTCCCCAGGCTTGGAGGGGCCAGGGGTTGGGAGGGGTTGCAGGGAACACACATCGTGCTGGCTCTATCTGGTGCTTAAGAACCTGCAGGCTGAGCCTTGGACTTGGAGTCCAGGCAGACTGAGGCATCACCCTGTAGCCCGCAACACACAGCGCCCTGCAGAATAACGAGAAATCGCGGCTCCTACCTACACAAAGGTGAGAGGCTTCTGGACTCATTTCTGACGCCGGTGTCTGGACTGCAGGAGCAGCTGCCACGAAGCGTTACTGCACGGAAGGCTGCTGCCCGTGAATCTTTCCTGTTAAGAGAGCAGCCACCATGTTTCATGAGGGAGGCACATGCCCTCAACAAAGCTGAGTTGTGAAGATGGAGAAAAAACATCTCCCCAGTGATTATACCTAACAGTTTAAGGACAACCAGGAATGAATGAGCAGAGCATTGAAGAAGAGACAACATTCCCCTCTCTGCCCATCACAAACCAATTTATCTTTCAATTCCCAGCTCGAACGCCACCTACGTAGCCAAGCTTTATCCTATATTCCCACTTCACAGCTCTTTGCTACATTGTGATTTGCTCCTGTGTGCCTACATTACGCTGAGGAGACCTCTACTAAAGCACTTCTATAAATTCTATTGTAGACTCTGTTTATTTCCTTGTCAGTTTCCTCTGCTAGCGGTTATTCCTTGATATAAAGTCTGAGTAATTTAAAAAAAATTAATTATGTGCTCATCCTCTAATACGAAAAGCATGGTAGTGTTCAATACCATGATATAATAAATGCATTTAAAAATGATATAATAAATGCATTTTAAAAAAATAAAGGTGACTGAGCCACACCAAAGCATTGTTACTTGAACACTGGAATTTGACACAACATTGTAAAATGATTATAAATCAATAAAAAATGTTAAAAAAAAAATAAAGGTACTGAATTCTGATGTCCAGCTACCCAAGCTTTAGGAAAAATAAAAAGGTTTTATTTGTTTATTTTTAATTTTTTAAAAATCTGCTCATTTGCTAACTATAATAACAGGCCTTTTATTAAACTTCCAACTGAGAAGAGAGTTTGGAGAGGGAAGTTGGCTAATGGAAGTAAATATTCAGAATGTGTAATATTTTTTTAATCACTCTTTGTTCACTGAAGCTTCATAATTGGTGCTCCCACTAATGGTGTTTCTTATTTTGGTTCTCAAAGAAAAACAAACAACCTAAAATAGACACCGTGGAAAGCCGTCTAGATTGCCAGACACCAGCTTCCTCTGGGGAGTGATGCTCAGATGGAAGGGGCCATGGAAAAGGAATTAAGAAACGGATATTCCTCTGTTAAAGGCTCGGACAGATTTAAAAATGAGTTCTTTTAGGGAGATTCATATTTTTTAAAATCTGTAGACAAAAATGAATACAGAACTCTTTACCAAGTTCTGTACTCAGTTAATCAGAAATTTGCAGCACATGTGCAGGGCTTTGTGAAATACCTGGATTTTAGAAATAGCTCTGTTTTTAAGGAGACATGTTAAGGAATGTTTTCCTAGCACAGCCATGCATATAAATGCCATCCTCTATAGCTCTTAAAAACACAGTTTCTCCAGCCCAGAAAAGTTTTATTTGCTAACTTCACCAGAGAATTGTTCTGTTATTATTACTGTCAGTGTTACTTTTGTCATTATTAGATTTTCCATAACATCCACCCTTCTTCTGAGAACAAAATGCATCTTTTCAATAATAAATCTACTCCATCTGGTTTGAGTGAGGCTAAATCCCTTCTACTACATGGTCCCACCCTAGTGTGACCCAGGCCCAGCCCGCCCGACACTCCATCATACTGGTTGCTGGGATGGACACGTGGCTCACAGTGCCAATAATACGCTTCCTGGAGGTTTGCAACATGGGCACTTGGACAGAGAGACTTTCTCTTCCTTTTAATCATCAGCTATAATGATGTAGGCTTGGGATTACCACCTACAGGCGGAAATAATGTACCAGAGAACGGAGTCAACAGGTAGAAGTGAGCAGAGTTGAGAGACAGAGGAAGAAGGCTCTAAAGCTGCCACATCGGTCTCTGTGTCCAGGGGGGCTTGAGAGTTAGTTAACCCTGTGCTTCACGGGCATGTGAGCCAACAAATGAGCTTTTTTTTTTAGTGAGTTTGACTTTGGATTCTGTGACATACAACACAAAAGTCTAATCAATAATCCATCTTTTGCCTATTTTATGGAAACTATGCAATAGTGAGGCTCTGAATACTCCAGGTGGACTCTCACCTTTGGTCTTGCTGCTCTTCCTATTAGAAATCCCTCTCTGCACAATCAATTGTTATGGTCCAACCCAAGACCCATTTCTTTCATGAGCTTCTTTCCTCCATGTTTGGGAGCCTCTTATGTAGAACACACTATGCAAATAAGAATTTCTCACACCAGATCCCCAGGATCCTCAAACTATCCAGGAAGGTTTATATTTTCATTTGTTAGTTTATATTAGCTACTTCTTGAGCACTCACTTGGTGCCAGACTCGCTGATAAGCACAGAGAATAGAGAAATGAACAAAATATTCAAGGGTTTCGAGGTAGCTAGTAAGGGATGAGCCATAGGCAACAGATATCAACCATCTAGTGATGGAAGTAAGTAAGCAAATTTAAGAAAGTGATCAATGTGGTGAAGAAGGTGTGACAGGATCACGTGTTACAGTGACTCCAGGAGGAAGGAGCTGTTTCAGACGGAGGGGGTCTGTCTAAACATACACTTGAACATATTTAAGTACAGATTATAATAAAGACAACATAAGGCAACACTAGAAAAAGTACTACTTTTTTCCTCCATTAAAAGGGGTCTCCAAAATGCTAAATGGAGAGTTGCTCTATGACCCAGCAATTCCACTCCTAGGTTTGTACCCGACAGAAATGAAAACATGTCCACACAAAAATGTTTACACAAATGTGCGTAACTGCACAATTCATAATAGCCAAACAGTGGAAACAAGCCAAACGTCCATAAACTGATGACTGAATAAAGAAAACATGGTGCAGCTGTACACTGGAATATTACTCAGCTAGAAACAGGAATGAAGTATATATGCGACAACACAGGTGAATCTTGAAAACATTACTCCAAGTGAAAGCAGCCAGTCACAAAAGGTCATGTGTAGTGTGATCCCATTTATGTGAAAAGTTCAGAATGGGTAATTCCATAGAGACAGAAAGTAGGTGAATAAATCCTGGGGCTGGAGAAGTGGGGGGTGGGATGGGGAGTGACTACTACTGGATATATGTGGGGTCTCTTTTGAGGTATTAAAATATTCTAAAATTAGGTAGCAGTGATGGTTGTGCAACTTTGCACAACTAGAAACCACTGCACCCTTTAAATGGGTGAATTTTATGGTGTATGAATTACATCTCAATAAGGCTGTAAAAAAATCTACTAAAAAAAGTCTCTGTAGCACAAAATTGTACAGTTCAACTTCACTTAATCAAACGTTGTTTGCATATTGATTGTACTCTGTTGTTCCCCTGTGTTTCCTAGCTCTTCTGACCCAAACTGCCA
This sequence comes from Vicugna pacos, assembly GCF_048564905.1. Lineage (NCBI taxonomy): Eukaryota > Metazoa > Chordata > Mammalia > Artiodactyla > Camelidae > Vicugna > Vicugna pacos. Next base: position 44,683,771 of record NC_133003.1, read on the forward strand.
TCAAGCTCCCGGGCAGTAGGGACTGTGTTTTCCGTTTCTGTAATATTTATTTGGCACTCCCCCAGGGGTATATACACAACAGGGTCTCATTAAATATATTGCTGACTGGTGGGTCATTTCGTGAAAGGCAGCAAGAAGGATACAGTCTGGGAGGTTTCCTAGGGCCGCCATGACAGAGTACCACAAACTGAGTGGCTTAAAAAAAATTCGTCATCTCCTAATTGCGGAGGCTGGAAATCTGAGATCAAGGTGTTGGTAGGGTTGGTTCCTTTTGAGGGCTGTGAGGGAAGGATCTGTTCCAGGCCTCTCCTTGGTGTGTGGTCGGCACTTTCTCTCTCTGTTTAATGTGTCTCTGTGTCCACCAGTCCTGTTAGGTTAGGACCCACCTGAATGACCCCATTTCAACTTGACTACCTGTCAGTGAGGTCACTTTCTGAAGAACTGGGGATTAGGACTCCAACACATCCTTCAGTGGCAGGGAGAGGGGATACAATTCAACTCCTAACAGATCAATTTTCAGTTTCTATTAAAAAATCTTATCCATGAAGTGTATGATTGCATAAACTCCCTGACAGCTCCCAGGCTGGAGGATTTCAGCCATGCCTCAGGTAGTGACGATCATACGGGTATTATTAAATCTCCAAAGTTGAACAGAAAGTGTCTCACTCCAGTGACCAGGCTGTAATTCAGCCTTTTTGCAAAGACTTTCTTACTTTGCAGTCCACTGCTTTGCCCTATCACCAGATGAACTCATTTGGCTTAGCCTTCTTCTTATGTCCACCGATTTCTTAATGTCAAATCAAAGGGCAAGCCAAGTGAGGTGCTCAATTTTTCTGAAAGGTACAGAGCATTACTGTTTCCCAAATCACTGGGAGGTAGGTCAGTTGGAATAAGAAAAATTTTTGAAAAATAAATGTACACGAGTTAGAACTGGATTCAATCCCTGTGGGTATATTCACACTCCCAAGATATCTCCACCTGGGACTGGATTAGAGAAAATGGTTTCTGCAATGGACACTTCTATAACAAGTGTGTATTTAGCAATGCAGTTTTCAAATGGTCTTCTACTTCTTTTATTTCAATAGTGTTTCTAAAAAAATCTTGAAAAGAGGACAATTTTGTTGTTGTTGTTTCTTTCTCACAACCTTTAAATCTTCTTGCACTCTGTTTGCTTAGTGAACACGGTTTCATAGAAGGCCGGCCTCGGCTGGGGTAGGAACTTTGGCCTGGGAGCTGCTCCTGGATCTGCCCCAAATCAGGTACAGAACAGGGACATCCCTCTTAACCTCCCGGAGCCTTATTTTGCTGATCTTTAAAGAGAGCGCAGCACAACAGGGCAGCTCACCAGACTGTTAAAGAGACCCAGTGGCCTCCATGCTGAAGAAATTGCAATTTCGTAGGGTTTGTGTTGGAGGTTAAATTGCTCACTGGGTAAATCCCTACTCCCGGCACAGAGCAGATGCTTTATAGATATTGGTTAAATAAATGCAAAGTCAGGAAAAGTATGGATTTAAATGATCTCAGTGAAATGTTAAATTTCAAAGCCAAATTTTGGACTTCAACTTGTATTGCTGTTTTGAAACTTCCTGTGAAACAGCAGTCATTTGAAAATAAAAAGTTCAAAACAACAACAAAATGGTCTCAGAAAAGTGCAGGCATTCCCATGCCTCTAAAGAGAGCGTCAGCTGTCATGTGCAGTAAGCCTCGAAAAATGGGAGGATCTGTGGTGGAGGACAAGTGTGGCTGCTGACAGAGGTCAGATGCATAGGGTCTGAAGAAGACAGACAAACAAAAACAAACAGAACAAACAACCGAACATAACCACTCACTCACACAAATGCACACACCCACCATGAATTAATTTATAGGAAAAGAAAACTTTCAAGAAGGTTTTGTGGCTTCAGATTCTTCAAGTTGCTAGATACAGTTATACTTGGCACATTGGATTACTTTTTAATATTAAAAAAAACTAACTAGTTTTCTTTCACATGATCAATAAATTGGATCATGATAGGATCCAAATGAGAAGGCAAAGTTTCCATCTATAGCTAATTTTATGTTCTGAGAATTAAGGGAGAAGTTTTGATTGCTCAGTTATACGATCCAGAACTTAAGATATACAATGTATAGAAAAATGTATTGCATTTTTTTCTAGAGTTAACTTTCTCTGATGGTTTTGTTTCAATCCCAAGAGAATCACAAAAGTTGAAAGTTACAATGTGTTGCTATTATTAACACTTTCGTCAAGAACACATTTTAATAGCATTTAATTCTATTTTTCCCCCAAATAAAGTCAATAGTGTGGGAAGCGTTATGTAAGTGGTTAATTTTTTCCCACGTATAAGTTTTTCTCTTCTTAGTCATGTAAACATTTTTAACAGCAGAGTGAAGTGAGGAAGGCTCTTTGAGCAGCTCTAGGTTACAGATGGACTCAGGCAAGCATCTTCTGTGCACTGGTGCTAGTTTTATGCACTGCTCACGTCTTTGGGAGATGTCACTAAACACAAGAATTTATGTGACTAGGAGGCTGTAAAATGGGGCAAGCTAGTGTTTGTGCTTTCAGTCTTGGACCATTTGAATTAAGTGAATAAATATTTACTGGTATTTATCATTGATGCACTAAATAATGTAAAGCACAGCTGTGATCAGTAACTACCAGAAAGGCACGTGGCACATCAAGAGCATGTAACTGGAAGAAGTGATGTAATACGCTGGATCAGAGAAGGCGTCCCTGAGGAAGACGATGCTCATGCCCAGGTCCGAAGAATAAGAGTTAACTAGACAATACCCAAGAGAACTTAAAACACGTCTGCACAAAAACACACACACATATGTTCATAGCAGCATTATTCCCAGTAGCCCAAAGCAGAGAACCTAAAATGTCCATCAATTGAGGAATAAATAAACCAAGTGCAGTTTATCCATACGATGGAATATTATTCAGTCATAAAAGGAAATGAAGTACTGGTTTGTGTTACAACCTGCATGAATCTTGAAAACGCTATGCCAAGTGAACGGAACCAGACACAAAAGACCCCTTATCGTATGATGGTGTTCGATGAAAAATCCGTAACAGGCAAGTCTGCAGAGACAGAAAGTAGGTTTGTGGTTGCCGGGGGCTGGGGGAGCAGAGAGTGAAGAGTGACTGCTATGGCGTACAGTTTTGGGGGTGATGACATGTTCTGTAGTTAGATGGCGGTGATGGTTGTGTAACTTTGTAAGTATACTAAACATCACTGAACTGTACACTTTAAGAGGATGAATTCCACAATGTGTGAATTATATCACAATTTTAAGAAAGAACCAGCTGGACCAAAAAAACCTCAATGGAGTGGAACCAGTCTTCAAGCAGGAAGAACTGCAGGAAGCCCAGCATTTATTAAGCAGAGAGCCAAGGGGCTGTGGGAGAGGATGCTGGAAAAAGGAAGGATTCAGACCAGACAGAGCCTCATGGAGTGTTACACATCCTTTCTCCTTACTCACGGCTGCTCTTCATTATTGTGTTGATCTTAGCATCTTCTGATGTACACTTTAATACCTCTACTTGACAAACCTCGATTGTCATTTTTTTCTCACAAAGCATTCTCCCTTCAGTCAATTTTACTTCCTTGTCTCTGAAACATACCGTGTTCTTTGCACCTGCACATCTTTTCCACACCTCCAATACTTGGTCTGACCTGTTCCACATTCCAGGGAAGAGGCGGCATGCAGCCCAGAAGTCGGCAGCCCTCCTGCTCACTCGGCACAACACTTGAGTGATCATTTTGGACAAGTGAGGTGAGGTTCCTAAACACAGTGTTGACTCATTAGAATAAAAATAGACCTGACTTTCTGTGAAAAATAAAGTCTGAGAGATTTGGCTTTTGAAGGCTTTATGTTCAGGATTCTGGGAAAGGAGGGGACGTAAAAGAACCTCAAGAGAGGATCGATCTTGAGACAGGAAGTAAGACCCAAGAATGGGGTCTGACTACGGGAGGACCCCTGGGAAGGCTTGGACTTCTGTACCGTCCTTCAGGTTTGAGGAGCAGTCATACTGCACACCCAGCTTCAAGTCCTTTTCCCTCCTACATTGTAATTATCACAATTAACAGTTACACCCCAACTACTGGATCATTGATTGCTGGCTGGCTCCTTGTTTCTTTCTTTCTGGGTGCCCTGAACTTATTACCAGTCACTCTCAGGACCATTCCCAAGGCAGAACGAAAGCTTTCTGGTTGATTGAGTCTAAAGAACAGAATATAGTTCTTCATATGAAATGTGTTCATGAGTGTCTCTTGTGTACCAGACCCATGTCTAGGTGCCGGTGATTCTGGAATACAGAAAACCAATTCCCTGACCTCATTCCGTAGCCCTCTGAAATATTTACTGAACATCTTCCTCTTGCCAGGCACTGTGCCACACACTGGAGTAGAAAAGAAGAAACTCAAAACAGCTTCTGGTAAATCCTGCTTAATGGCAGTGCCCACTGCGTTGTGGAAAACCAGAGCAAACTAGAATGAGAGTGATGTACTGGCTGAAGGCTAAGGTACCTCTGGTTCCTAACATAACAGCTAGATTGGCCAGTTCTAGGTCTCCCCTAGCAAAGATACTTGAACAAGCATCCTTCTTCTCTACTAAAGGAGAGCAACCATATCCCATCTAGTACCCCATCCTCAACCCTTGGTGGGGGAGGAAGTCTCAGAATTGGAATCTGTTCTACTGATGTTAAGGTCATTCTCCGGAGACACAAAGATGAGCATCTAGGCTGGGTCTACAGACTTAGACTCTGTCTGATGGATTCCGCGTATAGCTCACATCTACAACTGGGCTCAGTTTCCTCGGGAGAAATATGGGGCAACAGCTCAGCTTTATAGTTTATCATGGGAAAAGAGTGGACTTTTAAAAATACTTTTTATTTTGAAGGAGTCTGACTCAAAAGAGGTGAGTCCCGGGTACCCATCACTCAGCTTCCTCAAAGATAGTATCTTGCAGCACCATAGTAGGTGTCAAAAGCAGGAAACTGACATGGGGACACTACTGTTAGCTTAGATATACACCTTATTCAGATTTCACCAGCTTTTGCATATACCCTTTCCCTCGAGGTCTACAGCTCTAGGAAATTTTTTACTACATACGTAAGCTCTAGTAACCATAGCCAAAATCGGGATACAGAACTGTTCTAACACCACAAAGAATTTCTTTCAAATTATCCCTTAGTAGTCATACCCTCCTCCCAACCCTAACCCCTGGCATGGCAACCACTGGTCTCTTCATCATTGTAATTTTGTCCCTTTGAGAAAATTAATCAGTTTTAAAAAAAATAAGTTCAGTGACTTGCTTAAAGGACAAGTTTAACTGCATTTTTTTTTTGAGTGGGAGGGCTTATAATCAATCCTATTTTCTGCTGTACAAACACTCTTCTCCTTCGCTGTGGCTTCCCCCTTTTACATTTTCCACTTAAAAATCCCTGAACAGACCCTCATCCCTGAGCTAATCCATCTCATGGATTTCAGATTTCTTTGTTACTTTGCGGTCCCCAACCTATCACTGGCCCTGGCGCCGTAAGAAGGAAAAGATTAATGTATGTTTCTATCAGGCCCCAGAGCTCAGCATGTTCATGCTAGTTTGGGGAGGAAAAAAGAGGAAAAAGAAGAAAAGCAATCTAGAGAGTCGTGCTTCACGTCCTCTCGGGCTGCAGCAGAGCAAATAGAGACTCATTTCAGGCTTTGGGGATTTGGGAAAGAAGCTAAAAGTTAAGGCCATGAAGACATTGCAGAGACATTTGCACACACAGCCTGCTTGACACAGATTGATGTTGTACGTGACTCCTTAAAAAGTAATTTTTTAAAATGTGGATTGAAGAAAAACCAAAACAAAGCCTAAGACTATGAGCACACTTTACTGTGACACTTCTCGTATGTTCAGTGGGAGTGACTGTCTTTCCATGGAAACCCTGTGGGAACAGCCGGAATGTTCCGCAGTTACGAGGCGTGATCTGGAGCAAGATGGTGAAGAGACAGTTTCACAAAATGCTATGCCATGTTACAAGCCTCCTCAACATGGAGAAGCTGCCAGAAAAGAAAGAAACGCTGAGGGATGCTGCCAAAAGTGTGCACGTCTAAAACATTTCCCTCTATTATTATTAAAATGTTCTGGAAGGCTCACTATAAAGGAAGCAGGCTGAACACACGGTCTTTAGTCCTGTGCTTTGACATAAATATAGATATGCTTCCACAAAGTGAAGAATTAAATACGTAAGCACCAAGAAGTAGGGTAATAGCTGTTAAATAGTTCTTCAAACAAATTTAAGTTTTTAATTTAATGGTATTGTTGAATTCTCCAGACGAATTTAATTTTTAAAAATTTAAGTGCGTTTTAATGTAATTTTTTCCACCAACAAATATGTTCAACTTTGTTTCAATTCAGCTGAACAAACAGGTGGAGAATGTCCACGTCCAGGTGCAGGCACTGTATTACTAACTACGTTCCTCTGTGGAAGCAGAAAGGAAAGGAGACTCTCCAGAAGGTCTATAGATGTCACCCCCTGGCCAGTGAAAGGAAGGATGTAAGCACTGAGGGAGGGGCTAGACTTCCCAGCACCAGACCATCCTGCACAGAAGCCTGGGCTCCAAACCTCTTGTCAAAGTGTAGCTTTTACCTCATTCCCTGCCACTCTCCAAAGAACTGAAAAATTCCCTCTGGAAGGTCAGTCTGTCCTCATGAATGTGTTCGAAGTATGTGCGGCCACTCCTACCCCTGCCTTTCTCTTTTTCACCTTCCTCCCTACTCCTGATGACAGTTATCTCCCATCCTCTTCTTGAACGGTCTAATATTCACCCTAACTTCAAAGGGTCAGCTGAAATCCCAACAGAAAACTTTCTCACCTTCCAGCCAACTCCCAGGCCCCTCAGAAGTCCCAGGGGAAGGAGCCGACATCTGCTAAATACCCATTAAGGGTCAAGTGCTTAGTGTGTGTTATCTAGTTTAATCCTGGTCATGAGGTGAGAAAGACACTACTCTCCTTAAGATGAAGACAAAAGAGCTCTCAGAAACGTCATCATGCCCTTATTTTGATACAGCTGGGGGTGGCTGAGGCCCTCAGTTCCAGTTCTAAAGCCCATGACCTTTCACCATCTGCCCTTGCTGTCTGTTTCTCCCATTTACCACTTCTTACTCCCATGTGGTATTTGTGCTTAGTTTTTGATAAGTCTCTGACTTGTCTAGCTCTTCTGATTATCAACCTCTTTGGAGCAAGGACCTCATCTTTCCAAACATTTATCACTCACAGCACCCAGAATGCCTTTTAAACAGAAACAGCTCAATGATAATTGTTTGGTTGGGTTTTTTTCCCCCCACTTTGTTCCCTCCTCATACAACTGTAGGTTTGCCTGACTGAAGAATCTTTAAAACAGCTTAAGAGGATCCCTTCTCAAACCTACGGAGTCAACTGCACGCAGTGAGCAGGAAATACCCAGCCATTCCAGCAGCTCCTCTGGGCAAGGACACCAGAGACAGGCAGGCTGGGCGCCCGGCGTGCTTACTGGCATCCACAAGAGAGCTGCGGAGGTTGGAAATCAACCTCCAGGACCCACATTGTACAGATGAAGAGACAGGGGCCCAGTGGGGTCAGCCCCCTTTCTCAGCTGAGTGTTCTTTTCCTCTGTGTCTCAGAGCCCTCTTCTCCAAATTACTTATTTTTCCCCTGACTACGGAAGCATGCATTCTCAGTGCCAAAACTGTGACATGCACTAAAAAGTAGGAAAAAGAGGACAGAAATACCCCAGTGATCCCACCACGTGGTGACGACAACGCGTCTGTCTGGGGCGCTGCACGCTTTGCCCCGACCTTGTTTCCTGTCTCATCTCACGCGGCTCGCTGCCTGGCTTCCGTTCTCTCCAAGGGCTCTGCTCATGCCCACTTCAAGCTCCTACCCTGGCTCTTTGTCCCACTGCCTCCTACCCTGCGTCTTTCCCCCTCCAGCTCCTTGACCTTTAATTCTCAGCTTTATCATCTCTTCCTGGGAGGAGGCTGCCCTGATCAGGCTAGGCTAGCTTCCCTCTCCCCGGTTTCTTTGCACCATGTATCTCTCCTTGACTGGACTGGTCAGCTCTCTAATAACTCCTGTCCCTTTGTCTTCCCTTATGATGCTGCTGTCCTTTTGACCTCTAGTAACAACCGCTGTGCCCACCATGTCTGCCAATTAGATGCTTGGTTGTGGAAAGAATGAGTAAGTATTATGACAGTCTGTTTTTCTTCCCTTCCTCCTTCACTCTCCTCCCTCTCTCCCCCCTCATCTCTCTCTCTTCCCTTTTTCTCCACACATACACACATCCACTTAATTATGATCATAATTCATTTGATAAAAATTTACTAAGGCCTGTGAAAATTTGCATACTTTTTTTTATAGATAATGTAGCATGAGCAACTTACCATTACAAAAGGTTTTTTTTTTTTTGGTGAAAGGCATTTTTAAATAATTGAATACTCTAGTATATAAATGTAATAGGATTTACATATTTCCCTTTTATTGGCCATTTAAGACATTCGAGGTTTTCAAAATATAAATAATACTGTAATAAATGTGCAAACAGCTGTCTGCATTTTGGATGCTTTTTTTTTGGATAGATTCCTAAAAGTGGAATAACTGGATTAAAGTGAAAAACATCAAAAACAAAACAAACAAACAAAAGCCTGTCTTAAAACACAGGGCTAATCGTTTTCAGAAGGGAAGTTTATTCTTGCACTGGCAAGAGTGAATGGCCCTCAGCAGTAAAACTGACCTTGACTTCTGCAGTCATGGGCCAGGGTCACCCAAGAGCAACTCAATGGAAAAAACTGTTGACCAAACCTATTAAAATATTTCTTGCAACCTCCCAATATTTGCTTTTAACAGTCCTACTCTTCTCTGCTTATTCAAGCACTATTCATGCTCCAAGCTCTGGTTTAAATCTTGTTTCTTCAATGAAAGCTTAGCTCACTTTGCACTTAGCATTCTTAGGCATCTTTGTTAACCTTAATGTTAAGGAACAAATGCTTGAACCTTGTCTAACGCACTTTTTAATTTTTTTATGGTGTTCAGCAGACTGCCTAGTATGCAGGAGAACTCCTTAAGACGTAAAGACTGATTGGCAGATGTGGTGAAGTCCTGTTCCTTTTATTTGGGGAACTTTCCCTTCTCTGACTGGTGGGAGCTGTCATTCATATGGTTCCAGCTTTCCCAACTCAGGGTTGAACATGTAACAATTCAGATTCTAATTTCCCCACATCAAGCACTTCTCCAACACCAGCTAGGCATCCTAATATTCAACTCAATTCTGACACTATCTTCCTGGGAATGGTGTCAGATCCCACAGGGTAGGGGCTCAGTCATACAAAATGCCCCACCCTTCTTCATCAGGCCCCAGTCCCGCAGATTGTGAGCTTTGTTTCCCAATGACTGGCTATAGACTGGAGATTCCAATGATTCCCCACCTTGGGTTTGATTAATTTGCTAGATGGGCCCACAGAACTGAGAGAAACATTTTACTCACTAGGTTACTGGCTTACTATAAGGGATATAACTCAGAAACAGTCAGATATAAAAGATACATAGGCAAGGTATGGAGGAGGGCCTGGAGCATCAGTGTTCTCCAGGTGTACCACTCACCCGCCTTTCCATGTGTTCACCAACCTGGAAGTTCTCAAAACCCTGTTCTTTTGGGGGTTTATGGAGGCACCAATATACAAGCATTATTGGCAAATCATTGGTCATTGGTGACTGAACTAGTCTCCAGCCCCTCTCCCCTCCCTGAAGGTGGGGAGGCTGGGGGACTGAAAGTTCCAACCCTCTAATCACAGGATTGGTTCCTCTGGCAACCAGCCCCAGTCCTTAAGTGCTTTCTGAATGTCACCTCATTAACATAACAAAACACCTTTATCACTCTCAACAGTTACAAAATTCCAAGGGTTGAGAAGCAGGGATGACAATCAGATACGTATTTCTTATTATAAATCATATCACCCAGATGAGCCAGTAAGAGCTCTTCCTGGGACTTTTGCTTGAAGCTATTGAGCACAAAAAGCCTTTCTGTTAGAATACCAGCTGGGGGCACAGTGTAGCTTAGAGCTCCTGGCAATCAGGTTTCCATCCCCTGGACTAAGCCCATCTGAGAATAAAAGCAAGAGGGAGGGAAGCAGAGCCCAGGGAGGAAGAGAGAACCCAGAAGACCTCATTTGAGTATCTGAATCCAACTATTACGAACGTACAAACCCTGTCCCACTTACCTGACGCAGTAAGCTCTCCTCTCCTTTTTATTTTCTTAAGTTAGTTTGGCTTGAGTATCTGTTACTTGTTACTAAATGATTCCTCACTAACATAACCCTACTGTAATGGACAGTAGTGCACATTGAAATAAACACATCATCCTGTCTAGTTGCCATTTTAAATTCAACACTGTTCATTTTTGGAATGGGAGTAACGTCCTAATTCCCAAGAAAGGTTAATCTTTATGAGTTTGTAAGCCCTTAAGAATACTCTTCCATCTAGTGTTTGCCTCTTGGCTCTCATACTTCCCTCAAGCCATCTTACTCCTATTTGACTTTCAGAAAATGAAACTTGGTGATTTCAAATTACATTTTAATTATTTCTTTCATAATAAACCAAATTAAATTTTAAAAGCTAAAGACATTTCCTGCTCTTGAACTTAAAAATGTAGCTTTTAATGAAATCTGCTGTACTTTTTAAAATTTTAATAAATTTTCCACATCTCACCACGCAGCCTATCTTTTTTTGAAAAAGATTATCAATGTTTAATTTCTCTTTATTATGATGTTCTTTTTATGAGAATCATAGAGAAACTTCTCTTCTGCTTAGGTATTTCCTGGCAATTTATGTTCTAATTTCATCTCTGACAAACTTTGGTTTAAGCTTTACAATTCTAGTTAACTGTGTTTTTCTTCCTAAGATACTCTAAACTCAGTCAAAAAAAATCTGACTGAAGCCGATTATCTCCAGAAGAATCACACTAATTTGTGAGGTCCCGATTTTGTAACATAGTCTGTCCGATGCCACTCTATCCACTGGTCAAAGCTTGAGTCATTCCTTGTAAATTCATCTTGACTTTGCATCAGACAAGTTTCTCCAAACTTGTCAACTATCCATATGTTTCTTTTTACCCTCTGAATTGCATCTGGGATTATCTTCCCTTGAAGTGGAACTACATGAAACAAATTAAATATTTTTATTGCTTATCCACACATACTTCTAAAAAGTCATGTAATATTCAAGTGTGGGAAATAGATATAAAAAAATCCCATGAAAGAACCATCATTAAATTCTGTGTATAATTTTCCAGACTTTTATGTATACAGACATAATCTGAATCAAACCATACGTACTGTTCTATATGTGCTCCCCTGCCCAACATACACAGATATAGCATATCATGGTTATTTCTGCAAAATTATTTCATGCAGTTACCCCTCATTGCTTACATGGTAGCTCAGTATCCTTTTGGATGAATGTACCTTAATATAACCTATCCTCTTCTAATGGACATTTAGTTTGTTTCCAGGTTTGTGCTATTATAAACAGTGTCTTGACAATCATTATATTTTATATATATATAGACCCAATTAGCAGATAATTTCCTTAGATATTAAACAAATATAAACGTCTAAGAGGAAAATATCTTAGATTACAGGGTACGTACATTTAAAATTGTAATGCCTATTAATAGATAGTCCTCCAAGAAGGTTATAAGACATAACACACTCACCAAGATCACAGAATAGGGTCTATTCTCTCACTATTAAAACCTCTAGGTCAGTGTTTCTCAAAGTCTGGTTTAGGAACCACCTGCCTTAGATGGTGACACAGGTACAGCCAGTTAACTAGATGGTAACTGAAATGGGTTGAGTGTAGGAATCTCTATTTTTATGTTTGAGAAACACTATCCTGGCCATATCATCATAAAGGTATTTACTGAACAGAATGGTTAAAGATTTATTCTCATCTTCTAAGAGACATTTATCTATATACCTTTTCATCTATCTATTGGTTATTCCTTTATCTCAACTGCCAGTATATCTATTTTGTCCATTTTTCATTTGGGATGGAGTTTCGTTTTTTTGATTGATATAATCTTATTAAGGATATTAACTTTCTCTTAGTCATATATCTGACAAATATGTGTTTTTGCTTTAGTTACCTGTGTGGTGGGATTTATTTTTCACCACATAAAAGTTTATAGTTTTCGTGCAGTCAAATCATTCATTCTTCCTGACGTTCCCAGCCCTCCTCTCCACCCAATATTCAACACATTTTTTAGATTATCTTTTGCTACTTACATTTTTTTAAACCAACCTAAACCTTTTTTTTTTGTATATACAGTTGACTCATGAACATAGGGGTGAATTTGCATGTAATTTATAGTTGGCCCTGAAACTCCTGGGTTCCTCTCCATCCGCAGATTCAACAAACCAGGGACCATGTAGTAGTGAAGTATTTACTACCAAAAAATATCTGCATATTAGTGAAGAGTCAACTGTATTTTTAAGATTAAAAAGCTAATTTTCTAAACATTATTTACTGAACAATTTCCTAACATTCCTAGAAGTCTGATGCCACTCTGATAATTTTCTTTGTCTGTATAACAGTTTTTTAAAATCTTAGAATTCAGAAATTCTATCAGAATAAGTATATATTCATTTATTTAGTGCTTGGAAAGCTTGATCAATATTAAAAAAGTTTCTTGTCCTTTTTTTAAACCCAGAGATACTATCTTTTAGTTTTTTTTTTCAAACTGTTCTTTCACATACTCTGTTCCCTTTACAATTTCTATCACATGGAAGAAATCTGATGGTACATGGCTTTCCTCCATGTCAATTCTATTTCTAAAAGTCTGCATAGATACTTTTAGGAAATAACAAGTTTTTGCACATAGATAATTATCTAGCTATTATTTATATTCATATAAAAAGGGAACTATTATTCATTATTTTTTTTCAGCCAGGAAATACGGGCATGATGAACTAAGGATAACATAAGAAAATACTTTGGTTTCCCTGTTCAGAGGAAAAGAAGGCTACACACTTGTATGTAGCAAGATTACCACTACATACACAGCGGCAAAATCCATGCCAGGAAGCACACCAAGATCATGACCCTCATCCCTGATATGTGAAGACTGTGGATGATTATTTTTTCTGCTGCTTTTCGGAATGCTTTCGTGTGCTTGCAGCATTCTTTTATAGTGGGAAAACTCAGTACATACTCTTACTTTAAAGATAATTATGAGCACCAAGTCAGCATCCATCATTTCTCTGAGTTAAATAAACAATCACCCTGGTGGTCTGGGAAGCCTCTGCCTGAACGAATCTGGCAGCTTTGCAAGGAAAGAGAGAAAAATTGGAGATGCAGCCTCGAAAATCACTAAGACATCTTAGATATGACCTTCATTTGCCCAGAGGGCGGGTTTCTTCTCCTCTGAGCTTTGACATTCTATGGCTCATTTTATTTTTATTTCCACCCCTGGAAAATTTTATCTTCTCAAACTTTATGCCATTTTAGGCCCTTTGCCAAAAGAAGATGAAAAGGCAGAAACCACATTATATAATATGAAGTTTTTTGATATTAATAAAAGATAAAATAAAAATGATAATGTATTTGGCTTTTATTCATTTTTCATGTATTTAATTTTTTTGCAATACAATTCTAAAACTGTTTAAACATCTCCCTTGTTTAAAATACCAAGTCTCTTACATTTAAATAATACATGTTTTTTCTTCTGCTTAAAAATTATTCACAAATTATTAGTAATGCCTTTAATCAAGATGAAAAAATAAATTCATATTTTAATCTCATCTTGTATTAGTCAGAACTCAAATGTACAGTCAAGTGACAAAAACTCAATGCTGAATAGTGTCAGATATGGTTATTACCAAGTTTCTACTTCCAAAGTCCTAGAAGGGTAAGGGATGCAAACAAGGACTGAGCTGCAGTTGGGATGCTTTCTCTCCATCCATTTACCTCTTTCAGCATGTCGGCTTTACTCGGTCTCTGGACAGGCTCCCTTACATGAAAGTGTATCTTAATTAACCTCTGACCAGACAGAGAAGAAAAAGACTCTTCCTGGCAGTTCTTCACAAGAGAAATGAGGAGGGAGTCCGATTAGCTACATGTCCACCTCCAAGCCAGTCACTACTGTCTGTGACACGAGTACAACTGTCCATCAGCCCTGCCGTTGACTAGCAAGGGAACTGTTTTCTCAGCAGAAAAGAGCTGTGAAAGAGTGCCGGGCAGACAAAACAGCCAGAGCCAGATTTTGTATTTTCAGTGGCGAAAGGGATTTTCAGATTTATCTGATTCTACTAGACGTGTAGAAACGTGCTCTCGTGTAGGTTTGTGTGCAGAGGTGGGACACCTTGAATGAATACACTGTTCTGTGGATCGTAGGAATATTTCTGGAGAAGCTGCTTGCAAAAAACAAGCATGTGTCAAAGTATTTTACATTGGCACTAAGGAGCTGGTTCCTGGATAGATACTGAGATTCTTCCACTACCAAACACTGACTCAAAGTCTTTACAGAGTTAAGTGTCTGTGACTGGCAAGTCTCTCAGGTTACCAACCTGAGAGTCAGCCTAACGAAACAGTTTCCTACATAAACTAAATGTGTCCCATAGCCATTTTGATCTGGCAGAAATGAATGAATTTGAATCTAAAGAGTATGCTTAAATAAATGGCCATAGTTAAAATTTTATCAGTTAAAAAAAAAAAACAGATTTCTTGAATGCGCTCTGCCAAGATGGTGTTTTGTAGGATTATTTCACAGTTGTCAAGGACTGGGTTTCGGGGTCTAACGGGAAGCTGGGACTCTCTCTCTGTTGGTACCATCTCAGGTTGCTACAAGCAGGCAGTAAATGCTGTGACAAGGTCTTTGATCAAGATTATCTGTCTGCCAGGCTGCCTACATCAAGAACACATTCCTCTGGGTTTAAGGCCAAACACCTGGTGACACGGGCAAAAAGTGCTCCTAATAGATCACTTTTCTCCAGTTGGTCTTACCTTTCCCTGGCTCAGAAAAGCCTTGAAGGCTATTTTTGGCCTCTGCTCCTCATCCAGATTGGAGACGGAATTAACTATGCTGGGCTGGTGTGCCTGCATGTGGGGAGGCCCTGAGGGAGAAGGCTCTGGGTGGCATCTTTCCTTTCTGTCAGTGCACAGGGGAGCCCAGATGATTATTTGGGTTATTCTCTCAAGTGTGTTCAAAGGATGTGGTACTGACTAAAGGACATGTTGAGAAACGAAAGCTACTGCTTCTTTAAAAGCACAAAGTACAACAAACAAAAGGGAATGTAAGTTCTCTGACATGTTGTAGTTTCAAACCGACAACTTCATCATGAACAAAGTCAGAGGAATAATGAGGCTGCCAGGTCGAAGACAATGTACACAGACATAAAAAGTAATGTCATAGCCAATATATAGGAGAAAAAAAACCCACTCAATTCTCAAAAGGTAGGTAACTTGTTCGCCATATTTAAACAGCACCTGGGGGACTTCTGTTTCCACCCAAGACGGAATAGCAGGGATCGAGTTTATCTTCCTGCCTGAAACAATCAGAAAGTGGACAAAGTTCATGAAAGTGGTTTTCAAGATCCTGGACATCAGGCAAAGCAAGACAATGATCTCTGAAAGAGGGAACAAATGAGGTGAGCCCTACTTTTATGCCAGCTGACTGCCCAGGAGAGTTTCCAGGTCACGATGCAGGAAGGGGAAACTGAGGCAGAGTCTGGCAGACGGCCTGGACTAAGGAGACAGAGCTGACACTCAGGGGAGGCTGAGATGGCTACAGTTCACAGGATGGAGGACTGAGGAGGAGAGAGCTGTGCAGAGAAATAACTCGGAGTCGGCAAAGGGTCCCTCTTATCCATGGAGTAGGATCAGGGTGTAAGTGAGAAACGGACCTGCCCACAACTCTTGGAAAGAGCCACCCAAAGGAATGAGAGGGACAAATGCTCAGTGCTCACAAGGAGCAGGGGGCAGTACAAGTTTCCATTCATCACACTGGTTACTCCCTATCAGTGAAGTGTTTGTGCCACAGGATGGAGATGGTTAAGTGAAGAAATATTTGCTTATACTGGATATACAGGTCAGCTCCTAATCCAAAATGTCACAGATTCGTTTTATTAGTGTCATCAGAAAATGCCAATAGGCCCAAATCTATCGGGAACCACTTTCACAGGCCGTGGAGTAGACAATCTTCACACCCGGTCTTACAACTTTACAAGGATGGTGAGCAGCTTGGCCAAAGAAAGTTGGTAGAATCTAGAATTTTGACTCCAAATCCAACCAGTTCTCCTTTACACAGTGTTGTTTTTTTCCCACCGCTAAGACTTGTGTGAAGGCAACATGATGTTAAATGCAGTGTTTCTTCTTATCCGAGCGTTAGGCCACTTGACGTGCTGATGGAGAATGGGGCAGACTGTTCTGTGGACTTCCACGGCAATGCCACGTTCCAACCTCAGAACAACAGAAACAAAACCACTCTGCTGCAGAGGCCACTAGTGAGCACCAGTGCCCATTTCTCCCCCATCGGCCTCACTCAACAGCCCAGCCTCCTTCCAGCACTTTACAGTTAGGTGGAGCCATGGTGAGCTGGTTTGTGGCCAGTGGAATGCTTGTCCCTCCTAGGTGTGGACCAGAGAATCTCTCTCTGCATAACCTTTCTCTGGCACCTTGGAGCCACGTGTGTAAGAGGGCTGTGTCACATGGAGGAAGGATGAGTTGGGGTTCCTGAATAACTCTATGGGGCAGAGCTCCCCCACCTTTACCCCACTAACCACATTGGACAGTGAGTGACATGGGAGAAAAATAAACCTCCATAGTGTTAAAACACTATACAATTTTTGGATTTACTCTCATTTATAAAGTAGGAATCCTAACACAATACGCATATCTAATTTGTGTTAGATCAAATAAATAAAATATACCAGTTAGAGAGGGCAAAGATTTTTACACATTACCTAATAAAATTAGCAAAGATTAATTATTAAATATCAGTAGAACGTTAATAATTTTTTTAGAAAATTTAATGGCCATTTTATTCTGAAAATTTGGTCTACATTTGGCAAAGTAGTTCCTATTTTATACGTTAACTGGGGAGGGGAGCCTCCTACCAAGGAGAGATAGGTTCTGCCCTTTTTCATTATCCATCTAAAGCTCTTGAAAAATTTATAAAACCCATAGGTCTCTCAGCTTTCATTTTTCAAAAGATAATTTCTCGCTTGGAACGAGTAAGATTTGGAGCTCACACTGTGAGAAGTTCACCAAGACCATTTTTTACTGAATGCCGAGCACTCAGTGGTCTAAGACTAGACACTGTCTCAGAGTCAGGAAGCAATGACCTTGTTCACAACTTGGAGACTCAAATAAGGATTTAAAGGGTAAGCTTTTGCTGGGATTAAGCCTTTTCGGTGAATTACCCACGTAAAGGAAACTGAGTTTCCTTTATGACACTAACTCTGTCCTTAATGTTGGAGTGGCAGGCTGAGTTTTTCATTTTCCCTCAACTCCCCTTCCCTCTTTCAAGGGTAAATATACAACAGGAAAGAAATACAATTTCACAGTAACAGCTCCGGAATTTCTACGGAACAGGGCATGAAGGCTGCAGTCTGGTTGGAAAGGGGGCTAGGAACTCGTCCTCAGCAGTGTTTGCGTGGCAAAGATGTAATTTTTTTATGCTGAGGCATAGCTGACTTACAACATTATGTTAGAGTCAGGTGTACAACATAGTGGTTCAGTATTTTTATAGGTTGTGTTCCATTTAAAGTCATACAATGTTGGCTATATTCTCCAGGATGTACACTGTATCTCTGTAGCTTATTTATTTACAAGGTTGCTGTGTTTGTGTTTAAATTGAAGGGAACTCACAAAACAGCAGTTTATGAAAGATGCTTTTACCTGTGTGTTATACACAATACTCAGAAAATACCAACTGCTCATAAATATATTTTTTTTCCTCTAGGATGGCTTGAGGGAGTGGATATTTTAAGGGGGAGGTGATAAGACTCCACAGCTGCTATTTTCTGGGAATTCAACTAGGAAATCCTTACTGAGTGCTCCCCTGTGCTCAGCACTCTTCTAGGCACTGGAGACAAAGTGGTGAACAAAACGTACAAAAACCACACCCTCGTGGAACTTACAGAGTGTGGGAGAGACAGGTGATGAAAAATTACCTGAAATACATAATGTGAAATATAAGAGAACTTATATATATATAATTTATTTATATTTACATATATGTAAATATATTCATGTGTATTTATACACATAGATTATGTATGTATGTCTGTATATACACAGTGTCTAGCAAGCTGGAAGAAAAGTGAAGGAACGGACAGGAAATGCTAGGGGTGAGGGTACAGAGGAGACACTGGAGAACCTGAGAGAGCTTGGCCTGAGCTTGCCTGCCTGGTGTAGGTAATTCTAGGCAGTCAGAATAGCAAGTGGAAGGGGCTGAGGTCAAAGGCAGGAGTTGAGGCTGGTGCATTTGAGGCTCAGTTTAACAGCATGATGCAGGAACGAGGAACTGCAGACGCCATCTCCTGAGATCAGACCACTGCGAAAGGCCTCTTCTGCTCTCTTTCCCTGATCCTGAGCCCCAGGCCCCCCAGCCGGGACCTGACAGAGCTGAGGTCTGGCTGCAGAGCAGCGCAGGACAAGACGGGTCCTTGAGGTGGGGAATGGGCTGCATGCCGTCAAACACACAGACCCCGGGCTCGGTGCAGCTGTGATATGTCTCTCCCGCTGCTATGGGTCCTCCCAGGTGGAGAGCGGAGGAGAAACCCCCACGTGCAAAGTGCCCAATGAGGCCACACTCTACCATCGCTCTTTAGAATGTGTCCTCTCAGAAATCCAAGGTGAAAAATGTGCCTTCAAGAGAAAACTCAAACCACCTCATGGAATCACAAACCTTCACGGGGGTTGGAGCACACTTAAAGATTGTCTAATTGAACTCACTTTATATAAAGAGGAAAACACGCCTTGCTGAGGTAATTAATTTTGAGGGGTTAAATGACATGTCCAAGATGACAGAACCAGCTCGGGGCAAAATCAGATTGTCTGACTGCCTTTTCAATGCTGTTTCTTCTCCAATTTATTTAATATTTTCCCTTTTAAGTGTGATTATCTTTTACATTATGTTCCGGAAGGAACTGCTGCTTTAAAACAACATAAATGCTGCAGGCAATAGAATATAGTAGACAGCCTTTGATTTGGCCTCAGCTTAAAGCTTGGTTCTAAAGGAAGGACCTTGCTTCCTAGATAGACTTGGGATATTATCACTGCCTCCTGGGTTTGTCAGAGATTAAATGGAAGATGAATATAACTAGGACAATATCAGATTATGTCTGATTGCCCCAAACCTAAACATTCTTCATCCCAGTACAGTCATACCCACAATGCCTTCCAAAGGATCTTGTGCAAACTGCTCATCTGACCTTGGGATACACGGCAAAGTCAGGCACAGGCACACATCAGCTCTGTTAGGCGCATGGCAGGCTATTCCCTGCAGGCCGTCAAGCAGCGCTGTGAAAAAAATCCATTACGAGTCAACTCTTAGTGAAGATACAGACGCATCTCATCCTGTCCTGCGAGACGGAGGGCAACACCGGGTCCTGGAATAGATGCAGTGAAGCTCCACAGACACCAGCAGGTTTCCACGACAACAGCATGTGAAATGATGGTGAGGACCACCACCACCAGGCTGGTGAAGTGGACGTTTTAATACAGGAACCTATTACGACTTACGAGCGAGCAGTGAGTTCTTTCCATCTAAATGCAGGGCAAACACTATCACATTTCAGGGGACAACGGTGTGTGAAATAATAGTCCTTGTTAAAATAGCTGGAGTGCGGAAGCAAACGGCATTAAGGTAAAAAGCCTATTACAGACTCAGGAGCAGTAAGCTTCGCTTCCCTTAGGCAGCAGCCTGGGGATATCTGGAAGGCGCAGTCTTATTCCCGCAGTCAGGAGTTTGGAGCCACGACACACGTGCACGGATTCAGCGATGTGGGAGGGGGGCCACTGCCCGCAGATGCTCATTTTCCCCGTGTGCTCTGTGCCCACCCCCAAGGGGCTCTGTGAACAACTGCCTGAGTGATACTCCTCAAAATGGTCATCTACCAGGGGCTTCTTGAAAAGTGTCACAAAGGCTCATTTTTCAAAAAAATGTTTTCTCTGGCCAAGTGCAATGGTGCCTGAAATTTCAACATGCAATTCCTCTTGAGGCATTTTGCCATTTAGAATATAAATACACTCCTGGGAGGAGCCTGGCATTCGGCCCCTTTCTACACACTGTGAATTAACCTATCAGTGTGTGGTCATCCACACCTGAGGGACACATTCATAGCAATAAACCTGCTTTACAGAGGGTTTGTCATGCCTCCAAAGACGCTGCACAGAGTGGTCTGAGATGAACCTTCAAAATTAGTAGAAGAGGGAAGAACAGGAAAAAGATGAGATAGCAAGTGCTTTTGGAAAGTGTTTATTTTAGCAGGACAAAGTCTCTCCTTCTATCTGGAAGATGTTATGTTTAACATCTTTATCCTTTTCATTTCAAAGATCATTAAAATTGGAAATGATATCGTTTCCTGAGTTTTTCCTTGGGGGAAAAAAACAGAAAGAAGTACTTGGAAGTTGGGTTTTATTAGATCAAAACTCATTTTCTTCTCTTTACAGCCTTGTATAAAGACCTCTTGTAGAGTCTAGGGGACAAGATCAAAGTTATGTCTCACTTTGGCTCAAATTGTAAGGCTTTTCACATCCTCAGAAGCTCAGGATGTTCCATTTTCCTGACTAGGAGGAATTTCATCCTCCAAGTCCGAAGTCAACTGTGCTCACTATAATACTGTATCTCGAGCTAATGAAAAGGAAGTTTGAATTTTGAGGCAAAATTTGATTCTACAATTATGGCTAAATATTAGGATTAAAAAATGCTAAAAGATAGAAGGAGGTGAATTTTCTCCAAATGACTCACGTGTAAAATTGAGATTTACTGACAGGATTATTTGGCTAATTGTCATAAACCATTCAGTCTATTGGGGGCCCCCATGGTATCCTCCATGCTATAGAAAAATACAGCAAATGATGAGAAACAATCTCTACCTTTAAGACATTGACAGTCTCCTTGAATAGACAGAAATTAAACATGAAACAAAAAATAAAAAGTGTCACTAAGGACTAATTTGTGAACTAACTTGAGCTGCTGAAACAACGTGCCAGCTGTCAGGGGAGGCTGGGGTGGTGAGGAAAGACATCGGGATGGAATCGGGGAAGGTGCCTGCTGGACCTGGGGTCTCAAGAAAGCCCTGAAGTTCCGGTGGGTATTACAAAGACAGAGAGGAGAACACAAGGCATTCCTCAGTCCAAAATAAACAGGACAGCCACAAAAGTTCTCCTAAATCTATTGATGCACAAGAGTGACAGGTCCCTCCTGGCAAAGACACACCACATGATGTGATGTGAAGGACATGGAGGAGCAATACAACAGGATTTCATCAAACTGGAATGATGGACACTGAAAAGATAGAGCAGAGAGATGATGTCTAAAGTTATTCTAGATGTGAAGCAGACAACAGAAATGAGGGAAGGAGGTTATGTCTGAGAAAAGGAGGAGTGCTGGGGACTGCTGGAATCTCCGTGCGCCTGACCTAAAGGCGTTCAAATGAAAACATAAAAGCATTTTACAAGTGACATAGCTCTGGGCTCACTGCTAAATTGCAACAACACTCATCATTGCTCCGGGCTGTGCTTTGCCTTCTCCCAGATTTCCACACACTCCGTCTTAATAGGTACGTTTTTCTGAGGACTCAACTTGGAACTCCCAGTGACCCTCCCAGCCCTTACTTCTCTAGATGTCACTCCCTTCCCTCCACGTCAGCAACTCACACAAATGCTGAACTGGCGCCTTTTGCTCCCAGAAATGACCCTGAGCTTTCCTGTCTCTCCCCTTGAGTCCCTTTCCTCCATCTAAACTGTCCTTCCCCACCAAGTCCTTCCCATTCTAAAAGGATGAGTCCATTATGACTCAGGAGCAGGAGAAACCCACCCCAATGAGCTTAAGTACATGTGAAGACGCATCTGCCCTCTATCCCCTAGCCTCTCCCAGCTCTTGTGTTTCGCTCCCTTTCTCCTGTGGGCTGGCCTCATTCTGTCCTTTTGTGGCCACTCCTTCCTGCCAATGGAGTGGGGCAGGCAGTCAAGAGGGGAACGGGAACCAAAGCAGCTTCTATCATTCTAGCTTAGTGACCCCAGAGGAGAGAACATACTTGCTTTCAGCATCTAGAAATAGAAGTGTTGGAAAAGAACTCTGATTGGCCTAACTTGCATAGTAACCTGTGCGTCATTGGCACAGGTCACCATGATTGGCCAGGCATGGGCCACATGGTTCCCCTTCAGCCAGAGGAACCATGACAAATTTCTTGTGCAAGTTAAGTGAAACTATACGCACCGTGTCCCGTGCGGTGCTTGGAATATAGGAAATGCTCAATATATGATGCTGTTAAGACGATGATGATGATGATAATTACTCCTCCTGTTACTACGCTTTTCCCCGTACTCCTCCCCTTTTCTTACACTTTGAACCAAAAGAAATTTCTCCCTTTTATCTTCACCAGTGGGTAAACTTTAGCATTTGTAAATCTCTTTACTCTAGTTACTGTCCATATGTGTGATGGGGCTACCATGTTGATTTGTGAAGGCAGTCCACCTTCTTTTTTCCCCTCTTCCTGCTAAAGAGAATTTCCTCTTTGTTCCCTCTGTTTCCTCCTCCACTCACTCTTGTGGGCTAGCCTGGTTCCTGGATTTTTGAAATTAGGACTCTGAAGGAGGGAGAGGAAGAGAGAAAAGACACTGGACATGGAGTGGAAAGGGCACAGGAGGAGGAAAGATGACAGCCAGGCAGCCTGAGCTGGGGAAGCGTGTGGCTCGGAGTGTTGGAAAGAGCAAAGTTCCTAAGCAGTGGTTCTGTGTGAGGAAACAGAAGAGCAGATTAAAGAGGATGGAATGGAGATGACACAGAAAGACCTACCCGGATTTTTTCAAGATTTATAGCCTATGCACATCAAATGCATTTGCAGTCTTGTCTTCTTTCCTCCTCTCCCCCTCCCTCCTCCCCACGACATATACACCCCTCAGATCATTAACTCCCAACCAAAAACGGGAAACAGCTGTCTATTTTTTGTTGTTGCAAAATGTGTGCAGTGATTACAAGTATGAGTTCATGGAACAAATTCGGGAAAGCCGGGGTAGACCTAGAGTTTCTCAACATCACATCTTTGACTTATATTATTTGTGTCTATTACATTATCCATTAAGGTCAGTGTTCAGGAACAAATCAAGGGATTAAAAATAATGGCCTTTTATCACCATCTTCCTTGAGCTAACATTCTCACGCAGGGCCTGGCCTATCCAGGGACGCGGCAGTAAAGCTGGGTCATCCGATAGGACAAAGGGCTTTGCTGCCTCGGCTCACACAGCATACTGCAATGCAGTGCTTGTGTGTACGCAGCCTGCCTCCAACATGGGCTAGAATAAGACAAAAAAAAAAAATCCCTGTGACTACTGTTGATGATCAGAAAAAATCCTCCACGGTGTATGACATGTATTACTCATGACATGTATTTGGTATTGCACACCAGAGAAATACAGGGCATTACACTAAACACTGCTAAGTCTACCGAGACAAATGCCAGCACTTCTTCATTTAGAGGGTCCACCTGACATATTTCAGAAGGTTGGGGACACCTTTCTGCCTTAAACCTGACAGGAAACACTTACGGATGTTTCTAAACACGTCTTCTCACTTCCATTTCCTGAAGCACTTCCCTTCTAATAGTCCCTCCCTTCCAAAAACAGAAACAAGCAAGCAAACTTCAGGAGAACATCTCATGGAGCACAGCACCTTAAGCTGTGAACAGCCAGGATGCAATCTCTTACATTCCTTATTCTATTAGCTTCTGACCACATTTAATTAACACTACGATAGGGATACTTATGTATCCAGCAAGGCTGGTAAGAAAATTCAAATCACAAAGTGTTTGGGAGGTAATATGGATCGATGTTTAGACAAAGGCTATTGCCACATTTTCCTGCCTTGACCACAAGCTCAGGCCTGCTAACACTGCACCTTTAGAGATCATCAACCCAGGTCTAGACAGGAGCTAAGATTGTTGACACTCTTCTGGATGCAATTTTCCATCAGCACAGAACAGGAGATGGGAAAGGCTTGGACTTCTTAGAAACATCCATGCTACTCCTCTTCCTGAAGTCCAACCATGTACAGTCAGCTATCAAGTGAAGTGTTGACCCAGATCAAATTAAGATGTACATTATAAAAATAATAAAAGGAAATTCCTAGCTTTACCGAATAATATAGAGAGAATTTGACAGTTTGTGTTGTTCTGATCTTGCATTTTTACAGATGAAGAAATTCAGGTTTAGACCAGAAAGGTTAAGCCACTTGCATAAACTTGCACAGCTAAACAGCTCAGTCACATGAATATGTGAGGTGAATATGTGAATCATCACAAGGAGATGATTCAAGACTAAGATGGCAAATGGTACAGCCACAGACTCCAAATGAAAACCAAAATTAATTCTTATCATCAGCCCTTGAGGTTTTAGACTTCAATACTCAAATCAGAATTTTATCCTTCCCTAGTGCTATCAATATTTAATTCTATCTTATTTATGCTGGTTATCATTTTATTCCTCTTGCATATAATGCATTACTCTCTATTTCTCTTAGTTTTAAGGCATTATTTAAATCCCCTGCATTTGTACCTGAGGCATCTAATATTGCTCAGGATTGGGCACAAGCTAGCAGCTAGCACATTCTTAGAGAGACATCCAGGCAGCAGAAGGCCCATGCCTTAATTTTTGGCCATCATGTTGATGATGTCATCTATTCGGTCAAGGACTTCTTAAAACTGTGAGACCCTTGCAAGCAGTGGCCTCCCCAGGACCCAGCACTGGGCTGCATATGGATGTAGACAGTTGATGAATGGACAACAGTGTGATACGTGGAAGAAAGTGATGGCACCCTCTCCGTCTGCTGAGTAAATCAGGTAAGGACAGTAGAGATTTAACAGAGGAACAGAGCAACCCTGGCAGACCTTCTCTTCCTCTGTTCTATGTAAACTGCAAATGAACACAATGTCAGCTCTGAACCATGCAGCACTCTCTGCTTCCGAGAAAAGCAGCCTGAGATCCTGGGGGCGGCCAGAACCAGAGGTCACGGTCAGCTCTTTCCCTGCCTCCATCGTTCAGACCATCCAACCACATTCATAATCTAAGTCTTTCTCAGATTATACTTCTATACTCTTACAGAGGAGAAATCAAAGGAAAATGTCACTAAAATAGATTTTAGATGGACCTATCCTGTGGGTCAGGGAAAGTAACAAGCATTATCTTTTTTTCCCATTCTGGATGGGACAGAGGATGGAGGTTACAGTGCCTTGAGGGGAGTTTCCTGACTCCTGAGGTTTGGTTCAGAAGAGAGAAGGAGTGGAGATTGTGGTGGGGGGGAAGGGCAGACACCTGCATCCTATTCACAGGACACTGACCCAAACTTGGAAGGATTTCAGTGGGTGTACAGTCTTAGGAGACACGCTGACCCTGGATGCCAAGCCTGTTGGCCTTAGGAGCTGTGGTCAGTGAAAAGAGCCCTGTGGGGCAGGTGGGGGGAACAGGAGAGCCCGGCGGTCAGCGGGGCAGCAGTGGTCACCTACTCATCCTGTGCGAGAGAAACACGTGGTGCCCTGGGTCAGTGGAAATACAAGTCTGTCCCTCTCAGGTCGCGGGCCTGCCTTCATCTCAGAGTTCTGATCATCATCCCAGGAGTGATGACAAGGCTCATTCAGGACTTCTCATTCACTTTGGTAAACAAGGTCTCCAAGCTGGGTTTGGCTATAAGCTATCAGAAGAGAAATTTCTCACCCTCTTACTACCAAATCTCTCAGCCCCCCTGCATCTTTAACCGAACTGCCTACTCCCCTCCTGCTGCAGCAGATTCACTCGTCATGCTCCTACTTCGATCAGCCCCTCCACTTGTGCAGGAGACCCACCTGTCCCCCCTCCTCCATGCAAGGACAGCACTCCAGCCACTCTCGTCCCTGCACTGTCCACCCTGTCCCTACCATCCACATCAGCACATCCATTTGGTGCAGTAACTCCCATCTCCAACACACATCTTCTTGATTCTACGTCCCTCTCTAGCTGTGCACAGACTCTCTGCTTCCTTTAGAGGGAAACTCCCCCAGAAGGTGAGTATATGCGGTTCCTGTCGTATTACCTCCCCCATCCCCGCCGACCCTTCCTCAGCCCACTCCAGTCAGGCTCTGATGTGCATCGGTCACCAGCGGTTTCTGCATCGCCAGAGTTGAAAATCACGTTCCAGTCCTCACTTTCCACAGCCTCTCAGCAGCCCGTGATGCGGATATAGCTGTTACTCCCCCCTCAGAACGCTCTGTTGCCTTAGCCGCTGGGATATCACCCCATCCTACTCCCCTCCAACACACTGGTTGTTCTTTCTCAGTCACCTCTGTAAGCCCTCTGTTCCTTCCCATTTCTCAACGCAGGAGCACCCCAGAGATGAGTCTTTGTTTCCATTCACGCTCATCCCCGTGACAATCTCGTTGAGCCCCATGGCTTTAAATGGGCCCTATATGTGGCTGTATCCCAGTTTAATCTCCAGCCTCCACTTCCTCCTGGACTCTGCACTCATGCTCAGTTCCTAGTCAGCATCTTCACTTCCCTGCTAATAAGCATTTCAAAGTTAACGTGCCCTATGGCTTCATTCCCACGGCCACCCCAACTATGCTTCCTTCTGAGGGTTTTTAAATTTTTAAAAATGGCTTCAACGTTCAATAGTTGTTCAGTTAAAACCCCTAGGAGTCATCCTTGGTCTTCTCTTTCTCTCAGCACTTACATCAGGTTTACTAGCAAATTCAACTGGCTCTACGTCCCTCAGTTGTCACAATCTCACCGCCATCTAAGTAGCCATCATCTTTTTCTTGTACTACGTCAGCTGCCTTCTAACTAGTTCCCTCTATCATTCTTAATATTGCCACCCAACTTTTGTTCTTCACACAGTACCCAGAGTAACCCGTTAAAAGTGTAAATCAGGTCGCAACAGTCTCCAACTTAAAATTCCCCAACAAATCCATCATACTTAGAACAAAGCTAAAGCAAGCGACAAGGCATGTAACTCCAGACCCTGTGTGACCTGACCCACCCCATCACCTCTCTCTCTCTCTCTCTCACACACACACACACACACACACACACTCTCACTCCTCATTTCCTTCTACTCTTCACTGATCTTTCCGGTCTTTAAACACGTCAGCCACCCTCCTACCTCAGGGTCTTTGCACTTACCGCACCTCAGCCTGGAACTTTCTTTCCTCAGACAAGCTCAGGATGTCACCTGCTCACTTCAGTCCCTGACTATCCAGTCAAAACCCAGCTTAACTTTCCTCCAGAGATTGTATTCCTAACGTTGCTACTGATATTATTACCACCTGAGATTCTGCAATTATTTACATGTTACATCTTGCTTATTTAACCATTTATACTATTGTGGTATTATTTGGGTATTTGTCTAATGTTTCTCTTCTTCACAAGAATATACAATCCATAAAGCAGTGGCTTGGCCTGTTTTGTTTGCCATCTGATCTGAGTCTCCTAAAATAATCTCTGATAACAGAGTCAAGCTCAATATATTTTTGTGAAATGTATACATATAAATGGCAAATTTCAATCAACCCAGGATATTTCAGTAATTTGTATTGAACTAAAGTGGTGAGTTAGCACTAAATTGTTACAGTAAATGCACTTATAATGGTTTCTTTATGATTAATCTGTGGCTATTTCAAAGATGTTTATTAAGCAGAAAAATGCTTAGAGAAAACCAAATCGCATTTACAATGCTTCTTTTGTGCAAAAAAATTATGATATATTACATAAAATGCCTTTTAAAAATTACTTTGTTTATAGCTGCCTTGAATATTTTGCATTCCTCAAGTTTCTCAGCCGGCAGCATTATTCCCCCCGAATTTTCCCATAGCATCACACCCTCTTTTGATATAAATATTTTGTGCTCTGAAGAAAATAGTATAGATATTATTTGACTAGGGCCAAAAATTGGTTAATATGTATTCCTACAGCAAAAACCAAATAACAGGAGGAGACACTAGCAATACATGTCACTGACTATAAAATTACTATACAGAATAACCGATATTGCTAAATCAGTAAAAGAGATAAGCATCAAAACAGAAAAGTGAGCCTAAATAGATCAAAATTTTATAGAAAAGGAAGCACAAGTGTCCCCACCAGCATATAAAAATTTGCTCAGCTTCCTGAGTTTGGGGGAAAGGCAAATTGAAACCACAATGAGATACCATTTTCTACCAAGAGTTTGGCAAAAATAGGAGAATTTAACAGTATTAAATATTGGTGAGGGTGTGGAGCAACAGGAACTATCAAAATGCAGGTGCTGAGCAAATTGTTACACACGCTCTATTTCCCAGAAAATCCACTACTAGGTATAAAAGGTTGAAAACCCTTCCCTATGTATATAAGAGATCATGTATAAAAATGCTATTACAGCTTGGAATAATACATACACACACACACACACACACACACACACACACACAAAACCAATGTCTGAAAAAAATCCAAATGTCCTGTAACAACAGAAGAGGTAAATAAGTAGTTCCTTATTAACGTGGTGGAATATTATTCAGCCAAGAATATAAATGAACTCCACAAATCAATCTGGATACATACCAGA
Organism: Vicugna pacos; assembly: GCF_048564905.1. Lineage (NCBI taxonomy): Eukaryota > Metazoa > Chordata > Mammalia > Artiodactyla > Camelidae > Vicugna > Vicugna pacos. The sequence continues at coordinate 44,712,585 of NC_133003.1, forward strand.
AACACACTGTTAGGTCAAGAAGCAAAAGAAACATAGTATGATTCCACTTTCAGCACTGAAAACAAACAAAAAAATTTCTGAAGTATACATGCAGAAGTAGTGAAAACTATAAAGGAAGCAAGAGAGTGATAAATATAAATTCAGGATAGTAACTGACTCGGGGGTATCTGGGAGGGGAGATACAATGGGGAGGCTTCCAGGATATATGGTCATAAATTATTTCTTAGTTGGTAGGTACATGGATGTTTGCTTGTTTTGTTTCGTCTTCAAATTGCACTAACATGTAGTCATACATTTTTGTACATATTCTATATTTTGTGGGGAAAAAAAAGAGTACCACCATGACAGAAGTCTTGTGGTAAAAATAACAACAGAATGAAGTCATAGAAATTGACTTAACAGCATTTCCTCTGCTATTTCAAGGTAGGGCACCCCGGGTAAGTCCTCCCCTTCTTTGGGTCTCAGTCTCCCCATCTATGAAATGAGGAGGTTGAACAAGATGAAAGTTTCATACTATGACTAGAGTGCTGTAGTTCTGAGTTTATAAGGTCCAGGTATTTGAACAATCTGATTTAATAACCAGAAACCTATGTTTTAGCAAATATTTTCATTGAGTATTTAGAAACAGGAAATCAGTGAAAGTTTTATAAAACCATGCAGACTTTGGATAATCATACACAGCAATGAGTATGTATGACATCTAGCAAGATGACATTTTCAGTCTTCAAGGACAAATGACCTCCCAGATTTATTACCCTCCTTTCTTTTTCTCTGCATTTTGTCTCTCATTCCCTAGGAAAATAAAGCAGGAATCAGTGTTTGATATGAGTGGTGTTAGATTTGGTTTTAATAATTTCATGATTGTATAAATTTTGGAAATACATAGTTTCTACCTCCCACACAATTAAAGGTATAATGGAACATGAAGGTAGCATTATTAAGGAGATAGTGGATGTTTAATGCAGCAGAATTCTATATAGTAACTCTGTGTTTATATTCCAAGAATAACAAAACTCAAATGCATTAAGCGATTAAGTAATATTGGGAATATAACTTGAGAGTTTCTTTCAAATCACTGTCAAGCAATACCCACCTTAAACTATACTCAAATGGGTAGACTATTGGGTAATAAGGTTAGGAGTTTCTACCTTAGAAACTCTTAGATAGTAAACATTAACATTTTAAGCCACTAAGTTCTTAAGTAATTTGTTACACAGCAGTAGATCACTAATATCTTCATCAGTTTTTCCTTGGTGTTCTAGAGGATTCTTAACCCTGTTAATTTAATTTTACCGTGCCAGGTATCTCATTGACATTCTGATGAAGTTTATAGAAACACCCTTATTATAATCTTTTAAAATGAATTCGATGAGATATACATGAAGAAAACAAATTATGTTGAAATTTACATTAAAAACCCCATCTAGTCTGTTTCAGAGGGCACAACCATTGAAGGAACGACCCAGCAATTGAGGACAGGACAACCTAGTTAGAACCAAGATGGTGGAAGATTTGACTTCCAGTAGACCTTGAGTCCCATGGCGCACCCAAAGGGGCCATGACAGTTCCTAGGCTGACCATAAAAGGTCAAAAAGTGGGTGGGGGCCTAACTCCTGGAAACTCCTGCCCCTTCCCCCAAAGTACTTGGAATAATCCTCCTACTCATTATCATATGAAATTACCAAGCTCATAAAAACTAACAACTCTGCACCTTGTGGTCACTCTCTCTCTCTTGCCTTCTAAGATGGTCTGCACTCTGTCTATGGAGTGTGTATCTATTTTTACTTCAAACTAAACACCCCACACCTCTCGGCTTCTCTTCCCCTCGCTTTTCTGGGATGGCCCACATTCTGCCTATGGAGTATGTATCTCCTAAGCTGTTTTCCCTCTGAGTGAGACACACCCCACTCTGTCAACGGAGTGTGTATCTCTCTAAATAAACTTCCTTTCACTTAAAAAAAAAAAAAACTCCTGTCAAGTTCATACCACTATGTTTTAGTTACTGTGCCAAATTCATATTGTTTTGATTATAGGGTTACATGTTAAGTTTTAGCAACTTATAGACAAGTTCCTATTAATTACTGACTTTCAAAAATTTCTTGGCAATCTCACATGTTATTCTTTAATATAATCTCTTAAATAATTTTGTTCATTCTTCCTAAAACTGACTTGGATTCTTACTGGAAATGTATTAAATGTATATTAATTTGAGAGGCACTAAAACTTCGATGATTTTAGGTCTTCTATTTATTGAGATCTTGTTTTGTTAACACCAACCTTACTTTCTACATTTTCTCTGAATAATTGTAGTAATAACAGTAATAGCAATGTCAATTAAATTCTGTTTATTTAACACAATATGCCATATGATGTGCTAAATGTTTTATAAAAACTATCAAGTTAAATCCGTACAATTCTATGAGATAGGAGCACTGTCCATTTTAGACAAGAAAACTGATGTTCAGAGATGTTGAATAAGTTTCCCAAAGTTAAAAAGTTAGCTAGCGGCGAACAGGTCTATCTGCCTAGAGATCACAAGTTTTCTCTACAAGCCAAACTACTGATCTGTGTTCTTGACCTATGCCTCCCACGAGAATGTAAAGGGCAACTATCTCCATTTTTGATGTTTGACGGTTGACAGCTTTCAAGCAACACCTCTCTCTCTTCCCCTTCTGCTCCTTATAGTGCAGGCTAATAAGAAAGCTGGTGCACCTTTAGCACCTGTAAGAAGTTCTAATCTCTCAGGCTCCTAGCCGTTGTGGGGGGCCCTCAAACCAGTCCCTGTCCCAACCCTCATAAAACTGCAAGCTAGTCCATCTGTCCTGCTCTCTCAAGTCATTTTCAGACCTGCTTGAGTCCCTGTCCTGTCACCCAGAAAGCCTCATTATGTGAGTAATAAAGTTTTTATACTCTTTTGATGCATGTGTGACATCACTGGTCTCGATATTTGAACATTTTGAATGGAGATTCATCCTACCTCTATGAGGTGATCATAACAGCACTGAATATTCCACTTAGTCTTCTAGATATTTTGCTATTCAAAAACCACAATTGATCCATAATACCAACTACTTTACATAGGGTTCATTTCTTCCAAGGGCATTTATTAAGTACTATTGTGTAGGCACACTATTCCAGATGCTGTGCTGTTGCCAGAGAATATAAGCTCTTGCCTTGTGCAGAAAAGAATTCAGGAGCAAGCTATAGTAGAATGAAAACAGATTTACTTAGGGAGATACACACTTGACAGACAGAGTGTGGTCCATCACAAAAGGGAGAGTGGACATGAGGTGTGGGGATGGTTAGCTTTTATCGGCAGGGTAATTTCATATGTTAATAAGTAGGAGGATTATTCTATTTTGGGGAAGGGGCAGGGATTTCCAAGAACTGGGTCGTTGTCCACTTTTTGGTCCTTTAAGGCCAGCCTCAGAACTGTCATGGTGCCTGTGGGTGTGTCATTTAGCATGCTAATGTATTACAATGAGCATGTAATGAGGCTCAAGGTCCACTGGAAGTTAAATCCTCTGCCATCTTGGGCTGAGTTGGTTCTAACCATTTTATGTCCTATCTTCAACTGCTGTGTCATTCCTTCAATGGTTGGCCCTGCCCACCTTCCCTCCTGTTTCAGTACAGGTACCAAGAAATCTGTCACAAGGAATTATGAGATACGATTCTAGCTTTGGAAACCGAAGAGTTAATTAGAAATATACAGTCACATACAAGGGGAGACCTATAGATTAATTCAAGACATTATCAATGTGGTATTCCCTTATGAAAGAAAATTAATCTATAGCTAGTTATTTAAAGCATTTGCTATTCTAACGATTTGAAGAAATGAAAGATTTCTTTTGTCATATAAATCTAAAGCTCACAATGGATGTTTGCCTTACAATTCAAAGCCACTGATTTTTTTGTCATTGAAACTTCCCTACAGATTTATATTTCTTTCATTATAATATGACACCTTCCAAAGCGTCTGAACCTGGCAACATAAATGACACCATAGTTGAAGCACTGCAGTTGGGAACATAAAATCCATTTCCATTTTGTGAAATCCACTTTGGATCAGGGGTTAACACATTTATACTTGTATTGACTTGTCAACCGTTTACAATAAATTCATACACTAGTTTGAAAAGGGCTGACATATTTATAATATTGTGATTTCAGAGTATATATCTACATTTATTCAAGTCTTATTTAGTACTCCTCAATCATATTTTATGCTTTTCTTTTAACTAAGTCTTGTACATTTCTTATTTATTTTTAGGTCTTTCTAATTTTTGTCTATGATGAATGATATTTTTTCCATTTCAATTAATAACTGGTTATTGTTAACATATAGAGAAAGCATTGCTTCAGTTGTGGTATTTATCTTGAAAATACTGTAAACTTTACTGAATTCTCTTATTGGTTCTAATAAAAATTTCTTACTCGGGAAGTATATGAGCATATCATCTGTGAGTAATAAAAAAAAGTTTTCTCCTTCCAAGTATCTATATCTTTTATTCTGTTTGTCTAAATACATTAACTAAAACTTACAAAATGATGTTGAATAATAATGATAATAGTGACCATCCTGTATTCCTGAGTTTAACAGAAATGCCATTTTAGTAAGACATTGACTTTTGGTTTCTATTCAACATTTATTATATTTAGAAAGTATCCTCCTGTTCCTATTTTGCTTTGAATGTTTAACAATTAGGAATAGGGGTTGAATTTTGGATTACCATATTAAAAGTATTATTTTAACCCTTGTATGGCAGACTGGATTCAAGCTCAGCTCTCAGGAAACTGAACCAGCAGTAATGTTCCAGAAAATTATTCATGTGTGATACCAATAAATCAAGGAGACCACTTCCATAGCATCACTTCCTTTTGAGATATAAACATCACTTCTCCTTTATTTACTTCAGTCAAATACCAACTAAATATAATCTTGAGATGTTTTCTTATTTTGAGGGCAGCTTTGAAACTATAGTTGGAATAATCAAAGAATGATACTTAAATAGAAAGTCTGGAATGTGGCTAAGCTTAATAACTAATAGGGGACTGTGATTTCTCAGAGCCCTTTTATATTATGAATTATGTTTGACCTGATTTACGATTCCAAGCACTATTGATTTTTTAAAAATTCATTTAAACTAGATGCGTACCTAATATTAGGTAACAATCTACTTCTCATGGTGGTACAGATGGCTCCATGACAAGATATATTTATCAAAATAAATGGAATGGAAAAACAAGTAATATTCAGCAACATTTAAATAAGGCTCTCCAAAGGGCTGAGCCTTCTAAGGGGATAGCAAAATGAAAATACAGTTGTTACATCTGTCTTCTGATTCATTTTCAAGTATATTTTGAAGTATGATTAATGGTTTTATAAATACTTTTCTCACTTCATCCATACAAAGGATTTCAAATTAATTCACTATTTCTGACTTCTTCCTTAATGGAAGTCCATGGCAACAAATCAATCTATTGCAGATTCAAATCCATGAAATGTGATAAATTCTTTTTTATCCAGAAAGGAATGAGAATGCAACAATATAAATGATACTGTGAAAAAGACTGGTACTGTTTGCCCTAAACAGGACAAGTGACATGGTCATTTTAAGTTTAATTTCTAATACCAAAAAAGTTGTATTTTTGAATCTTTTTAGGCAACAAATAGGCTTTGTAAGATTTAAAGCCTTGTTGACATGAACACTATAAATTTTAACTAAACATGTTCTGTATTAAAAAATTTCCCCAGATATTTGAGTCCTTAAAAACAGTAAGATAAGATTATAAGCCCCCACAGTATATAAATGTTTCCCAGCTCCATGGAGCCCACACTCATAAAGGAAGATGACACTGTCACTTGGAAAGCAGAGAGTTTCAAGAACTGCCAACAGAAAAGAATTTATAAGAAAGAAAACTGCAAAGATCAAGGGCTGAAAAGTTGTAACAATAGACAAATAGATCAATGGCACAAAATAGAGAGACTTAAAATAATCCTAAAATAAATGGGAACATGGAATACATAGAGGAGGGAGGAACAGCGAATCCGTTAGGAAAGGAAGACCGATTCAATAAATGATGCCAGGGAAATTTGCTCTTCAGGTGGAAATGTTAAAATTAGATCCCTAATTCACACCATTACCAGATGAATTAAAGTTAGAAATGCCAAATACTAAGAACTTATAAGAAAATACAAGAGGATATATTTTGTATATTGGATTAGAGAATACGTTCTTAAACAAAGCACAGGAAGTACAAACCATAATGGTGAACATCAGTTTGTATTCATTAAAATTAAAAATTTTTATATGAAAATAATTTCAAAACATAGTTAAGTGTCAAGCTGCTGACTAGGAATATTACTCGTAACAGTATGAGGCAATTACGATTTAATAGTAATAATAATAATAATGATAACAATAATAGTAATAATGTGGCAGTGGACAAATAATGGATTAGTTACTTAAAATAAAAAATAATATGGCAACAAAAACTTATACAACACTTAGTTTGTGCCAGACATTGTTTCAAGCAGCTTACTTTGAACTCATTTAATCCTCATAACAAATTTATATGTGTAATTATTCTTCCCATTTTACAGAGGAGGAAACTGAATCATAGGTAAATTAAGTGAGTCATCCAAGGTCACAATGCTAATATGTGGCAGAATTAGGATATATAAAGATCTCCTACAAAAGAAAACAAGAAAAGATGACTAACCCAACAGGAAAAAAGAAAGGCTGCAGACAAGCAATTCACAAGAGGGGAACCTGGAATGGCCAATATACATATGCAGACTTGCTCAATTTAACTGTTAGTGAGAAAGTGAAAATTAAAACACTAAGATACAAATTCACACCCACCAAACTGGCAAAATTGTAAAAGTCTGGAAATACCAAGTATTGGTAAAATTTTAACAAAGGGGAATTTTGATATACAGTTGACATTCAGGAGAGTTCAAAAAATTATAAACCCTCCAACTCAAGAACTATATTTGGAGATACTCTCACTTTTAAGAACAAAAAGTAATGTACAAATGCACACTGGTTATAATAATTATAAATGTGAAAAATCACAATTGTTCAAGTTTGAGAAGGATACAGTCAACATGAAAAAAGTTTATCTAGATGATAAAAGCACAGACCACCACCTTAATGCTGTTTATGACACTGCACACACACACATACATATATGTATATGTGTATACACACACGCATACACACGGTCAAGATTTTTAAAAACACACAGGAATGACACATATAAACTTCAAGTTAGTGGTTACCTTAAAGAAGAGAAAGAGAAGAATAGGGGTGAGGTTTTAAGTTTTTTTTTTCCCAAGGAAAAAGTTTATAGAAATCAAACCTGGGAAAACGTTAGCACCTATTAAGTGTATACAATTGCTATACAGGAGCCAACTGTTTGCTTTTAGTACTTATTTTATGTTGTAAATATTTTTCAATTAAGTTTGTTTTTCAAATTAATGGTACTATGGGGAAAAACTCTATGAAAGTAAGAATGATGAAGACAGACCTAGCTGTGAAAGAAAATGTTTTCAGTTAGTAGCAACTGAAGGAAGACGGTATTTTTCACGGAATCCTGCGCGCAGAGGAACAAAGGAGAGAGAGCTGTTTTCAAATCCTAAAGAAGAGAAGTCACAAAAGCTGAACATTGTAGCCAAGCAGTGCACATATTCAGCTAGCCCCAAATTATTCAGTATGTGAATATTTTTCTGTGGGGCATATACTTTTTATTGTATCACAGTCCCCACAAATCTCTTACAAATCCCTTGTCTTCCACCAGGACATTTTGTTTATTTATCTAGTTACAAAAATTCCTGGGTTTGTAATCGTTGCATAAGAATTAAAGGAACAGGAAGACAGAGGGCTTGATTTGGAAGTCAGGAGGACTACGTCTACATCAGCAACAACAGAAAAGGAAAAAAGAGAAGAAAATATGGAAAACATTTGAAAAGAGAAATAGGGAAGGTGAGGCTTTGAGTAAGAAGAAAGCAAATATTCAAAAAGGATTAGTGATGTAAAATGATAAAACGCCTTGCTACACCTTAAAACACCATGTAAATGGGTTTTTGGTACGCCCATACTTTTAAAAGCATATATTGGCAATTTATCCCAATTGCCTCCAGACATCAGGATATTTTTCCACTTCAAATCTTACTTCATCCCACAATCATGATGTTAAGTATCATTACTGTGACTTCCGAATTTATTCCTTGACTGCGCTGTGTACTAGTCCTTCTTGGATTTCTGTGGGTAAAACCTTGCCTGGCCTCATCTGGAAAGGAAATTTGAGAATGTTCCTCTTCTTCACAAAAACAAGGTCTGCTTATGGAACTTTCTTGGGTGTGTAAGAAGCTGTCTTTTCATTAACTCTGGAAAGTCTCAGCCATTTTCTCTTCAAGTCCATTCTCTTGATCTTCTCCTTCAGAAATGTAAAAAAAAAAAAACTTTCTGTTTTACCATGCTTGGCAGTGCATGCAAATGCTGAATAGGGCTGTATCTCCAGAACGGCAGAATAAGTGATTCAGGTGCTTTTGCAAAATCCTCCCCTTTTCTTTATCATCGGGAAAAAAATTCCAGCCAGTTTCATCTCCATGGGAACGGTGGATTTGCTATTTTAATTGAACTGGATGATCAATTCAGTCAAGTAAGTGGTGCACTGTTTTTCCTCTGGTGAATTACTTAGCTGTTTAATTGAAGAGACTTATAGGTTTCTTGGGTACTGCATGGACAAACCCACAGTGAAAACCCAAGGTTCAATGTGTCACCTTATCAACAAAATGATTTGATTGATTTTTTTCACATTTGCAATTAAGTTTTGGCTAAATTTCTGAACCTTCTGAGGCTTTGTTTATTCAAATTTAAAACTAATACATCTCAAAATGTGCTGGACATGCTGGAGGACTGGTCAAGAGGATTACTGGAAAGTAGCAGGAGTGGAGCAATAGGGGATGTATCCCAGGTTTGGTGTAAGAGGCAGCTTATCATAAAGAAATCGGTGTACCTAGATCAAGATTTATAGAGATTTTACATGCAATACATTTTAAATGCAAAACACCGATCTAGGTATAAGAACCCTCAAAATGAAGATAGTAAAGTTTTTACCTTCAATGAGTATGTTAGGAAACTTTTGTTTGCTAGAAACAGAAAATACTATTTGGGTTGAAATGGATTTAAAAGACAAAAAATGTATCATTTCACATAGCTGGAATTTTAAAGAGAGGGCAGTTTTTTGGTGTGATTCAATGTGACTTAATTAGGACATGAAAGAATCGATCAAAAGAATCCTAATGTTTCTACCTGAAATCCTTTTGGTGTGGGGAGAGGGGTTATTTCTTTGTCTTCACGAGTGCACACAGGACCCACTTATGTCCCAGGTAGAGATGAACTTGCCAACCTCGGAAGCTGCATTTTGTGAGAATGGGGAAGACACAAATGAGGCTGGGGGTGTGGAGACGAAGTCTGATCCTTCGAAGCAAAGCTACGCTGACCAGCAATGTTAGTGGCAATTTTGTAGTAGATGAATCCTCTCTCTCAGAGGGCTGACATGACAGCCTTTACACCAACATGTCCTGCACTCTCAGAGGGTATTTCCTTCACCCGGATCACTGCACAGCTCATGAAATTCTAAGCTTCAGAATGGTGGTATGGGCCTTTCCTCGTGCTGTTCCATCCAGAGACAGACTTTAAGACTCCTGTTAGCAGTGTCTTCCTCCATGCGGTTGGGAACATACTGTGATGCCATAGCTGTAGGTTATTTTTCCAAGGAGAATAAAAGCTTACTCACGCCAATGCTACCGTTCTTCGTTTTCTTTTAAAAGGCTTACCCTTACCCTACAGGCAATAAGAACAGCAAAGACTGACAGTCCCTGTACAGGCAAAGTGCTCGGCAGCAGTTCAGCCCTGCACTTCAGCTGATTCACCTGCTCACAGCCTCTTCTGTTCATGGGCTTGGGCGTGTAAGGGCAGGAAAAGCCTCCAACAGCTGCCTTGGTTTCATAATGCAAATACTCATAATTCCACTGTAGAACAAGATTTAGCTTAATTGAATTTGAAGAGATAATATTTGATTTCTACCCAGAGGAAGGAAACCAAATTTTAACAAATGTCTACTTGATGTCAGCACAGGGCCCTTAGTGGTCACCACAGCTCTGTCCGAGATTATTACCCACAGTTTTGTAGGCAGTAGGCCCCATGAGAAGAGAGAGCGTGTTCATATTGTCCACAGTAGAATCAAATATCACTCATTAACTGATAGTGTTAGAGAAGTTAAGTAATTTATCTGAAGGTCATGATATGGCATCAACTTTGGGAGATTCCTCTGTATCAGACAACATTAGGTTTAAAATGTTAACGTAAGAGAAGACTGACTTTGGACTCATCACCCTCCCCTGTCTTTACCTTCTATCTTAACATGCCCTCTCTTTCAGATCAGGGGCTCAGAGGCCTAGTTGCTGCTGTGGGCCAAAGTCAGGCAAGGCCACTGGAGACAGGCTGACACAGCAGGTCACCAGCACCAGAACAAGTAGACTTCTTAGCCAGAAAATACTGTGGTCAGAAAACAATAAGGAATTTCTAGAGTAAGGGAGCTATCCAGATAGAAAAGTAATTAAGATGAACCAAAATTATAGCCACATAGGAGGGCATACAGACTGAATTACGAACTAGGAATCCAGAGAAAACATGGTACTTACTAAAGTCATTGTCTCTGAAGTCAGAAAATCTGCATTCACATCCTATTTCTGTCACTTCAAGTTAAATGGTATTAGATAAATTACTCACTGTCCTTGTCGTGAAGCATGGATTATATACCTACTATTATTTTAAGGATTAAATAAAATAATCTCTACAAAGTTGTAAGCTGTCTGGCACACAGTAGGTACTCAGTGAATTTCTGATGACACTTAGATGCATAAAGCCATAGTTAACTAAAAATTAACAGGGAAGGAAGGAAGGATTTTTAAAGAGAGACATCAGCTTTGAGAGCCCCCATTTTGTGCTCCCTAGCTTCTTAAGTGACAGATGTGCAGAACCGACCTTGGGAACGCCATCTGGTATCTCCCTCTCTACTCTGTAGATTCTAAGGACTCTTAGGGTTCCCAAAGTGCCACCTACTCCACTGACCCACTCAGTCTTTTCCCCCATACAGTGTTCCTGTGTTCCTCTTCATCACTGTTAAAACTATCATTCCCTGAATGGAGATACACTCTCAAATAGATGTTAGGGCTGAAGTTCTCATTAAATTAGTTAACTTAAAGACATATATTTAATAATCATTTATTCTTTCTAGGTTTGACTTATTTATTGTAGAAGATGTGAATTTACCTAAACATCCTTGTATTCTGAGTGTGCATTAAGTGTGGTAAAGTAATGAGTTCCAGATAATACGGGGAAATATTTTCGTGAGGGAGTTTGAAGTCATATCTCATGTATTTATAACTAACTGAGCTTCAGTAGCTTTCATTTCTAAATGTTCCAGGCAAACGGTTGAACATATTTTTATTACAATCTCCTTTCCAAATAATTGTGATGTCTGAGACATCTGTGTATCTTTATACACAGCCAGCTGAATCTCCCAATTAATTGTAAGTTAATTTGTTACCACAAAGCTATGCAGTCCACTTGAAGGAGGCTTTTAGAAGTAAGTAATCCTCCTTTGGTGACTAGCTAACTATCTAACTTAATCTGGTACTCCTCTAGAACTAACGCTGTAACTGCTAAATTGAACATGTTAACCATCCATCTTGATCATTGCATGAAGTTAGTTGCACTGTCCCTGAAAAGAATCATGGGTTTCAGCTGTGAGTACTCAAGACTGAGTTGAGTCCACCAGTGGCCTCAAGCACCATGGAGAGAGGCAAGAGACCATTCATAAGCAATTCTCTTTTCCTTCTCCATCCTTTCAGAATCATTGCTTTATATGTGACTTGGGCACATGCTCTGTATATTGCAAGCTATTTGATTGTTGTGCAAATTGACCTATTTGATCTGCTTATTTTCTCCTTTTGAAAACAGTTTCCCTATTTTCTTGATTATACATTTGTTCTTTGCACTTTTAAAAAATCCTTTAGAAGCACAGTTACGTGTGTCTTTCAAGACAAAGGTAGTTGAATGTGTTCCCATTTCCCTTTTCAGAAGTCATTCTTTCGATCAAGAATTGCTTCCTTTCCATAACTTAATGAAGATATTATAGAGCTGTGGATTTTTTAAAAGTCCACATCGAATCATCACTATAGAAGATGCAAAAGGAGTTTCTAAATCTGCCATGAATATTTGACAGTTTGTTTAATATTTCTAGTGACTCTTTGCTTGGAAGGGATTTCCTTCCTTTGGGTTTCCCTAATAATTGGTTTACACAGCTTTCATGAAAATTATTAATTACTTACATTTGTAATGAAGACCCTTGGCATTTATGGATTTAATATTAGTGGTTTTAACTATTCGCAGATGACCTGATGGTCCATGACATGATTTGATTTGAAATTTTGCTGAGGTACATATTCAAATTGAGCACACAGACAAGCTGATGTGTGGGAACAAGTCATGTGGCTAATGGTTAATTCTAGCTTTCTGCATGACACCCACATTCTTAACACACTTATATTATTTTCTCCTCACTGAATATATGGTAACTTCTCTGCAGTAACTGAAACCTTTGCTTCTTTGTGAAAAATGGACATAAGTCAGAGAAAAAGCTTCAATAAAATTTAAAAGGTCAACATATATTGTAAGTACATGTAAAAAGGAAGCCAAAGTTATACATGACTCCAGAAGAATTCAGGAATCTGTACAAACTAGCATTCACAAAATGAGGATTTCTGAAGGTAATGATAATTTCATCTGAATTTTAAGGGTTTATTTCAGGGATGAAAGGCACGGTTCAACTCTGATACCACCTCTGATTGACTTATGAGGATGTCCACTTACTGCATTATGTTTTATGTTGTAATTGTTTGTATGTATACTTTGCCTTCTTCTCTACCACCAAGCAAAAATAAATTGTAAAATCAACATAGAAGATACTGTTCTTTGCTTATCTGACATCCATATCTTTTCTTCTCACTGCCTAACAAAATCACAATTTTATTTCTTTATCTTGTCCTCCAGTAAATATCAATATTCTTTGATGTGGAGGTGGGGACACTGTGCATATTGACTTGTGCCTAAGGGAGTTGACTGATATATGTATCCAAATTATAGGAGAGTGATTCTAGCTACAGGTATGGCTGGCTCCATAGATATTTTTAGGACTGTGTGTGTGTGTGTGTGTGTGTGTGTGTGTAGACAGATACATACACATACAGACTTAAAGTGAAATACTCAAATCTTAAACGTACAATTCAATGAGTTTTAATAAATGTATAAAACTGTCTACTCAACATGACAATCAAAGTAAGTGAAATTTCTATCCCCCTCAAAGTTCTCTCAGCCTCATTCTTACAGACAAATCCTTTGTAAACTGTGCTCACCTAACAGCACAAATTTCAAGAAAAGTTTAAGTTAAGTTTATAAACCCCCTAAAGAATGCCTTTTTCAAGTCCAAACATTTAAACACTTTCCCAGCGTTTAATTAACCAGCATTAATTGCTTTATTAATATATTTAACCCAAGTGCATGTATGCCTTATAATCCCATTAAACCATTACCAGTTTTGAGTGTTTACAAGTGAGATAATAAAAGGCTAAGAAAAGTGGCATTTTGGTGTTCAAAGCATCTGATATTTTGGAACTACATTTTCTATTTTAGCTACAATTTACATTTTCTAAGCCTCCTCCAGGTACTTTGCTGAAGATTAAGTGTCCATCAGGTTTATGTAAATAGGAGAACTAAGATTCCCGTGCATATCCATTTGTAAATTAAAAACAATGCTTTCCACCAGTTAGCTCTGTAAAAGGGAAATAGACCTTGACTAGACATAATGAGGCATTTGTGTTCACCTTAACTGTAATTTACTATTAGTGTCTGAAGAGCCATCCGTTCTCATTTACTCTGTTAAGTGACAATAAGTGAAGCTAAAGTAAATTCAAATCAACACTCCTGGGTCACCTTAGTGAATTTATGGAGCGTACCATAGCGTTACTTGAAATAACTGTGATTTTGGTCCTATTGTGCTATAGTACAAACCACTGCTTTGATTTGTCATTTTGTGTATCCAGTGATACTTAAAGTGCATGTCCTCAAGAAGCGTGAACTTGAGCTGTGGCTGTGTTAAGTGATCAGTACTCGCATTTAGTACATGATGGTCAAGGTGATCCATGTGGTGAGAGTGGCTGCAGAGCCAAACAAGAAAGGCTCACTATTTTGAGATGCCTGAGTAAAAGGCAACTCAGTGGGGTATGCAAATCATAGATTATAATTACATGTGTGTGTGTGAGTATGTACATATATATATGTATGTATGTATATATATATATATAAATAAACATCTTTTTTCCTAAAGCTAATAATAAAGGAAAAACCCAATAATAATGTAGGTTTTTTTTTCATTTAGCATAATTCAGTTTATTCAAAGAGTAAATTTTAGAAAACATAACCATATAAAACATAATAGAAAAGAAACTAGAAATTCCTTACTGTTAAAGGTTTTTAAATGGTGTTGCCTCTGCCCTAATAGCTTTTAGAACATGTGGATCCAGGGGAGACTGGGCCCATGGGATTTTATCTCTTTGACCTTCAAATTGAACAGTTCTGTTTCTACCTAATGAATTATCTGAGGTTCTGTTCAGACAGAGTCAGAGAGAGAACAGGTCACTGGCCTAGGCTGTACATCACAAAGGCAGTGTACCAAATCCAATTCGTTCTCTAAGCGAGGCTCCAGAACTCTAGCAATATGCAGGCACTATAAACTTGGTGGACTGGTGTTTCTAAGTTACAGACTAGATCAGAAATAGAACATCTGAGATGGAGCAGCAGCAGTCTGAGGCTAAGGACAGTCATGGACACAAAGCAGCAAAAAGCAGTCAGGGACACAAAGCTGTGGTGATCCAGAGTGTAGCACTGCCGTAAGGACAGACATATCGACCAAGAGAATAAAACTGAGAGTCCAGACATAAACTCATACATCTCTGCCCAACCGATTTCCGAAAAACGTGCCAAGTCCATTCAACAAATGGTACTGGAACACATGGATTTCAACATGCAAAAGAATGAAGTCAGACTTCCAATCAGTACCGTATACAAAAATTTAGTCAGAATATAACAATGACTTAAATGTAAGAGTTAAAACCTTAAAGCTGTTAGAAAAAAATGTCAAATGTTCACAACCTTGGATTTGGCAGCGTATTCTTAGATACGCCAACAAAAGATGAGAAGCAAAAGGAAGAAATATACATAAACTAGACTTCATCAAAAAGAATAAAATTTTGTGCATCAAAGGACATTACCAACAACATGGAAGGCTAACCCACAGACTGGGAGAAAATATTTGCAAATCATATATCTGTTAAGGGTTTAACATCCAGGGTATGCAAAGAATGCCTAAAACTCAACAAAGAACCCAATTCTAAAGTGGGCAAAGGACTCGAATAGACATTCCTCAAAGAACATATACAAATCACCAAGAGTTACTTGAAAAAATGATCAACATCATTAGTCTTCAGGGAAATGCAGATCAAAACCCCAATAAGATACAACCTCATACCTACTGCAATGGCTATAATTTTTAAATAAAGGAAATTAACATGTTTTTGCAAGGATGTGGAGAGATTAGAACCTTCATACATTGATGGTGAAAATGTAAAATGGTGTGGCTGCTATGGAAAATAATTCAGCAGTTCCTCAAAAAGTTAAAAATAAAATTACCTTATGACCCAGCAATTCCACTCTTTGGTATATACCTCAAAGAACTAAAAACATGGACTCAAAAAATACACATCCAGAGGTGTTCGTAACACCACAGGTCACAACAGCCAAAAGGTAGAAACAACCCAAGTGTCCATCAACAGATGAAGAGGTAAACAAAATATGATACATGCAAAGAAGGCAGTATCATTCAGCCTTAAAAAGGAAGGTGATTTTAATATATGGTACAAAATGGAAGAAACTTTAAAAAAATTAATGCTAGCTGAACTAACCCAGACACAAAAGGACAAATACTGCATGTCAACTTACATGAGATATTCAGAAAAGGCAGGTTGGCAGAGGCAGGAAGTAAAGTGAAGATTACCAGCGTCTGGGAGTTGTGGTGAGGGGAAATACTTTGCCTAGTGGGTACAGAGTTTCTGCTTAGAGTGATGGAAGTGATCTGGAAATACCGATGATGGTTTCATAACACTGTGAATATAATTAATCCCACTGAATTATATACACTTAAAATGTTAAAATGGCAAATTTTACATTATATACATTTTACCACAGTGATAAAAAGAAAAAATCAATCACTGAAAGGCTGGAAAAGAGGCATACATTTTAAAAAATAAGTAGTGATATTTACAAATGACACAGTAAATATTTACCACTGGTTCAGCCCCGCTGAGCAGCAACCAATCAGCATGGATGCTAACTACAGATACGGGTCTTGAGGTACTGATGAGTACATTGAATCCAGCATGAAATTACTAAAGCTCATCCCTGAAGAAACAGGCAGGAAAAAAGACTCAATGTGCTCAATACAGTGTGAGGCTACCAAAGCAGAGCTTGTCTGAGCAGAAGAGCTGTATACACCTAAGGCCCTCATTTTGCAGATGACAGCGGTGAGGCCTGGAGTGGTGCAAACACTGGCCGAAGCCCTGCCACATGATGCACACATCCTGCACTGCCAGCATGCTCACGTAATCATGTCTCTCCCCACCTTTCCACAACACATGCAGTAAAAAGAAGTGCAAGAAATCCACTTTGTATGAAAATGAAGCCAACTCAATGAAAAGGAAACATCAGTTACTGTGATTGCCATGAGGGTATGCGGTACATTTCTGATTTTCTTAATTCTTTCTCATCCAGGTTGGTCAATGAGCTACTCAGTCTGCAATGTCCCCCATCCTTTCAGTGGCCATGGTGCCCCTGTACTTAAGTGAACTGGGGTTGTGGAGTAAAGAGGTTCAGAAAACAGGCAGATAGATCAGAGTTTGTTGCCAGCTCAGCCATGGATCTGCTGTCTGAACTGGAGCATGGACTATGGTTATGTACTAAACCTTGCTAAACCTCAATTTTTTCATCTGTAAAATGGGTATAATGACGTACCTATATATCCTTCATGGGACTGCTCTGATGATGGAATGAGACAGCCAGTGTCTTCAAAATGCCAGTGTCTTACATGCAATCAAGGCCCACTACTCCTCCCCCTCCCCCAACACTGCCCCCACCACCGCTCGTGGGCTCACCACTCCTACACCTATAGGGAGGACTCCCTCCATTTTACTGCATTTCAAGTCACTCTAAGTTACTGTTCCAAAAGTTTAATCTTTCATTTTACTTTGCTTCCTTCACAATTATAAAACCTTATTTGAAGTTGACTGTTTGGATATTGGTCTAGGTATTACAAAGGTGTAGTAACCCTCTACTAACCCCTGTCTCCCACGACTCGCCCCAGCACCCTCTCCCTGACTTTCAGGAGAGGGTAGCATTGACATAAACACCTGACTAGGGGTTACAGAGGGACCTGCTCGTAGCTAATAGTACACTTTGGAATTTTTCATGTAGAAGAGAGAAAGAAGAAAAGAGGATGAACCAACCCAAGACCAAAATTCAGTCAATGACTAAAATGGAAAACTCAATTCTCATGCTGTACATGCTATTTAGGGCCAGTTATTAGCCTAGTAAGTCTTATACTTGATAAGGATTAATGAGAAACATGAATTCCCCATCTCTCTTAGCTTTCTTTGGGAGACACTGATGGATGGCCCAGAAACACCCCCATCCAGGGAGGAAGTGACCTCCTGGAAGTAACCAGAGCTCACTGTGTTCTTGTCCAGGCTCGACCTCTAAAACAAAACATTTAAGGTTCTTCTGCCAAATACCTGCCTGTAACTAGGCAATACATAAATTTATAAAGTAATAGTCCCTCTGAAAAACACTTGTGGAAAAACAAAGTCTAGGTTAAAATACATAAACAATGAAAATTCCAGTTCTGACATCAGAGTGAGTGATATGCTACATCACTGGGAGCAATGATTAAAATCACTATGAATCTCGCAAAATGAATTCTTTAAAAAATCTAACACAACTGTGCACTTATAAAAAATATACTTGGGATTTTTTTCTGTCTTTCAGAAATCAATAAAAATATTCTACTTTACTATTTCCAAGCTGTCCTCTGTTATTTATTCAACAGAATTTCTCCTTATGAATACATTTTGATACTTTGCTGAAATGCATATCAGGGTACAAAAACTAAGAATTATTTTATGTTCTAATCTAAAAGATCAATTTTTAAAGATTCTAATAACTCTGTATAATAATTCTATAGGATAAATATAATTTACCTTTATTAGGTGAAATATGAATAATTTAGTGGCTCATGCGACTCAAAATTCCAGGGCTCTGTCTTCAGGTACAGTTTGATCCAGGAGTCAACAGACAGCCTCAAAACTTAACATTTTTGACTCTACTTATCTCTTTTGGTTTCATTTGAAATGCTTTTCATGGCTTGCGCTCTGTAGCACCAGGCCTATATAGCACATTCTTTCAGCAATCCAAGTGGCAAGAGTTCTACCAGCTCCAGCCATGGTTATCCATTACTCCAGGATTCCCCTCATTAGAGTAATCAAGGACGTGGACTACACCAAGTAGCCACAACTGGGTCATATTCTCACCCTTAGAGTCAGGGGTTCAACCTCCCAAAAATATGAAGACAGAAAGTGGGAGAAGTCTCTAGAAAACTCAGACTGCTGCTTCCAGAAGGCAAAATCTAAGTAGACAGAAACAGCTTAAACTTATAGGCCGGGCTAATTGTTCTTCAACATGGAAAACTACTCAGAGCTCCCATTTCAGATTCTCACAGTGACTGTGAGTCCCAGAGCTCTCTAGGCTGGTGCTTCTCCTTCTGTGACATAGAATATTCAGTTACCTGGTTTGTAGACACACTATTTACACTTAATGCTTGTAAAATGCTCAGGGCCCAAAACATGCTGTATAAATGCAAAGTATCAATATAAATTGTGCTAAAAGAGGTATTCCCCAGTTAACAG
The DNA here is from genome assembly GCF_048564905.1 of Vicugna pacos. Taxonomy (NCBI): domain Eukaryota; kingdom Metazoa; phylum Chordata; class Mammalia; order Artiodactyla; family Camelidae; genus Vicugna; species Vicugna pacos. The sequence goes on from NC_133003.1 coordinate 44,731,729, forward strand.
AAGGAACAGCATGCCTGCAAAGATACATCAAATGCTATAAAAGAAATGCTAATTTTTTTGCCTTTTCACCACATAATTTAAAAATTGCTTTACCCACATCCTGTATTTTAGAGGTCATATTTTCTCTCAGAATGTCTGCACTTCAATCACTTGACTTTATAAAGGTTATCATAACATGACTTTTTTTTTTTAACCAAGCCACTTCTGGAGGATGACAGAAGCGTTTGTTAGAATTCCAATACAGTGACAAAATTCTCTGTGCCCTTGTTCTGAGCCCTGAGAAAAACTGATTTTCAAGTGCCTCTGATAAAGGATTTCAGTCATTTGGAATTTTTTTGTCTTTTTGAGAAATAGAGAGAAGTGGTTTGGGTTAAAGGTATAAATTCTCCTATTTAGTCACAGAAACAAATTTAGATCTTCATAGCACATAGTGAAGATGAATGAAAAGCTAGCACCACACGGATGCTGCCAGGATCAGAGGTAGAAATCTCGCCTGATGGGTGATCAATGAGCCAGTAAAGGTTAGAAGAATTATAAATGTGGATGCTGAAGAGCAAAGGACAGTAGAAAAGGCAATAAGAAGTACAGCTCTTTTGGGTGATTTCTTTCATTCATCACAATGTTAAGATGACCTAGATGCAAAAAAATAAAATTCTCTCTTGTAACTGCCAGACTGGTTTGAAGTCCAAGTCAAAGCATTTTCAATTACTGACCTAGTTACATGTTTTATTGTTGTGATGGTGGTTTTCCATTTTTGTTTGGTTTTCATTTATGTTTTGTTTTGACTTTTAGCCATGAAAATCAATTCCAGTCTAAAGAGCTAGGAAATGGGGTAGAGAGATAGTTTCATGAACTAAGAGTTAGTGAACATTAAAGGACAACAATACACAACAAAGCAGGTTACAAAACAGCATGGAATATGACCCACTTATTTTTAAAAGATGGGTATGCTATATTCGATGGTGTTTGATGGTGCTTCCCATGGGCCAGATACTCTTCTGAGGGCTTTACATTTAACTCATGTAATCCTCACTTCATAGGTGAATACCAATAACCTTCTGATAAATGAGGGAACTGAGGCACAGAGAGAGGTGCAGGAAATTCCCTGTGGGCTCAGTAAGACGGAAAGAGAGAGATGGACGGGCGGATCAATCTGCAATGATGTTTACTGAGATGTTAATGATAATTCCTTCTAAACGCTGGAGTTAAGAGTCTCACCTTGTTATTTAAAAATGAAGAAAATCAAAAATATTTCCTACTAAATATATATATATATCTTTATACTTAGGAAATAAACATCAATGGCTATTGTCATTCTTCTTTGATGACTCAGTTATCCCATCGAGCATCTTAATTTGACTGTTCCAGTCAATTCAGACTCAATCAGTTCCAAGAGGATGGAGGTTCACCTTCGCTCCAGACCTTCTCCTCATCCTCACTCCTGTCCTTGGGGAGTGGTGCCACCACACCCCCAGCCAACCAAGAAAGAAGCCTAGGAATCACCTCAGGCACATTACCTGTTCTGTCTCCATCTGGACAGTAGGTGTACAAGCTCAATAATTTCACCACCCACTTGGTTCTCAAACCCACACCTTCCTTCTGTACCCTTTCTCCTCTATCACATGTTTACCAACCTAGTTAAAATTCTCAGCATCTTCTGCCAGAGTTTTCCCAATAGCTTCCTAACAGCTTTTGTTCCCTGCACCCACCACACTCATTCTCTTCTCTCCATCTTTCTAGTTTACCTTGCATCTTGCCTACAAAACTACCTTTGCAGAAATATGATCATACCATGCTCCTGCTTAAAAAAATCCAGAGTTGCTCCCCCTTATTAAAAATAAAAATGAAACACCTTTGCATTAAATAGAAGTCCCTCCAAAATCTGGATCCCACATGCCTTTCTCATTTGCAACACAAGTTGCCCTGGTATTCTGTTTACGCCTCAACTGCTCAAGGTTTTCTGGGCTCACACAACCATACACTGAAGTTTCCCACCTCCAGAACTTGATGTATGCTATTCTTTTTATCTGAAATGCCTTTGGCTGCATTTAAATCTTTCTACCCTTCATCCCTAGGACAGAGCCTAGCACCCATTCATTCAATTAATATTTATTAGCCACTTGCTATGCATCAAGCAATTTGCTTGGGCTGGTGATATAAAAATAAACCTAATCAGATCTGATTCTTGCAAAGGGTGACCAACTCCCCCTAGTTTGGTCAGAACTTTTCCAGGTTTAGCACTAAAACTCTCATGTTTCAGGAAACCCTTCAGCCTGGACATCCCAGGGCAGTTGATCACCTCATTCCTGTATCCTGTGAACTTAACTTTCTAGCAAGGGAATTCAGTTAATAAATGGCTGTTAAATGAAATTAGTAAATAAAGGAATTTCTTTTTAGAGTATCTCAGGATGGTCATTGTAAGTATCTTTTTATCTTCATATAATTTCACAATAAACTGAAGTCAACTTTCTGATGGAGAGAAAAACATGTAAGTAGCTTCATATACAAAACCCAAGTCCTAACATGAAGTGAACTAGATGACTTGACTTGTGGAGAACAGACGGAGCCAGAGCAGCTTGGGAAGGGCTCCCCGGAAGAGGGGCAGGTGAGCAAGGGAAGAACCCGTCTCCCACCAGGGAAGTGTAAACTCAGCTTGTGTCTCTTCCCCTGACACATGGCCAGCAGGAGGAACGCTTCTGAAATGGTTTCATAGGAGGACGGGGTGGAAATGCAGGAAATAAGGGAGATGGGGTTCTCAGCCTCTTTGATTGAAACGATTCATTAACCTCATCTGTACAATAAAGATACTCAACTCACAAGGTTTTAAAAAGATTAATTCAGTGTATCTGAAGTGCTGGGGACAGTGCCAGGCACATGGTAAATATCAGCTTACCCCACCACTCGCTCTACTACTCATCCCAAACATGGACCAGAAACACACACAGGGCACCTGGAGACAGTAGGGCTGGCTCGACTCGGTGCCTCTGTTCTCAGCCTTACCCAAGAAGAGGCCCAAGGCAGGAGGGTAGAAAGAGCACTTTGAGTTCCATGCTGATCAGGTTACCCAGCATGCACTGGAGAGCAAATCAATCTAAGACTCAACCTTCAAACCCACCCTGTTTCAGCTCATAAAACCATCTGCATCCCCACTAGTCTGTGCTGACAGCAAATTTCTAAAAGATGGGCCAGAAAACACCAGGAAAGAAGTCCCTTTTTCAAAATATTCCAATGCAAACTATTCCATATTAATAATAAAAATAAAATTTTGTAAATAAGGAAATTATTTTTCATTCTTTAGCTAAACATTATTGAACTTGAAAGTCATGGAAAATCAGACTTGTTCACACAGATTAAAATTAGCTCTAATAAATAGCCAAAAACTCTTCTTGTGCCAAGAGGCTTAACACACAATCTGATATTTATATTCTAGAAACAGGAATACAGTCATGCCCTTTTAAAAGTTAGTTGAATTAAGCAGGCAAAATCATCAGACTAAGTACAGACACTGGCATGTTTCTGGCTCCCTTTAAAAAAAAAATTAGTTATTCTGAGTTAACTCGAATATGGAGGAATAACATATCCAGGGCTCAGGCACCAAAACTACAACCAGATGGCAGGATGAGTCCATCTGAGTTAACGGTTTGCATTCCAACGATGCCCAGATGGGGTTCTTGAGCGCATGTGGCCAGTGCAGCACATGCCTCCTCTTCAAGCATCCTGCCCAAACATATGGCCTCAAGGAGATACAGTTGGTTATTGGGGATGGTAATTGAGCCTAAATCTCAGTTAACGTTGATGGTAAAAGTTAGGTTAAAAATCTGAAAAACCGGTGGTTTGAAGACTCACCAGGCAGAGAAAGGTAGTGTCAGAGGTGAGGATCTCTGCCTGGGAAAGAGCAAAGACAAGGCATCACGCCCTAGAATGTGCAGACCCCTTTCTGTAAGGCCTTCCACCAAGGTTCCCGTTTGAGAGTCCCCCCTGCTCTCACAGCCATGAGAGCAAATGGGGAAATGATCATATTTTTCATGAACAAAACTGTATTCCACATTCCACCGGAGACTTTACCAGCCCTTCCCCCTACTTCTGCCTCAAGTGGAACAAACATAAAGCCTCTCTTTCTAATGGTGTATGTGCATGCTATATCGAAAGCCTTCGCCAACATTTTTAAAATATTTAACTCTTTCCTGGGCCACAATATCTGGGTTATTTTAACACTGTCTAATTAAGCAGACACAAAAATAGTCAACGGTCCACTTAACTGGCTTCCAATAGAAACCATGGCAGGCTGAAAGTAAATCACTCAGCAGCTCCAGGAGGAAACTTAGTGTGGGCTTCCTTGCAGCTCTACAGTCAGTAGAACAATTTTCTCAAGTAGGCACGTACCACAGGAAGCCAGCCATATTCCTTTCACCTAACGGAAGACACAAATGTGACCATGGGCTTCCCTGCTTACACCCTTCAATGATTATCCAGTGCTGACGAATGTAGCCAGAAATTCTTTTTTTTTTCTCTGTGATTTATCATAACATTTTGTGTATATTTCCCTGTGCTATACAGTGTAATCTTGTTTATCTATTCTACAATTTTGAAATCCCAGTCTATCCCTTCCCACCCTCTACCCCCCCCGCCCAGTAACCACAAGTCTGTATTCTCTGTCCATGAGTCTATTTCTGTCCTGTATTTAAGAGCCTTAGTAAGACTGAAGAAGAGCAGGAGAGGGCTAGATCCTGACCAGCCAAACCACCTCCTCCATTATTCTCTCTGCTTGGTTCCTCTGCATGTCTGTGTTTCCAACTGGCCAAGTTCTTCATCTTAGAGCCTTAAGCATGCACACACATGCGCGCGCACATGCATGCACACGCACGCGCGCGCACACACACACACACACACACACAGTGTTCCTACTGCTTGCATGTTTTTACTACCCTCTTTTTACTCCATCAACTCTTAGTTATTCATCTCTTTTGGCCTTTGAGCAACAGTTAATTGCCTCCTTGGGAAGCCTTCCCTTTCTCTCCTGGACAATGGGGATCCCACTGTAATTGCTTAGCCTGGAGTTTTTTTTCCCCCTCACAGCTCTCATTACAATTGCAGTCACTGTGTAATTATTTCTTTAAGATATGTCTCCCTGGCTGGACTAGAGTTTTGACTGACTTACTGCTCTCTTCCAGTTTCTGATATAGTGCCTGACATCTAGGAATTGTAAACAGATTTTTATGATAATTTTTATTGAATGACTGACATGGCAAGCGGATGGGAGGCAGAGGGACCATACCCAGGGCAGAGGCGCAAATGCTGAACACACAGGTGTGGCCAATGCTAATTAAAAGTCTGTTAAGGTCATGAGGAAGCTAAATCTTGGACTCCCACTAAACTTATTTCCAGAATTGCTTCCTTTAAAAAATATAGACAACTGGACATTTAGCAGAGAATTTCATTACTTTCCTATCAATTCCAGTGTGTTTTTGAAATTATACACCTGACAGTGTTTCCATCTTCACTTGACATATTAATGTGTCCTAAAGTGAAGTCGCTCAGTTACTAAAGCTGACAGGTTTTTTCTAAGGTAACATTTAAAGATTTACAGAACCATAACATTTTAGAGATGATTCGTGTTCATCTGAATATGACCTGGTCTTACGAATTTTGAAAAAGGGGAAGAATATTGACAAAAGAACATACAGTCCCTCCCTTAGCCTTACTGAAGTGATTAAAATGCAGTAGATCATGGCTGCTCCACATACTTGGGAGGAGAATACCAAATCACAGCTCCCAAAAGACACCCAGGAAGAGTGCATGCTGAGAACACAAATGCCTTCTGTATGCAGTCACCATACTTCTCCCCGGCTATGCTGCTTTTCTAAAGGGCAGTTCTCAATGATTAATTTAGAAATTGTATCTTGGCATGAAAATGAAATCTTGAAGAGTCTAAAAAATCATATTGGTTATGTGTGTGCGCCTCCATATAAAGTGAAGTGGGAATGCCTACAACACCAGCTCAAATTCAATGCTTCATTCAATGGATGATAATCAAAGCTTTAGTAAAGTTGCTTTCCCTGTGTTGTTAATAACAAGGTGACATTTACAAAACTATTAAACTGTAAAGCCCATTATGGTTTAATGCCAATTCTTGAACATGAACCTTGTAATATACTCATTAAGAAAAACCATTTGAGCCATTTAAATAAATAGTATCAAACCATGGCAGAATTGGAATGAGTTGCCTCCCAATGGGCTCAGGTAGAGGAGAGTAAAGATATCGCTTGTGTAGGCTGGTAATTTGTTCTGGAGCCTGACGTCTGATGGTGGCCAGCAGCTCCTGACATCACCCAGGATAGGGGGTCAAATCAAGGAGGGGTCAGCTTCCCAGTGTACAACCAGGGAAACTCCTTTAATTCCTCATTGTGCAGGCAGAAAAACAGTGTGTCTGTTTCTGAACTGAAACATAATGAAAAGCTTTCTCCTATTCCCCTCACTGCTTATGTCCCCTTCTGTGATTCTTACTGGAATGGGTGTGGAGAATGACCATTAACTGGGAGACGTCGTGGGAGTTTTCTTCTGAAATCAAGTCTACCCTCTCCATCGCCTTAAGTTCACGTTCACATTTTCTCATCGGGAGTACTGACATGATCCAGCAGCTCCTCTCCTGTCCCTCAGGACCTTCTCCTTCCAACTAATTTAGACCATTGTCATTTTCCTAGCTACATCGTGTCTCTACTTAAAATCCTTCAAGGTAATATTTAATCTGTAAAGGACGGCAGAGAAAGAGCTTCATAGTTCACATGGCTTTTCTCAGTTCCTCAGACACGTGAGAGTCAAGGAAGGAAGGAAGCAGTGTTTACCAAACGGTCTCCAAAGAGGTAATTTACATGGGTAAATGCTAAATATTTTTGAAATATACACACACACACACACACATACATACATACTCTAAATTTCTGGCCTGTTTAAGTTTGATAAATCATTTCCTACACTAATATTATTAACTCAGAAAAATAGCCCAAAGTTGACAATGTGATGAATCACAGTTTTTTTTTTTTTTTCCTCCAAAGAATCTAGGACTGACTCAAGCTAGTCTAGTCAAAACCCCTTTCTGGTTACTGCCTGTGTTTGTATGTGCCTGGAGTGTCTGACTAGCTATATTTACCTAATCTTTATTGCATTCTTGTCTATAGAGCTAAATTAAGGAGGGACTCAGCTGGACAGCTGCCTGGGACATCAGTTCATAAAGCACATTAAAACATCCCTGGAATAAAGTGTAAATATGAGGCTAGTTAACTCAGGTTTCCACATGAGACTACTAACATAATTGGCAAAAGCAGGCAACACACTCAAGTGGAAATTGTGAAAACACTTCTCCGAGTGCTGAACTTGCTCTGCTGAGTTATTTGCAAAGCATAATTGCAAATTGCATGTTGCAATTACTGGCTGCTTCCAGTAGCCTTGAGACGGGCCAGCTGACAGTCAGTTGACGTTCAAAAACTAAGTAAGGCATGGTAAGATTCTTTCCTTTTTTTTGTTTTTTGTTTTAATCTAAAAAAAGTGATTTAGTTCACTATCTAAATTTCAACTCTTGGAATATGCCCCTAAGAGATACTCTGTTTCAAAAACCTAAATATAAAGTGGAAGTGAGAACAAGAGTGGTGAAAGGTAGAAGATGATTTATCAAACTGAAAGCCAGAAAATTAGAATTTGGGGTTATAATGTGAACAAAATGCAACACATTTGCCTCAGTAAGATACCACTTTTCTTTGTGATTATGGATGTCTGATGGTATCCGGTTATTGCTGATTGAAAAAAAGTGTGAAGAACAAATAATTTCAACCAAATTAAAAAAACTGACCAGAAATGTATATACCCTGTAAACAGAAAAGACAATTGTTTTGGTGTCTATTGAGTGAATGTTAAACAAATATTCGAAGAACACCAACTTGAAGGAGTATCTCCATTTTGTTAGGCTGTTGCAGGGACTAGCCTGGTACCTGGTCCACCGACTTCCCCCATGGCAAAAGAGACCTACAGAGGTTAGTATCATCAAGAGATCATTCTCAAGGAGTAATTCTGTCAGAAGCCTGAGAGCAAGAGATAGTATTTCCATTTCCATCCTGGATCCTTAGAGGTTAGCCATGGCCATAGCCCAGAATTGCTGAAAACTGTCCATTTTTGGGGGGGCTTTGTATTTTTTGATACGAATTAACAGATGACATGCAACAGAGATGGTTAATAAAAATACTAGATGGCAGAATCAGGATCCCAAGAGTCTGAAATGAGCTGATATGTAAAAGCTGAACTTTGTAGGACTAAAGATAGCAGGGATAGGTTTAAGTTCCACACTTGGGTGAAAGAGGGAGAGAAAGAAAAAATACAGAATGAAGGAGGCAAAGTTAACATGTGAACAAGAGTACAGAATTTTCATGTAAATCACTGAGCAAAACAAAAGGAGGGAATGTAAAATAAGGGTGCCGATACTGTTTGAGGTTAGACACATAATTGAAAATCTGATGAGAAAGGTCTAAGGCTGCTTTTACCATAAATTGCACATACAAATCAAATTTGGGATTCAAGTTTAGGGAGCCGATGGAGACGTGAAGCCCATTTTTGAATTCCTAGACTATTCACAGACCTTAGATTAAGACTCTGAATGAGAAGAACCATCTTAGAGTTTATAAAATTGTAGGTTTAAACACTGACTCCACCACTGCTAGCAGGACGACACTGGGCACATTACTCAAACTCGATCAGTCTTAGAACCCTCACCTGTCACACGGGAACAGAAACATTCACCTTGCAGGGTAGCGGTATGGTTAAAATGAGATCATTATTTAACAGGGGTCACCCACCACTTGGTAAGTGCTCCCTCTATGGTTGATCATCATGGATAAGATGGTAACGTGTCAAAGGGACTCCTGTGTTGTATATGACTCCAAAGGGAGCTCCAGGGAGCCAAAATTTTGTTCAAAACAAAATAAAGTATAAATTGGTGCAGCCACTATGGAAAACAAGATGGAGATTCCGCAAACAATTAAAAATAGAACTACCATATCATCCAGCAATTCCACTCCTGGGTATCTCATCTGAAGAAAACAGAAACATTAATTAGAAAAGACATTGCACTCCTATGTTCATTGCAGCATTATTTATAATAGCCAAGACAAGGAAACAACCCAACTGCCCATCAACAGATGAATGGATAAAGAAGATGTGGTATATATCTACAACAGAATACTACTCAGCCATAGAAGAGAATGCAATCTTGCCATTTGCGACAACATGGATGGACGTGGAGAGTATTACATTAAGTGAAATAAGTCAGAGAGAGACAAATACTGTGAAATTTCACTTATATGTGGAATCTAAGAAACAAAGTAAATGAACAAACACAACAAACAGATATAGTTACAGACAACAACGGACAAACAGGTGGTTGCCAGAGGGGAAGTGGGTTGGGGAGGAAAGAAAGAGGTGAGGAAGATTAAGAGACGAAACTCCAGTTACAAAATTAGTGAGTCATCTATATGAAGCATACTGTGTGGGGAATACAGTCAGTAACTATTAATATCTTTCTGTGGTGACAGTTTGTAACTAGACTCATTGTGACCATCATTCTGAAATGTATAGAAATACCAAGTCATTATATGATTGCAACTAACAAAGTGTTGTAGGTCAATTATACCTGAAAAACAAACAAGCAGACTCACAGAAAAAGAGATCAGGTTATGTGGTTACCAGCAGTTGAGGTTGAGGGGAGGAGGGATTGGATCAAGGTAGTAAAAAGGTATCAACTTTCAGTTATAAGATAAGTACTAGGGATGTAATGTACCACATGATAAACATAATTATTACTGCTCTGTGTTATATATGAAGGTTAAGAGAGCAAACCCTAAGAGTTAAGACCAGAAGAAAAACATTTACTATTTCTTTAATTTTATATCTATATGAGATGATAGATGTTAATTAAACTTATTATGACAATTGTTTCATGATGTTGTATGTTAAATCATTACGCTCTGTACCTTCAACTTATATAGTGCTGTATGTCAATTACATTTCAATAAAACTAGAAGAAATAAAATAAAGCACAGTCAGTCAAAAGAAAAAGATGGAGCATTCCAATACTTGGAGCTACCCCCAATCAAACTGACTTTCTCTTAAGGTACTGAGGCTTCCATTGCTGGAGATGGCCAACCAGAATCTGAAGAACTGGTCATCAGAGACAGCATGACAAGAGGAAACAGAGGGCGAGATTAAGTCAAAAGAGGCCAGCCTGGCTCTTGCACACCTGGCAGGAGTCACAGCATGGCAGCTGGTAGGTGTGGGAGGAGCGTAGCACGCACAGACCTAACACTGAACCAGATCTCTGTTCCAAACTGAGATGTGACAGTAAGTGCTGGTATTCGTGATGTGTCAGTGTGTCAACCTTGTTAGGTATGTGAAACCTTTTTTACTCCTATTCATAAGTGTAATTCAAATAACCATCCTTCAAAAAGTGTGATACATTTATGACTGAGAACACTGTGAATTATCTGATGCCTTTAGTAGCCATTTGCTTATGAATTTTGACTCCTTTTAGCACCACGTTTATTGTAAAATGTCTAAACTACTCTATTTACATGATGGTACAAAGAAATTTCCGTGGGGAATACAGTTTTCTATAGAAAGGAAGAGGTTGGGAATTAAAAGATTCCATGTTCCCCCTAAGGTCACTTCTGAAATCGAAGTTTTCAGATTTGGTAATCCCTCCAAAGTAAATGAGAATTCTAAAACAAGACGACGGGGTGGAGGGAAGCTGGGAAAGGCAAGGCTGTTCTGAATATATCACATCCCGGGCGCTGCACAGGAAGGATGGGGACAAATCCGTCACGGCATTGTGAGCACATTATTCAGATGACAAAACTGTTCTCTCTGACAAGCTCTTGGGAAGCAACACAGCACAGTGTATCCGTGTGGGGCAGTCTTGGGGGTGGGGAGGGAAGAGGGGAGCTATGAAGATGAGGTAAGACAAGGAGTAAGACAGATGCATCTGGGTTATCGACTGTCATGGTGGAAAAAAAAAACACTGAAACAAGGAAATAAGGTGACAAGATTGAAGACTTCTAAGCTTGTACTTTCAAAATATGTAGGAATATTGCGACTCGTGATCAAGAAAACAACTCTGCTGGCTAATCAAATAATGTATGGGTTCTGTTTGAAAGCAGTAATTAGCTGATTCTTAAAGACAGTCCATCACTCGACGTCGTGCTTACTACTTGAATGGAACACCAACTTCAAGTAAGACCACATTCTCCATGCTCAGCTCAGCTCCCTGGAAGCTCATAGATTAAGCAGACATCTGAGCCCCCCTGCACCCCACTCCAACATTCTAAATGCTACATTTTTGATGATAGCTGAGAGTTCTCACTCATGTCTGTTGGCAGAAGCTGTTGATAATGCAGCCATAGCCCTCTAGTAAGAAATACTGGGATCTGGTTTTTGTACTACTTCCCATGTGCAAAGTCATGTTTACTATCTAACTGGGTGTTTTAATGATTAAAAAATACAGTAGAAAGCCCTCTTCCTCATCCCCCTTGCCTCCACTAACAGTTTCCTATCCCACGTTTCCTCACTGGAACAAAAGGAGTTTATTTTTCTACTAAGGGACTCATCACGTCATTTTTAACTGCACAATCTAAACAGGCATGTGTGTTTTCCTGTTCATTCGTGAGCACCACTGAGTGTTTACTCAAGTCATATTCCCTTTGGATGATCCAATATAAGAGCAGCCTCTCTCTGTTCAGTAACTAAGCCATCGGGCTGGGGACTGAAAAGAAATTCAGAGTAAATGAAAAACACAGAGGCACATCAGTAATGTTAGCAATACCAGGAGTGTAAAAAAAATGTTCTTATTACTAGCACAGTCTGATGGTAATGGCTATCCTTTGCCGAGTGCCTTCGTGATGGTAGGTATATTGCTGGGTGCGCCATACGCATTATTTCATTTAATTCTAAACAGCAACCCATGTGGTGGCCATTACCCTGCCCATTTAGGGATGAGGAATCTGAGGCTGGGCAAGTTAAAGTGTATGGATGGAGCCAGAATTCAAACCAAACTTCTCTGCTTTCATATCCAGCTGTTACGCCACATTGCCTCTTTTGTTAAAGTAATGCTCATCTTAACTCCAGTTTCCATTTAATGGAAAAGATTAACTAGACAGGAAGCTGATAAAACGTGCTTTTTCTGTTCTAGAAATTAGAAAAGACATTTTTTCTCATATTAGACATCAAGACACGTGGCCTGAAGTGCAAGTGTTTTTTTTTCAGGCGTGGGGCGTTACACATGCTGGGCTTTGGGATGATTTTATGAACCAAAGGGATCCTAGAAGTCCAAGTTCAACTAATCGCTGATACTTGAACCACCCTGAAATACTCCAGCCAGACTTTGCGGGACTCCTTCTAGATAGGAAGATTCATTGCCTTCCAAGGCCGTTCATTGCATCTAGGGGTCATTCAGAAGCTGTCCCTGCATGCTCTTGCTCTTGTGCATGCAGTGTCACCTTGGACAGACCCATCCCTTTTAAAGGAAGATTCACCTTCAGTGGCTTCCCTCAGTTGTGTAACTGGAAGGGAGAACCATCAAGAGTTGTCATATCATGACAAAGGTAGGTCCCTACAGCACCCCACAGTATGCTGCATGGGTCCCTGATGGGGAAGGAGATGAATTTGCATAAGGACACTGGGATCTTTTGTGAATAAAATGTCCTACTCCTGTGATTGCAAACTGGTGAAATTGCCTAAACCAAGAAGCTTTTGTTTAAAACACAGGCACATGCACACATGCTGTTTGGCCCCTGCTACAGAAAAAACTTTCTGCCCCTCTCCAACTTCCACATACTCTCCAACCATCAAGTGCCCCTAAGTCTTCCCTTTCTTAGAGTAAACATCTTTCTTTTCTTCATTCATTCCTCCTAAGATAAGATTTAATGCTCATGTCACGCTTCTGTGGTGCTCTTATTGTTTTATACCTCATTTAAGTTCTCTGGCATAAAACCTACTTCGGAAGCCCAGTTCTGGTGTGAGGACTACTCTCTCGCGCTCTGGAACAGCAAAGAATGATACATTCTGTCTCTCATTCAACAAACCATGCATGTGTCTAGGTCACTGAAAAACACATTACTATCTAGAAAAGCCATGTCATACAGCTGGCTTTTGAGTTTACCATAAAGACCACAAAACCTCTTCGATGCACTGATGCACTTTGATGTACTAGTTCTTCTTCATCCTTCATTTTACAATTAGTATTACGACCTCAAGGTCAGAAGCCTATGCTGGAGTTTATCCTGTTGGATTCTGTCCATACCTGTGGCTTGCTGCCACCTTGGTGTTTCCATTCTGCCCTCTAGTACAGTCCCAATCTCTTGGTTTTTTTCAGTCCACACATAAGCCAAGGATGCCTTCTTAATTCAAGTGTGATATAGCTGGTTAGAGTCAGAGATTCTTGCTATGGCCATGGACCTCAACTGTCCCTAACTACCAAGACGCATGCCCCCAATTCCTCTTAACAAAATGTTCACATTTTTAAGGTGACTGCTCGAATTTAAAAGACAAATGCTAATGAGAACAGGACTGCAAGAGAGTTTTTAAAATACTTGAAGCTTTCAGTACGTATTTGTTGAGTGGTTAAATAAATTGTGGATCCTAATTTCACCTTTTATATTCTTTACTGTCAACGTGCCTCCCTCCCTCATTCATTCACTGCCCTGTTACTAAGCATTTACTGTGTACCGGCTGTGTGTTAAGCTACCAAGACAAATAAAGCAGGAGTTTGTACCTTTAATGAGCACTCAGCTGGGCAAGCACAATAGGAACAAAAGAGAAGACAGTCAATGATAATGCAACTGCCATGTAGCACACAGAGCTGGGGGAGCACAGAAGGAAGACCTAACCCTGCCCAGAGTTTGTGTGCGGAGCCAGCAAGTCAGGAGGACTTCTTGGAAAGGTTAGCATCTCAGCTGAATTCTGCAGGGGAAGTGAGAATTAGCCAGGTCAAAAGGAGGGGGGCAAAGATGCTCCATTGGAAGCCACAGAAAGTACAGCTAGCCTGGGTTAGGGCAAGTCCTTTAGAAGAGTGCAAATGAAGGTCACTGGGACACGGTGTTGACAGGTGAGACAGGACACGTAATAGCGACCCTCGGATGCCATTTCATGAGACTGAGACTCTGCTTATAATTTTATGAGCAGAGAAGGACGTGGAGATCAACAGGGTCAGATGTGCATTTTAGCAAGATGGCCCAGGTTGCAGGGAAAGAAATGCATCAGAGATGGGGGACACCAGAGCAGAAAGGTCATCTAGGAAGCTCCACAGGATCTAGGTGGGAAGTGAAGAGGGTGTTAACTCAGACGATGGTTTGCAGAGGAGGGTGAATTCCAAAGATATCAAAGAGGTGAAGTCTCTCTATTTTAGTAACTTTATGCTTGGGGTAGGCCAACTTCAGGCTTGACGGGGCCAAGAAGGAAGGCTAGTCTTCCTCCTTAGGCAACTGGTGGAAGAAAACCTCATTCACTAAACAGGAAGCTAGTGAGGGGAGGTTAGGGTCTTGTGTTGAGGGGGAGACACCTGAAGAGAAAGCTTGCTGTGGACATGCTGAGTCAGAGGCAGGGGGACATTAGCATGGGGATGTCAAGGAGACAATCAGGACCCTGCAGAGAAACGGGGAAGGACTTGGAGGCATCAGTGCCCTACAGCTGAATCTGTATTAGATGCTCTCTCCCAGAGGCCCCAGCAGAAGAGTAAGAAAAAGAAGCCAGCAGAGAACCAAGTCTCTGCTGAGCATGACTAACGCTAACTTACAACCTCTACACAGTTTTCTACGTACTATCGAAATAATCTGCTTTAGTCCAGTAACTAAAAGCAAGAAAGAGAAGTAAAGAAAAAAAAAATATTCCAGGGGTTAATTACACAGGGAAAATGAAGAAATATAAACAAAACAGGCTGATATAATTTTGACATGTGTACATTCTGCTCTTTAACATACCTAGGAAGGTTAGTTTCTTCAACCCCAAAATGTGTACTCCTCCATTTTTCCTGACACATGCAACTCTCCCGGTCTTTATTTCGTTTTGAAATCTTTTTGGATGTTGGTAGATTTTACTTCCCAAAAAAACACATCAGTGCAGGTTCAGAGATAAAAGGCAAGTGACAGGGCACCAGGAATGTCGGGTACACAAGAGGACGCGGTGAAGACCAGCAAGCGGA
Source organism: Vicugna pacos (assembly GCF_048564905.1). Classification (NCBI taxonomy): domain Eukaryota; kingdom Metazoa; phylum Chordata; class Mammalia; order Artiodactyla; family Camelidae; genus Vicugna; species Vicugna pacos. The sequence goes on from NC_133003.1 coordinate 44,746,958, forward strand.
ACATGGGTGCCCCACTACTCAGTGCACGGCATTTGATGCCATAGAACAACTCAGGTCCCATATCGCAAGTTCTCCATTTTTTTTTAAGCAGAAGCAAAACTCTGGATTTATATGTGGTTTTTGTGGGGGAGAAACTAATAATGTTAGGAAGCTCAATATAGGGCAATTTTTCCAATTACATACCTAAGTTGGCCACTCATCTTCAAATTTTAGCTCAGGCCCTCGATAAGCGACTTTCTAAAAATGGATAGTTTTCCCCCAAATCTCAGTGCCAAGCATAAAATTTTAGCCAGTTAATGACACGCTTTGGGCACAAATGCAACTGAAAACATTTCATTTCCAGCTTCTGGATGACTTGTAAGACTTCATACACACCTGACTCTTCACTCTTCCCAGGTCCCAAAGTGATTCCACCTTCTCGTAGCCACCAGGATGAGCCCATATGCTAAGCGCCTCGTAAATACAGGCATCCGACTGCTAAGAGTTTGTCACTGTGATTAATTAAAGAGCCAAGTGTAGGAGGGAAAGTTCTGTACTCTTCCCTGTGCGGTGATTTTTTTGAGAGATTATCTTATCACAATTAAAATCCAATTCACAGTTTACGAAGTTTTTTCACTGCGAACACGACAGCGTTCAGAATCCAAAGTGCAGAGGAGCTGACATCCTGTTCACTGTTTGACTGCACATTAAATCCCTAATGAAAAGCAGCTGTACACAGACAAACATGGCTTGGGGGTACTTAACTTGGCTTGTGCAAGATTAAACATGTAATTTTCAACGGATTTTCCTTCAGGAATGCCTTTTCCTCCAACTGTAATTCAAGTGGTTCTACCATTTCTTATGTGAGTTGTCTTATATCTGTGTTTGAGGATCATCTAGCTTCTTGTGGAAAGACTTGGAACTGTTAAAGAATTATTTTATTATAAATGGCCAGCTGGACAAGCAACAAGCATTTATTAAGTACCAATTGCAAAAAGAAACGAGGGAAGAGGGGGAGGGAGGAAGGAGCAAACAATAATACTGGCCCTTAGGAAGCCTGCTGTCTGGTCACACTGGCAACCATAAACCAACCTGAGAATACTTTCAAAGGAACACATCCCAGTTTTTGACTACCAAAATAAGCAAGCATTGCTGCAAAATAGAACACACGAGGCCTGATACAAACTTGAGCCAATTTGAAAGTGGCAAGAAGCTTTCCAAAACCACTTGAATACTTCCTCTCAGTGTGCACATTTTGTAAAGCTACCATTTGGATCTTTGCTGAATGTCGGGAAAGAATCTAAGCACTCTGCATGCAGAAGTCTCCAAAGCTAGGAGGTAAATGCTATTACTTCGCTCACTATTCAGATGAGGAGTTTAGTTTGAAGCTTAGAGAGGTTGAGAAACTTGCTCAGAATCATACAAACAGCAAGTTGGGATTTATACCCAGCTCTGCCTGACTCCAAAGCCAAGAGTTTTAATTACCTGGTGACACTGTTCAATACCTGGAACATGACTTGGCACAAAGAAAGCATCCAGTAAATATGTGATGAATGAATGTTTCCTTGGACGGTCGTTTATCATTAGCCACAAAGATTTTTCTCACCCATCCCAAAAGGCCTTCATGATTTAAATATCTTGAATCAGTATAATCCTTGAAAAAAGACATGATGTATGATATCATGCCTTATTAAATATTATACTTTAACTAATAAACTCACTATCTTTTTAACCACATAATAAAAATTGCGCTTGAAATACCTTGGCAATTTTTATCATGCCTCCTAAAAATAATTATTTCCAAATTAAGTGACATTCAGAAAATAATAATCTGATGTTTGGCAAAGGAACGCACAGAACACGAGGTTTCAGAAGGCCGCTTGTCCTTGGCCAAAGCACTGTCCTTCACTGGGTATCAATTTCAGGGACTGCCTCATGAGAGTGCAGCTTCCAGGTTTGCAATTCTGTGGTTCTGTGATTCGGAAACATGAAGTAGTTTGGGAATCAGCAAGTCAATAAAGGAATCTCTGTTAGTCGTTAGTCTTGGGGCAATATGGAGCCAGTGGGGACAGACAGAAAATCAGGACTTGCTGACCCACTTGGGAAGGAAGGACAATGATCAAGGAAACCAACCAACCTGTCTAGATGTCCTTTCAAAGCTTCATAAAGCAGAGGACCCTTGTTGATGAATCAGTGCCCAGAGTTCTGTATCTCCCAGACATCTTGCTGATGGGATGTACATTTTAAATGAAACTGAGCAGTTTATGAGATCATTATAAGAAAGCTGAGTTTGGATAAACACTCCAAGCCCACAGTCCTGTTTTCAATGCTGTCATCTCTGAATTACTTTGTCTTTGACTTCTCAAAGATTAGCTACTTTGGGAAGAGAGTGCTAATGACAGTGCAAACATAATTTTTCCGTCAACAAGTACAGGACAAGAAGGCAGGGGAGGGACTACTGCATTCAGCAAGCTAAGGCCAAGGGGTCAGATCCAGCAACGGGGAAGGACATGAGCAAGCACCTGCTGTGTGATCTGGAATCCTAGGGGAGAACCCGAGGTCATGGCAGGACTCCATTCTTGGGATGTGTGCAAGGAAAGAGGTAAGGAGGAGAAGCGGGGCATGTGCAGTCCAAGCATCAGAACCAACATGGTACACCGCGGAAGGCTGAGTGAAGTGCCTTACATAGCCTCCCAGAACTTACCACGTAATGGATTCTCACGTACGCAGGACTGTGAGGAGCTAACTTAGAAGTTCAACAATTGTAACTGTGCCACTGTTCCTGAAGCTGGCATGCGGTTGGCAGTGAGAAGGCATTAAACTCCATCAGTATGTCCCTGTTTCTTTCCAATAAAAATATATTGATGCCCTTTGAGAGTGGATGTTGGTGTTAGACACTGAGGATACAAAGTTGTGACTAAGATGCAAAGATTCATCACCTCAGAAATCCCATACCTGTCCTCCAGGGGAAGGATTAATTAATTAATCCACCTTCCAATGGGGAACTTTCAGGGAAATTTCAGAAGATCCAGCTGTGAAAAACTGACACAACTGGGAGCCAAAAAAAAAAGAAAGACTTCTTGAGCCTGAGTTCTGGCTCCTATTTTGTAGCAGGTAACAAAGAATTTGATTCCAGGAGTAGACTAAGGAAAGGTTATGACAGTTATAAAGGCATAGGAAGTTCAGGAAGTTTTCTGGGCATGGCAAATTGATTGGCTGATTTAGAACTGATTTGTTTTATGAAGGAATAATTAGACATAAAGTAGGAGAGGAAGGAATAGGAGAAACTGATGATGACATTGAAGTTCTGAACTGAGATATAGAATAATAACAGGGAGGCACTGTAGATTCCAGAACAGGATTGAGATACAAAGAAAAGGCTATTTATGGAAGGTTGTTCTGGCAGGTGTGGGTGGGATGGATTGGCAGAGGGAGGAGAGATGACAGAGACGCACCGAGAAGCTATTTCAGGAACTGCTGTGAAGTTTGTGTCTCGGGCAGTGGTCCTTATTCTCCAAGTATAAAATGCTCTAATGGAGGCTCTAATTTGGAAGACTACAAAAATCAAGTAATTGTCATGCTGGGTCTCACCTCTCCCCTGAATTCCTTCATTCATAATAGGGGAATATTTACATGTATGTAGGTACAACCTGAACATTTTTACAGAAAACTTTTCCTTGGCAGCTGGAAACAAGAAAGGAGATTTCCTTTGCTCATTTCCTCTTCCACCCCCATGTAGCATCAGACAAGATGCTCAGAGACTGAGAAAATATTTGAGAAGCTACGGGTCAGAGAATCTGTAGATTATAATTCTCTAACCAGGTCCCCAGTGGCCAAGTAGAATTTGATTCAATGTGTACTGAGAAATGACATGACTATTCGTAATAGCAAGTGACGATGATGAGGATGACAATGACAACAATGCACCATTCAGAGCAAATCTTACTGCCCTGTAAGCTTTTCACATACAGTGTCTTGAATCTTCACAACTGCCCTGCAAATTAGGCACAGTAGAGCTACCCCAAACCTTGTACAAGATGAACCTGACTGTTAAGTAGCTTAAAAGATTTGCTCAAGATCTCAGCTTATAAAAAATGAAGTCTGGATTTGAACACAGGCATGTTTGAATCTGTGGTGCACTCTTCCCACTACACCATTAATTTAGAGAGTGATATAAAAGGACACGGTGTCTCAGAAGCTTGTAAAATATAGTTTATGGTCAGATTCCAGGGCTACAGCATATGACTAAGATATTTGAAATCTGCCTCAATGTCTGAGAGCACTTCACAGACCTTATATTGAAACAGAGATGTTAATATTTAGTGAATCTGAATGTGCTGCCTAATAACGATAAACGAAAATCTGAGATGAAAATCTGTTTCATTAGTATCTTGGTAGAATTACCACTATCTTTGGGGAAACATCAGAGATAAGCAGGATGCGATTTTAAACGATGCTATCTTATCACACATTATTTCTCTAGCAAGCAGTCTATTACCCGTGGACTCTTTGCCAGTGTTGTAATAGACTTGTTGGAAGCCTAGTGGAAATAAAATTTTATGAGGCACTGCTTTATCTTTGAAACTGAAGTAATTCAGACTTTTGAACTTTTAAAGAGATCAGTTCTGTGTAATTTATTCAATAAAATGCAGAACCCTAACTACATTTTATTTGTACATTGTATAAATGGGCAAATATCTTTTAACTGTTTAAATGATACATCTGGCAGTTGAGGCTGTTCCCCTCACCCAAAGCACCTCCATCCTACACCACCCCCATCAGTCTTCCTGGGTGTCTTCCATTCATCCTCCTTCAAGGGTGCCCGGGCGTCTACAGGGAAGGCTGCCCTCACTTCGTAGGCAGCAGGGGCCTTCTCTTCTCCTTCACCTCCTCCCTGCCCAACATCCTGCCCCAGCCTCCATGGTCATTACTGTCCTTCTATGAGAGCAGAGCATGTGAACCAGAGAGGGGCATCTGCCCTGGTTTGCCTGTACTTAACCACCGGGCGAGGGCTTCGCAGGACACAAACTTTACGTACTTTTGCATCTCAGGACTTCGCAAGAAAGCAAACATGTTACAGGAACTCAATGAACGAATGAACAGGAACTTTGAATTCAAAGGGGGCTTCAGCTAGAGCCCGCACCGCGATTACCGCTTACCCACATGGACGACAGACAGTGAGTGAAAAGGCAGCAAATTAATTGAGCACCTCCCCTACACCATCTTCTGGAGGAAAATAAGGCAAAAAAAAAAAAAAGATGCCTGAAAAAAGCTGTCTCCTTCCCTGCCCGCACGGCTCACCGCCTCACCCCCGTGACAGCAGCAGGACTAGCTGGCCTGCGCGGCTGAGCGCCTCTCCCGCCACGTGCCAGCCCTGTTTCGCCCAGACTCCGTCCGGAAGGCTTTCACTCAAAGCTCTCAACGGTTTCCGATCTTCTACACATTTAATCAAAAACTCGTCTCAGTCTACAGATCTCTTTGATCCAGTCTTATTTCTCATCGTTATTTCCCAAAATGAATCTTTTAATTTCCACACTGTCAGAAAAATATATCACTCGGATAACCCTGCTGAATTTTACTTTGCAGTCTCCTTATAATTTTCTGAGTGATGCAGGGGTTGGCAAACTACATTCTGCCACTTGTTTTTATACTGCCTGCAAAAGAATGATTTTGAAAGTGTAAATGGTTGAAAAAAAATCCAAGGGAGAATACTCCTCTATGACACATGAAAGTGATATGAAATGCAAAATTCAAAATCTATCAACAAAATTTTATTGGGACACAACCAACTTGATTGTGTAGTGTCTAAGGCTGTTTTATGCTATAACAGTAGAGATGAGTAAGTTACAACACAGACCATTTGGCCCAGAAATACTGTAAAATCTTTACAGTCTGCACTTTACAGGAAATGTTGGCAACCTCTGGGATTATGGGATAAAGAACGATGCCCAATTGCTGAGTATCTACTCTGCATGAAACACACGTGCTTTTCATTCACTATTTCATCGGGACCTCTCGTCCTGGGGAGGAAGGTACTATCTTCTAATTGTAGATGAAGAGACTAGGACTAAGCTAAAAAGTTTTAGAACTGAAGGCGGAACAAAAAGCTTTTGGATTCTACAGCTCATTCATGGTTTTTCCTCCGTGACGAGCTATGTCTCCATATACTTGAGAACAAATGAATACACTGATGAATGTGAAATCACACAGTACACATGGAATACGTAAGTCATGTAGGATTCCAAGGAAAGAAAGAAAGAAATTGGCCATAGAGAAACCCAGCCCATTCAGGAAGAGTTAGTCGCATCCATATAGTTTCTTGGTCTCTTTCTTCTCAATTCCTAATCTTACCTGCCATATAGTTGCTCTTTTTCTTAATTTTTTTTTTTTGGTTAAACATTAAGCAACTGCAGGTGCTTTCAGGTAGAACTTCAAATTTCCTTTTATCACTTCTGTCTTTTATCTGTTGATCAATTTGTTCTTGAAAAGGATAGATTTTTTATAGTACAATATGGTTCCCTGAATCCCGTAAGACGATTTAAAAATCATTGCTTTGTACCACATTCTATTTGCGCTACCTAGGGTCACTGTCCTTTATTTTCCAAGACATATGGAACAGAATAAAGAATAAACGACAAAGAAAAAAGTTCAATGTCCCCCAAAAACATTCATATCTGGACTCTCATAGTCAAAATGAAGGAGAATCTACAGAGATATGGAAAGTAAAGAAATCCAACCAAGAAAATACACGTAAATCTGTGTGATGATTTTTTGTTTGACCCACGTAAAACTGATACATTCTGACCACCAGTTAGTTCTGGCTCATGTTTAGAAATAAGCGACAGAGTGGCAGGTCCCAAGCTTAAACTTTGTGAAGGTAATCGACCCTTGAGAGAATAGTGTTATTTTTATACAGCTGTCCTCTGGACTTGCCTCTAATCACAAACAACATTTATTATCACCATGTTTTACGCCCTCTACGTATACTAGCTTGTTCCATTCTCATGATGGCATTATGTGGTAGGTAATATTCACATAAGCCCATTTCACAGGTGGATAAGCAAAAGTACAGGGAGTTGGGGGACCTGCCCACGGCCACTGAGTCAGTGACAGCCGGGACCGAACAAAAGTAACTCAGAGCGTGCACCTCCAACTACATGCCTTACTGCTTCTGGCTTGCTTCCCCGTGTCTCACAAACATTTAACTAAATATCAAATGACAAATACATCATTTAATTAAATATTTTCATTGTGTAATTTGGTGACTGCTCCACAACGAAAACCTGTTCATTTGGTTTTCACCATCTTTTCCTAAGGGGCAATTGTCATGAAGATGGATTCCCCCAAAAGCCTTTTGATAAAATCATTTAGCCCAGGAGCTCTGCAAACAAGTAAGAAAAATTATAACAAATATTTCCTTGTGAGAAATTCCAAATCTTATTTAGTACAGTCTTCAAGATTTTAGCATTTATAGGAAGATACTGAAAACATCTCTTTATGTCTATAACTTGTCTGGAAAGTAATTTCACATCTTTAATGAAGAAAGATGATCAATATAACAGCAGATTATCATGTTTTAAATACAGCAACACAGATGAAAAAATCAATATGAAGTCATTAATCTAGTCAGAATAGAGATCTGGAGGCCAAAAATTGTCCAGATTGCAATGAATTTTTTGGTAATGACAATCTTATTACAAATCTATTTGTGCAATTTTGAAATAATCAGTCCTAAGGACACAACAAATTATACTGAGAAGATGAAAAACAAGTAAAAAAAAAAAACTTTCACTTTCTCTCAAAAGGCATTTGTTTAAAATAAAAGGAATAGCTCTGATTTCCTCATTGTCATGGTCTCATTTATTTTGCTAGTGCCACAGGACCACACATCACCATTTACTTTAGAACAGAAATATATGTGAGGGTATTTTTTCCCCATATTTTCTATTCTATCTTGTTCCAGAATAGGTTTATGGTGTCAAGTAAACTATAGAAGAAAAGCATTTGTCACAAACTTTGTACACATTAAAATATTTTTTTAAAAATCAGGGAAAGATACAAAGACCTCTAGACCAAACATTTAGTCCCTTAGTTGGGCAAATTCGGGAAAGAGCATTTATAATGTAAGATTGTCCACTCCTGCACTATTTTCACGTCTCAGCTATCACCAGTGTAAGCAGGACAGAGAAGACGGCTGACTGGATTTTCCACAAAATGGCAACTTCCAAACATGGCGTGGCAGTTGCCCTGCTGTATTCTAACGACGTAAAATTACAGATTAATCAGGTAAATACAAAATTTATTTTCTGATTTCCTTCACTTATTTAAGTAAATTTATATACTATGTTCCTGAGGAAATCAATGAACATCTCTGAGCTTGACTTATTTTCTTAGGATGCCATTTAAGGTCAAAAAACCCTAAAAGAAGGTGCACTTTCTTTAATAAAAGCCGAGCAATTGATGCTTAACCGCTTCACACTGTTCCTGGCTGCGGAACTTTGTGCCAGTGCCACATTATATACCACTTTCATTGTGATCCTAGATTTGGTCGTAATTATTTTATGAGAAAACATGGTCAGTCACGTGAAAGTAAAGCACAAATTGGGAGACAGTAGCAGAGTTAGAGTCAAAAGCAGTCTCATACCATGTGCTTTGTTCTTTCGTCTTGATCTTGATCAGCCTGGATTATGGATACATATTTATTCCATTCTCAGTAACCTCAGTAACAACATAATCAGGGAAATCTTGTTTCAATCACAAATTTATGGATTCATCAAAACTGATACCATAAAGCAATGTTATCCTCATCCTTTCACGTATATCGAGAGAATTTTGCTTCCATTTACAGTGGTGTAGTTTCTATCAGACCAAGAGAAAACCTATAAATTCTAAGCAAAATTACCTGAAGGCACTGGAGAGCAAAAGAAAGCAGGTAAACGCTGTGTTGGAGAAGGTAGGGGAGCAGGAGGGAACGTCAATCTGCAAGAAGGTGATGGTACAGCGAGGATACTGGTTTTACGTCTTTCCTCTCAGAGGGCAGACCCCAGTCAACACCATGTGAGGTACTACAACTCAGATGTCAACCTCCAATTTCACTGGCATGAAGAACCAGGGGATAAAGTTTGAAGTGCCCACAACAAGTAGAAAGTTAGTGAGAATGCTGCTAAGGAAAGAGAGAGGGAAAACCCCATATTCGGCATAAACTTTGCCCAGGTCTCTGGCTGATCCCCTGAGTGCAACAGGCTCCAGAGAGACCAGCTGAGACAAACAGAGCTGCTGAGAGATTCTGACTACCAAAATCACACACAGGGTAGGAGTTTGAAATTTTGGTTTAGCCAGGTTAACTCTCTGCTAAATATTTTTAAATATTCATCAGAAAATATAATAGAATACAATCTCTGCAATGTATCATTGACAAAATCAAGGGTAAAAATCCCAAATTTAAAGAGAAAAGGAAATTAATCTAGATTGAGCTTAAGATGTTCAGTTAGCAGAAATCCATTTAAAAACAGCTAATACCAAAAGCACAAACAACAAAAACAAGTGAGACTCTATCAAATGAAAAATCTCTACATACAGCAAAATAATTGATCAACAAAATGAAAAAGCAGCCTACAGAATGGGAGAAAATATTTGCAATCCACTTATCTAATAATATCAAAAATATACAGGGAATACATACAACTCAACAGCAAAAAACCAAATAATACAATTAGAAAATGAGCAAAGGACATGAATAACCATTTTTCCAAAGATATTCAAATGGCCAAATAGGTACATGAAAAGGTGCTTAGCGTCACTGATCATCAGGTAAATGCAAATTAACAAAGCAATGAGATATCACCTCACACGTGTAAGAATGGCTATGATCAAAAAGACAAGACACAGCAAGTGTTGCTAAGGATGTGGAAAAAACGGAACCTTTGTGCACTGTTGGTGGGAGTGCAATTTGGTGTGGTCATTATGGAAAACAGTAGGGAGGTCTCTCAAAAAATTGATTGGGAACACTTCTGGGTATCTATCCAAAGGAAATAAAAACACTAATTTAAGAAGATACATGCACCCCCTGTTCATTGTAGCATTATTAACAATAGCCAAGACATGGAAGCAACTCAAGTGGCCATCGGTGGATAAATAAATAAAGAGCTATTTACTGAACTATAAAAAAGGAAATCTTGCCATTTGTGATAACATGGATGGACCTTGAGGGCTTTATGCTAATTGAAATGAGTTAGACAGAGAAAGACAAATATTATACGATCTCACTTATATGAGGAATCTAGAAAATGAAACTCAACTCAACAGGGAACAGGTTGGTGTTGCCAAAGGTAGCAGGTAGGGAGTAGGGGTGGGGGAAATGGGTTAAGGTGGTCAAAAGGTACAAACTTCTAGTTATAAGATAAATCAATTCTGGGAATGTATTTTACAGCATGGTGACCGCAGTTAACCACACTATACTGTGTATTTGAAAGTTGCTAAGTAAATGTCAAAAGTTCTCACTGTAAGAAAAGAATTGTAACTTTGTGATCTGATGGATGTTAACTAAACTTATTATGGTAATCATTTGGAATATATACATGTATCAAATCATTACTGTGTACATCGTAGACAATGTTATATGTCAATTATAAGTCAATAAGGCTAGGAAAAAACACTAATGCTTGACGAATTGAAATGATATGCTTAAAATTTCACAGAGTTGAAAAGTGAGACTAGAACTTAATTAAAAGATTTTCTTTGCAAATGCCATGCCTTTACCACAAGGTGCTGATTTGAAAAAACTCACTTTCTGATTTAATGCCATTGTCTTCAGCCCTAACTGTCCAAGTTCCACAACATATTTCCAAGGGACAGCATGTAAATTCTTCCTCCAATGCACTTTCTTGTTCTTTACATTGTCACCACTTGGAGTTCTTATTATTCCACACATTGAGTCTTGCCTGTGTTCCTTCTCTGGTCTGTTTTCCTCAGATCCTTCCTTCATACTCTCTAAGAGATAATTCTTCATAAAACATGGTACTATACAGCTCCAATACTTTTTAAAGTCAACATGCTATTCTCAAAATAATATTCAAACCTAGAATGACTTTAAATTTCATTCATCTACATCGGGCTAATGCCTTCAACCTTATTCTTTATAACCCCTTTATTCTAGGCATCAGAAAAGAGAAAAAGGAAGGCTACATACTAAGCAATAAATATTTAAAAGATGTAAATCAAACAGCATGGTAGATAAAATATACTTCATGCTTCTACTTTTTAAACTTTCATATCAATGAAATGGAAAAATATGTTCAAATCTATATTTTTATGACTTAAAATGAGAAAATTATTTTAAAAATAGTTAATATAGCTATGCTAAAGGTCATAAAGGAAAATAAGCAGTTAGTAAATCAACAGGGAATCTCAGCAGAGAAATAGAAAGTATACAAAAGAGCCAAGTGGAAATTTGAGAGCTGCAAATCCAGTATATAAACATAAAGAGTTAATTCAATGAGGTTAACAGCAGACTGAGGTGATACAGGAATCAGTGCCCTTGAAGATAAGTCAACAGAAAGCATCTAATCTCAAAATAGAGGGCAGGGCAGGAAAGGGTTAAAAAAATAAACAAGGCCTCAGAAACCCATGGGACAAAATAAAACAGTCTAGCATATTGGTAACCGGATTCCAGAAGAAAAGATAAAGAATAGGATACCAAAAATTTGTTAAAAAAATAGAGAAAATGTTTTTCCAAAACTTGGTCAAAGACATAAATTTATAGATTTCAAGAAGCACTGCAATCCCTAAGACGGGTAAATACAAAGAAAACCACACCTAGGCACATCTTAATTGAATTACTGAATCCAAAGATTTCAAAACCGCACACCAACCGGAGAAAAACCACACACGTCACATGCAGAACACCACCACTTACTAATGACTTCTCATCAGAAAAATTAAGTCCTGAACACAGTTAAAATGATCTTTAAAGAGAAAGAAGGAAAAGAAAAAATGCCTATTCAGAATTCTATATCTAGCAAAAGTATTCTTCGAGAATGAAAATAAAAGAGTTTTAGCTAAATGAAAATTAACAATTTGTCATTAGTCAATGTTCACCACCAAAAAACACTAAACAAAGTTCCTCAGGCTGAAGACAAATGCTCCTTGGATCTTTAGAAAGAAACTAAGAGTATTCAAAATGTTAAATATGTGGGTAAATATAAAAGCTAACCTTTTTTCCTTTGAATTAAAAAAACACACATGGGGTATTTATAATGAAAATCATGAAGTTGTAGTTTGGGGTTTATAATGTATCAAGATGAAATAAATACATATGACAGCTAGAGAAAAAGGAATGAGGAGAAATAGATAAATAGGGCTACACAGTAGCAAAGTTCTTTCATCTTTTGTCAAGTAATACAATATTAAATCTGAGCTCATGGTGGAAGGATATATATTGTAACCTCTAGAAAATCTACTAAGAATAATTCAAAGAGCTATAGTTAAAAAGACAGCAGACAAATGAAGTACACAGACTCCTAGATTATAAGAGATGGGAAAGATTGCAGAGTACAATGTTGTATTCAATGCCAGAATCCCTTCTATATAGAACATCTGACTCATGTTGCCTCTACAGTGCTCAAAACCTTCCAAATCAGAGGGTTCATAAGGCAGCCTGTGGCCCTAATTCTTCTGGTCCTAAGTTAGACTCCTATAAAACAATGCCTCTTTCTTCCCACAAAAGTCTCCACTCTCTCTTAATGAAACGTCTAAACATGCATTTCTTCTCTATAGTTCCCCCCCATTTATGCCTGGAGAGAGGAGTTGTTCTTGTCTAGATGAATTTATGTCCCTTATCTTCTCTCCCAGCATCCTATTTATTTCCTTTACACCACTTGCCAAAAATTTAAAGGCATGATTGTTCAATTTATTTTTTTTAGCAAATATGCCTAGTACATAATAGGTGCCCAATGATAATAGAATGAAATTAATGCAAACATCACCAGGACAACAAGCTAACATTCAGTGGGTATATATCATAATCCCCACACTCCTCTACATTTTTTTTACAGGTTTTATCCTATTTAATCTTCACCTTAAAAAGTTACACTTTACAGATAATAAAAATAAGGCACAGAGACATTAAGCAACTTGCCCAGGGTCATACAAACTGATAAGCAAAGTTGGGATATGAACCAAGAATTGAAGGGATGAAACATACACCTGCTCCTGGGTCTTTACATAAGTCAGGACCACTGTTCCGATGTCTCCTGCCGTGATCTCTCCAGTTCTGTCTGCTTGCCTTTACACTGCTTCCTCCTTCCCTGACCTCTCCATACCCCTCTATACGGCATTACCTCTCATTCTCTTCCCTGATCTTCCCATTCTCCAGAAACCTATTTCAGCTAGCTTCAAGAGCCCTCACCCAACTGACAGTCCCATCTCCATCATGGTCCTCAATGTTACCTTCTGATGCCAAACAGTATCAATAAAATGGCATTTTATCAGATTACTAATCTTGCTTTAAATAACACAAGCAATAATAAATATTATCATTACATTTTATTGAAATTATCTCCTGGTTAGAAGATAGCTTCCAATGTGTGAACTTCCAGACTTACTCCGAATGTTCCTTCAATTTTCACATTTGATTTAGCTCTATCTGAATTATATTCTTTATTGATTTTCTTGATGTATATTCCTGAAGTATATCTTCCAAATAAAAGAGCAAGCTGATGTATGGACATGTTCCAAGGAGCTCAATATCTAGTCTGTTGACAAGAATTTACTGCTCTGTTAGAGTTACATGCCTTACTTTTATAGGCTAGTGTTTGACATAGTCTTGGTTTCTTATTCATGCTACTGGGTCGAATATATTTAGGGCAACACTACTGTCCCATTTTATATTTCATTGTCTCATAACACGAGAGTTCAATGGCGTTATCAAATAAGGTTTACTTTCCTTGCTATTCCCTTTGATAACTGATGTCAAACTATGACTCTGTTTTGGTTTTGTCAAAATCTTCAGTCATGTAGAAAATATCACTTTGCTTTGAGTGTAAGTCAGCTTCATCAGTGATGGTATAAAGATCTAAAACACAGCTGGTGTTCTTTCAACAAACATTAAGTTCTACAAATATACTGAGTGGCTACTATTTATAAGACTGTGCTAGATTCTTCGAGAGAGAGAACGGTGTAGGTAATGGATCTGCTTTAAGCAACTTACAGTTTTTTAATGGAGACAAATATGTACTCAAATAAGTAATAGACTGTATCACAGAAATTATTCGGTAGCTTAGCTTTGTAGCAACAAACTGGATACTGACCAAAGATAGTGCATTACTTGCAATGCCCCAAAGCAGAGATGATTCTCACCTTCTGTTACGATGTCTGAGACAACTGGTCAACTCCAGTTCTCTAGACCAGTGTTACTAACAGTGTGGTCAACAAACCTAGGTAGGTTTGTAAAGTATGTGTTAGCTAGTCCTCAGTGAGATAGACAGAAATTGCAAATAAGTGCTCAGAAATGTTTATAAATATATGGATTTTATGTCTACTGAATACAAAAAGTGAGATTTGCATTTTCACTAATTAACATTAACAATGAATTATGAATATTTTACGTACCTACATGCATCAGTTCTGAGAAATTCTCAAAACTGAACTAAATATTACGTAGCTCCCATCACAACACTGATCAATTTATAAGAATTGCAGCATGTGGTTACCTACACTGTGAAAACCAAGTTGTTGGATATCTTCTTATGTTGATATTTTACCCTAATTTCAACTTGGAAGATAAATATAACAAAAACCAATTTGTGTTTCCTGAAAAACTATTCAATTTCTTCATCATTTTCTAACTGCCTTGGAATATAACGTCTAATTTTTAAAGTTAAATCTTTTTATAGTACGGATTTTGATAGCTTTATTGAAGGATAATTTACATACAAGAAATTTGTACACTCATTTTAAGTGCAGTTTGATGAATTCTGGAAGTTGGATGTAGTCGTGTAACCTCCACCAAAAACAAGAGCCATGAATACCCAACTACACTTAAGCGTAAGGGTGAACGCTATAAACATGGGGAAATCACTTCAGAAGTCCGTCCTCTGAACCAAGAGCAACAGACTCAGCTGGGAAATTCTCAGATTTCCTGAGCCTCGCTCCCAGACTGCTAAGTCAAATTCTAGAACAGGGCTTTCTGACTAAGAGGCCCTCGTGGTGATTCTGCTATGTGCTCCAGTTGGAGAATCACTCTATTAGAAGAGACTACATACTAACTCATAGCACCAAGCACTTTGGTGGACTTGAGGTGGCCTAAGAATACAGCTGAACATCCTCAAAATTATGAAAATGGAATTCCCTATCAGCATTCCCTACTCCTGTCTTCTTTTCTTTCCAGTTCTCTCCATCTACATGGCCAGAGTTCTCAACTTACCCATTTTGACAAGGAAAACCTAAATAGCTCCCCTAGGAATGATAACACTTTAAAGAGGATGGCCGACAGAGAACAAGCTTAAAAGAAAAATAACTTTCTCATGCTGGGATCTGGGGCATCTGTCATATCTCTCTGTATCCCATGATAGAAGACACACTTCTGTGATTCACGTTTGGGGCTGGTCCTAGCATACAGTTCTGAGAAATTCTCTCCCACAATTACCTTAACTTCAGTAGGAAAGCATTTACTTGCATCTCCATCTACTTTGATTTCCCCCTTTAATCATTTATTATGAAATGACTGCATAGCAAGAATAAAAAACAGATGAATAGGTTTTGTTGACTTATCCCTTTTCTAGGTTTAAAGTTATAAAATTTCTTTGCTATTTTAAACAAAATTTAACTGTGCTGTTTGGTTATGATTATTCTGGTAGCTACAGCAAGTAGTGTCCTAAAGCCCCCTTCAGAAGGACCAAGTTCCACTGTAAGTTCTAAAGTGCTCTCAGATAAGGCAATATAACCAGGAAATGAAGATGTCTATAATTTTTAACCTGAATATTTACTTAGAAATTCCCAATGTTTTTTACTATACACATAAGCGAGTGGAACTTCCATCGCAGAAGCCAATTAACATTACACAGTTATTTATATAAGCAACTGAGGCATAAAACGCAATTTAAATGATATTAATTTGGAAGAGGTTAAAAAAAAAAAGGAACATTTCATCTCTCAAAGTCCCCGTTTCCCTTTAATGGAAAAATGATTGAAAGGGCCCTTCTTAGCATTCACTCCAATAGCCCACGTAAAAGCTAAATTGTAATTTAATTATTTTCCTTTCGAGTAATTAACTGGGAATTTCTAATCATTCAATCTGAGCATGTTTTGATTCATTAAGTATCCTGTTGAAATTCTGTTTTTTCCCCCATCAGAGTAGTAAATCCTCTTCAGAGCAAGCGCATAGAGAAACTGATATGTTGAAGCCAATAAATGGTTCTGACTGTATTGTTTATGTGAGAGAGGATGGGAAGGTTTTGATCAAAATTATTTAACAATTACCTGATTCACTGATAAATTAGCAGCGTGTTAATTGAGTCACACCTGTAAGGCTGACACTGCATGACTCAGGAGAGACTAGGAGGGGTTTCCACAAAAACCAGAGTGAAAATGAAATAACAAATGCTGATAATGGCTGAAAAGTGCAATAGAAATACCACAGTAGCAAGTTTTGGGGGCTGATTTATATTTTAGCAGAAATGGAAAAAAAGAAAATCTTTGTTTTCCAAAAGATACAAATGTATTCTTTAAGACTCAGCACCATGAAAAATGTCACTAAATGCTTGAATCCTAATAGCGCATGTGTTCATTAAGGTGTCAGACGACCCCCTCCAGTCAACTAAGTCTCAAATCAGTTCCTCATTCTCTACTAAGTATGTTGTATCTCTCTGAAATGATAGTCTAGAATAATCAACATTCTAGTAAAGTGATTCCTTTGATTTTTGTTGTTCTAGAAAATGATCAAGTGATAGAAAATTATTTTTCTGCCACTCTTTTTTTTTTCCAGAAGTCTGTGGTCCTGAATATGTAAATATTACCTCTGAGTAAAAATTTTGCTTGCATACATGGAGATTTATCATTTTTACTGCTATATCTGGGTCATGAAGTTCTGCATATTAGCTGAATGGCATTTGAAATATTGTCAGATTCTAACTGCGTCACTGCCACTGACAGCGAGTCAAGCAGCAGTGGGAAGCGATGAGAGCGGCGCATGTGGTCTCTGTCACGGCTTCAACTCCTAGGGCGAGAGCCGCTGCGGATAATATGCAAACTGACAAGGATGGCTGTGTTCCAATAAAACTTTATCAGCACTGAAACTGGACTCCATATAATTCTCAAGTGTCACAGAATATTATCCTTCTGATTTTTAAAAACTTTTAAAATGTAAAAGCCACTGTTAGCTTGTGCGCCATTCAAACATAGGCTAGACCTGGCTTGTGGGTTGTAGTTTGCTGACTTCTGAGATAGATTTATCGTAATTTAACCCCTGGTGATGGACACTTGGATTGATTCTAACCTTTGTTATATAATAGTGCTTCAGTAACTAGGATCATACATATGACACTTATCACCTGTAAAAATAGGAGTCTAAATTCCTCAAAAGAAAACTCTTGGTTAAAAGGGCATTTGCTTTTATATTTTTGAAAAATATTCCAAATCATCTTCCTATAAATTATATTAATTTAGACTCCCAGACAGTGAGTAAACCTGTCCTCCACAGCCTCACCTGCAAATTGTGTTAAACTTCTAGATTTTGTCAGAATGATAAATGAAAAATGGTACAAAAGTATAGTTTTAATTACATTACGCTTATGAATGGAGTCAATGTTTTTTGTTTTATTTGTTAAGAGCTATTCGGATTTTCTTTGCTGCGAACTACTGTTTGTATCTTCTCACTTTTCTATTAGGCTGTCAGCCTTATTCTTAATTTCTAGAAGTCACCGTTCACGAGGGAGGCACAAGTGGTAAATGAATTAGAATTTGAGGTAAAAGAAAGCAGACTTTTTTTCAGTTTTAGTTATTGATATAAACCTTGCTCTTAGATAACTAGCAGATATTAGTCTTTATCTATAAATGGATTACAATCGTTTTCCTTTTTAGTCATTTGTATTCACACTTTGCTTATGTTGATTTTTGCAAATTTTTGTTTTTTAACATACACAGCTGAATTCATCAGTCTTCTTTTTTATAGCTTCTAGATTTTGAAAAATATTTAGTAAGATCTCTGCTCCAAGGTTTTAACGTAGTTTCTCCACATTTTCTTCCTGCAGTTTTAGAATTTCTTCTTCTTTCCACTTAAATTTTGTATTTTTATTGATACATGGTTTAAGAGATAGATTCAACTTTTTTTTCCCCTGGAATACTACCCAGTTTCACCAGCTGTACTGCAAAGTCCATCCCTCACCATGCTCCCTTCCTGCCCCCACCAGGAAGCATCTCTTGCTTGCTGTTTACATACATGAAAGCTACTAATATCTGCATGTTAACTACACACTCCAGTACTTGACTGAATTTGATAGTTTCATATTTTTAGTTACCCTTATATTTTCCCAGTAGGTCATCATATTTTCAATACTGTCTACAAAACAGTATGAGTTTTAGCACTTCCTTTATTAAAAACAGCTTTACTTAGACACAATTCACGTATCGTAACATTCACTCTTACCACCTCTTTTTAAAATCAGTTATGCTGTAACACCTTTCTCCCTCTTGTCTAACTGTTCATCCAATAAATGTTAAACACTAGTGGTAAGAGGGGGATTCCTGATTTTGTTCCTCCCTTTAGTCAGGAGTGAGTCCAGTGTTGTCCTCTTGAGTTTGATGCCGGTTGTTGAGTTGAAATAGATGTTGTTTTGTATTTTTAAGTCAATGCATTAAACATCTCTGAAAATCACCATGACTTTGACTCCTGAATGTTACCATCAGTGAACATATTCTTTATTCCCCACCTTGTCACCCCTGTCCCCGATGACTCTGGCATCGCATTCACCCCACATGGATTCTGTGGTAAACTTCGCTGCTTCTGGCAGCCCCTGGGTGCTTCTGACTCAGCACATTTGGCTGTCACCTACTTTAACTGAAAAAGGAGTTACCAGGTTTTTTCCTCATTCATCTTTTTGCTTTAGTGTGATATCCAGAAGGAAAAGGAGGAAATTGCTGTCTCATGCCAGCAGGCTTACATAGGAACTAAAGCTTTTCTAAAACACAAGCACTGCTGGAGGAAAGTTATGCAGTCAAACCATTTATCCTCAGGTGGACACTGAACACTGTCCAGTTATCTTCCCATGTTTTCTTCTAGTAGGAAGGCTGTCCTGAGACCCACAACAGCTGTCACAGCCCGTCCTCATTCTCCTTAAATACTAAGAGAGCTGACCTTTATTGCTGTCTTGCTACACGCCAGGAACAGTTCTTAGTCCTTCATAAGCAGCGTCTCCAAGCTCACTTATGAGGACACCAGGGAAGCAGTGAAGAGGAGAGCTAAGAGCGGGGGCTCTAAAGCAGAGAGCCTGGCTTGAATCCCATCCCTACCGCCTGCATTTTCTCCCCATCGCTGCTTCTGCAGCCATAAATAAGGATGCGGAGGGGACCCACCTCCAGGGCTGTGAAGAGCAGATGGGAGGAGAGACTAGCACCTGGGACACAGCTGAGGTGAGAGACTATGGGATAGAGCTGAACAGCATTCAGCGTACACTCTCACTGAATGGTCGCTACTGTTAACCCAACTTTACAGATGACAACAGGGTCAAATGACTCACCCAGCGTTCTGGAGCTACTAAGGGATAGAGCCTTGATTCAGATCAAGCCAGTCCGTCTCCAAAGCCTCGGCTCTCAAATGCTTTACCAGTTTTCTATGGCCGCCGTAACAAAGCACCACAAACAGAAATGCATCGCCTCACAGTTCTGAAGGCTGGAAGTCCACGATCAAGGGGTCAGTAGGGCTGGTTGCTTGCAGTTTCTGGCATTCCTTGGCTCACAGGTGATACATCACCCCAACATCTATCTTCCTGTTCACACAGCATTCTTTCTGTGTGAGTGATTGTATCTAAATGACCCCCTCTTACAAGGACACCAGTCATGCTGGACTAGAGGTCCAACTCAACTTCAGGATGACCTCCTCCTAACTTAATTATGTCTGCAATGACCCTATTTCCAAATAAGGTCACATACTGGGGGTTAGGCCTCCCAACATACAAATTTTAGGGGATTCCAATTCAACCCATAACATACACAGTACTATGTAATCCTGTGCAGCTTACCCCTATGATATATGTATAATACTCTAATAAGTTATAGATATACTTAGGGATTTTACCCATCTATTTATCATCTATCTATCCTCTACTTATTTCTTGCAAAATCCTACGAGTGAGGCCGTATTATTACACCTATTCTGTGGATAAAGAAACTGAGTCATATCTGAGTAAACACTCAACCACTCTCACCAATGCTCATACCCTCTCTTTCATGTTTAGTTTTGTACTTCGTGGAGCCAAGAGAAGCCATCAGACAGGATTCCATCAGGCTCTCGCCTGCACTTCTGTACAATCTCCTCTTCCATCTCTGCCCCTACATGGAGAGACCACCCTGACCCATCTTTATGGGTATGGTCTTTCAACAATCACACTCTTCTTTAGCATCAACAAATAATTATTGAAATAAATGCATAGAAATTAATATAAGTGCAATAAAAAGAAAAAGGGCTGTAATACATAGTAACATACAAATAACATAGTAAAAACCAGTGTGGCCAGAATGCCATACCAAAGGCAAGGGCACTAAGTTAAGCTGGAGAGGTGGACAGAGAGCAGAAGTCAGAGAGCCTTACACGGCGTGGTTAAGAGGATCTATTTTATTCTCACCACTGCAGGAGTGGCATGGGCCAGTTTACATGGCAAGAGATAATTGTAACAATGTGGCCAGTGCTATAATCGAGCAGAATAGTGTGAGGACACAGAGGAAAGGTGACCCCTCTGTAAGTGGAGTCATGAAGGGCTCAGAGAACACATTCGCTCTGACAAACGAAGGATCAGTTGAGAGTTCACCTGAAAGATAACTAGCAATTACTTTCCTCGCCTTTTCACAACAACACGGTGCTGTTATCTCACTGTAAAAGCTCATAATAAGCAAGTTTCCTCAGGCTGAAATTCAGATTTTTATTTGCCGCATACGCTTAAAAAATAAATGAACTCAATAACAGTAATAATATGGAAATCTTATCTCAAACAGAATCTGGGGTGTTAAACGAATAATAAACTTTAAAACAAGTTGGGCTCACATCCCAGAAAACAGTCGCATTAAGGCAAACAAGTAGGCATGAAAAAAACAAAGTGATGGCAAGAATGAGCTAATGACACAACAGAAACAGAATAAGGGGTGGCCGGATGCGGGTGACAGAACCCAAGATTGGCACCCGAGTACCACTGCTAGCTTCGCCACTCTTGGAGCGAGTTACTGAACCTCCCTGGCTGTATTTGCTCAGCTGAGAAACAGGCAGGTGGGCCTGATGATGTCAAACGTCCCAGTAGGCTTTAAACACCCAGGCTGTCTCTGAGTCAACGACAGCTGAAGCAGGAAGGACCTCCTCATGACCTACTAGTTGTCAATGTTGAGTGACACAGCACGTTAGAAAAAGGAGAACAGGGAGCTGAGTGTTCATCCTCATCTGCTCCTAGGGAAAGGCATCCTTACTTCTCACTCTTCACCCCAGCTCCGCACTGTTCAGACCCTTGGGTTCAGTCAGTGTCTTTTCTGCAGTATCAGAAGTCACAGGAGTCTGCACATGTAACCAGAAAGCCTTTCTTCATTCTAGTCCTTTAACACTAGAAAGATTAAAGCGACCCACAGCCTGATCATCTCTCACAGAGACTCTCTCCCCTACCTCTCTTGGTTTGCCTTGGAGGCCAACTCAGGGAGCTAAGATCTGACCCATGGGTTTGGGCGTAAGTACTGTGGTGCAGACTGGGAGGGCTCACCCTGTCTGGTGTGAAGATGCTTGGAAGGAAGTGAAGCTCCACAAGGGCTCCTTTTCAGCCCTCTGCATTGATTTGGGACCCAAACTCGAATCACAAACTTTCGGCTGTCTAGGGACTTTAGTGCCCCCCTCTCTCTTTCAGGGACCTTGTGAGCCACTGATTGGCAGTAAATGGGATGTGAGTCCTCTTGCACTGTCTGGCTAAATGACAAATGCACCCTGGTTTCTAAATCAAGCATTGTTGGCAAGACCAGCATCAATAATTCCGGTATTTTGAATTTTTTCCTTTTGGAAATCAACTTTTTCTTAGTCTTCAGATTCTCTGCACTGAGCATAATGCCGACAAATAGTCAATTCTTTTTCACTACATTAAAGTTCTAAGTCAGTTAAACAACTAAAAAAGAAGAACAAGCTATGGTTGCTAATGAGTTACCATGGAAACAAAATCCAGACTGGAATCCACTTCCAGTCTCCCTTGGGTTGGTAACTGATAGACCAAATATGTGTTGAAGTAGCAAAAAGAAAAAAAAAAAGAATATAGTCAACTTTCAAGCTATAATATATACATATAATTACATCTTATAATAAATATACATAAATAAATATATATACTTGTATAATGGTAAATAATCTTCGGGAAAAGTTTTCACCTATATGTACCCCCAGGCTTCAGTTAAGTCGTGTGTAGTAAGACAATTAAAAAAAACTCATACTCGAAACAATACAGATCATAAGCTTCCCACAGCACATTAGCAAGCCATGTTTTTTATCATCAGATTCCTTAAAGTTTCCATACTGTTTTTCCATCAACCCAGGCTTCAGGGGTTTGTATGACATATAAAAAGCCACAAAGAACATAGTTCTTTCCTCATAAACCCTGCCACTATGGGTAGGAAAAAAATCTAATGTGGATCCTCGTGGTGAAACTGAAAATCCTGCCCCACTCCGTCTTCAGTCTAAAATGGGAAACCTTTCTCCACCACTGCCCCATGTGCTGGAAGACTATCAAGGGCCACTTCTTCACATTTTAGTTTATATGAAAACAAACATAATAAATTCCTCTCTTATGCTCTTGCTTTTAGGGTTGTGCTGTATCTGGCTACCAGGTCACCACAGAGAAAGCTCATGGTGGGAGAATTTCTGTACAGCATCTTATGAACTTGATGCTTCATTAATATCAAATAACGAGCCAACAACTTCCTTTCGGCTTCTCTTAAGAGCCTCTTTCTGGATGCAAACTCACCTAATACAAGTTCCTCCATGGACAATTGATGATACTACAATAATGGATATGATTCCAATAAGACACCTGCACTTTGTAGCAAAATGACTATAGATCATCTTGATGTTCATGTTTTCAGTTTTATTATGTGCGGATTGAGCTATTAATTCTTCCCACCTAGATGGACTAATATTTCAGGAATCCTTCTTTTATGAGACCTCTTGGGATCCTCAATACAGAAGAAACCCCATCCCCAAGATGAAATTGCTGAGTATCTTGCTGCACCTGCATGAGGTGTCATAACCAAGCAAGGTGACAACACTCACAGTTCTGGAAAGCAAGCTCCAGGAAGGGGAGGAATGCAGCCCAGTTGGCACTGCATTGCAGCGAATACCACCATCTCCCAGACAGAACGTGGATCAACAGGAAAAGACAAAGCACAGCTTCAGATCTCTTTAAGTCACAGTAGACCTCCCTCTTATTTCATAGGTGACTTAGGGGATTAATGAGAAAATCAAGCATGAGGAACCATTTCTATTTTCATAATACGCCTTTCTCCTCAAACACTAAATTCTCATGCCTCGGATTGTGCGGGGATTTAAATGGAGCCTTCTAGTAGTAAGCATGCTTGGATGTTCCAGCTTGTGACCTCTACTGGTCTACAAGAGCCACAAGGGCCATTCCTTCAAGAACAGTCAGGACAATTTATCTACCACCTCACTATCTGTTTCAGAACCTAAGGCTTGAACTCCTTCCCCTTACCGCCCGAAGTTGCTTATCTGGTTCATTCAGTCTAATCTCCTGACTGACATCAAGCCCATCTTTTTTTTTTCTATGAATATTTTAGAAAGTCAGAATTTTGGGGGTTCAAGTTCTAGTCTTGGCGCTGTAGCTTGCTCTCCATGCCATCTTGGGCATGTTATGCATCCTGCCTGGACTTCTACTTACCACATTTAAACACACAAATAATTGGGTCTAGTCAGGAGTTCTTTATGTGAGGTCAGGTCTCCAAGTTCAGGGAGGCTATGAAAAACTGTATGTTCAATTTTGTGCGCATATATTGTGAGCATTACAGTAGAGAAAGCATTCCTAAATTTGATCAGTTAAGATGATTTCTAGAGTCCATTCAAGCTGTATGATTCTACAAATTACACTATATGAAGAAACAGCATCTCAATACGTTAAAAGAATCCATTATTTAATCCATCTACTTAGTCTTCAGTTTACCTACAGCCCAAGGGATCAGAAATAATATTTCATAACAACTATCTATTAGTTACAGATTATCCAGAAAAAAAAAACTGCTGCCACCTTCTCTACCATCTGTCTCCACAGCTGCTTCCTTGAGCCATTGCCTAACTTCTGGTAATAAATTCTGCCTTACTGGACTTCCTCTACCACCTGCTGTCGGTATAAAGCTGGAGACAGGAACACGCATGGAAGTGGAACATACCTACCCTAGGAAGCCTCTCGGTGTAGTAAACTTGGGCAGCGAGATGTCCTAACCACAGAAATTACATCAAAACTCAGGGACAAATCAGAATCATGAGAACATAAGTAAGTATCGATGTCATACAGCAGGCTTCAGGAAAGAAGGGTGAATTCAGAGTTTGAGATGGGTTGTGCCAAGTGATTCAGATCATGAAAATCTTAGAATGTCAAAGGCCTGTTTTCTTTTTGCTGTTGCTGTTAATCACACGGGGAGAAGGTTTTAAGGTTTTTAGGAGAGAAGTAAGTCTCACCTTAATCCTGTAAGAGGATTTAATTATAAGCTCTGATCCTTTTGCGTCTGTACTGTTATCGCACTGAGCAGTAACAGCACCTGTTAGCGCTGCATTGCTGCCCCTGCTACTGTGCTGAGTGCTGGCTCCAGGCCTAACATTACCCCGAGAGCCTTCCGTGTGCCATTTGTTGAATCTGCACAGCAGCCTTGTGGTCACCACCACAGCTCTATTTCGTATACAAGGAGGTAAGCTGAGGGATGCTGCCCAGGGACTCTGGCTCATAACGGGGGGAGTCAGGTTCAAACGCAACGTGGACTTGGCAGATTTGTTTAAAGGATGCATTTGACTCTTCTATTAGTTTCCTAGGGATGCCATAGCCAATTACCACTAAAACAGCAGAAGTGTATTCTCTTGTAGTTCTGAGGTTTGAAAGTCCGAAATCAAGATGCTGTAATGGCCATACTCCCTCTGAAGGCTCTAGGGAAGCAACTATCCTTGTCTCTGCCTAGCTCCTGCTCGTTTCAGACAACCTTCTGCATTCTTTGCCTTGCAGCAGCATCACTCCCATCTCTGCCTCTGTCTTCACAGGACATCCTTCCTTAGCTGTATCTCTGTGTGGCTCCCCTCTTTCTATAAGGGTACCAGTCAGTAGATTTAGGGCCCACCCTCATACAGTATGACCTCAACTTAGCTTAACTAATTACATCTGCAAAGACTCTATTTCCAAATAAAGGGCCACATCCTGAGGTTCTTGGTGGACATGAATTTTGGAGGAGACACTATTTGACCCCCTACCACACCTTTGTAGATATCTAAATATATTATGGATCATTACAAACATAATCAAAGAGTTCTCCATAAAGCAATGTATTTTATTCTTAACTACCGTATTGCTCATTGAAGACTGACAACAGCAGGAAGAGAGCTTTGTCTCCCTGGAGTCCCCTCACTGCATTAGCACTGGGAGCACCTCCTCCTCTTAGGACGGGCGATTCTGCTTTCTCCAGGAGATAGTTTTCTGGAGTGGATCTGCTATAGCCAGTGTGTCGATCTGCACTTCAAATTCAGAGCTCTGAGAAATCTTTCAATGCCCGGGATTACAACGTTAATGCTGCATTGATTTACTCTGAGGAGGAGAGATTTCCATTTTAATAAAAAATGAATAAATAAAGGCTCATATGTGTTCAAAAAGAAAGAGGTCAATAAACAGTCCTGGGTCAGTTTTAGCTTCTGGATCAGATCAAGACCAGATAACTCCAATAAATGTATCACCCCATCGATACTGGAGCTACAGGAAAAGAACTGTGTGTTGTAAGGGCTTTTCACGATGCTCACTATTGTCCTGGGGCCGGTGTTTGGAGGACATGGAAGAAATGGGAATGTGCTTTGGAACGGAGATGAGAGAAGGAGTGAGATTCAGGCCCCCAAACACAATAATAAATGGAAAACAACCACTGCTTTCCCTTCCTCTCCTGGTCGCCTTTGTTTCTGTAAAAAGTCCACCTCTGCTACGTGAAGATCATACACCTTTGCTCTGAGAGTCAGGAGACTTGATACATTGTTGAATAGGTAAGCCAGATCCTGCATCTCAACCCATGTCCTCCCTGTCCTTTCAGAGTCAGCAGGGCCAATAATGACTTCATGTGACAAGTCCTTCTAGTCTGGCTAGAACTAACTTTGTCATAAAGTGCTGAGCAAGGACCTAGCAGAGCAAACCCTCTCTAAGTGTGAGAGATAGTCTGAATCCTCATTTTATAGGCGATGAAACCAAGGCTTGGGCAAGGCATTTATAAAAAAGCAAAAACACTCTAAAGACTGCACTTTTAACTTATCATGACACACAGAGTTAGAGTAGGCCAAAGAACAAGTTTTAGTGAATTTGCTGGCAAGAAATAATCATTTCACTTTTTAACCTTAACATCAAATGAAAGCACTTAACTATATAAGGCGAAAGGCAGAATCCTGAACTTCTCTTATTTCAAGACTTGTGTGATCTTTCAGCGATAAAAATGTAACAATGCCATAAAAAGTAGAGCCCAGAAAGTATTCAGAGGTAAGTAAATCATCTGCGTCCCAACCCTGAAGTCAGCGCGCAAGCACCCGGACAATCAGGTGTTTATGGTTGGCACACACTCCAGGAGGCTTTCGCGTGTGTGGGCTGGACGCCCAGAGCTGTTCAACCAGCATCGCAAGTCAGACCCAGTGGAACTGATGCTATTCCTTGTATCGTCCTCTGTGGAACGTCATCTCGCTGACTAACAGATTTGAAGTGTTACCCCTAGAGATCTGATGCAGGACCCCCGTTTAATAGCAATTTACCGTATGCTGAGGGAGACTTGGGTACTAGGAGCCTGGCCCGGTTGCGGGCATAATGAAGCTCACGCTGGGGAGGAAGGGACTGAGAGGCATGGCGTTGTCAGGGAAAACTGTCAATAGAAGGAGGGGGAGCAACTGGAATTAAACCTAGACCACAGCTAGGAGAACTGGGCGAATGTCTTACCCGTCCAAAGACCTGAGGGAGGAAGACAGACTTCAAGAAAGAAACTAGGTCACAAAATCTGAGCTGAGGGGGCTCAAAATGGAAGGCAAGATATGGTAGCCACAGGGAGATTCTCTTATATTCTGGGGCACAGCCCTGAGTACCCCATAGAAACACCTGCTTCTTGGGCTGTGGGGATGAGACCACTGGGAAAGGCCCCAAGCCTGCTGAGACGGGGTTTTATAAAGCTCCATTCCTTTTCAAAGGACTTCACCCATTCGTTACCTCATTTGACCATCACTTCTTTAGAAATCTGGGTACAGTATGAAGAACTACACCTACTTTCAGATAATATAAGGCACAATTGGTTTTAATTTCCTTTTTAAGGTCAACAATAACCACTTTACCCCTACGTGCTAGGCAAGTATGGGGTAGATTGTGAATAACATAGATCCTGCTCTCACAGAGGTTACCATAGAGGTCACATGGCGAGTAAACAAGATTTGTACAGACCGACCCCATCTTCAGATTTATAGTTGTGTTTTCATTGCCTTCTGGTATCTCTTAATTAGATACACATTTCTCAAAACTAGTGGCGGAGGGGGCAGGTATTACCTATGCCATGAGCAGGCAAGGCAGAAAAAGTAGATTCGTTTTTGATGTTAACTGTCTAACATGAGGGTTAAATAATTTCTTAGAGATAATGAAGACATTACAACAGATGTAATTACACAATTTCTTATAGACTGTTATGATTGGTGTCTTTTCCAGGGTAAAAAGCAAGGGAAAAAATGTCGTTTAAATTTTTTCACTTTAATATTTATTGAACAACTACTATAGTCCTGGCTGTGGATGTAGTGATAAACAAATATCATACACCTGGTCCCTGCTATCCTAGATTTTTAACTAGTGGGAGAGACAGACATTTAAAAGTAAGTCCTTCTACTTTAGAAGTTGATACTAGTCATACTTAATGAAACAGCAAACTATGGGCACACATTACTTTTATAATAAAAAAGGAAATAATTTGGGTATTCTGGCTAATAAAAGTCACCACACGGGAAAATAAGCATGGCTTAGAAAAGCCTGGAAGATGTAATCACAGGGTTATTTGCAGAACACTGCATGAACTTGCAATCTGATTTCGTACCATAATGCCATGATTGAAGCCTTCAAAATCAGAGTCAAATTTAGATCTCCCATTTCGAGATTACGGTAATCAGAGTCTTCTGTCACTGAGTCTCAGACTATCTGAAATACACTGCACTCTAACAACAAGGTGACAATATGGGGAAAACACTATGAGCTTTATTTTTCCCTTTCTTATATTTTCTAAGGAAGCTCTAAGAATTTTTCCTAAATCATTAAAAAAAATCGATAGAATCCATTATACTTCCTTCAAAACTGTTTTACACTTTTCTTACATACTTAAGAGAAATGCAAGCCAACACTGAAGTAGGCAAGGAGGAAGAGAAAGGAGCATGTGCATTGTAAATCCAGCTCTACCACATGTAACATTTCTTAGCTTCATTCCTCTTCAGAAATGGAACGGAATGGTATGTCTTGCACATTCTCTTGGTTGTGAGAATTAACGAGTACATAGAAAACTCCAAGCATAGTGCCTGGCACAACATAAATACTCAGTAATTACTATTCTAGAGGAAATTAGAATACCTGTATCTCCCCGAAAAGAAATCCTGTACCAATTCAGTCACTCACCATTTCCTCTCCCCCTAGTTTCTGCCAACCACTCATCTTTCTGTCTATATGAATTTGCCTATTCTGGACATTTTATATGAATGGAATCAGATAATGTGCAGTCTTAGCATAATGTTTCCAAGGTACATCCATGTTATAGAATGTACCACAGTTTATGTCCTTTTAAGGCTGAATAATATACCACTGTATGGATATACATTTGACCTTAAACCAAGTGTGGGGGTGGGGCACTGATTCTCCACCCACTTGAGAATCCAAGTATAACTTACAGCCAGCCCTCTGTATACACAGTTCCTGAGTATCTGTAGTTCCACATTCATGGATTCAACCAATCATGGACTGTGTAGTACTCTAGTATTTACTATTGAAAAAAATCTGTGTATGCGTGGACTTGTGAGTTCAAACCCATGTTATTCAAGGGTCAACTGTACCACATTCTGTTTATCCATTCATTAGCTGATGGACATGTGGGTTGTTGGTTGTTTCTACCTTTTGGCTATTAATAATAATAATGCTACAATTAGCATTTATGTACACATTTTCATGTGGATATGTGTTTTCACTTTTCTTGAGTTAGACAGCTAGGAATGGAATTATTGGGTCATAAATCAACTATATTTAATCATTTGGGTAACTAATAAATCGTTCTCCTAAGTGTCCTCTTGCATTCTCTGCAACAGCGTATGGTAGCTCTGACTTCTGTGCCTCCTTGTCAATATTTATCATTATCTAACTTTATCTAACTTTTTGATTCTACCCATCCAAGTGAATTTGAAGTGGTATTCCATCATGGCTTTGGTTTGTATTTCCCTGACAACTAAAGATATCAAACATGTTTTCATATGCTTACTGATCATTTGTGTATCTTCCTTGAAGAAAAATCTATTCTGACCTTTTCCCACTTTTTGAGTTACTTGTCTTTTTATTGTTGAGTAAGATATGCCAATTTACATATATATATATACATATATATATAAGAAACTAATAGCCATTTAATATATTGGAAAAAGTATAAATTGCTTGAGAGTGTGAGGGAAAATAAGATCCCTCTTATCTGTTACTAATTAAAAACAATATTTTTAGAACACATTTCGGTATATGTATCAACATATTTTTACATGTCCACACTCTGCCCCTCAATTTTATCTTTAATGAATCCATGTGATAGAAGTCATTTTCACAGTATAAAGGATATATAGATTAAAAAACTACTAGCTAGGGCATGTTAATTTATTACAATAATAGCATAAACACAGCAACAATCTATATATGCATCAACAGCAACATACACAACATATTTACTGAATGTAATATTAGGAACCCATTACAGAGAATGAAGTACATCAGTGGTTCTTGTAGGAAAGAATTTCTGTATCTCAGTTAAAGCAAGCAAGTAGTTACAGGATAACACAGAAAACAACCTTTTTAAAACTTAACTGTATATGTGTGCATGTATACATACTTACAAATTTGCAAGTTTATAAATGTATGCAATTACATATGCAAATATATTTATATATGCAAAAGTGCCTGAAGGTAACTTACCTAACTCCTAACATTTAAAGTTTTATTTACGTCTTTGAAGTCTTAAAGAACATGAATTACTTTGATCATTAAAAAACTATTAGCTCCCGTCCTTATAATTACGTAGTAATACAAATAACTTTTGCTTAAACTACTTTGCAGGCCAGCGCCTGGGCTAAGCGTTAAAAATTTCATTTTATTTAACCTCAGTGATTATCCTACCAGCTGTATTTTGTCCTAATTCCCATTTTACACTTGAGAACATGAGGCCTAAAGAAGTTCCCGCTTTCCCTATGGCTGTTTGTGCAGTCAACTGTGGAGCCAGTAAGATTCAAGGTTCAGTCCTGGCTCTGGCATTTGTTACTTACTGAAAATACGCCTTTATCTTTGCCCGTGTTTAGTAGTATACACAACATTAGGGATTCACATTGGCAGACTTTCTTCTCAAATAATTGTAATGCCTAATTCTTTTACATCTTGTAGTTTTCCCCTTGCAATGGAATGGAAGAGATTTTTTAAAAAAAACATTATTCAGGTATTTAAAGATCTGAAATGGGCCTAGTTTTTCAAAAAAGTTAAGTTTTATAATAAAATAATTCCAAAATCCAGGGCAATCAAAGTCCTATCTTCCAGTATGAGACAGATAACAGAGAGTATCTAGAAAATGCTGAGAAAAATCTAGGAGCCAAAACATTATTTTGCATCCCAAATCTAAACTATTTTCCAGGAATCACTGTGCCTTTACAGTTTGAAAATCACTATTTATACCCTCGATTCTCTGTTTCATTTGTGGAAATAGTAATCTGTCCTATAATATTCCTTCTGTCTGGAATCTCAAATTTCTGTCTGAAATTTCAGAGGCAAGGAAATAACTTCCATGTGCAGAAATGATGAGGATTTTGGCTTAAGAAAGATCTCAAGAGATGGCAGACGAGAGTGTTCAAGATGGTAGCAGAACATCCTGAGCTCACCCCCACCCACAGACACACCACAACTACAACTGCATACGGAACAATTCTCTCCAAAAAAGACCTGAAGACTAATAGAACAGCTCCTCCACAAAAAAGAACCACAAAGGGAAGCAGAGATATAGTTGGTTCCCAGAAGCGAGTGAAAGCTTCGAGTTGATAATCTTGCACACCAAAGGCGTTCAATTAAAGACGTTATTCCAACTGCTCTGTTTTATTATTGTGTACTAATCTGTGTGATTTGCCTAACTGGCTCCCAATGCTCTAGGTGTCTACATGTGGAGCTGCCATAACATAGGAACACAGGGCCGGGTGCCTGGACTGCCTCAAGCCACCTAAGCAATGAAGCTCTTCCAGGATGGCAAACTTTCTTGTTGTTACATGATCTATAATTTTTATACAGAGAAAAAAATCTTGAACAACATGTTGAAAAACAGATTGACAACCCTACTAAGGTCCTCCAGGGTTTTGACACCATTTATCTATGCATGAGGAGGATGGGATACCACCACTGGGAAATTCTTCACTGTACCACACTGATCCACTACAATATGATTTAAAGGATAGTATTTCCTTCTTTGTTGAAAGCTGAGCCAGGATAGTTTTGGGTCCCCAGGGCATTCTGTTTAAATGGTAAATTGGCTGTGACTGTTTTTTCAAAACAGCAGGTCAAGACCTCTTACAGGGCTGTGAAATCAGTTTAGTAGCTCATGGTTTACAAAGGTTTTTTTTTTTAAGGAAACAGAACATATATATTCTATTTCTGGAAACAGAACATATATATTCTATTTCTAAATAGAATTGTTTTGTAAATTATTTCATCTGTGTATAGGTTTGTGTATAAATAAATCACAGTGCATTTCTTATTGTGGGTATCAATACAATTTTTTTTTTGAATAGTGTTCTTCTATTTTACTGTGCTCTTGTAGGAGGCAAAGCTAGAGAGGGACTCACTCTGTAACAAAAACAGATTTTCCTTACAAAAAATTAGACACACAGTGATTTGACAGGACTAGGCAGGAAGCTCTAAACAAACGTTCACTCTCTCATCTTTAATGTTTAACATCCTTAATCAGTGTTTTGTAGATCTCTGTGTATCAGTCTTTCACCTCCTTGGTCAGATTTATTCCTAAATATTTTATTGTTTTGGATATGATTTTAAAAGGGAATGATTCTTTCCTTTCCTTTCCTGATAATTCATTGTTAGGGTAAAGAAATGCAACTAATTTCTGTATGTTAATCTTGTATCCTGCTACCTTGCCAAATTCTTTTATCAGCTCTAGTAAAATTTTTGTGTGGAGCTTTTAGGGTTTTCTATGTATAGTATATCATGCCATAAAGATAACTTAAATAAATGGAAAGATATCCCATGCTTTTGGATTGGAAGAATCAATATTGTTAAAATGGCCACACTGCACAAGGCAATCTATAGATTTAATGTGATCTCTATCAAATTACCCAGGACATTTTTTCACAGAACTAGGACAAAAAATTCTAAAATTTATATGAATCACAGAAGACCAAGAACTGCTAAAGCACTACTGAAGAAAAAAGAACAAAGCTGGAGAAATAACTGTCCCAGACTTCAGAAAATATTACAGAGCTACAGTAATCAAAACAGCATGGTATTGTCATAAACACAGACATATGAATCAATGGAACATAATAAAGAGCCCAGAAATAAACCCACAGATCTATGGTCAATTAATCTTTGACAAATGAGACAAGAATATATAATGGAGAGAAGACAGTCTCTTCAGCAAGGGGTGCTGGGAAAACTGGACAGCTGCATGTAAATCAATGACGTTAGAACACTTCTTCACACCATATGCAAAAATAAACTCAAAATGGCTTAAAGACTTAAATGTAAGACAAGACATGATGAACCTCCTAGAAGAAAATATAGGCAAAACACTCTCTGACATAAATCTTGGCAATGTTCTCTTAGGGCAGTCTACCCAGGCAATAGAAATAAAAGCAAATATTTAAAAATGGGACCTAATTAAACTAATAAGCTTTTGCACAGCAAAGGAAACCATAAGCAAAATAAAACAACAACCTACAGAATGGGAGAAAATATTTGCAAATGATGTGACTGACAAAGGTTTAATTTCCAGAATATATAAACAGCTCATACAACTTAATAACAACAAAAAAATCCAAAAATGGACAGAAGACCTAAACAAGCAATTCTCCAATGAAGACACACAGATGGCCAATAGACACATGAAAAAAGGGTCAATATTGCTAATTATCAGAGAAATGCAAATCAAAACTTTAATGAGGGATCACCTCATACCACCCCAGTCAGAATGGCCATCATTCAAAAGTCCACTAACAATAAATGCTGGAGACGGTGTGGAGGAAAGGGAACCCTCCTGCGCTGCTTGTGGGAATGTAGTTTGGCACAACAATTATGAAAAACAGTATGGAGATTCCTCAAAAAACTAAAAATAGACTTACCATATGATCCAGCAATCCCACTCCTGGGCATATATCCGGAGGGAACTCTAACTGAAAAAGATACATGTACTGCAATGTTCATAGCAGCACTATATACAATAGCCAAGACATGGAAACAATCCAAATGTCCATCGACAGATGACTGGATAAAGTAGTGTGTTTATATAATGGAATACTACTCAGCTATAAAAAGGAATGAAATAATGCCATTTGCAGCAACATGGATGGACCTAGAGATATTCATTCTAAGTGAAGTAAGCCAGAAGAAGAAAAAATACCATATGATATCACTCATATGTGGAATCCTAGAAAAAGAAAAAAAAAGGACACTAATGAACTCATCTGCAAAACAATCTTACAGTTACCAGGGAAAGTGGGTAGGAAGGGATAAATTTGGGAGTTTGAGATTTGCAAATGTTAGCCACTATATATAAAAATATATTAAATAAAAACAAGTTTCTTCTGTATAGCACAAGGGACTATATTCAATACCTTGTAATAACCATTAATCAAAAAGAATATGAAAACAAATTTATGTATGTATATGCATGACTGGGACATTGTGCTGTACACCAGAAATTGATGTATTATAACTGACTGTGTTTCAATTAAAAAAATAATAATAAAATAAAATAAAATGGAAAAAATTGTTTACTCTTCCACCGAGTATTAGAAGGAGTCACACCTTTAGCCCAAACCCAAACTAGAATTCACAGGATAGTGAAAAAAAGTTAACATGTTAGGGTGATGGAACGGTAGGATGAGTTTCCTTTCTTTGCTATTTGATATAAATTGAAATCAAGACAGAAAAACATGCACTCTATCGAATTATCTAGACTTGGGTAAGGGGTTCAGGGAAAGCAACATTATATACTACCACTTTAGCAGGGCTTAAAACAGTTCTTTTAAAGCTTAGGAGAAATGGCCAAGATTATCCAGGTCATCCTTCTGATGAAGTTGAATGACTTATTTTATATCACACAACTCATCAAACATCAGGAGATAAAACCAGCCCCTGACTGACTCCAAATCTGTTTTTTCTACTGGACTCTCTTGCCCTTCTTGGTAGCTGGCTGATACCAACAGCCTTTGCTGTAGAGGAAGCAGGGAAATGAAGGAGACATAGAGCTGGGAAATAAAATCCCACCAAAGGAAACTCGAATTAGACAATTTTAGTTAGGACTGTCTCAGGCAAGAAACGTGGTCTTCAGTTACCATATCCTGGGGGAAAAAATCATGAGATTATCATACTTTGGAGAGATGAGAGCCTACAGAGATTACTGTCTGGTTCTTCTTAGAACTGGGAAACTGGGGTAAGAGAAGAGACTTAATGAGAGTCACAGAGCAGCCTGGATGAGTAATGAGGATTTAAGTCCCAGGAACCCAATTCCTAGGCTATCATTTTTCCATATCATGCTCTCTCTTATCCATAAAGATGGACTGAAACAAAGAAACAAACAATGACAACAACATGCCCCAAACCTACAAGGGGCTAAAGGAGAAATTCAAGTGTTGATACAAGTTCCTCTTGCAAACCAACCAGTGTCTGTGATGGAGGATGAGTGGCTTTATAAATGGCTGCTCCACAGCAGGGCAAGTGCTCTCGGGGGAGCAATCACTACCCATTTCTTGAACTTAGTCTATTTAGTAACCATTCTGTACCTCATAATATGCTCCTAGGCAAAGTAGATTGCATGGATATTAGGTGCAAAATCAGTTCATGACCTTTGGATAACTTTTTCCTTGAATATAATTTTTCTTTTGAGTTCTCAAATGCTCATTTCTTACTGTCAGAAAAAAACAACCTCCAGTGGGTAGCTGGGCTGAGCAGCATTCTTTAGCAAAGTTTTATTCCCACAAGACACAAGTGACCATATTGGTGGGCAGTGTTATTACTCATTGTTTTAATAGGTGAAGAGGCTAAAAACTGAAGAGTTGATAAACTAGATTTCTTAGCTTCGCTTAAAGGATGACTTCATACACTATGCTAACGTTTATGCCTTGGTGACTCCACCCTGAGGCTGAAGATCATCACAATCTAGCCTGCTTAATGGGCTCTGTAAAGTCTGTCACACAGAGCTCCTAGCAAGCAGAAACTTACTGATGGGGTTAATGGAGACATTATTGATGAAAATGCATGAATGTCTCCTGAACAGTAAGTCAAAAGTATGCACAGCTGTCCATTTTCTAAAAACTATGAGGAATTGCTTTCCAGCAGGATAAAAGCTTAAGTCTTTTAGAGTTACAGACTTGTTTTCAAATCTCAGCTCTGCCACTTCTCTAGGAATACACACTTGACAGTCCAAATAGGAAAGTAACTTACGTAGTTTCCCCAAATGTAAAATGTGGATATCAGTGCCCTTCTCCATTTTATTAAAACATTTTGAAAAGGAAATGTATGCTCATAATACAAAACATATGAGGTAAAAGAGATTATTACAAAATAAATTCTATTTCTTTCCTTTGTCTGATAGCCACTCAATCCTTCCTTCTGGTACAATCATTAAGTAATTCACAAGCTCCCTTGTGGAGATAGTCTATGCACTTACAAACACAGACACATTTATACAATACATGTTTTAAAGTTAAATCTGAGCACCTAGCTTTAGCCTTGCCATTAGGTACAGAAGTAAAGTCTGTAAGGCATCTAGCCTTGTATAGCATCAGAATATGAGAGAATTCTTCAAAGCATCTCATAGACCCATCTGTGAAATAGAAAGGCACTCAAATTTAAGGAACAGTAACTGAGAGGAAGCCATCACCCACTGAGGAGGAAGAATATCTGACTTATCACTCAGCTGACACACTGTATGGTACTGATGATGCTAACCATCTGTTCTTTTTCCTTCCACTGCCAGCGAATCATAAATTATCTTTTGCAGCAATCAAGTTCTACCCTTTTCTGCAGCAAGTCTCCCTGGTGGAAGGAATACATCAGACCAAAAAAGGTAGGGACAGAAAACTGGCTAGAAGTTCTCAGTATGAAAAGAAATGTTTGCAAAGGCAGTTTAGGTGGATCTTGGAAGCCAAATTGGATATTTCACTTAAGATTAACTTAAAACAAAGAGATATTATTGAATTCACCTTAATAAAAAATCTCATGTGATACATAGATTTTTAAAAATCCTTAAAACTATTGCACATTTGAATTAGAAGGTCTCTCTGGTATAGATAGCATTATTGTTCTTAATTCTTACTTTTCTTATGTTCATGCCTTTTGACATGTGATTTTTCCATTTTTTCCCACTAGAAATAAAATATATCTCATCACTTCTTTGAGTCTAGTTTTAGCCACATGACATGCTTTAGCCAAAAGAATGTAGTTGAAAGGGAGAGTCACATCATTATGAGCTCAGGTCTTAATAGGTATGGGATGCCTCCATTTGCCCTTCTGTGCTTCCTGCCATCCTTGTGAGAGGATCATGCTCTAGAAGGACCGTAGTCACATGGAGCACCAGAACTGGATCGTGGCCAGGAGACAAACCAAGCCTAGATCAGATGAAGCCCAGCCAATCTGAAAATTTCATGATTAAGAATATATGATGGTGTTTTGACACAGTCAAACTTGATGTGGTTTGTTACACAGCATTACGGTGACTACAGCTGACTTATACACCCTCACAGATCATTACCTTTCTAAAGGGGAAGGAACTTTCCTATATTTCACATTAGTGTGGTGATAGGTACATAACAGGCACCTAAATTTTGCTACACTGTATTGAACCTAATTCAACAGCTTATTTTCTAAAGAGAAAACCCTGGGTTTAGAGAGGTCCAACATTTTGCTTAATGTTATAGAGCAGAGTAGCAGGAAATGTAGAATTGGATTTTCCTTTCTCCCAAATTAGGGGAAAATGACCTTAAAGCAGAGTTTCTCAACCCTGTCACTATTCACATTTTGGGCCACATTAATCTCTTATTTACTAGATGCCAGTAGCATCCCTGCCCTAGCTTTGAAAACTCTGGCTCCAGACGTTGCCATGTGTCACATAAAGTACAAAATTGTCCCCACTGAGTACCCACAAAACTCTGGTAAGTTCTAATTGCTGTTTTTATGGTGAGCTAAAATAATGCTCACAAGAATGCAGACTGGCTAAAACACAAGGCTAACTGATGTCTTACTTATACAAATTGTCACACATATTCAAGACACTGGAAGCCACAGTTATCAGTCAACTGAAGTCCAACATATAACTCAGATTAAACTTCCTCATCAGCCACAGACTGAAGCATGAAGGAGAGGTTTGTAGTTAAAATGTTTTTATGAAGCAAACTTTTAAAAGCTCATTCTTATGGATCCATTCTGTCCTCCTGGTTTTCTGGTTCTCTTCACCTTTTTTTTATTATTATTATTACAACTCAGAATCAGCAGGAAGTGAGAAAATCTCCTTTCTCAATCAGGACTTTCCTGACTCTTGACAAAGATTAGAAACCTCTTGTGGTTCATTCATCACTGGGGCTAACTGATCGTACTGACTTCCACCCAGCATTAGAGGGCACTTACCTCAACACAATCTAACTCTTTGGCTCATCTTATCTGATTAACTATTGACATTTTATAAGAGTGCTTCCCCATCCGGGGTGTTCATTAGCATCTCCCAGAGGGCTACTACAACACATAGATGTTTAGCCTTGCCCCAGACCATCTAAATCTGACCTTCTGGCAAGGAGCATTGGTATTAAAAAAAAAAAAATCCAAGCAACTCCAGGGTGCAGACAGGGTTGAGAACGACTGTCTTAAATGTACGTTATAGAATCTAATTAAACTTACAAGCTTTTGCACAGCAAAGGAAACCATAAGCAAAACAAAACAATAACCTACAGAATGGGAGAAAATATTTGCAAATGATGTGACTGACAAAGGTTTAATTTCCAGAATATATAAACAGCTCATACAACTTAATAACAACATAAAACCCAATACAAAAATGAGCAGAAAACCTAAACAAGCAATTCTCCAGTGAAGACATACAAATGGCCAATAGACACATGAAAAAAGGGTCAATATTGCTAATTATCAGAGAAATGCAAATCAAAACTACAATGAGGTATCACCTCATACCAGTCAGAATGGCCATCATTCAAAAGTCCACTAACAATAAATGCTGGAGAGGGTGTGGAGGAAAGGGAACCCTCCTGCGCTGCTTGTGGGAATGTAGTTTGGCACAACAATTATGAAAAACAGTATGGAGATTCCTCAAAAAACTAAAAATAGACTTACCATATGATCCAGCAATCCCACTCCTGGGCATATATCTGGAAGGAAGGCTAATTCAAAAAGATACATGCACCCCAATGTTCATAGCAGCACTATATACAATAGCCAAGACATGGAAACAACCTAAATGTCCATCGACAGATGACTGGATGAAGAAGTTGTATATTTATACAATGGAATACTACTCAGCCATAAAAATGAATAAAATAATGTCATTTGCAGCAACATGGATGGACCTAGAGATAGTCATTCTAAGTGAAGTAAGCCAAAAAGAGAAAGAAATATACCATATGGCATGACTCTTGTGGAATTTTAAAAAAGGAAAAAAGAGGACACTAATGAACTCATCTACAAAATAGAAACAGACTTTCAGACATAGTAAACAATCTTATGGTTACTAGGGGAAAGTTGGTGGGAAGGGATACATTTGGGAGTTTGAGATTTGCAAATGTTAGCCACTATATATAAAAATAGGTTAAAAAAGACAAGTTTCTTCTGTATAGCACAGGAAACCATATTCAATCTTCTATAACCTTTAATGAAAAAGAATATGAAAACTAATACATGTATGAATATGCATGACTGGGACATTGTGTTGTACAGCAGAAATTGACGCATTATAACTGACTCCAATTAAAAAAATAAAACGAACATTATATGCTATCACATTTGTGCTCAGAACCATTCATCATATCAAGACAACCACCTAAAGCCCTGACCACAGTCCAGGAGGGTTGAGCGTGATCCAGCCCCTGCTGTTCTCTGTCTTCATCTCTAACCACTTCCCAACCCCACTCTGCCCTAGCCGTCCTGGCTTCCTTGCTACTGCTCACAACACTTCAAGTAGCATTCTTCTCTCAGGACCTTTACCCCTGAAATTCTGTCCTCCCAGAATAGTCTTCCCCAGATGTTCCCATGATTCACAACCTGACTTCATTCACGTGACTCTTTAAATAGCATGTCCCCAGGTACACCTTCCCTGACTTTCCTGCAGAGAAAAGCAATTTGTTACTCTCTACGCTCCAAGCTTGCTGTATTTTCTTTTGAACACTTATTAATATCTGACTTAGATTTGTCTGTGTATTTGTTCATCATCCCTTCACATTAAAGCAGAGCTGATCATGTTTTGGTTCAACACGCCCAGCATTTCTCTCAGTGCTCAGAACTTAGAGCGCATTCAGAAGTTATTTGCTGAAAGTTTTGAAAAGCAAGAACTGTAAAACACGTTCATGTTTTTTCTAGGCACTGAATGAGGTGCTTCATAACACCATGACCTCATTTCATCCTTGGTAATTCTCATTATCCTTAATTTATAATTAATAAACTTGAGAATAAGGAAGTTTAAGAAAACATTCAATGTCAAACAGATTGTAAGTTCTAAGACCATCATTAGAACCCAGAATTATTTTATCCCAGAATTCATTTCTTTCTCCTAACACTGATAGTAACCCAGGTCAGGTGATGAAAGCACATTCTAATATAAACAGCCCTGTCACGGGAGTCTCTTTCTTGGGCAGAGTACAGTGGGGAAAACCCGGGCAGCTGAGCATCTTGTGTTGCTGACAGCCATCAACGAGCCCTGTGACTTCGAGCAAAATACTGAACTTCTTTTATCCTAGTTTTCTTACCTGTAAAATGACAGGACTGAGCAACAAGATTTTTAAGAACCCTCCAGAGTTTGAGAATTCTACCACAGACAAGACTGGACTTGTTCTACCGCCAAAGACCATAGAACCACTGGGAGAAAGTCCACAGAGGTCCAGATTCAGGTCAACATAAGGACCTGGTTTCTAACAAACACAGCTTTCTGAAAGCTGACATGTTTCTGTCACTTATCAAGTTCAATTTTATCTTTGGGGACTACCTGGAGAGATTTCTTCCTTGTACTAAGGGCTGGACTTGAAAATTCCTAAGTTACCTACTAATTCTGCGATGCTCTATTTTTAATTAAGCTACATGTCTATTAAATAATTACTAGCCTCTGCCTTGTTTTCTTGTCACAGCACAGAAAAAATGGCTCATCCCCATCTCATCCCGAGACCTGACTGCTGGGCCTCCGCAAGTGTGAGGAGGAGCCCAGCCACCCCACGTCTGTCACCACGGGAGGCTGTCATCACAGAGCTCCCACCCCTCGTCACTCATCCTGGGCATCCCTCCCAGGGGGAAATCAGCAGGCAGACTTCCCAGGGGGAAACTGACAACCTGGATCCCAGCAGCTGGTTTTATTATCCCTCCCAGAGAACGTGCACAGTTGAAGCCCCACATGGAAAGTCAATCAGCACTGGGAGAAGACCCAAGTTGCTTATTTGTAAGTGGGAGCCTCATCTTCAAACAGTTTTTAAAGGAAGCTTGTCATGAGGACTAAACTGAATTTTTCATTTCAAGTGAATTCTCTAAAGGGCTTCACTGTTTTTCCTACTGCTTCTACTTCCAGAAATAAACCAAAAGCTTACATAGTGGTATCGGTGGCACCGCTGGTCAGATATCGGCTGTATTATCAAGTAACAAATGAGGTCTTTCCTTGAAGTCCCAAACAAACTGCAGAAACCCTATAAGCTTTTCTTCCGAATCAGCGTGATGAAGTAGACCTTTCATTGCTTTATAACTCATGCCCGCACTATAATTTTACTTCCAATTGGTATTTGGGAGGTTAGGGCTATAACCATTCCAACTCTGCTCAAAAGTGGTGAAATTTAAATGTTGATGTCCTCTGTTATGCAGA
This sequence comes from Vicugna pacos, assembly GCF_048564905.1. Taxonomy (NCBI): domain Eukaryota; kingdom Metazoa; phylum Chordata; class Mammalia; order Artiodactyla; family Camelidae; genus Vicugna; species Vicugna pacos. Next base: position 44,788,922 of record NC_133003.1, read on the forward strand.
AACGCTGTTAGAAGCAAAGCATAGCTCCAAAGAATTATTTCCCAAAGGCAAAATTGTTGCTGATGCTATTTAAGAAATACTACTTAGGTTTGGCTCAGCAGGGTTAAACAGACACAGAAGGAAGGAAATGTTTACCCAGCTCCAGAGGGACAGAAGGAGGGCGCACATCTGATGATGGGTGCCTCAATTGTAACTATGCCTCAAGGCACCTTTGTCAGTGGGATTTAGAGCAGACATTGTGGCCGAGCGTTGAAAATTTCATTCATGCATCAATTCTGCAAGTTGCCTTCTCTGTTACTCCTCGTAATCCTGATAGAAAAGGACATTAAGCCAGACACCACGTTTTTGTTGCTATTATTTCCTTTCTTAATCATTAAAGAAGTGCTTGACTTTTTCTTCTAGGGAGGTTGTAGTTTTCCTTTGCTGCTCCAGTAAATTACCACAAACTTAGGGGCCTAAAACAACACAAATTTATAACTGTAGAGTTTTGCAGGTCAGAAGTTGGCATGGATCTTATCTGGCTGAAAATCAAGGTGTCGGCAGAGCTGTGTTCCTTTCTGGAGGTTCTAGGAGAGAATCTATGTTCCTGCCCATTCAGGTTGTTGGCACAAGTAAGTTCCTTGCGATATAGAACTGAGGTCCCCATTTCCTTGTTGAATGAGGGCCACTTCCAACTTCCAGAGGCCACCTACATGCCTTGGCTTGTGACCTTCAGACTAAGAGTCACAAATTGCCAATGGAAGATGCCTCAGACATCCCACAGTTTGACCCACTTGCTGTCTACGGCTCTGCACGGCCCTCCTCCACTCCTACTTCCGCCACTGATGTCTTCCATCACCGCAACAGCAGGAGGACCGTCACTGACTGATCAAGTTCAAAGGCATTCATGAGGCTGAATTTTCTAGGGCATTAGAGCTATTACAGAAGTACACAGATAAGCCTGCTTGGGGGAAATTCCCTTTAGGCATCTTCTGACACGAGCCGGGAGTGACAAGCCAGTTGAGGAGATCCGGCCCTGATTATTTTATTCTTCTTTGGGAAGAAAGCTGTGCTTCTGCTTTGGGGCTATGAAAATCCTGCTCCTGCCCCCAGACTCAGGGACTGAGAGCATGTGGGCATTAGGACACGCCCCATATCCTCTCATGCTCCACGTCCCCTTTTCTTGGGCTTCCTTTGTCTCATAGGAAGCTGTGCTCTCCCTAAAGGGTTGTTCTTGACACCAGAGCAGCAAGTACAGAGGAATGAGTATCAGTGTGAACTTGGGCGGAAGTGCCCAGCTGGCTTCTTTGACTTACTGTGCTTCTAGACTCAGCCAGGCATGAGCACGTGTGAAAGGAGCACCTGTCAGGTCAACAGGACATCAGGCACCTGAGGAGCTACAATCACAGTTCCACCTGCCTTGGGGACCAAGGCTATGCCTAGTAACAAAAGCATTAGTTTGCCTGGTGTCACTCCCTTTTTCTGGAACTCAAAGGATGTTAAGCAGCCAGGTACTGATAGAGTCAAGGAATCAGCATTCTGGAGCTTAACTATTTCAATTTCTCCCATTCCATAACCCTTCATTTTACAAATACAGAAACAGCTCAGAGATTCGAGTTCACTTAATGATAGTTATCTTGCCGGCTCACGGCAGAGGTGGGCATAGGGCTCAGCAGACATTACACACTGTTCTCTCCGTATACTGTTGAATGAAGAAATAATTGAATATACTTCAATTACTTGGCACAGCTAGGAAATAGGTAATTCTGGTTAACTCAGGGGTAAACAATTTAGCAAGTGAAATGACCCAGCCTATGGATATCACCACTCAGCCTTGGAGCCAAAATATCTTTCGGGGATGCCTAACCTCCCAAGTTGGGAAATCTCATTGCTGTGTTTTCAAAAACATAGCGCTTTGACAAGTGGCAATCTTCAGTCTAGGGAGAAGACCATCCATCACACTGTTAGTTTACTTGAAAAACTTCTCACAAAGCTGCAGAGGGAAGGTGGCTGCTGACAACTCAGTTAAGCAGAATAAATCTAGAGGACAAAATATAAATCTGTTTCCCCAACTTCAAAAAACAGGAAGGAAAATGCTTCAGCAACGTAGGAGAAACAATAGTTCTTAGTAAAATATCATTTTGATTCAAAACTAAGAGCTAGAAAACAATCAGCAAAGAACTGGCCCGTGTTATAAAAGCAATTACTGAGAGAAAATGTGAACTTCTAGATACTTCTGGTGTCCTTAGCTGGCTGCCTAGACTCAGAATTGAGTGAGACTGTTGAGGAAATCTTAACATCTGCTGAGTGCTCAGAAACCAGGTTAAAAACCTTTGTCACCCATAACTGTCCTTTTGAAACAAAGGCTTTGTTTTTAATTTGCTAGAGGCCCCACAGTTAGTGATTTCCACTTTATAAGGCAGCAAGAGTGCTGAATTTAGGGCTCTGATAGACACGGACTTCTCAAGGGGTCCCATCCTACCCCAGGGCCTTTGCACAGGCACACTCCTCTTCCCAAATGTTTGCATTGCTAGCGTCACCTTCCCATTCAGCTCTCAGTAGCTCCAGAGAGGCCAGTTACTACCTTATGAAAGGAGCCTCCCTCCATGCCCCTTCCACTCCCCCTCCCCGCAGCCATGACCTTCAGCACAACATTGTCATGGATGTCTGGGATTGCTTACATTGCTTACTATGTACAAGTTACTTAACTTCTCTGGGCCTCCCTTAGTTTTTCCGTCCAAAAAAGTAAAACACTCCCTACTGCACAGGTTTTTTTTTTTAAGGATTAGATGATAATAGACGTTAAGCACTTGTACTCGGGACTGGCAAAGACCAACAACTCAATAAATCTTAGCTGTTCATATCATCATAATCAGAAATTCTTTATTTACTTCACTGCTTGCTTTCCCCCTGTTATCCATCCTCCCGACTACAATGGAAGCTCCCCCAGAGGAAGGAGCTGGTCATTCTTCCTCACAAACATGTCCCTAGTAGCTCCAACAATGTCTGGCACATAATACTCAAAGGATGTGCTGAATGAATCAATCACTAACCTACAGTGGGTTCCAAATTATTCGAGCCTCAGTTTTGTCTTCTGTGAAAGGGAGATAATGGCTGCCAACCCATATGGTTTTGAAGAATCAATGGGAATTTATGTCCCTATGTCTCCAGCTGGAATACACGTGCCCTAGGAAATAATCTGGAATCCTAAGGCTACGCAAACCTCAACAGCATAGCATAGCTACTCAGAGGTTTGATTTTGCAAGAATATTCAGAGGGAAAAGAGTTTTGAATTTTTATATGCATCATAGAATAATATTTAAAGTTATTCATTTGTATTTTGCTCTTTCTGCATTTTCCCCTACCCCATTTAAGAAGGAATTTAGGCATTTTTATTCCATTACATAAAGATGTATGTGTTGGAAGGTGAAAACAGCAGTCCGCTTTTGTTCTCCACAAAAAGAAAAAAAAAAAGAAAAAAGGAAATGCTGGGGGTGATTATGCTAACTGGGCCAGAGGAGAAGAGAAGATAGACATAAGGGGAGAGAGAAAGATTTTCTCATGAAATGGGAGAGATTCTTTCTGGTGGGTGAAAATGATAAAGGGACAGAGGTGCACAGAGAACAACTGTGACACCCACAGGGCTCTCGAAAGTGGTCAATTTAAGATTCTGGGACCTTTAGATAGCTCTCGGGGACACGGAAACCCAATAACGGTTAAAACTAAATTTCTCACCAGCCAGGCAAACCAGGCACTCAGAGGAGTGGAATATGAGTTTAGAGAAATTGATGTGTCATTTCTTACAAAGTTACAGAATAAAAATCTCTCCAGTATATAGCCTAACAAAGCCCCACAAAGCTTCGTCAAATCTTTGCACAATCGGCAAAATACTGCTTTCCCATGTCAGTCTGTCTGTTTTGTTTTTCTTTTGAGTGTATGTGTGTGGATAAGGAAGAACATACACAAGCTCAAAGACTCAAAAAGTTAATTTTCAGTGACTGACTGCAAAATGTACTTTGGAATTGAAGGAAGCCAATGGTCACAGCATCAACAGTGTATCAGACAAGCCACTCTCAGGAGAACAGATTAAACGCAAATCACTGGTGGTGACAGAACTACTGGTATTCATCATAGTGGCCACTTGGGATTTTTAGATGCCCACAAACTAGTCTGGTGTGTATTAACACATAAACTAGATCCCTTTTGTAACTTTGTTAAGAAAAATTATAGCATTCATGGCAAAATAAGGCCTTTACCATTCACCATTTTCCTTCACCTAAAAATTCCTTTGATGAGTATTTCCCACAGGTGATCAAAGAGGTTGACGCAACAAAGAAGTTTCAATCTGCCAATAACACAAGGGACTCTTGCAAATGCGATTAGAATGGCCACTGGAGCCCAAAAATATTGTGCTGGTCAGCTATGGGTATCACTTGGGGACAGCAGTCTTTGGTGATGGTTTTGAAACTCAAACTTACCAAAGTGTATAATACAATAAAAAATACTGTCATCATCTGTACCGACACATTACATAATTCTGGGCTCTTGAAAGACTTGACACTAAGACACAGAAGAGAAATTCCCTCAGTGTTGAACCTGTTATGTTGGGTGATGTTTAATCTGCTCTGATTTGGCTCAATTGTCACAAATGGGTAGATTCAATGTAACATCATCTTGTCAATAACCTACGAGTACAGAACTGTGTTCTTACTAGCGGAACACTTAAAATATTATTTCAACAAGCAGAGTAAATACATAATGAGGACTAGAATACAAAACCTGGATGAACATGAGACTTGAAAGAAACTTCTTGCTGCGCATTCAAGCAGCCCACTGCTGGCTACTTCCACTCAGGTGGTGTTTGTTCACTTACTCGTATGAGTACTTTTATTTATTTATTTATTTTTTTTTTTTTTTCTTAGGCTGGCTGATAAGTCCACAAATGTTCATTTTATTATTATAGTTCAAAAGTTAAACATCACTATATATTCTTTTTTTTCTGATTTATCATAACATTTTGTGTATATTTCCCTGTGCTATACAGTGTAATCTTGTTTATCTATTCTACAATTTTGAAATCCCAGTCTATCCCTTCCCACCCTCTACCCCCCCCCGTAACCACAAGTCTGTATTCTCTGTCCATGAGTCTATTTCTGTCCTGTATTTATGCTTTGTTTTTGTTTGTTTTTGTTTTTTAGATTCCACATATGAGCGATCTCATATGGTATTTTTCTTTCTCTTTCTGGCTTACTTCACTTAGAATGACATTCTCTAGGAGCATCCATGTTGCTGCAAAAACACACTGAATACATGAATGAACTTTCAAAGTTAAAAATAAGTGGTCTACAAGTTCAAGGTACTTTTATTACAGTTTCTCAGAGGGATTTCTGAGAGGCTTCTTGGGTTCTTTCTGCCCTACAGCATGGACTCTTATTTGACCATGTACCAGAGCTGGTGTGTGGAGTTGCACACAGGAACAGCAACACTGGTTGGTAAAACACTGAAATAGCTGCATAGCGGGTAACCGCTGTCACTCCAAGCTCCTCCCACACCTGCCTTTGAGAGCCCCAGGATGTGCCCCGATCCAGCGGCTCTCTCCACCGGGCCCCCGGAATCCCACTGACCTTTGTTCTCATCGGACAATTCCCGGGCCATGGAGGTCATTAAGGATCGTGAACATGCCCCACGTGTTATACTCTGTCTTTTCTTCCCCTGCTATGCCGGCCTTAGATGCCTTTTGCTCTCCCTTCATCTGTACTTCAAGAGCAACCTTGGTCCTCACTGCAGTCAGAATGCCCCCCATGTCAACAGCATACACGGACTAGTTAAGGGACAGGTGCGTGCCACCCGACTCAACCATGAGAATTCTGCTAGAGTCACTGAGACAGAGGCACGAGTTTTCCCCTGGCATGTAACTCTGGTAGAATAAAGCAGAGGCTGGTGGGCACCATCTTTGCCACTGCAGTGGAAGACTCTAATGGTTGTGGGGGGTGTAAAGCCAAGACAGAAAAAGCCAAGTCTAGGCACGGTCAAAGACTCTGTGAGCCCCTGGGTCCAGGACTTGATGTGGGTTAGATGCAACCCCAGACTTTTCAGGTAAGGAGCCCAGAAGTTGATTATTTTGCTTGAGTTGGGGTACCACCTGGAAGAGAGTTCTCAAACAGAACTTTTAAATCATTTTCCCATCTCCAAAAAATGAAGAAAGCTCAAGTTTTTGCCACAGGCCCTTGAGCTCTCATAGCTGACTTCTTCCTCTTCGTGTAAGGCTCTGCCATTCATCACTATTTAAGCCATAAGTTAACAAGTTCACAGGAAACACCACTTAGGGAGGATTACCTTGCTGGGATTTCCAAGGGTAGCATGAGGCCTAGATATTTTATAATAGCATCTGAGATGGAAGAGCTGCAAAGGAAAGGCATAGGGAACTCCAGGAGAGAAATTTAATAAACTGCTACAAAATCACCTGATTTCTACCTGGGCAATTATATTCTGATTAAACCAACTGCTGGGTAGTAAGATACAAAAAAGCAAAATGGTCTCACACTGGGGGAAGAGCCTCTGTTCTCCATTTTCTTATGTTATAAGGATAACGAGGAAAGAACAGGAAGTGAAACGAACGTTTAGGAAAGAGAACTTGAGGCTTCTAACTAGTACTGTGTTTCTCCCCAAGGGGTCAGACGTGGGGAAGCAGCAGACTGTAGTGACGATCATGATTTGAATTTAAAGCAGCTAAACGCCACACTCTCATCAAGTAACCGGAGGAAATGGACGACAGAAACAGCTCTCAAAACGTGCTACCTGGACCAGCCGCAGCAGCACCTGGGAGCTTGCTAGAAAGGTAAATTCTTGAGCTCCATCCCAGACCTACTGAATTAGAAACTCTGGGGGCGGGTCCAGCAATCTGCGCTTTAACAAGCCCTCCAGGTGACGTAGATTACACAGGTAGTTGAGGACTGCGTGGAGAACTTCTCCGCGGAGAGTTCTCAAACCTTGCTCCACAGAAGCGTCACCTGGGGAGCTCTTCAAACTCTCCAAACAGCAAAACATGCCAATTATCTCAGAATCTTTGGAGGTGGGAATCAGTTATCAGTGATTTTTGAAACTCCAAAATTACCCAAGTGAGGAGTACAAAGCATTGAACCCCTGGATATATTTAAAACAAACAAACCTCTCAAACCAGCCTTTCAAGCAGTAGCATCAGAGAAAGTCAAAATTCTTAATTTTCACTTTATTTTACTACACACTAGATAATCTAGAAATTTCTTGCAGTCTGACTCCTTCATAGTAACAAGACTCTTTAAATATCCAAGTCCCTCTTGCTTTTAAAATCTCCGTTTAGACAAGATAGTCTTTGTGGGGAACTTCACGTGACCTTCGCCTGTTTTCTCTGATTGTCATTCACATATTTCAGTTAAAAGTTCTTTCTGGTGGGGTTAAAGCGATCCATCTTTTGCCTAAGTGAACAGAACTACCACTGGGTCATATATCAGAAGCAGGTGGGAAGTATCTTATATTTATTACCTGCCATCTTTTTCCTTAAAATTCATTTGTCATTAAATCACTTAAACCCATAGAAGTGAGATAATAAATCCACTCATGCATTGTGTCCCTGAGGATTCGATCATAAAGTTCAGTCAGCAACTGTATGACTCAGTCTTAAACTGACAACAAAAACACAGACAGTAATGAATATATTAAAATATATTAAAATGTTGCCTTCTTGTACTTTTACTGTCACTTTGCCTAGCTTTACAAGAACAGGAGAATAGCATACATAAGGTGTTTACTATTGGAAGAGTTCAGTCATTTTATGTGCAGCAACAACCAGAAAAACAAAATTAACACCTCCCTTAAAAAAAAAACCTTAACCCCTCACGAGAAATCCTACAAGCGTAAGAACTATCCAGGAACCTTCACCAGCAAGTCACCCCACTCTCCTAATGTCTTCACATCACATTCACTTTATTTTTCAAGTTATAAAAGCCATCATCAGCGCCCTACACGACCTGCAGGAATCTGCCCTGACTACTCAGGCTGGAGACCATAACACAAAACTTCTACCGAGTTTACTTTCTGGGGCTGTCAGGAGCACACCACTTCATATTTAAACGGCAACGAATAGAAGGACGGGAAAAGATTCAGCACCTTGTGTTCCAAGAACGCTGGGACAGCAGATGTGCTTAAATATTTAATTTCACATGAGAAGGCAAAACACCATACTAGGGACTGCCTGTAAACGCCTTTAGAGTTTAAGAGGAAACCCATGAGAACAAGATGAGATCACAGGCGTGAAAGTACCTTGAAAAATAAAAGTACCCGGAAAGAAAGGGAAGCATTGGCCATATTTAGCCAAGGCCTCACTTTCTTGGTAAGAGTATTGTCAAAAGGTGTCCTACCTGTCTCCGTGCTGCTGGCCACCTCAACTCCGGAGCAGGGAGAAGGCAGACTGGGTTTAACCTCCCGCCGGGCCCTCTTCCTGAGTCTTCTCACCAGCGTGGGCTTTCCGAGAAGAGAGGCAGTGAGGAGACACCGAAGCCTCTGAGCGGTTCTCCGCCTGCAAGTGCTGAAAGCCGCAGAACACACACCTGGGCCTGAGTGGGCCGTCCCCGCGCTGGGAGCCCGCACCGCCCAGGAGGCGACGCCTTCCCAGCAGAGCTCAGCCGAGCCTGCTCGTTCAGTCCTGCCTCCGTCTGCCCAGCAAGCCCTCCTCATTCCAGCCCCTTCCTCTCATGACCACCCTGCAGTGTCCGCGGAGAGGGTGAGCCGCCTTGGCTCACGTACTCCAAGTGGGGGCCGTGGACCCGCAACACCTGCATCACCTGAGAACTTGGAAATGCAGAGTCAGAGGCCCCACCACGCCTGCTGAATCCGAATCTGCTTTGTACCCAGATCTCTGGGTTTTCTTTTCTTTTTTTTTTTTTCTATTTTTTATTGTAGTAAAATACATGTAACATAAAATTTACTACCTTTGCCATTTTTAAGTGTCCGATTCAAGTGTATTAAATACTTTTATTGTGTTGTGCAAACATCACCACCATCCATCTCAATAGCACTTTTCATCTTGCAAAACTGACACATTATACCCATTAAACAATAACTCCTCATTTCTCCCTCCCCTAGTTCCTGGCACTCATCATTCTACTTTCTGTCTCTGTGTTTTTGACTAAGTATCTCATTTATATAACTGGAATCATATAGTATTTGTTCTTTTGTGATTGGGTTATTTATTAGCATGTCCTCATTGTTCATCAAAGAATTTCCTTCCCTATTAAGGCTGAAATAATACCTCTGTCCGCAGCCTTAAGTGAGTAGGCCGTTGGGCCTGGGCCAAAATTCACAATAGCTTGCACCTGGTAAGAGCTCCATGTACGCATGCGCTATTAGCGTGAGTTAGCATTATGAACATCACGCATGCGCCAGTAGCGTGAGTCAGCATTATGAACATCACGCATGCGCCAGTAGCGTGAGTCAGCATTATGAACACCACGCATGCGCCAGTAGGGTGCGTTGCATTATGAACACCACGCATATGTCATTAGCATTATAAAAGGACAAGTGGTTACACCTGAGCACTGCCCGGCGCCTGCGCCACCTGCTTGTACTGCAATAAAGTGCGGTTTTGATCCATGTCGGCTCCTCGCGCATTTTTCCCGTTGGGCAGCTCACCTCCTCGAATCCATCTTCAGCCTCCCTCGGCTGACAACTACCTTGTGTGCATATACCATATTTTGCTTATTCATTGATCTGTTGATGGACACCTGGATTTCTTCCACCTTCTACCTGTTGTGAATCATGCTGCTATAAACATGATGTACACATGTCTCTTTAAGACCCTGCTTTCAGTTCTTTGGAGTGTATACCCAGAAGTAGAATTACTGGATCATATGGTAATTTTATTTCAATTTTTTGAGGAACTTCTGTACCATTTTCCACGACAGCCATGTCCATTGTACCTTCCTACAGACAGCACAAACAGGATCCAGTTCTCCACATTCTTACCAATACTTGTTATTTTTGGGGTTTTTTTTTTAATAGTAATCATGCTAATGTGTGTGAGGTGGTATCTCAATGGATAGCTTTTATTTGTATTTCTCTAATGATCAGCAATTTTGAACATCTTTTTGTGTACTTATTGGCCACGTGTATATCTTCTGTGAAGAATTATCTTTTCAGGTCCTTTGCCCAGTTTCAAATCAAGTTTTTTGTTGTTGAGTTTTAGGAGTTTTCTATATAATCTGGATATTAATCCCTTATCAAATACTTGATTTGCAAATATTTTCTCCCATTCGTTGAGTTGCCTCTTACTCTATTGATATCAACTTTTGCTATACAAATTTTTTAATTTTTCATGCAGTGCAATTTGTCTAATTTTTCATTTGTTTTCTGTGCCTTTGGTGTCATATCCAAGAAATCTTTGCCAAATCCAAGGTCAAGAAGTTTTATCTTATGTTTTCTTCTATGAGTTCTATACTTTCAGGTCTTATAGTCAAGTCTTTGATCCATTTCAGATTAATTTTTATGTATGGTGTTAGTGTCCAACTTCATTCTTTTCCATGTGGATATCTACTTTTCACAGAATCATTTGTTGAAAAGGCTATCCTTGCTCATTGACTGATCTTGGCAACCTTGTCAAAGATCCTTTGACCATATATGCAAGGGCTTATTTCTGGGCGTTCTGTTCTGTTCCATTCCATTCCATCTGTTCCATTCCATTCCGTTGCATTCCATTCTCTTGGTCTCTATGATTGTCATTATGCCAGTACCACAGTCTTTTGATTACTATAGCTTTGCAGTAGGTTGTGAGATAAAAAAGCATTGTTCTTCTTTTTTCAAGATTATTTTGTCTATTTGGGGGTCCCTTGAGAGTATATGTGAATTTTAGGATGGGTTTTCTATTTCTTCAAAAAAGTGTCATTAGGATTTAGATAGAGATTGCTTTGAATCTGTAGATCTCTTTGAGTAGTAGTGACAATCTAACAATATGAAGTCTTCCAATCCATGAACATTTATTTATATCTTTTAAAATTTCTTTCAACAATGTTTTGTGTAGTTTTCATTGTACAAGTCTTTCACCTCTGTGGTTAATTCCTTAGTATTTTATGTTTTTGATGCTATTATAAATGGAATTGTTTTTGTAATTTGTTTTTCAGATTGTTCATTGTAGGGTATAGATATGCAATGGATTTTTAATCTGTTGACTTTGTATCCTGCTACTTTGCTGAATTCATTTATTAGTTCTAATAGTTTTTTTGTGGAATCTTTAGTGTTTCCTACATCTATGATCATATAATTTGTGATCAGAACAGAAATAATTCTACTTCTTAACTTTGTAAGTTGATTCCTTTTCTTTCTTCTCCTCGCCTAATTAAACTTGCTAGCACTTCCAGTACTAGTTAAATAGAAGTGGTAAAAGTGGGTATCTTTGTCTTTCCATCTTTCACCATTCAGTCAGATATTTGCTGTGAGCTTTTCATGTATGGTTTTTATTATCCTGAGGTAGTTCCCTTCTATTTCTATTTTGTTGGGTGTTTTTATTGTGAAAGAATGTCAAATTTTGTCAAATGCTTTTTCTACATCAATTGAGACAATCATGTGGGGTTTTTTTTCTTCATTCTATTTATGTGGTGCATTACATTGATTGATTTTCACATGTTGATACATTGTATATGCCCAGACATAAGCTAATAATTTTTTAAAATGCATTAGTTTCTTAAATTATGTAGAAAAAATTTACAGTTACAAGCTAAAGTTACAATAATATTAGCTTTTAGGCTAATAAATTGGTGTTTTAAAAAATGTATTAGTATTAAATCATGTAGAAAATCATGTATTAAATCAAGTAGAAAACAGAAAGAGCAGTTACAGACCATTGTTATGATAATAGGAGCTTTCATAATTGCTCATGTATTTACCATCATTGGGGTTTTTATTTCTTCATACAGTTTTGTGCTACCGTCTAGTGGCCTTTCATTTTCACCCTGCAGGACCACCTTGAGCATTTCCTTCAGTCTATTGGTAACAAATGCCCTCAGCTTTTGTTATCGGGGAGTGTCTTACTTTTTCCCTCACTTTTGAAGGACAGTTTTGCTAGATAGGTTTTTGGTTAACCTGTTTTGTTTCTTTTAGCACTTTGTATGTATCAGCCCACTACCTATGGCCTCCAAAGTTTCTAATGAGAAATCTGCTGATAATCTTATTGATGACCTCTTGTATGTGATGTGTTCTTTCTCTCTTGCTGCTTTCAAAATTCTCTCTTTGTCTTTGACTTTTGAAAGTATCTCAGTGTTGGTCTCTGAATTCATCTTACTTAGAGCTGATTAAACTTCTTAGATATTTATATTTTTATCTTTCCTCAAATTTTGGAAGCTTCCAGCCATTATTTCTTCAAATATCCCTCTCTGCCCCTTTATCTCTCTCTCTTCTCCTTCTGGAATGCCTCAGTGAGTATGTTGGTCCACTTGGAATCCCACAAGTCCCTTAGCTCTATTCACTTTTCTTCAAAGTTTTTTTCTGTTCCTCAGACACAATAATTTTCATTGCCCTATCTTCAAATTGCTGATTCTTTCTTCTGCCTATTCAAATCTGCCTTTTATCCCTGTAGTGAAATTGTCATTTCAATAATTGTACTTTTCAACTCCATGATTTCTTTTTGGCTTCTTTTTAAGTTTTCTATAACTTTATTGATATTTCCATTTTGATTACATATTGTTTTCTTGATTTTCTCCACATTTTCCTTCAATTCCTTGAGCATCTTTAAGGCAGTTGTTTTATAGCCTTTGTCTAGTATATCTGCCATCAGATCTTTTTCAGTAACAGTTTCTGTCTATTTCTTTCCTTTTAATGCACCATACTTTCCTGTGTCTTTGGATGCCATCTAACTTTTCTGATGAACACTGGACATTTGGATATAATACTGTGGTAGCTCTGGAAATCAGATCCCCCCTCCATCAGAGTTTGCTGGGTTTTTGTTACTGTTTTTATTCATTGAATTTTTTTTTTTTTTTGCATTGTTGTAGGGTGTCTCTGCGCTAAGGATCAGCCTATGGTGTAAACTTAAGGTCTTCACAGGTCTTTTCGGAGCCTTTCCCTGGGCATGCATAGCACAGTCACTTTCTAATACACCCTGTATATGCAGTTGTTCTAAAATGTCTCAGTACTTACTGTTTGTCTCCCGAGAGGAGACAAATAGTAAAATGAAAGGAGTGGTGAAGGGGGCCATTCCTTTAAATTACTTGGAAGTCATTTCAGCCAGAGGGGTGTGGCTCGCAACAATAGGAGGGAGGAGCCACAACAATGACTGCCCACCTCTGTCAGCACCTCTGTGATCAGAAGCAGCAAGTAGTGCATGAATTCCCAATATTTGGAGGATAGGGTCTTTCTGCCCTCCTGGCTCCTGAAAGCTGCATGCAGATTCACTGGGCACATGTTCCTGGAATGAATGGGGGTATGGTTAACTGTTACTGTGCTAAGGGTGGGGGATGGGTAGCTATTAACACACTAAGAGCTGAAATTGACCAAAATTAGCTATAATTTATCATCCAAGCTTTTTCCTGAAAGTTGCAAGCCTTCAATAGACTTCAGAGTTCCTAAAGTTACATCCAAAAGTTAGTTATATCAGAAAGATCCTGACAGTGAAATTGTTGTCCAGGTGGGGAGGTAAATTCCTGATGCTCCCTACTCTGCCATCTTCCCAGAATCCTCTGTCTCCGGCTGATCTTTATGCATATTTTAATTTGATAAGGCTGAGTCCCATTTGGCTCACCACTTGCTCTAGAACCTTTTCTGAGCACATTGTTTCCATCTTCAGGTTTGCTGGAACCTGGCTTTTCCATGATGATGCTATTTTGCAACTTCTCTGAAGTAAAGTCTGCCCATTGTCACTTGTCCTTGGATTGGAGGGACAAGAGACTGCTTTGTCTGATTTAGAAAAGGCCACTGTCAGTGCCATTTCTGTGCCAGGCACTGTTAAGTCCTTGTACATCCATTATCTCATTGAAGCCTCACCGTGAGTTACTGTAGGAGATACTGTTATTACTTCCAGTTTGCGGAGGAGAAAATCAAGGGTTATTAAGGTGTCGTCTCCTGAGTAAAATCACTCAGCTCCTAAGTGTCAGCTGAGATTTAAGCAACAATATATCTGAGTCCAGAAGCACCACTGTGGCCTGTCTCCCCATACCCAGTCTAGATTGGAGTTTGTCAGCTCTCTGGCAACAACTCCACTGCCTTTTTTATGGGTTTCTCTTGCTGCCATATGAGATTACCACAAATGTAGCAGCTCACAGCAACACACATGTGTTACCTAACAGTTCTGTGGGTCAGAAGTGCCAGGGTGCTGGACTGACTTCTCTGCTTTGGGTCTCATGAAACCAAAATCAAGGTCTCAGTTAGACCAGAGGTTCTGGAGGCTCACTTACGTTGTTGGCAGAATTCACTTCCATGTGGTTGTGGGGCCAGGGTCCCTATTTTCTCACTAGTTGTTGGCCAGGGGTTGTTCTAGAGGCCTCCACATTCCCTGGTTTGTGGCCCCTCATCTTCAAAGTCAGGGGTAGTGGGTTGAGTCCTTCTCACACTTTGAATTGCTCTAACTTCCCCTTCTGCCTTTTCTCTCCTATTTCCAGCTGCAGAAAATTCTCTGCTTTTAAGAACTATTGTGATTAGATTGGATCCATGTGGATAATCCAGGACAGTCTTCTTATTTTAAGGCTCTTAACTTTAATTCAATCTGCAAAGCCCCTTTTGCTATGTTATGTGACATACTGCCAGGTTTTGGGTTTTAGAAGATGGACATCTTTGGGGACCTTTCTACTATCCCTTGAACCTCCCACCACTCAACTATATGACTCCCATCTTCCCTTGTCATATCATTAGTATTGTTTGTTCTTCATATAGTCACTTCAATTTGTGGTGTCCTCACATCTGCTTCCTGTCTCACTCCTGACATCACCCTGAGATACATTTATGACCACTGTGGTGACCTTCCTTCTTACCATGAAGTGTTTCCACCTCCAATCCACTTCTCACGGCCATGCTTTGTTTTGCGCTTGCCAACAGAGAACCTGTAGAAAGAAATAGAAAGTTGTTCTCCAGTTGCATATGGGGCTGAATTTGATCACATTACCAGCTTGTATTTGATAGTTTATGTATGCAAAATGGATTAATGTCAATTTTAAGAAGCATGAACAATACCTGGTAATAGAAGACATGATTATACAGCATCCATCAAAACATGTCAGTAAACTGATTTTTAAAAAATAAAGGCTAAACAATTTCATAGACTCAAATGTCTGGGTTTGGTAGAAAGAAATACGATTTTGGAATGAAGCCTTTTAACAGTCCTGTGGAATGACACGAATTGATTTTGCCATTGAAATTTGAATTCCCTTGCTGCTTTTAAAACCATATTAAGCAGGAGATCAGTACTAAATTTGGTTACATCCGTATGATTTTCGAGAGAGGGAGCATGATTTACATGCTGTATAAAACTCATTTTTTCCATTAGAGATAGAGGAATGCACCATCTTCTCGATGAAGTCACATATGATCTCAGTTAAGGAGGAGCCTCAGAGGTGCTGTTGCACATAACGCAGACTAAGAAGACACTCAGGGTTGTTGCTTTACTGCAACGCTTTACCCGCGGTAGCCAGGAAAGGCAGCCCAGGAAGCACCCACCCCATTGCTTCTGGACTACCACAAACCTGCCAGCCTGAACCTTCATACTTTCTCAGAGGAGAAATGGCATCTTTTAAAAAGAGATTTTTATAAATGACTTGTAAAAATGAAATATTCAGGTCTTAAGAGATTTTTTTTAATTGGGCTTGATTTTGCTTCCCTGAATCCAACAACACAGCCCAAATAGTCTGTAAACTTAAAGAGCATAAAATAAGGTTCTTTGTTAAAAAAAAAAATCCCCTGGTGTGGAGATTTTTCTGATTTGGTAGGTCTGGAGTAGCAGTCAGGAATCTGGATGTTCAATAAACACCCCATCTAAATCTGTTAATGATCATCGTAGATGGGCTGTGCTTCCAGGAGCACTGTTCGAGCATTCCTTCTCCCGGCTGCTATTTCAAATTATGAGGGAGGAAGAAAGAAAAAAAAAAAGGAGAAAGAGAGGAAAACAGGAACAAGGGAAAGAACTGCAACTGTAACTTTCAGAAAAAAAAGGTGTGACCTGCCTTTTCTCCTCACTCCTTCCCATTTCACAGCGCTAATAACAATACCTCCAACTAAAAGTCAAATTTCACCTTTCATTAAGAAGTCATGGCTTCCGGAAAGCTGGAAGCTCTAAGAGCCCTTCAGTGACTCAAGTGGAAATGCTTCTAAAAGGCTAAAGGAAGAGCCACAGTTTGAGCCGTGTCCCCCAAGTCTCCCTGAGATGGGCTTCTAGCCAGATGGACACAATAGCAAAAAAAAAATATATATATATATATATATATATTATGTTCTCAATGAACAATCATCCTCATCATTTCAAAATACAAAGGCTGATAGAAATTTGGAACAGTGTTGTCAATCACAAGTCCCCGCTGACAGTGTAGTCATTGGAAAATCATTGGAAAGGGGCTACCCCTTCAAGAGTTTTCATTTGTGGTCAAGTCGAGGGCTATTCTCGTGAAGCAAGCAGCTGTTTGAGGGACAGAAGTTCAACCCCAAGTGGGAAAGCAACACCATAAGGGTGCCATGAAAAACATCCAAAAGCCCAGCCTGGAAAGCCAATCTGTTAAGTTTTGCAAGTTACCAAACGAGGCCATGCTGATGGATCGCCTCTAGGTAGTCCTTCTCAAACGAGCGATTTAGATCCTTTTAATGAAATATGATACTGAACACAGGAAGTAAATCTCCAACTGTAACAACACCCTACTTACTTTCAACTATAAATTTGTTAACAGTTATTGAACACCTGTTGTGTGTAAGTGCCACACTGTAAGGTGGGGATGAGGGATTGTATAATTAATAGGACATGGTGTGGTGTCCCCAAAGGGACTCACAATCCGGCTGGGATCTAACTGTGAGTAAATAATCCCCAGACAGGGACAAAAGGGATATGGAACACTCCATCCTCAAGGTTCAAAAGAGCAATGAGAGCAAGGAAAGTAAAGGAACATTTCTTTAGTGTTTCCTCCATGCCTGGCACTATGCTAAGTTCTGTGTATTTGTTACTTACCATTGGTCAAGTATGTGGCTAGTTTTCCCTCACATCCTAGAAGCAGACTGCTGGAATATAAGGTAAAGTTTTGACTGGATGGCTATGATTTCCCCCATCAAACAAACAAACCACAAAAATAACCTTCAGTTTCTTGAAGCCTTCCTCATTGCTAAGTTCATAGCTTGTTGAACTACAAAGTGTCCCCTTAACAGGAAATGCCTTAGTGTCTAAATATCCAACAGCAAATTCAGAATTCAAAGGAAAGAACACAATCTGATTGCAGGTCTCTTACTGCACACTCGCAATGCCCAGTTCCTAATGCCCAGCTCCTGATGCCCTGTTCCCTCATAAAAAATGTAGGACCTAAAATGAAGTCAGGTGAAATCTAAACTTGACATAAAACCACATCCGGAGCCAGCCCCACCCCCAGATCTTGTGTCATGAGTTTCCCAACATTACTTTTCTCTCCAAGCCAAAGGCCCGCACAGCAGGGCCACAGCAGAGTTTGCATTTGAATCAATATTGCTGCGCTCCCACTGGACATGGACTTTTTGGAAAGAGACCAGTTCCCCCTGTTCTTTCTCCTAAGTACAAAACTAGGTACACTGAGATACAATGCTATTTTTGAAATCTTGAGGTCCTGAGCTGCAGGATCCCAGGTCTTGAATGCAAACACTGCCCACTTGCTTGAGTCAAAGGCAGAGTGGAAAATTTGAAAACAGAACCAAGCAATTTAATATTTTGCTTCAACTTCCAAATTACTGAGAGAATAAACTTAGTAATACCTATCTACCTCTCAGGATAAGATAATTTATGAAGATTTTTGCCTGTTTCAGAAATTTCACAAACCAGTGAAAGTTGATGTTTTATATTCCACCCACATTGCAGAAATTAATAGGCTTCCCTGTTCAGAATAAGCAATGAGGACTTTGTCCTAATTGGGAGGAGTCCAAAGTGTTGTAAAATTTTTTTCTGGTCCCTCTTCAATTCATTTTATTTTTGTTTTTTGTATGGTCTTGAAAATTAATTATCTGAAAGGGTAGCTTTATATATAATTATGATTTTCTCAACTAATCTTTCTATGTGGGACTATAAAGTCAAAAATTGGTTGATTACAAGCAGGCAAACAATAATTTCTCTTTCGGCAATTGCTTCTTTTGATTAGATATATTGCTCTGTAAGTTATGGTTGACCCGCTGATTATTCAAAATAAATAAAAACCTTAAATAACCTTTGGAACAATATATTCTGTTGATTTTCCATAATGCTAAAATAATAATAATAAAAAAACAGCAACAACAATAATAAGAATGAACTAGTTTCACTAAATGACATATTTTATCAGTCAATCCATATGGTGACACATAACTCTATTCTCCTATTATTTTCTCAGTTTTAAGACACTTTTTTTATAACTTTTATTCAGTACACAAAATGTATATTTAAAAATTCATGTTAAATTAAAAAAAAAGACATAAGGTAAATATATATATAAATGCTCAAAGGCCAAATCAGTAAATTGCTTATTTTTGTAAAGGCACATTCTAAATGATTGTGAGAGAGGAAAGGACATATTGCTCTGATCATTTAAAAATAAGATGTCAAAGCTCTAGACTCCATTGGGAAAAACGTTTACCCTCAGAAATGAGTTGGCTTTTTTTTTTTTAAATATATGTACTAATTATCGTTTCTAAGAACAGATTAGATCTTTAGCTTTTTAAAGTTACATAGTTATCAAAGGAATAAAGCCAACTACAAAATAAGAAACAATGGAATGCAGTAATCCAATCATAAATCCAATCATCCAATCAAAAAAATAATAACAATAATAATAAGGACACAAATGAACTAATATTATTTTGATTTCTTGAATATGCATAAGCACACTTGACTGTCCTTTATGACAAGACAACTTTTAAAGGAAGCTAGACTAATTGAGTGATAATATATCCCACATGACCGGACTTTGCTGCCGAGGGCATATTCTCATGCCTTTAGACAGCTAACGGTTTTAATTCTGAAGTTACATCTGTTAGCATTACCTCTAGAAGCTTATTTCCTGTTGTATTTAGTTTATGTGCATTTAGTGAGATGAGCTCTTTGGATTGGTTATTTCCTCCACACACAAATGTCTGTTTTCAGATTGAAATGCAAACCTGATCTTACACATCCACTTTCTCCGTAAGGAAATGGACATCGCTAATGAACATATACCCAGAGAACACATGGTGATACAAAAAAGAATACCCTAAAAATAGGGACCCAGGGTGAAGAGTGTCCCCAAGCATGGTACAAGGAGCAGTGGTGATAAACCGAAATCACTAGCTGGTATATGGACAAACATTTTTGTTTTCTGGGTTATCTATTTACTTGACTACCTTTTAGGGAAAACATATCACTAGTACAATAAACCCCCAAATTTTATGGCCCAAAATGTTTGAAGTAAGTAACAGGTATGAAAAGCAGGTTGATTAAGGAAAAACATTAAGAAACTACTATTTGGGTGGCACTGCGATGAGGCAAACACTGCAGGGCGCCCTGAGTGACCCTCCGGAGGTTCATAAGCATCGGCCCCACGGTACAGAGGATACAGAACCTGGCAGGGGACCCTGGCTCAACCATTTAATAGCTGTCAGGTTCTGCATTTGTAAAAACCTCCCCACGAGGGCCTGCTGGGAGAATTTTAAAAATCCACCTAAAGTTTTTAGAATGGTGCTGTCCACCTGGTAAGCTCTAAGTAAATGACAGCTATAACCATTTGTCACAATAAAAAGTCTCATTCTGGCACCCATCTAACAAAACAAAGTACACCCCTTGCACTGGGTGGATATGGGCACTGAAGAGTATGGTTGGAAAAATCATATACAGCTGTTCACTTTTTTTTAAGAACTGATGAAAATATGGAAACAAAGTGGCCTTTGATAATAATTATTACTTTTTTAAGCTAAAGATATGTGTGTACTCTGGTTATTTATCATGTAGCATTAACCTTAAGTTCCTTTTGCTTAGGGACTGTGATTTTTTTAGTCTTGACACCTTCTGAAGTGTTAAACATGGAGTTTTCACCTAACTGGCTCATAATAAAGTATGGGGATAACCACCATATACATTGCTTCACCAATTTTGAAGATTTCCTTATCTACCTTGACGTTGACAGGCAGTAAATATTCACAAAATACACAGCTTTTGACTAGATGTGTTTTGCATCCTTGGTAGGCGAAGTCCTCCTACCACGTCCAGCATCACCTGAAGCTGTCTAAGTATTCTCTGTAATGTTATACTCTCTGTGCTGCATGTGTCTGCCCTGTTTCTGAATCACACACAGAAAGTCCTAAAACATCAGCAACAGCGTTGTATTACTGCAGCCTGTTCACCTTTTCCTGCTCTGCTTGTTCACTGAGTGTGGGTTCTTGTACAAAGGATTAAAAAAAAAAATCCTAGCTCTCTTCCTCCATCTGTGTGGGGTACTTCAGAGGTGATCAACACACACCTGCTCACGTGTTGGTTTTCTAAGCAGTCAGGTGTAAAGTGCTCGCAGAGCACTCCCACATCCCTTCTGAGAGCCTGTGCTTAACCATTGCTATTTTGTTTAATGTTTTAAAATCGTCTTTAGATAGACAAACAGGATTGCAACGATACTCACCCCTAAAACTAAAGCCCAGAAGAAGTCTGATTAGTGGCTAGCATCGTGCGACTTTCATAAACGTCCTCTGAACTGGTTTTAGGTGATACTTGAATCTGAATGCCTACTCTGCTTACCTCCCTTGTAGGATCTATAAGGGTCGATGATTACATTTTTAATCCTCCTAAATGTGCATCTGAAATATGGTCTAAAAGGAGCACGTGAGGTAAAGAGAATCATTTCTATTCGTTGAAGCCTGATATGTAACAGCAGAAACGTGAAGACAATCAAATGCTCATCGACAGAGAGCCGGCGCCCCTGCTCCAAGCTGTACGCCATGTAGCTCTGAACATAAATGAGCCAAATCTGAGTATATTCATACCCCGGGGTGTCCAGGGTATCCTGCACAAGCAATAGGAGGCAAGTGTGAATGGTATGACGTGCTTGAAAACAACCCCGCTCTGCGCACATATCCAGTCTGTCCATAGAAAAGTCCTGGGAAGACACACCCCTAACTGTGCACAGTGGGCCCCTCATGACTGGAGCGAGGAGCACAGGAGGAGGGCTTCCAGTCTTTACTGTGTGTGTTCCTGTCACAAACTTTCCTTATACTAAGAACTTTTAATCAAGCATTTTGATTTTGATAACCTCTTAAGAAGAACGAAGTGTGTTTTAACAAAGGCAGTCTTAGGCTAGCATTATCTAGCGCTTAGGTTTACTGCCATGCTACCAGAAGTCACTGTCTGTATCTCCACAGCCTTCTTCTTTGTGTGTTTGTTTTTGTTTCCACACTGGACAGCTCTGAGACATGCTGCTCCACGGTCATACTCACTGGGCCCTTTGCTGTCCAATGTGGACGGTCGCTGAACCGAGGATGACTCAGAGTTTAAGGTCTAAAAACAAGAGTCTGACTCTTAGCCCCGTTATTTGCAAGTTCAGACTTTTGGCTGCAAGGAACAGAAACCCACTGAAGCTACTCAGAGTCCAGAGGAGGTTACTGTAAGAATACAGGTCACACCTGTAAGTGAACTGCAGCTGGAGTTCCTGGGAAATGTAGGTAGGAGCTATGACACTATCAGAGAGCCAGCCACCTCCACTCAAGTACATGCTTCCCTTTTGTGCCTCTCTGCAAAACAGCTGCCTCTTTTGCATGGTTTTTAACACCCAGTAACTCATTTGCACATGACTTTTCTTGCAACGAAATCTGCTCAGACCTAGACTTCATGGGATCTTTCAGCTTCTCACAATTCTTGGGTCTCTGATTATTGAGATCACAAGGATTGAGTGACATGACACTTTGTTTAAAAGGCTGTCGTATTTCTTGACACAATATACAAAAGATACCCAGCTTCTTTAAACACCAGTATCTTCAACAGCCAAAGGTAAATACTAATAATATCAACATCATAAGTTTTCTGCAAAATTCTTAGTATGGTGCCTGCCATATGGTAATGCTTAATAAATGTTAGGTTACGTTCTTGTTCTTGTTATTATTAAATCCATTATGATTATTATCTTACGGATTTTAAGAAAATGAATGACCTGCTTCATCCAAGTGAGTAGACTTTATGCATGCCTCAATTTCCACATAGATTCTCAGAGCAGAGGACATCTTATCACCTGATGGAGCAGTGCACAAGTAATTGTCTTGACAGATCTGTAAAACAATTTATCATACATCAACAGTTCATCAAGGCCAGGCAACAATGGGAAAAGACAGAAATGCTCTTATTCCTGTTTGATGTAAAGGCACATGGAATTATGTGGAGACAGTGCGAACATCATTTAAAGCAAAGGCAATTGAGAAGCCTTCATTAAGCACCAGCCAGAAGCTTGCTTACAACGTAGCGGTGGGGGGGAAGATCTGTGCTGCTCACAGTCTTCTCTGTATCTTGGTCCAGTGAAAAGGAATTTAATGAAGCACGTAACAGGTAGTTTCCTGCCAATTTATCAGATACTCAGGGAATTCAAAAATGAACAATGTTCAAAACATCACATGAGCTGTTTCACATCTACAAATGAGGAGGGCCTGGCATGAACTTTGGTGATGCCGTAACAGACAGGCAGATATGTTTTAATCTCATGGTTCTTACGAAATTAGCAAACAATGTGCTTAGTGATACTCTAAACATAACACACCACCATCTGAATAATGCAACGTGTCAGCTCAGCTACCAACACTTAACATTTATTATGCTCAATGACATTCTTGTCTCAGCTCTCAAAATCACAGGTGTTTCTGCGACGAAAAGTCAAGACAAAAGTGAGAAGCGAAGGCTTTCACATACTTTTCTTAAAATTTTGCTGCAACACAGTTTCTGACAGAGGGCTTCTGACTGCTCAATTTGATGGTCATACAAACCTATAAAAGCTGAAGTATCAGGTTTCCCGGGGGACGACATAATGAAATAAATGTGCTCATGAATATGTATGGTTGGAGGAGCCCATCTGTTCTACACCAACCTCTTTTCTTTCAACAGCTCACAGATATCCAGCCCCACCCCCATGCCTTCCTCACATTCCAGAAAAGTCTTCATCCGAAGATTTTAAAAATCAGTAATGTTTCACCTCCGGCAAGAAACATAATTGCAATAGAAATGCTTTTATTGTCAGACTAAAAATACTAAATTAATCAATCAAAGAGGGCTTGTGCAAACACTGTGAACCTTGAAGTTCTTTGCTGTACTTCTGTCCCTGAGGAATGAAGTTTCTTACTCTTCACCTAAACTGAAAATACAAACACAAAAGAAGGGGAAACTTCAATAACTGCGGAGTAGATAGCACTCTATCATTTAGGAATTCTAAGTCAGTTCCATTGCCGTATATTCAACGTCGATATTAAGTATTTCCCTGATCTCTTTAGAATTCTTTACTCATCACTAATTTTGAAGGCAGAGGATGAGGCCAACCTTACAATTCAAAGGTGAAAAAGAACGTTTTCGAGAAATAAGAAAATACAGTTGACAAAGAGCAAGATAAATTTCTTAGAAAAATTGATTACAAAATGATCAAAAATCGTGGCCAACTGAATCATATTTGAAATGCATACAGAACGCTTTTGCATATTTATAGGATTCTTGGTAAATCTTTTATAAAATGAATGTATACGAAAAGCGTAATTATTCTTAATGCCTTTGCTTTGCAACTTCATCTTTGAGGATCTCTGCCTTCTAAAAGCAAGGATGGCAAGTCATTCTCTGTATTTCAGGAGGAAATAATCGAAGGTTAAACTCTTCTAACAACAAAATAGGACTTGGAAACAACAAAAACACGTCACAGCAGCAGCCCCTGTCTTTAGTGAATTTTCTCAAGCTTGTCTGCTTGTAGACAAAATCTGTCATAAACCATTTGTTTGGTCAGGAAACTGAAAACTACAGGAAAACTGTATCTTAAATTCCTAAAGGTAGTAAGGTAGATTGGAAAGAGCACACAAGTTCTGGAATGAAAAGACCAAGGCTTAAATACCTTCTCTGTTCAGTTAATAGCACTGTGACCTTGGGCAAGCCACCCACAGTGTCTAACGCTCCACATTTTTGTCTGTTGAATGGGAAGAGCGATACCAGCCTCAACGTGCTGTTAGGATGATCTGACAAGGTAATAATAAAGGTGAAAGCACTCCAGAAACGATAAAAGACTTTCCAAAATAAGCCTGACACACATGTTAAAATAAATTAATTTATAAATTACCTTCCTAATAAACATAAAATGAGTTCACTTCCCAGTCACTTCTTAACATCAGGCACCATGATCTTCCTTAAATACTTGCTTATACAGACTGAAACAGTTCCATTGATCTCTGCTCTCTACAGCCTGCTACAGTTGCAAGACACTGAGAACAACTTGAACTGTTAGAATTGTGCCCTGCACGCAGGAATCTCAAGGATGCTTCTGAACACCAGCATCTCATCCAGGAATCTCAAGGATGCTTCTGAACACCAGCATGTCATCCTAAAAGGATGCTATCAAAGAGGAAGAGAGTTCTGAGACCACTTTGCAGAAGTTATTTTACATCTCTCTGGTCAGCTGCCTCTCAGTGAGGACAAGTGTTGGCTGGCATTGTCTCAAAGCGCTCTTCAGGCTCGGAAGGTCTGAGATGCCAAGAGAGCAGTCAGGCAGAACAAGCACCAAATGGCTACGAGGCTTTGGATGAAGCAGGTTACAGAACCTCTCTGGACATTAGTTCTCCCATCTGCAAAGTGAGGGGGTCGAGCTGTGCATCTTCCAAGGTCCCTTCAACTCTGACACCACATGCCACTATAACAAAGTTGAAGTGGAGACAGGGCTCTGAGGACAAACTGCCTGGTGCCATGTAAATTGTTTCCAAAGGCTCAAAACAAGTAGGCAGGATCTCTATCATTAAAAACAAGCATCTCATCTTCTTTAGTGACATTAAGGCAGAACTGGAGACTTGTGTAAGCAGTATGGATTCATTTTGGGGGTCTAGAGAGAACATGTCACAAGTTAAAATTTTTTTAAAAGGCATAATGTCATATTTTTAATTTTTTAAAAAATTCAGAGAAACGCTACATCCTTGGAATAATGTCA
Organism: Vicugna pacos; assembly: GCF_048564905.1. Classification (NCBI taxonomy): domain Eukaryota; kingdom Metazoa; phylum Chordata; class Mammalia; order Artiodactyla; family Camelidae; genus Vicugna; species Vicugna pacos. The sequence goes on from NC_133003.1 coordinate 44,814,211, forward strand.
GCTAGGTCTATAAAGCTTTTCACATTTGGAACATTGAACATTTATTTTCCAAATACTTCAAATTTGTAAACGATACAGCTTTTACCCACAGGAGTTGGTGAAACTTCAGCTTGACAGAAATGGCAACTTTTGATGGTTTGATGATTTGCTTCAACTGTAAAATGCTTCTTCCTGAATTGTATTAGATCAGTTTCCAGAATGCATATTTTAATACTGTGCCAAATCCTATACCCCGCCAAAAATAATTTAAAATGAATTTAATACAAGGTTTTATGACAAAGGGACAAATGACCATTTCAAAAAAAGACAGTGCAGCCACCAAAGGACTTTGACAAGCACAAGGACACCCCCCGACCACGAATCTCTACTCCATGTCAATTCTGACTCCGGAGCACACAGTGAAAAAGAATTTGTGTAAGATGCAAAAGTGGGAAAAATCATCGGTAGACTTTCTAGACCAGCTAATAATTATTTATTTGGAAATACGTCTTGCGGGACTGGAAGCCAGAGTAAAATACAGGCTTAGTCAGTGAAATACTCATAGTGAACGGGTACTGAATGCAAGTCAAAATGTAGCAGTGAAATTCAGTCTCGCTTCTGTCTGGAAGTGCTCGATTTCACATATTTCATTCTAAATTCACTAATAAAACAAAGTTGAGAGGGATTTCTGGAACACAGTCTCTCTTCTTTTGAGGCCACTTTAAGAAATCAGCTTTATTCATGTACAATTTACATAATACAAAACTCACTTGTTTTAAGTATACAATTCAGTAACTTTTGGTCAATTTACAGAGTTGTGCAAAGATGGTTAAAATGCACTTTCAGAACTTTTCCATCACTCTGAAAAGACCCCTCATGGCCATTTGCAGTCAGTCCCCCTCCCTGCCTGGGCAACCACTAATCTGCTTTCTTTCTATAAAGTTGCCTTTTCTGGAAATTTCACCTAAATAGAATCATACAACATGTAGCTTTTTGTTCTGGCTTCTTTCATTTGGCTTAATGTTTTTGAGGACCATGAATGCTGTAGCATATCAGTATTTAATTTCTTTTTACTGCTGAGAATTCTAATGCATGGATATAGCACATTTTCCTGGTCTCCTGTTGACAGACATTTGGTTTGTTTCTACTTTGTGGCTATTATGAATAAAAGTTCCATGAATATTTGTGTTCAAATCTTTGTAGTTGTTATATCAAGATAGGTTTCATTTCCTTAGGGTAGTTATCTAGGTGTGGAATAACTATGTCAAATGGTAAGAATACATTTAATTTTTAAAGAAACTGACAAACTGTTTTCTAGAATGGCTACAGAATTCTACATTCCAGGGATGTAAGGGAATCCGGTTTCTTAACATACTTACCAATACATGTTATGTCTATCATTTCAATTAAAGCCATTTTAGTGAATGTGAGGTAGAATCTCATTGAGGTGATAATCTACTTTTCCCTAATAACTAATGATGTGGTGTATTTTTTCATATGCTCATTACTCATGTGTATGTCTTCTTTAATAAAATGTCTAATCACATCTTTTGTCCAATTTTAATCAGGTCATCTGTCTTGTTGGTGAATGAAAGTAAGTGGTAAGTGTTCTTTATATATTCTGGATATAAGTCCTTTACAAGAGCCAGTCTTTGAAAATATTTTCTCCCAGTATGTAGCTTATATTTTCATTGTTAAAATTGTATCCTTTCAAGGAAAAACATCTTTCATTTTGATCAAGTTTGATTTATTCATTTCTGTTACGGATCACGCTTTTGATGATGCATCTAAGTAGTTTTTGCCTAACCCAAAATCATAGAGATTTTCTTCTAAAAGTTGGCATTTTAGTTCTTTCATTTAAGTCTGATTCATTTTGATTTTATTTTTGTATATGGTGTGAGGTAAAGGTCTAAATTCATCTCTTTGTATGTCTAAACTGTCTCAACGTTATTTGTTGAAAAGATTATCATTTTCCCCAACTAAATTTCCTTTGCCCCTTTGATAAAACTCAGTTGATGAGAAATACGAGATCACTTATTTTTAATGAGTCAATATGAAATAGTGCTTAAGAATTTGGGCTGTGGATCCAAACCAGCTGGGAAGGAAACTTCATTCTGCCTTTTAGTACCTGTATGGCCCGGGCAAGTTACTGAGCCTCTCTGTGCATCAAGGATCTCCTCCATAAAAGGAAGATAATGATAGTACCTGGCTCCTGGGGCTGTTCTGAGGATTAAATGAGGTAATTATACATAAAGTACTTACTTGAGGACCTGGAACAGAGGAGTAAATGCTCAATAGTTGAGAGCTGTTATCTCCATCTCCTCTGTGCACAAAGACAGAAGAAACCAGTCAACTTCTTTTTATCTCAGAGTACAAACTGGAGCCAACTGGTCGACATTTAGAGGACGGCCTGCAGGCATAAGTGAAATCCCTGGGTCAGATTCTGCTTCTCACCTGTTCGTGTTATCCACTTTCCCCTTGTTGCTTCCTCTTATTTTATTTTCTTTATTCTTCCTTTTATTCATGTGCCAATGTGCCTTTTTAAAATACTCTCCACTACAAACTCCCTTGCAGCTAAGAGTTACTTTGTGACCCAGCTTTGGCCAAAGAAATATAAGCAGAATAAACTATGTGGGGTTTTAGAAAAAGTTATTGATTTCTTGTTAGAAAGCAGCAATCTCAGCGGGCATGAATTTCCCCTTCAACCACCTCTTCATCCTGCCTGGAACATAGCCTACATGCCTCGAGGGGAAGCCTCCCCCTAGCCGCCAAGAGGAAGAAAGCTTCACGGTAAGGATGGTGGCGCAGAAAGTTAGCCGCTGTCTCGATCAACAGCAGCAAGGCTGGATTGCCTTCCTCTGACTTCTTGGATCACCTGTCACAGTTATCACAGCTACTGACTGAGTGCTACTACGGGCAGACTATTTCATGTACACTCTGTCTAAGTACTACAGAATACCCTGTAAAATTAGTTTTGCTGTCTCCCCCATACAGATGAGTGCACTGAGAATCAGATAGGTTTAAGTAAGGTGTCAGAGGGCAGGCAGCAGTGAAGAAGTGGGGCTGGGCTCACATGGATGTACCTGGCGCATCGTGTGGCCCTGTCACTGCAGAACTGTTCCTGGGTTGTCCCCAAAGAGCAAGATGACTTACCTCAGGGTGGGAGCCACGCCTGGTGTCGCCCTGGGATCACACACTCAGCGTAGGTCCTTGTCAAAACGGGCCAAGTGTTCTCCTCTTTTCTCTTATAAAGCTTAGAACCAAGTCTTTACATTTTAAGCAGATATTTTTCTTCAGGGAAATTAGCAGTTAGCTGCAAACAGACAAAGTTTCTGGTAATTGTTTTTAATCAAAATGGCCAAGTAATGGACTAATGGTGCCTATGTGAGCTCCACAGATTAATGGTTAGTGACAGAGTAATTTAAAGCATTTAGGAATTCACTTCACAGAAATCACCCTTAGGTGGAAAGTAATGCAAATACTTCCTCTGTTCTCTCCAAATCAGCTGCTGCCCTTTTCCTCCAAAGAATATTAATTGTACCTGCTCATGCCTTCTAGAATATGAAAGATTCTAAATAAACGGATTTTCCGTAACTCAGGTAGAATAGCTTAAAAAGGTGAAATGCAAACAAACAAACAAAAAAGTTTTATTATTGTTGTTGTTTTGGTTCGGTTGGTTTTCAAGAACAGTTTCACTTTGGACAGCATTTCCCAAGCAAGTGTCCTGGAAGATGTTAAGGTCCTCGGGAAAAAGATTCCAGGGACAATTTTGGAAACAATCTTCCTTAGAAATTCTTAATTCACATGAGCATGTTAAAGGTTCTGGGAGGGAAATTTTTTTAAACTTTGCTTAACTCAGTGTTTCCCAAATTTATTTGATATAAGAATTATTTTCTTTACAAACCTATTGATATTTGTGGTAAAAGAAGACAGAAATTGCTATTTTAGGAGAATTAAAAGAATATCCCAGCTGATTTGTTTACTCACTTTGTCTAGGCCAGGGGTCAGCAAACAAAAGAAGCTGGCCAGTGATCTGTCTCTATAAGGCCCAGGAGCTAACAGTGCTTTTTCACATGAATAAACAGTTGTGAAAACAAAAACAAAACCACGAAGAAGACTATGCAGTGGAGACCAATGTGGCTCAGAGGCCTGAAACATTCACTGTCTAGCCCTTTTTTCAAGTCATATTTGCCTGCCCCTGCCCTAGGACATTAACATTTAAAAAATTAAATCCATGTATCCTGAATACATAAAATATGGTTAAGAAAAGGGAAGGGAGGGTAGAGGGAAGGAAGAAGGGACAAGACTAGTATCTAAAACGTGGTGGGCGGTGTAGCATAAGAAGCAATCCTCAGGCCTGAGCAGAGTAATTTTCTACCGTCTTCTGTTTGGCAGCCCAAAGTGTTCCCTCATCCAGAGTAAATGTCCCTTGTCCCTGCACCTTTCTTCATACGTGTCTGAGTCTCCTGGCCACCATGCTCCTTTGTCTCTGGATATGTCCCAGCTGGCCTGTATCCCTCTGAAGCCACGATGCTTCGACTGGCTCTTATTCCAATGAAACCCCATGGAGGCCAAGTAAGCAGACCTTCCTCTCTGTCTCTGCAGACCAGAGGACACAAACTGGCCAAGCACATGCCCCGTGACGCACATGGGTATCTTTTGTGAGGCTTGCCTGATGTTTTGAAATACAGGAAAATCACACATTAAAGTTCAGGCTTTCCATTTTTCATGGAGGAAACATGGGATGGGAAGGTCTGGCAGCATCAGGCCTGCACTCCCCATGTGACAGTCAGCGGATGCTCAGGAGCAGCTGCTTCCTTCAGACAGGGCACCAGCTCTCTGGCTGCCACAGTCCCTCCCACTGCCCAGCATCGACACCAAGACTGCTCCCCTCGTTAGCATGTCCTGCCTGGTCCCTGAGGCATCTGAGTCGGCAGCCTGCCTTATCCCTTACCCCTGGTGGCCTATTTCTAGAAACATGTGTTTAGATAGCTATATATTTTCAAATTATTTGTGACCAGAGGACGGGCCTAAAAGAAATGATGTGTTCGCAAGATGTTGTTGTGATGGGGGAAAGGCTTAGGAAAAGATCCAGAGCCTGGCTGCCCTAGGGGTCTAGACTGGCCCCTAGGACAGTGTACTGCACAGCTAGGAACGAGCGGGGAGGGAGGGCTCAGAACCAGAAAGAAGATGGGGGTAAAGCCCAACGACGGAGCCTCGTGGAAGGAGCACCGGCCGCTTCTACTTCTCACTTCCATTTGATCTCCTCTGTGTTCTCGGGCACCTTGCTTAGCCTCTCTGGGCTTCAACTAGCCCTTCTACAAACTGCAGTAAGGGTACCCCTAGCCTCGCCTTCCTGGGTTTGTAAGTACCAGATAAAATCAAGTAACAGATGTGGAAACACTTTAGTATCCATAAAGTCTAACATAAGAGTGAAGTATCCTTAATCCTCTACTTTCCAATTTGGCCTAAGGCTGACCTCGTAGGAAGAAATCAAAGCAAAAACAAAACAACCAAAAGGAGAAAAAAAATCCACAAACTGAAAGAGCTAAGTCCCTCTAGGACTGAGATATCCGTCTTTCACACAGCAAACAGTGAGCTGTTAAAAGGCACAGATGGACCCAGCGTGAACTGCTAAAGATGGATAATGATGGTCTCATATTTACCAAGAGCTTCAGATCAACTAGGCTTTTTGGCACAAGGTGCCAGCCTCTTGGACTCAGAGTGTCAGAGGTGAGGTGTGAAGTAGTTTGAGACTATATGCCACTGAGATCAGTAGGATTCCAATGGAAGCTGGGGAAAGGGTTTTTCAGGTAAGCCTCAGTTTTAACTTTTCCTACTCAAAATTCTTTCACCTTTCCACATGAGTAAGCTCTGCAGTGATTCTCTATCTGCCTCTCTCCCCCTCTCCAAGGCACTCTGCATTGTTCAGAACAACTCCTGCATTCACACCTTCTTGAAGTCTGGTGCCAAGGACAGACACATCCATACGAACACCGTTGCTACACTCCCAGGAGGGAGGCAAGGACGCACTGTGCCATGCTGCTACAAAAGATAAAAAGAAACTTCTGAAAAATCAAAGCACCAGAAAATATTCCTACTGGGGACCATTCAAGTTCAACACCCACCCCGAAGTCATGCATTTCAGTGTGAGGAGCTATCTAGAGATTTCTCCTGACTGTAAGTTCATTTGATAATTTTTCCAAGCCTAAAGCATTGTTCACATTAGAATAACAAATGGTAATTGAGCCCAATTCTTTTTCTGCAGAGTTGACCTCAGAGCCAAGGTTTTAAAGAGAGGACTGCACTGTAGCTCAAACGCTGCTCTCACATGAGCTCAGCAATCCATACTGAAGAGATCTTTGCAAAAGAAGGGAAGCTAAATGGGAGGCTCATTTGGACTTAAGTATAAAAGAATGATCCACCGTCATCCAAGCTGACAAAAGATGAACTTTTTGCTTTAAGAGGCTATACTGATGTAGAGTGGGACAAACTTTTGCCCTGGGGATGTAAAAGAGAACCAGTTATCCAACAGGGTGATACACTACATCTGGATGACTTTCCAGGTTCCTTCCAACTCTTGGATGCCAATGTTTTCTGTTATGTCCAGGCATAGCAGCCTTGGTCCAAGAGCTGGCTTATACCAATAGGGCCAAGGCATGCAGAACCAGCAGGAAATGGCTGCAGTATGAGTCATAGGGTGACACAGGTGTTCTCTGCCCCAGTGAACACGCCACCACCACTCTAGCAGACTGAATTTGAAAATAACAATTTAACAGAATGCCAGGTCTGGTTTGCATATTTTAATAGAAGTGTGGAGAAGACTGGTTGCTACTGTTGGTAGGATTTTCAGGTCCATACTCAGCTAGTGAAAGGGGAAGAGGCTGCGATGGTTAATATTTTTGGCCTCAACTTGACTAGGCCCAGGGGTATGGAGATTAAACAGTATTTCTGGGTATATCTCTAAGGGTATTCCCAGGTGATACTAGAATTTAGATCGGTATACTCAGAAAACTAGACAGCCCTCCTCCAGTATGGGTGAGCATCACCCAATCCATAGAGAGCCCGAAGAGAACAAAGGAAGGAGGAATTTCCCCTTTTTTGTTTTCCACCTGCTTGCTTGAGCTAGGACATGTGTGTTCTCCTGTCCTTGCACTGGTTCACACCATTGGCTCCCTGGTTCTTAGGCTTTTGGTCTTGAACTAGAACTACATCCTTGGCTTTCCTGGGTCTCCAGCTTGCAGATGGCGGGTTGTGGGATTTCTCAGGCTCCATAATAGCATGAGGCGATTCCTCATAATAAATAAGTCTCTTCCTATACATACCTCCTGTTGGTTCTGTTTCTCTGGAAAGTCCTGACTAATACACAAGCAGACTTTCTCTAAAACAGAAAGCAGCAATGAAGGGGAGAGACAGCATGGATAATGACAATGATACTTTTCCACTGTGTGCCAAACAATATACCTGCTGTGTTACAAAATGATCTCATTTAATTCTTACTACTGCCCGTCCCCAGTTTTACATATAAATAAATTAAATCTCACATAGGCCAAGACATTTTCCCTAAGAATAAGCACCAGGTATGTAATTCCAATTGGGGGACTCTGTGATTCTTGCCATAAAGCCATAATTTTGTGGGCATGAGGGGAGAGGCCACATATGAAATGGTAGTGAAGGATGAAGATGAGAGCACTGGAAATGTGCTTCTAGGTAAGAGAAATCTCAGCGTTTCAGACAACTTGGAATAAGCCACAGAGTCCTCTGGGCATCAGTGCCACACTTTCCCAGAGTGGAGTAGTAAACTCAGAGCTTCTATGTGGCGATTTTGCTTTCAGCATCCATCTGTACCTCCTCCTAATCCCCAGCCTGGGAATCTAAAAGGTGTAGAAGCCTAAAAAGGAAACAAAGTGAATCCTGCAGAGGTTTCAGGGTAGCCTGTCTTAATGCTGAGGGACCAAAGCAGGTCAGTGTACACTGTGATGAGGGCCTCTCTAACCGGGGACATCGGGGGTGCAAAGGGAGGAGAGACCTGATACCTTGTGGATGAAGAAGTGTTAGAGTCTGCTGGCTGGTGGCAGACTGGACAACGGGGCAGGGAAGAAAGCAGAGTCAAGATGGTCTCCAAGTAGCCTTGAGGCCTCTTCTAGGCAGAAGCTGTGCAAGAGCACCATGAAGGCAGGAACCCTGTCTGTTTCAATCAGTGTTAACAATGCAGCAGCTAGCACAGCACATGAAGATTTATTTCTAGTTTTTCAGTATGAAAGACTGAATGATGTTTGGTAACACTAAATGAAAATTTATAGCAATTCATCTAATTGGGGCTGAGCAAAAGGGGAAAGATGGTGACTATACTTGAGACATCACTGAGTTTTAGGTATACTGAAAAATAAAGTCTGAACTGGCACTAGCTCAGAAATTAGTTGTTATTCAAAAGGAAAACAAATATAAATACCCTGAAAGGGTTCTCTCCCACTTCAGATTCAGTGAGCTGTTGCTAATCCACTTAGCACTTAAACTTACGCAGCAAACAACTTCAGGTGTTTCGGGGACCACACTGGACTATAACGGCTTCCCCAGTACATAGTTCTATGCAGGATTCATTCAACCAATATTCATTGTGCAAGGCCCAGACGAAGTACTCAGGATGGTTCAGTCGTGGAGACTACCTTCAGGAAGCTAATAGCCTAATGAAATGACTCAGATCCGTAAATGACCAGAAGTGCTATTCAGAATATTTAACAAATAGGAGAGCTCGATGATGGATATTCACTGAACTTATGGTGGCAATCGTTTCTGATGCAATGGGCACTGACCAATCAGAATAGATTTCTGCTGTAGAATTGGATCAGGGTGTTGGAGGATCCTCACCAGGCCAGTCATTGCTCCTTTAGTTGTTGGATTACAGGGAGATCCTAGGGTGCTGGGGGAGGAACAGGGTTAGGGAACACCCAGGGAGTATGGGGAAGAAACTATTTACTCACTAATTCAAAAGTGTTTCAATACTTTAACCACTGGTACACCAGAATTAGTATATACCAGCTGATTATCAGCCCTGTAAACGATATTAAGAGAGACAATAAATGTATCAGGTAGTTAGCTATTGCTGCCTAACGTATCACTCTAAAACACAATGGCTTTAAATAATAACCATTGATTATTATACTTCACTAGTGACAAATGGTTCGATTGTTCTTGGCTGTGTCCATTCCTGTGTTTCTGAGTCAACTGGAGCCTCTCTAATGGGTTGGGCTTAGCTGAGAGTGCCTTGGCTGAGGCAGCTCTGCTCTGCATGTCTCTCTTCTTCCTCTGAAACCAGTGGGATGGTCTTATAGTTGTAGCACAGGTGTAAGAGGCAGGTACAATCAGTAAGTGCTTTTTTTTTAATGTCTCTGCTTGTGTCATTTTTTTCTAAATCTCATTTCCAAAGCAAGTCAAGAATTCAGAATCAAGAGGCAAGGAAATATCCTCCACCATCTCATTAAAGAACAGTGAAGTCTCATGGCAAAGCTCATGGATACAGGAAGGGGTCGCTGTTGTTTGCTACCACAGCAAACACCTCTTTCATTGTCTATTCTGAATCCACTCTTACTTCCGGAAAAGGCACCTTATCACTACTTTACAAAAACACTCTTCCTCCACTTTCGGTCCCTGTGTGGTTGGCTCTACCTCCCAGCTGCCAAGTGTGGCATTTGTCTCAGATCTGCACAATGACAGCATTCCACCCACTTTGGCCATGGTCACTGGATCAGTGATAGGCATGTGACCAAAACCAGGCCAATGAGATTAAATTCTAGGAATCTTGTTGGAGCTATTAGGAAAGCGATGTCTCTTTCGGATGGAAGTTGCTGAGTGGTTAGAACACAAGCCTAGAGCTTCTGGTAGCCATCTTGCTATGATGAGAGGAGAGCCTTGAGAAAGATGTTAATTCAAGGAAAATAGTCAGAGATAGAGCACAAAAGACTGAATTCAGTTGATATCTTTTGATCTTCTGCTTCCAACTGTGCCTGAATCAGTCACTCCTGAGTTATTTAGGTATATGTACAAATATCCCCCCCCCTTTTTTTTCCCTAAACCAATTTGAGTTAGGTTAGAAAAGCATAAAACCATTATGGAAAGTAAATGTTGAGTAAATTTGTTTGGCCCTGCAGGATAATGGTAGGCTATCTAGAGAAGTTGTCATTTGAGGTAATTACAATCTCATTTAATATTTTGATTTTTTTTAATGACTAGGGAACCCTTTACATTCTTCTCCTTTTCGTGGAAGAGACAATTTACATTAAAAGGTCTAGCAACAGGAGACACATTTTGAAAAATGAGTAGTTGGACACCTCTTTCATTTCTTCCTGGCAAATTTTAGCATGGAAATGAGATCTCTCCAGTCAACACGCTAGTTAATTTTCCAGTTGGTCTAACAACGTATTTAAGAAACTTGCTTCCTAAAAGATTAGTTGGGCCCCACTGAGTTAGGGACGCAATGTAACCCAATTGCTAGGCAGTTAATCTATTCGTTATGTATATTTTTATTCTTAATTTTTTTCCAAGGACCAAATGAACCATGAAGGATAATATAGCTTCCTTAACCAATTGTTTTCAAGTACTGATAAAGAAAGTTCCATGCATAGATTTCAACAGTTTTTCTCAAAGTAGTCAAATTGAAGTCAGCTCAGAATCTTTTCTAAACGATGCTGCTTCTCCCAAACAGAATTCATATCCTAATCAAAGTGACCTGCACTTGATCTTGTTCACACTTAGACATCTTTCCATATATTCTGTACCTTTCTAAAATATCCTCTAGGACTGAAAATTTAATACATTACAAAAAAAAAAAGAAAGACCGCTTCACAGATACTCATACATCATCTCAACTGTTTCACTCAAATGGATAATATTGACTATTCTAACTGTCTGTGCCGATGCTAATCTTAGACTTGAAAAAAATCTGAAGGGGGAATATCTATACACTATTGCAAGTGCTCCTAAAACAACCATGGTAACAATCTGCACAGTAACATGAATATCCCAAGCTAATAGACAGAAGAAGAAATAAGCACAGATATATTCCTCTGCTTACTGTAGCCCATTTTGAGACATAGAGGCATAAACTTTATGTATGTGTGTGTTTTCTTCAAACTCAAATATAAAAATTATCCAGCAAGGCTCATTGATGTAGAAGATCATGTTTGTAGTCACCAGTCACAAACTCCACTTCCTGAAATCAACTACACTGATATTTAAGCCACCTCCCCAATTCTCTCTCTCACACACACACACACACACACTCTGCCAATCTTGGTGCTTTATCAGTTTCCCATCCTCCTCAGAGCACAGGCAGGTACAGGTGCTTTTGTTCTGGGCAGTCTCTTTTCACATTTGCAACAACAATTCCATATTTAGAAATCAGTCATCATTTGGCTAGGGGAACTATTTTGCAGTATTTCAGCTGACTTTGGATTCACTTTCCTTGCAATTATGCTCAGAAGATAACACTGCAAAATGCCACCTGTGAAGTTCTCTACTCAGTTTTCCCCACTTTTTCTCCATATTCTCAACATTTGTTATCTCCTGTCTTTTTATAATAGACGTTCTAACAGGTGTGAGGCAATATCTCATTGTGATTTTGAGTTACATTTCCCTGATGATTGGTGATACTGAGCACCTTTTCATGAACATATTAGTCATTTGAATGTCTTTAGAAAAAAGTGTATTTTCTGGTCCTTTGCCCATTTTTAATTGGATTATTTTTTGTTGTTATCAAGTTGTGTGCGTTCCTTATATGTTTCAGATATTGACCCTTTATCAGATAAAGAGTTCGCAAATATTTTCTCCCATTCCATATTTTGTCTTTTCATTCTGCAGACTGTTTCCCTTGCTGTGCAGAAGCTTTTTAGTTTGATATAGTCCTGCTTGTTTATTTTTACTTTTGCTGCTTGTGCTTTCGGGGATGCATCCAAAAATCATTGCCAAGATTCACGTCAAGGAGCTTTTTCTTATGATTTCTTCTAGGAGCTGTATGTTTTCCAGTCTTAAAGTCCTTAATCAATTTGAGTTAACTTTTTTGTGAGTTATGTAAGATAAAGGGCCCAGTTTCACTCCTTTGCATGTGGATATCCAGTTTTTCCAAAATCCTTTATTGAAGAGACTATCATTTTCCCACTGTATTTTTTTTTTTGACACCCTTGTCAAAGATTAGTTGCCCACAGATGTGTGGGTTTATTTCTGGGCTTTCTATTCTGTTCTGCTGGTCTGTGTGTCTCTTTTCATGCCACATTCCACATTTTTACACTCTTTTGATAACTACAGATTTGTAATATCATTTGAAATCAGAAAGTGTGGTGCCTCCAACTTTGTTCTCCTTTCTTAAGATTGCTTTGGCTATTTGGGGTCATTTATGGTTCCATACAAATTTAGGATTGTTTTTTCGATTTCTGTGAAAAACACAATTGAAATCTTGATAGAGATAGTATTGAAGATATAGATCACTTTGGGTAGTATGAAAATTTTAACAATATTAATTCTTCCAATCCAAGGACATGGAATATGTTTCCACTTCCTTCTATCTTCTTCAATTTCCTTCCACAATGCCTTACAGTTTTACAGGTCTTTTATCTCCTCGATTAAATTTATTCCTAAGTATTTTGTTCATTTGATGTTACTGTAAGCGAGATTACTTTCTTAATTTCTCTTTCAGATAATTCATTGTTAGCATATAGAAATGCAACTGACCTTAGTATGTTAATTTTGTATCCTGAAACTTTACTAGATTTGTTTATTTGTTCTAACAGTTTTTGATGGAGTCTTTTGGGTTTTCCGTATATAATATCATGCAACCTGCAAACAGAGACAATTTAACATTTTCCTTCCAATTTGGAGGCCTCTTATTCCTCTTTGTTGCCTGATTGTTCTGGCTGGGACTTCCAGTACTATGTTGAATATAAGCTGCAAGAATGGACACAGCAGTCTTCTTCCTGGTGTTGAAAAAGCTTTCAGCTTTTACTATTGCATATGTCAGCTGCCTGTCATATATGACCTATACTATGTTGAGGTACATTCATTTTATGCCTATTTTTTGAGAGTATTATGAAAGAATGTTGAATTTTGTTAAGTGCTTCTTCAGCCTCTTAGTGACAGGATCATATGATTTTTATCCTTCAGTTTGTTATGATCTTTTGTATTTCTGCCAATCAGTTGTAATATCCCCTCTTTTATTTCTGATTTTATTTGAGTCTTCTCTCTCTTTTTCTTAGCCTAGCTAAAGATTTGTCAATTTTATTTATCTTAAAAAAAAAATTAGCTCTTACTCTCATTGATATTTTTTCTATTGTTTTTCTGGTTTCCATTTTATTTATTTCTGCTTTGATCTTTGTTATTTCTTTCCTTCTAACAACTTTAGTGTTAGTTCATTCTTGTTCTATTTTTTGGAGATGTAAAGTTAGACCGTTTGAGATCGTTTTTCCCTTAATATAGCCATTTATGGCTGTAAATGTCCCTCTTAGAACTGCTTCTGCTGGATCCCATAAGTTTTGGTATGTTGTGTTTCCATTTACATTTGTCTCAAGACTTTTTAAGATTTCCTCTTTGACCAACTGATTGTTCAGGAATGTATTTTTTAATTTCCACATATTGTAAATTTTCCAGCTTTTAGCCTGTTATGATTTCTAGTTTCATACCACTGTGATCAGAAAAGATGCTTAATATGATTTCAGTCTTCATCAATTTGTTAAGACTTGTTTTGTGACCCACAACATGATCTATCCTAGAGACTATCCATATGTACTTGAGAAGAATGTGTTCTGATGCTGTTGGATGAAATGTTCTGTATATGTCAGGTCCATTCAGCGTATAGCATGATTCAAGTCCAAAATTTCATTATTGGTTTTCTGTCTGGATTAACATCCAATAGTATTAACACTCCCTACTATTTTTGCATTGTTGCCTTTTTTCCCCCTACAGATCTATTAATATTTACTTAATAGAATTAGGTGCTCTGAGATTGGGTGCATATATGTTTATGATTATTATGTCCTCTTGATGAATTGATTCCTTTTTCATTCTACAGTGACCTTCTTTGTCTGTTGGTACAGCTTTTGACCTAGAGTCTATTTTGTCTGATATAAGTATAGCTATTCCTGCTGTCTTCTGGGTTCCATTTGCATGGACTCTCTTTTCCCATCTCTTCACATTCAGCCTAGGTGTGTCCTTAAATCTGAAGTCAGTAAAACTGTATGTGCACCAGCATACAGTTGGGTCTTGCTTTCTGTTTTTTAACCTATTCAGCCACTCTATGCCTTTTGATTGGAGAATTTAATGTATTTACATTTAAAGTAATTATTAATAGGTAAGGATTTACTATTGCCCTTACATTAATTGTTTTCTGGCTGTTTTGTTGGGGTCTTTTATTCGTTTGTTTGTTTGTTTCTTCCTTCCTTGCTGTCTTCCTTTGTGATCTGATGATTTTCCATAGTGGTATACATTGATTACTTTCTTTATCTTTTGTGTATCTACTACAACTTTTTGTGTTGTAGTTGCCATGAGGCTTAAGCAAAACATCTTATAGTTATAACATTCCATTTTAAGCTGATAACAACTTAACTTTGATTGCATACAGAATCTGCACACTTTACCCCCTCCTCCCCAACACACAATTTATGTTTTTGATGTCATGGTATAGACCATTTATATTGTATATCCATTAACAAATTATGATAGCTCTAGTTACTTTTAATATTTTTGTCTTTTAACTTTTATACTATAAATGATTATATACCACCATTACAGTATTATAGTATTCTGAATTTGACTATATACTTATCTTTATCAGTGAGCTTTATACTTTTATGTGTTATTAATTAATGTCCTTTCATTTCAGCTTAAAGTACTCCCTGTAGCATTTCTCGTATGACATATCTAGTTGTGATGAACTTCCTCAGCTCTTGTCTGGAAGAGTCTTTATCTCACTCTCATTTTTCAAGGAAAGCTTTGCCAAGGAAAATATTCTTGATTGGCAGTTTTTTCTTTCAGCACTGTGAATATATCATCCTATGCTCACCCCCAAAATTTCTGCTTAGAAATCCAGTGATAGCCTTATGGGAGTTAACTTCTATAAGATAAGGGGATTTTCAAATGTTTATTCTGGCTGCTGTTTGGAGAATACACTAGAAAGAGGAAAGAATAAAGTCAGGAAGAATAATTAATAGAAGCTATTGCGGCAGTCCAGGAGACAAGGGTGGTGGCTGCAGTGATGGAGGGAAATGAGTGCACCTGGACTGTATTTTAGAAGTATCAACAACAGGACTTGATGCTTGATCAGACGTACAGGGTGAGGGAGAGGGGAAAATGCAGGAGGACTCAGGTTGTGGGGATGAGCAAATGTTTGGTCATCAATGTCTATGAGGAATGGTGGAGAAAATGGGAATAACTTTGGGGCCTAACTGATAACTAATACAAAGATTTGCTAGTGTTTTTCTCAACCCTCTCCCCCAAGGATATCTGCAGTGTAAAGGTATTAAACAGGCATCTAAAGGGAACAGATACATTCAGGAAGTGGTATAGTGAGACTGGGTGTTGTGATTAGAATGTCCTACTGAAAACTGTCATGTAACCCCCAGACCACTGAGATATAACCTTTATAAAGGAGTTATGTTTGTGGCAGAAGATGAGAAGATGCTCCGTTTTTCAGTAGATGGTCTGTTTGTAGTGTGAGACACACTTTGTGAAGGTGCCTTCACTCGATAGAATTAAGTTGCATTTTTCATCTATTGTTTTCTGTTATTTTCATGCTGTTAAATTCAGAAGCATCTTGTCTGCTTTTTCTTAGCCCCCACTACAAAAATCCAACAGTGATTCACCTTTTGTGCACATCTCCCAAGTTGGAAATATCAAAGTAACAGATGCAACGCATTAAGAATTTGTTAAAAATAGATAGTGAATAAAAGGATTAAATCCAAATTCCTCAGCCTGACAGCATGGGCTTCTAAACAACTCGGGAATGGGTGGTACTCAAAAGTGCGCTGGATTAACTTAATTGCCTCTCCCATTTCTAGAGTTGATTCAATATTTTACTTTCAGAATTTTTTTGAATTGAAGATTTGACTCTGAACTGTTCTAATTACACTGTATCTCAGGGTGAACTAACTTTGAACTACATTACCTCCTCCCAAGGCACAGGACTAGCTAACTTCATTAATTGTTTTTTGATTTCATGGACCATTGAAATGTCAGCCTTTGTGGGTCCCTGCTGAGGGGCTCAGGGTCACCAGTGCCCTCAGGGTTTATAATCTTCTTAATTTCAATTATTCCCTCCTTGACTCCATAAGCGTTTGGAAGCCCTCCTCCTGGGTTTGCTTTTGCTTAGAACTGAATTTTCTCTCTTGCTACCTCTTTCCCCAACTGCTTTATTTCTCTGTGCCTTAAACTTTCCCCTGCCACATTACTGATAGTTAGGGGATCCTCCTGCCCCACACTCCTGAAATACATTTCAGTCGTGGCGATCAAAGGCCAACCTTGCTGCTCACTATGGAAATAATTACTAGAATTATTTAATCCAGAAAAGATCGTGGCTTCTGCGTGATCTTGGATGAGCTATTTAAATCTCTCCGAGTTTCTGTTACTTCATCTGTAAAGTAGGCATGATAATAAAATCCGTAAAGGATTATAGTGAGTATTTAATGAGATAATCCACAGAAGGAGCTTAACATAGTGCCTGATGCATAGGAAACACCCCCTCAATGTCTGCTATTGCCGCCATTATTATACCCATCATCCCAGGGATGCAGTGCAGTTTGTATCTCATTTGTATGCAAGAAAAGCACGGAGCCCAGTGAGCAGCACACATGAAGCATTCAACAGATTCCAGGTACGACTACTTGTGAATCAACCAGAATCACAAGATAGCATCAAAGAGGAAAGGCGAGATTATTTAGTTTGATCCTCTCATTTTACAGATGAGAAAACATGCTAGAGAAGGAGAATTAGCTGCCAAAGAAGACACGGAGGAGGACTGCTCTGGACTCCACTGCAGCCTCTTTTCCAGGTCAACCCCCACCCTGATTAGCAGGCAGTAGACATAGGAGAAAAAATTTAAGCTGATGAGGATGTAAGAAGCAGGAGAAGAAAGAAAAAAAGGCATAAAAGAAATTGTAGAATGGATCCAACAGAGATCAGCAGAATAGATACAGAAAGAACACAGTGGAGAATGTTTCCAGTAATCTGCAGGAGTAATCAGAGCCTTCTAGAAATCAGCTTCTTACAATAAAAATTGGGACAAGGAAAAGGAAAGTGAAAGGCAACTAAAAAGCTCCACAGAGAAGTGCCAGGAGTATTGTATAAAGTTTAGGGACATACAGTGTCACAGTGTCCGTGACCTGGGTCCTGAGGTAAAGAAGCAAGTTGAGCACAGATATTGTCCCAAAAGCCTAGACCTGTGGGTCGCTGCAGGTTATTTATGGTGGTTCGAATAAGGAACCGCATTTGGGTGGCAGCTGTTGCTGCCACAGTCTTACTGCTGCTGCTGCTAAATATGCAAGACTGTGATTCCATCTGGTTGGACGCTGATGGCACCACGCTGACAGGGGGAATAAGCACTGGTGACAGCAGCGGGGCAGCGGGTCTTGGACGAGGCCAGACCTGGGGAGAGCAAAAAGGAACTGCCAACCCAGTGAAAGGGATGTGGTTTTCTCATCAGGAGAGGAGCATCTGCCTAGAAGGCAAAGATGCAGACGCCAAACGCAGAGGAAGGGACTGGGATGGAGAGTGTCTATAAAGAAGGCACGGATTTAGGTGGAAGATTAATAAGGGCTTTTTAACTTACAGCTGGGCTTCCCGGTCTGGCTCTTGCTGCATCTGACTGTCGTGGAGGGGTCCCTGGGGGGCCCCAGCCAGTCAGAGCATAACTACTCCCCTGCCCCTCTGCTTTGTTGTATCACGGGCTTCATGTGCCATGCAAGGTCACAGAGTGTGACTTGCCTCCCTGTAGCAGAAAGAACGTGCATAAAATGGAAAAGGGGTCAGACAAAGGGCAAAGGTATGCTGGGGGAGGAGCAGCCAAAGGCAAAAAGGAAGATGAAGCGAACACCGTCTAGGGCCACAGAACGGGCTTCAGCTTCCAGCCAACAGTCTGCACAACAGGGAGGACTCCACCCTCACCACCTCCACGGTTCCAGTCTCTCCCATGAAGAAGATGATTGTCTGGAACAGCCTATGTAGGACCTGCTTGACACAGGGATGGCAATGATTAGGGACAAAGAAAAGTGGAACATGAACTGTGCCTCAGAGAATGTAAGGATGTCAAGCCTTTTAGGTCTTTCAGCGAAAGTCCTCCTTTTAGGCGACCTCTTAGCAGCATTCAGCACAGCTAACTCGCTCACCTGTGTGCCATTTTCTCAGAGTCCTGAGAGAGGTCAGTGTAGAAGAAACACATGCTCTTTCTCAGTTTTGACTCGAAGTCTCCTACGTTAGGGCCCCATGGAGATGACGTGAAGAATGACAGTTTCTGAAGTTCAAATGATACAGCTCCCAGGGATGGAACAGCCCTCTCACACCCCGCATACCCACAGAGTGTGTTCAGCACTGAGCCTAGACACAGTCTGAGCAGCCTTCCCAGCACCACGCTCCAGGCAGTACTACCCAGGCAACAGGATGTGCAACAAGGGATGCCCTCCCTGGCTGCCCCTCACCCTTGAAGTATGAGTTGGAGGCAGAGGCAAGATTAAGATCCAAGTTCTGTGACAGCCAGCCCAGCGCCTTTATTCCTCCCTTCTGCCTCTTCTCCTTTCTCCTGTGCTGCTGAGGATGCCCTGCTGCTCTACTCATGCAATTTCCTATGAATTCCACATATCTCAGATGTGAGTTCAATTCACAGGAAGGCCAGAGCTAATCTTCTAGGTAAGAGATACGAGAGGTGCACCCAGGTCGACTTGCCCTGGGAACACAGCTCCTGGCAGGCTAGCCTTAGTGTCCTGACTGTCCTCATGCCCATCCCCCAGGCTGAGTACAAAGCACACGGGTTAAGTACTGACACAGCAGCCTGTCAAGACCAGAAGGCAGGGGACCTACTTAAAGAGACGGAGAGTCTTTAGAGTCAGCTACAGATGAGTGGCAATCATAGTCTTCCCTGTGCACAGGCTGGGTGACCTCTATGAAACAGGGCTAATGAGATACTGCACATAAAGGGCCTCACCTATTGGCTTAATCATGGTAGGTGATCAATAAGTGATGGTTATCAGTATCATAACTGTGATTTTCCCTTTTATCCGGAAGATAAAAAGACCTCCGAGGGAGTAGGATACAGGTAAGTGATATAGTAAAACGAGAATCAAGAACAAGAGGATTTATCTGCCCTCTGAGGTGGTGGGCAACCCAGGGAGAGGAAAGTGTTGGAGAGCATGACAAAGATCACAGCCACAGACAAAGCTGAGCACAGCCTGTTTGGGTACAGGGGCTGGAGCTGGCTAGAGTGACACCGGGAGACAGAGCAACCGTGGACACTGAGGAAAAACCCAGCCTGGCAGGCACTGTGAAGTACTCAAAGGGCTCAGCAAGAAATGGGTCATGGAATAAGCAAGCAGCAGGCACCTGGGATTCTGGGAGTGGGAGGCAACTTGGCCAGAATCACCAAAGGGAATCCAGGAGGCAGTCTGCGTCAGGGGAATCGCTGGGCAGCCAGCAGGATCTGAGGGGCAGACCAGGGTCCAGGGTGACAGGGACACTTTGGCAGGGACACTGTGAAATCTCACAAGAACCTCAGTCCTAGAGGGGCTCTTGTGGCAGGCATGTTCCTATGGTGCTATCTCAGCTACAGAGCCCAGAGGCTAAACACAGGGCTGACTTACAGATGGGGTCAGTTAGCTCCTAAATATGGGAAGAAGAGGAGCAAGAGTGTTGGAACTGGGTAGGATCAGACAAGCCTAGTAAGAATGACAGAGCCAGAGAAACCTAAGTTAAAACCATAACTGGCTTTTAATCTTAGGAACTAAGAGACCTTGGGCAAATGAATTTTCAAAGCTTCCAAATGTTCATCTGTAAAATGAGAATAAAAGCTAGTAAACAGTATCATTGTGGGGACTACATAAAATGAACATAAAAGCTATTTTTCTTCACAGCCTCAAACAAAACTTAGATTTAAACTCTCATCCACATCGTAATAACTATATAAAGGCGTATAAAATATGATACTCTGTAGAACATTATAGCTCGAGCATATTCCACAGTGGGTACTGCAGATGATATTAACACCCCATACATCTGTGTATCACTTTTCAATTGACAGACTCTTTTCACATCCATTGTCTTGCTTGATCTTCACACTCTGTGAGGTAGGCGGAATAAGAACAAGAACTACAAACTGGAAACAGCAAAATGTTCAGCAAGTAGAGAGATCCTTGTGTTAGTGATATTTTTTATTCTCTATATTGTATAATGCTTTAACCTTTTGGGGCTTTGTCGACCCAGGAAAGGAATGCCCCTCCCAGGGTTAGCTAATACTTGGAGATCACAAACAACTTGCAAGTACAGCCTTCATATGCAGATTAACCAGTCCAAAGCCCAAACCCCGTCACTTCCTTTATCCAACTCTCACACACTGAACAATACTCTCTGTCATAGGTCACTCCAGGGCCAGGTAACAGACAATTAGGGCCTGCCTTATATCCTGGAGTCCAATGAAATTATTCCAACTATGCAATCCTAAGCTTGCCAGGTTGCCTACCCTGCCTTGCTCATTCCTTTCCATAAAAACCACAATAAAGGCTACATTTTCTTCCATTCCCTCTGCCTCCTGCCCAACCCTGGTACTTTCCCACATGGCCCTGCAGCATGGTATGATATTTTCTTAGGAATTGTAACAAACCATCTGTTCACTGGCAGTTGGCTCCTGATCTATTCACCTCACCATATCTGAATAAAAACAGTATCCCAGGTACGTTTTAAAATAATGTTAAGTCAATTATGGTAAATAGCATCAGGGAATTTTAAATTACTTTAAAAATCTTTAGCAAGAAAGAAATAGAGGCATTGTAGTGAAGTAAAATGGAAAATCTCCTCAACATTTCAAGTGGAAAAAAGTCACAGAATAAATTTTATAGTACAATTCTATCTATAGAAAAAGTTACATTTGTTTCTGTACCTGCACATATACATATGTGTGTGTCTAGCAGGAGGATAAAGGATTTATATTCACCAACTGACTTTGGCCACAGCTGGGAACAGGGGTGGGCTGAGGCAAGTGAGGGGAAAATGCTGAAGGAAGAATTTCCAATTGTTTTATGCCTATGTCTGTACACTTGGACTCTCTAAAACAAAATTAGATTCATGTATTAATAATAATAACAAAAATGCTTGTTCAGCATCTAATTATTAATATGTTATTAATATAATAACATAGAATGGTTATTCTTCAATCAGTAAATATTTGGATATTATCAGAGCAAATCTTTCCATCAAAGGGAAAATAGGAGTTACCAGTTTGGGGCCACAATGGGATTTTTAGAGTTTATAATCAACTCTGATGAGCTATTAGAGAAGGGTTATGCTTGGAAACTAAAACTTTCAAAAAGGCATTTATCATCATTATCTCCCCACCCCCCTTAAATAAATGATTCATTTTCCAGCATCCATAGTTTGCAAGGGACTTTTACATTAAAACTTAAAAGCTAAATTTTTCTAGAATCTGTCTGGACCTAGCACTCAATGCCAATAAAGAAGCTCAGGATAATTTGTTTTCCTCTATAATTTCAAAGTCGATCGATACAAGAGTCCTTTATTGCCTCTGTGGCTTCTGTAGCACTTGATGGCGAATCATTACAGAAGGAGAGGGCTGGGATCCATAGATTGGAGGCAGCCAGACTCCATTTTTCATGTGGTTTCTGTGGTTTCAAGTGAATCTGGGGCAGAGAGAAGAGGAGCTAGCTTCATACTGTGTAGTCCACAGAACTGAAGGTATGGGCTGCTGACGACTGGAGGGTAGGGAAGGTGATGGTTTAGTAACATTACAAAGGATAAGGTGCAGGCTCTGAAGTCTGCCTGGCTTCCAGTCCCAGCTCTGTCTTTCTTGGATGTGGGACCTGAAGCAAGTCACTTCACTTCTTAAAGTCTTAATTTCATCATTATTATAACAAGGATAATAATGGTATCAACACCACACAGTTTTGACAGGGAATACAAATTCCTGGCACATGATAAGTGCTCAGTACCCGTTAATTATTTCCCTTATACTTGAGAGAGTACACAGTTAGATTGTAGAAGTGGTGCCTTCAATCAAATTCAAATCAACACATACTGAACATCAACCACATGGTAGCCTCAATCTCTGCTCACAGGGAGCTTACTGCCTAGTTGAAGAGATCAAACGTATCTCTGCAAAAATATGGGTAACCATAGAAGCTTCACCTAGCAATTCGGGGAAAAAAACAGGTCGCTGGGTCATTCCATATTAATTGTCTGAATAATAAAATGTATTGAGTCTCAGAAGGAGAAACTGTTACCTAAGATTTCATAAAAGAGTTTGGATTTGACCTAGGCCTTAGGACAGGTTTGTTTGGACAGAGAAAAAGGCAGAAAGCCTTTTAGGTGGGAAAATAGAATGGTGTATGGAGAGGGTGCCCAAAACAAAGCACAAAGTAAATCAGCTGATGCGCAGAATGAGTTTTGAAATAATTAGCTGTAGCTGATTGAGAAACACTCTAAAATCGATCATGTTCTTTTTGAGGACTTAAACCTCATTCAGATCAATTCTGAAACCTTGCTGTCCTAAAGATCATGTCTTAGACGCTTGCCACAGTTGAGAACGCATTAAAGCAAAGTTCTGAAATCTCTCATATCGAGACGCACTCAGATGGGAACTAATACTAACCATGGGAAGAAAATCCAGGACCTAATTCAGGACAGCAGAGCAGAATCCTAGCACAGTTGCTCCTGAAATGAGGTCCCCAGACCAACAGCATGATCACCACGTGGGAACTGGTGAGGAGTGTGAACTGTCAGTCCCACTTAGATCTACTAATTCAGAAACCCTGGGGGTGGCACACAGAAATCTGTGCTTTACAGCCCTGTAGGTGATTCTGATGCACTTTATGACAGTTGTACCACAATCCCAGTACGTTCCTTCCAAGCTCACATATTTAGTGTGTGTGCATTGCTTAGCATAGTAAACTGCTGCATGATTACTCGCAAAGTCTTGTAGCTGTCCTGCCATCCACTATTCTTTGAAGGAAAAAAATCCTAAGGAGGTCTCAAGTGACATTTTTACCCCCAACAGTAAAAAGAGAGAAAAAAACAGACAAAAATAATCAGATGGTTATTTTAATAATGCAATTTCACTTCTTGTGATGTGACTCAATAGAATCACCACGGAGAATTTTTAGAAGAATAGCCTGTGTAATTGGAGCTTTATGGGTTTTTTTCCGCTGAAAATGCTTTAGCTTTAGATCGACCAGGTCCCATTAGCAAACTTACTCTGGAGCTCATAGGACCTTTCTGACAGGAATAGTCTGTCCTGATGGTAGCAAAAAGCATAAAAATTGATTTTAATTATTAGATCTCCAAGTGAGGCATTTGATGTTAGAAAGTTAAGATGTTGCTAAGACATTTGATATCCCTTTGTAAAACTTTCTTCTTAAAAGATCTGTAGCTCAAAACATCAAGACATGTGAAAGAAGGAAAACTCAAAGGTCCAGAATAAACACACGTTTAGCTGGACCCCAATGTTAAAGCCCCATGGGTGGGTGGGGGTGGAAGATTCTCCAAAAGTAGCTCTTCCTTCCAATCCTCAGTCGTAGGGCTGGAAATGTTTTCCACAAACACCCACCTCCGTGCTTGAACTGCCTGTTTTGTTGTATCTGAACATTATTATATCTAAATTCCATTAGGCCAACATTTCATCTAAACATGCTGTTTCATATTTTGAAGAAAATTATGAAGCCACACACATGGCAGCCCGAGTTAGCCGTGAGAGTTGAGACTGAGGTCCTTGCCATGGTACACCGGTCCCGCCAGACTAGGGCTCCTGGCTGTCCTCCAGAACCTCATCTTCTATGATTCTCTGCCCCGCTTACTCTGTCCCAGCCACATGGGCCTCCCTACTATTGCTCAAATCACACATCAAATATGCTTCCCTCCAGCACTCCCTCCACCTTCATAACCAAGTGATTTTCTCCATCATTTCCTCCAGCCCTCTTCACACGGCCCCTCCTCGGACTGCCCGTCTCTGATCATCTTCATCTAAACCCCCAGCTCTCCCTATCCTCCTTTCCCTTATTTTCTGGACATATTACATACGTACTTGATTTTGTTCATTGCCAATTCACCCTCCCCCACTACAATGTGATCTCCACGAAGGCAAGGGCTCAGTATCTTTTGCTGGCCACTGTACCCCCAGGCCTGGAACAGCATCTAGTATCTGGGAGACATTCAATCCATTTTGATTAAATGAAAGAGTTGTAAAGGAAAGACCGAATGGAAAATAGTTGCAGAAAACCTTAGAAGGTTTCAATTTGCCTATTAGGGTAGACAAGGAAAAAGAGCCATGGGTATTTGCTCAGAAGTAATTCTTCAATAAAAAAAAGTAACTCTTTATATAAAAATTGATTGGCAAGTTGTGCCCCCATAAGATCAGATGCAGGTGGGGCCTTTGAGAAGCGCAGAGGATGCAGAGATGTGAGCATTAAAACACTTTCAAGTCCACCACGGAAGGGGTCAGACCCACGCCAAGCCCAGCACCTGCTGGAAACCATTTCTGCCTCAGCTGAGTCCTAGAGCAGAGCACGGAGGGCTGCTGTCTGCAGCAGCTGTGGAAAGGGCTCCCAGGGGGAAAAGACGCTACCTCCATTCCACTCCCTTGATACAGAGCCCTGAACCTGGAGCTGAGAACTGGCTGTCCTGAGACACCCAAAGTGGTTCTTAAAAGAGGCCAGGTGATTCACTTGGATGTTACCTTACATCCTGGGGAAGAGCAGGAAAGAGTCTTATCTTCTCTCCATCAAGGAGAGGGCAGATCTCACCTAAAGCCCTGAGATTGGGGTTCTAACCCCAATTCCACCGCCATCTAGCAGATGACCTTGGGCAAGTCACTTCTCTCTGAGCAGCAGTTTTTTGATCTGTGGAGAATAATCACATACTGAGAACTTTATAACGCTAGACACTTTGAGTCTGCCATACAATTGGCCTTTACAATGATTCTCTGAAAAGGCACTAAAGCAGAAGGACTCCTGTAGTTTATCTAAAATCACACAGGAAGCGGCAGAGCCTGACTTTAAACTCAAGTGGGTCTGACTCCAAAATCCAAGCTCACAGTCACAGCAAATGACACCTCTCCCATGGACCTCAAAGGCAGCCGGGGGAGTAAATGGCATCCCGAATAAGGAAACAGTTGGAAAAGTAAGGCACACTCATCGCAGGGGATTTTTAATAGTAAGTATAGGTTTCGAACGGCCGACAGTGGAGGCATACAGACGTGCAGAAGCCCTGTATTTTCCCAGGAGAATTAGTTCAGCCTTCATGGATTATCATTCTGATCAATTATATTCCAACCCCCTCAGCAATGATTTATTCCCAGGTGTTTTAAAAAGGGGACTCAAACAAACAACACCCACGGGCAGGGGAGTGGCGTGTGGCCTCTGTCCTCTACAGTAGCCTGTATTTGCTGTGGGTAAGTTGCACAATGTAACTGAAATATAGGCCACTGCCTACTAGTAGAATCATTTTAGGGAAGCCATCTTGATCTAAGTTTCAGTTTTCTAATGTGCAAAATGGCAACAGTCATTCCCATTCCCTGGGCAAACCTGAGGAGCTGAAAGATGAAAAATGTGAAGCTCCCAGCTGGCAGGCAGCCCTCAGTGACTGCCAACGGTGAACCACATGGCAACGTGGTCCCGAGCCCCACGCCGTGAGCGCTGTCTTGCCGCTGGACCATGTTCTGCCCTGCGGAGCACAAGCCAGAAACGCTGGAGCACCGCTTTCCGCTGAAGCAACATGCAACTTGTGAGGGTGGGTAGAAAGGAGCTGTCCTGTGGGAGGCACTGCCCCCTCTTGGAGGGTCCCCATAAGGACTGAGCTTGTTGTGGTAACTGGCTCCTGAGGGCATCCTTTCCGGACTGTCCTCCCTCTCTGGTCCCACTCCCCACTCTTTCATAATGCTAACAGGACCACTTCCTAAACAGACTACATGTACTCAAATTTGCACATGATTTGGGGATGACTCAAACGAAAAGAAAAAGAAAAAAATCCCTAATAAATTTGTAAGTAACCAAGTGTGATAGGCCAAATCTAAGATAGGCCCCAAGATTTCCACCCCATGGAATACACATTTGCCCTGCACAGTCCCCAAGACTGAATCTAACGGATTTTCGGTCTATGCTTAGGTTACATTTTATGACATAGTTGACCTTCTCATAGGAAGATTATCTGGTAGACTTGACCTAATCTCGTGAGACCTGCTAAGAGTTTTCTCTGGCTGGTTGCATAAGAGGAAGTCAGAGAGACTCAGTGCGTGAGAATGACTCAGCACATGCATCTTTGTTGTCCTGAAGATGGAGGGGCCCTGTGGCAAGGAACACAGGCTGCCTCTAGGAACTGAGAACTGACAGCCAGCAAGGAATCAGGGGCCTCTGTCCTAGAACCACAAGTTGCTGAATTCTTCCAAGAATTCACCCTTTCCAAGAAAGAGCTTGGAAGCAGACATTTACCAGGAGCCTCAGGATGAGAACTCAGCCCAGCCGACATCCTGGTATCAGCCTCTGATAGCTTGAGCAGAGAGCTCAGCTGAGCCCTCCTGGGCTTCTCACCTCCAACACTGTGACTGAATAAGGGTGTTGTTTTAAGCTGCTACATATGTAGTAATTTGTCACACAGCAATAAAAACTAATACACGAAGCAAAGAGATAAGTACCTAAATGTCTAGTCTAGTGATAAAATCTGGTGCTATCGCTCAAGAAACATCCAAATAATCTTAGATAAATAGTATGCTGTGTTTATCCACACTCTTTTCCAAAACACCTTAATATTTTTTAGCTTTAGTTTTAGTTTCCAAGTCATTACATGGTGAAAAAAAATTAATACAACGATACAGGCATTTCAAAACCAGACATTTAAATAATAAATCCTAATGAGGCACTTAAAAGAAATTAAACCATGACAATGTCAATTTGGGAGAAAAGAAATTGCTTTCTATGGGGAGGCGGGTGGGAGGAATAAATCCAATGATGTAATGTCTCGCAGGGCACCACCTTATTACTAAATTAGGCTATGATGTCTACAGGAAGAAACCGTGAGGTCAGACAGGAATTTTAAGCCTCTCACTTTGCTCTGGATTTGCAACAATCCCAGATTTGCAGAAGCACTGAGAACAGCACAGTTCACTTCATGTCAACTTTTCCCCCTTTTAAGTGTCAAAGCTGACACCCTTGACTCACCAAAATGATGTATATCTTGATGAAATGAGAAGTGAAAAGATATTGGACATGCGTTCTCTTGCTTCAGGTCCTCAGGCTACCCAGCCATCAGCCAGGAGCAATGCTGGGCCCAAGAAGCATCCGGAGACAGCAAATGCCAAAGATAACCACACAAATGAGGGTGATGGGGAGCCCCCAAACAAAGGTCAGCTAATGCGTGCTGAACTCACACAAAGAAAGAGATAGCACACCAGACCATGTGAATTGGAGGCAGCCCAGGGACCCATTCTCCCCTTGTTGGCATCCATCGTTCAAGCCTGGTGTTGGTTACAGTTTATGATTTCAACCCAGGAAACTGCACCACTTTCAGCAAGCTTAGATCACTGAAACACGTGTCAGTGTGCAGAGCACGTCGGATGGAATCTAGTCCTAAAGGCCTTTTCTTCACTCTCCACTGAGGTGACTGAGGCTCAGAGAGGGAGCAGACAACACGGCAAGTGAGTGACAGAGCCAGGCCTGATGCCAGGCTCTTGTTTGCTCCATCTGATAGATAAGGGACTTCTTCTCCCCAATTTCTCTGACTTTTAGGAACAACAGTCCATGTTGGTTAACAACCTTGAGAGTTCCCTCGGTGGAATAAAATATGAAACCCTATGTGGAGGGCCAGAGAAACTGAAAACAGAGACAGGGCACTCCAGATTGGGAGGGGCAGGTTTAACAAGTAACGGTGCTTGCACAAGAGGGTGATCTTGGACGGGTGAGAGACGATCAGATCTCTGCACCGGGTTGACTGTATCTTAAAAGCTTATATAGATGCCCTGACTGGGTTTAGTCACGTGTACGACCCAGCCGGTCTCAACAATACCTTACTTTCTCAGGGCTACTTCCTTGAAACCATTGCAGTATGGGAATGCTAGGGTGGGCAGGATGTACATTCCAAGGACACAGGAGGGGTAAGGGGCCTCCGGTTGCCCAGGTCCAGCTGGCAGGTCAACCGGCCATCATGTCCTCTTGATGACCTCCTCCAAAAATCCACTGTACAAAGAGCTGCCAGAGTAATGCTTTAAAATATGCATCATATCACATGACTTCTCTGCTTTAGTCCTCTAATGGCTTCCCATCATGTACAAAATAAAACCCCAGAGTTTCTAAACCTCAAGGCTTCAAGGCTTGGCATTATCTGGCTCCTGCCGGCCCATGCCCTCTCCACCCTACTTCCTTGCTCACAGCACTCACTCCACCTCGCGCTGGCCTTCCTTCTGCTCACTAAGCCCGTGTACCCTGCTCCAACCTCCGGGCCCTGGCACTTGACATTCTCTGTATATTGAAGATCTCCAAGAACTTTACAAGATTGGTTCTTTCTTGTTGTTTGGATCACAGCTCTAATGACACTTCCTCAGAGAAGCCTGCCCTGATCACCCAGGCTCAATCAGGCCCTCCTTCCCACAGACACTTTCTAATCCAAGGACCCTGCTTACTTTCTTCAAATACTTTTCAGTATTTGAAATCATCATATTCATTTATGAATGTATGTGTTGTCTTCTCCCACTAGAAAGGAAATTCCAAAGCAGCAGGGATCTCCTCTGTCATACTCACAAGCATCCTATATCCATAGTATCTAAAATGGTGCCCAGTACATGGCAAACACTCCATAAACATTCGCTGGGGGGATGAGTGAATGAATGAGGACCACAGCTGCCATCTGTCACAACATACATGATAACCTCTATTAATCAGAATATTTAACTAACCAAAATAGTGTAGCCCCTTCCTGAACATGCCAGAAAACAGAATTTCTAATACACTGACAAGTGTTACAGCTGCCTTAACAGAATCATTAGGTGCCCAACTGATCAGGCCTATGTAGAAAGCAAGAAAAACATGAGCAATTTATGTCCACTGGAAAGGGACCATCTAGGATAGAGCTGGCTGCTACAAACCCACTTACCCTTTCCTTTGAGATCTGGAAATGAATCTGTTTCTTCCCGACCCCCACCGCTCACGCCCCCTGCCCCCGGGGGGTGCTAAAGCAGTTTCCTTCACTGTTTCCTCTTCTATGGAATCAACGAATTTGCAAAGAGATAGGATCACTTTCCCTTTGTTAGTCCTTCAGAGTAAAAGATGGTGCATTTTCCCTCCATGGAAACTCACAGAATCGCTTCTTTCATAAAGCTCACAACTGTCTCACTGAATGCCACAGCCAGAAAAAATGCTCTTGTCAAAATGTTTCCTACATACAAAGCCCCTTCATTCTAATTAACTGTGATTTTTCATAAATTAATATATTGAGTTATTAAATTCCCAGCCAATATTATCATCTTCATACGTCCGTGTGCAAGAAAATATGCGAACTATTAATGTCTCCCAATTCCCGACAAGTTATACATCTAGCAAATTAGGGGAGTGTTTAAGGTTTCTTCTGACAGAAGACTCTTAGACGTATCAACCCCAAATCTGAGGACAATCACTAGTGGAAAACTGGCAGTTATTTTTGCTTCCTACTCACTTTTTGCCCTTCCTAAGAACTCAACCCTTGGAAGCTGACAAATAAAGATAAATTACCAGTCTAGAGCATTCTAACTAACTAAGCCACTGTAGTCACTTAAATGAATCTCAAAACCCACATTTTGCTATGTTAGCTAAAATCCCTCTTCTCATTGTCTTCTACTACGTGACTAAGAATTACATAACACCAAGAAAAGGTTGTAAAAGCCAGGTTCATTATCATGCTGACTCTACTTTTGGACTTAATGATATTCCTTGACTGGAAAAGGGATTGCCTCATGCCTAGAAAAGTGTGTGATGTTAAGTCCTGCACTTTCTCTACTTTATAAACATAAAATTTCTCTTTTTCATATATAACAGAGCATATACATAACTTACAATTGATCCTAGACAATGTTATAGGGTAGGACCAAATTAAAAGTCCCCTAATTTATTTTAAGGACTGATCTCATTTAACATGGAAATATATTTCTACTTACAACAAGAATAATAAAAGCTAACATTCACTGAGTGCTTAATACATACTAGAAGCTTTTCAGTGAACTTTATGTGTCATACTTCAGTTAGTCTTCACAGTGATTCTACAAGGTAGGTATTTTAATAGTGTGATGATGAACACACCGAAACAAGGCATTCCGGAGACAGACGGCATGAGTCTGTACCCCAACACCACCACTTACTTGTCATAGGACCATGGGCAAGTTACTTAACCCCTTTAGGCCTCAGTTTCATAATCTGTAAACTGGGAATGTTAGTAGTTACCTACCTCATAGGGTTTTGTGAGGAATAAATTATAAAATTTATCTAACAGGCTTACAATACTTAAGCCCACTATAGAGAACATGATACTAGAGTTTCTCGAACTTTGGTCATTTTTATACCTTGTGTATGACTTGGGCCATATACCTGTGCACCAGTTTAGTATTAAATAATTAATACTACTTACTTAATATTGCCTTTTTGCAATGAAATTCTGACACTCACTGCTTAGAGTTAGGTCAAAGTTCAATTTTTAAAAAATGTGTGTTTTTTGGGGAAGGGAGGAGGTAATTAAGTTCTTTTATTTGTTTGTTTGTTTGTTTGTTTTTAATGGAAGTCCTGGGGGTTGAACCCAGGACCTCATGCATGCTAAGCACACGCTCCACCACTGAGCTATACCCCTCCCCTCAAAGTTCAAATGTTAAGGGAAGAGTCTATCAGAGACTAACCTCACTTCAGACATCAGCCCCAGTTCCAGGGCTCTCAGACCACCCACAAATTCCACGGTTCGCACAGCCTCCTCAGGTTTGATAATTTCCTAGAATAACTCACAGAACTCAGGGAATTTCTATACTTGTTACTATAGTTCTATTATAAAGGCTACAGTCAGGGTCAGCCACATGCAGAGGCACATAGGCAAGATGTGGGAGGGTCCCACACACAAAATTTCCATCCTCAGGATGCATCACCCTCCCAGCATGCTAATGTGCTTCAATAACCAGGGAACTCAACCTGAGTGCAGGGTTTTTCTTGGGTTTCAGGACACAGGCATCAGCGAATCATTGGTCACATGATTACATTCACTCTTCAGCCTCCCCGGAGGTCAGATGATGTCCCTTGGCTCAAAGCCGCAACCCTTGAATCACATGGTTAGTCTTTCCAGCATGGCTGGACCCTATCCTAACATGATCTAGGGGCCACCATGAGTCATCTCGTAGCATAAAGTCAGGAAAAGCCCAATGTGAATAAACAAAAACACGTCCATCACTTGGTAATTCCAAGGATTAAGAGGCTACCTCCCAGGAACCAGGGATAAAGGCCAGTCAAATTTTTATTATACAATACTTTTAAATCAACTCACTTTTGGCCTTCAATAAGTTTACCATTATTGTAAACAATAACATAAGATAATCAGTTCTGATGTGCTAGGCATACCTTTTCTACACATTAAAAAAGATGAGCGATTTAAAATTTAAAATGTTTATCTGTATATCACCCCAGATTATCTCATGTCACCACATACTCATTCCTGTTAAGGGCTAAGTTTGTTACAGTAGTTCCTCAGTGAGTCCATATTCTTTTATTTTATGTGTTGTAGAAGTGTTCTGTGGGAGTAAAAGCAGATTGTGTGAGCTCCAAGGAACTGGCAGAGTCATGTTGTCCCACTGGCTCATCTTACAGATGAGGAAACTGAGACCCGGCACAGGGAAGGGACACACCCAAGCCCACAGAGCCAGGACTCCATCTCAGACTTTCGATCTCCAGCGCGGAGGTCTTTTTACTGCTTTCAGCGAACTCCTTCACTCGTGTGGAATGGCTCAGAAGGGTGGCTGTAAAGGAGGGAGGTAAGGGAGAGGCTGGCATGTTTCTTTCGTGCTACATGCTGAGGGCATCATAAGGAGGTGTGATGTGTGAAGTGCTGAGGATGGCGAGTGGGCTTGGCCAGCTCTCTGAACCATGAAGCAGATTAAACTCAGCTTTGTAATCAGGCTCTGTGGTCACTCGTGGCTGGTTTACTAGCCATGCAGGTCCTGATTGCTATTTTTCCCTCTGGTATTAACGACATCTTGGTGTTACATCCTTACTGTAGCCTGCAGGCTTGGAGAAACTCAGTTGCTGTCCTTCCTATTTACCTATCTCAACATAAACCTTGAAAAATAATAAACACAGGGTGGGCCATTGTGAAAATAAAACTGAAGAAAAGCTACATAAAGAAATTGTATTGAAAAAAATGGACTCGCCTCTTAGGGACCTTCTTCAAGCCTGCTAACAACTCCACTCTGCACAATGTTGATTTGTCATTTGCCTAATGGGAATGGTAAAGTGAGGGCAGAGACGGGCGTCTATTTGTAAAATTCAGTATTGATTTCCCCCCACCTTGTATATGTGTCCAGACACAAATGCAGTAAATGGTCTTTTAAAATTTTAAAAATACATGAAATAGATGAATGAGCCTCCAATAAATGTGTATGTGACTAGTTTTTTCCTTGACACAGCTTGCTGCCATGAAACCTAAATGCATTCCCGGAATACACTGCAAGTAATCTCTTGACAGCTACTATTTTGGATGCTGGTTATTTTATATCTGTGTTTAAAATGGACTCTGATCCTCTGATATGTTTTGACTTGCTGTTCCCTCTCTCTCTCTTTTTTTTTTTCCACCCTAGTAGCAAAATCCTGCAATGTTCCTTTGCAAAACCTCTCCTTGTCATCCTCACCTCCCTTCCTGCACTCACACCAGTCCAGACCTCCTTTACTTTGTTCTGGGATAACGGAAGCAAATCCTGAGCTGGTCTGTCAGATTCCAGGATCTCCTCACTGTGTGGCACCCCTCTCTGTGTGGTGACGTTCCTCACCAGTCCCTGATGTCACTGGCTCCTTTCCCTCGCTAAGGAGGCAGGATATGTGCTGTTAGGACTCAGTTTCAGAGCCTGAGTCCCATGGGAATTGGTTCTGTAACTTTTTTTTATCTTTCTGAGCCACAGTCTGCATATCTGCAAAAGGAGGATAAATTGCATACCTCGTAAGGTTATTATGAGAATTAAATGAGACAATCCATGTAAAGTGCTTACACAGTATCCAGCATATTGCAAATGTACCATAAATGTTAGCTGGAAAAAACTATGTTATCTCTTGAATGAGCCTAGATTTCCTTGTCTGTGTTGCAAAGCCCCCCTAAAACTAAGCCATTTCCTGTGCCTTCCAAGTTTTCATTATTTGTTTCTTAAGCAACGTAACCAATGAATGAATCAGTCCAATCTTGAAAACTCTGAAGCTTTGAGCAATCTTTCCCTAGGCGGTGTTCCTATTGGCAAGGCCAGGCAAGGTACCATAATACACCACTTTATTTGTGTCCATTAAGCCTCAGGCTGGCAAAAGCTAACTACCAGGTTGAAGGAGTCACCACTCATCACTCCAGATGAAGCTGCCTGCTAAGCGTGTTGGTAGAAACACAAACCTCCTGAGTCTGCTGCCAGTCCTACCTCAGCATGGTGAGCACCTAGATCATCAGAAGTCGGAATGTTTGCCCTAATGAGCCTTAACGCCTTTCTACTGTCCTGTTTTCATATATTCTGAGCCTGTCTTCTCAGCTAAACTACGAGTGGCTTGAGGATAGGAGATACCTCTCATTCATCTTTTGTCATTTTCAGGGACACAATTCACTTTCCAAATGACATGAAATAGTTGTCTTGCTTTTGTTCTGAAGTGCAGTGCTTAGTCGGAGATATTGTAGACTCCACACGTGTTCTGACTCTAGATTCCCACTCACTCCCTCTGAAAATTTAAGTGAAAAGGACAAGATTGTGTCTGATGAGGAAACTTTCAATTTCAAGTAACAAGAACTGATTCAAACTGGCTCTAACAACAAACGGGCACTTACTGGCTCACTAATTAAACATTAGGTGATGATGCCACATTCAAGCAAGTCTAAGTCCTGATGCTCTAATGACAGCATCAAGAACTAACTTCTTTCCCTCTTCTGTCTCTGATGCTCTTTGTGTTGCCTTCCTTTCCAGCAGCTCTACTTGCCTGGTGTCCTGAGGGTCCCCAGCAGCTCCATGGGCCCTTCTACCACCCCAACTACTAGCAGGATACGGGTTTCTTCTTCCAGGGACTGACTCCCACTGGTTTGACTAGCTTCTGCAAAACTCTTCATGGTGTTTGGGGGAGGGCAGAATCCTTAGTTGAAGGTCTCCTCAGGATTGGGTGCAAGTCCAAGAGGAGGATAGTTCCCTGAAGAAAAAGTGGGGCTGTTTCAGATACAGGAGGAATTGGCACTGGATAGACAAAGACAGAAGACAGCTATTAAATCAAGTCTCTCCAAACCCTGACTTTCAACATGCGGCTACCTTTGGAGCCTTTCAGCAGCTCAAAGAGGCAGGCTATTCCAGGAGGAGTCCTTGGGCACACTCCCCTCTGTGGTTAGAGTCTGGGTTACACTATACAACCTGTGCATAAGCTGAGCCTCTGGAAGTTAGAGATCTTCCCAGCTTGTCTCATGGATTCTTTTCTTTTTCTTTTTTTTCCTTTTTTTTTTTTTTTTTTTTTTTTTGCAGTGGGGCGGTCATTAGGTTTATTTATTTAGTTTTTTGATGGAAGTACTGGGGATTGAACCCAAGACCTCATGTATGCTAAGCACACGCTCTACCACTTGAAATATATGGTCCCCTTGTCTCATGGATTCTTGTGTGGGTTCTCAGATCTGTGAGATGCTGATCTGGTACTGCTGGATTTCACAGGATGCTGGCTCCGGGTCAACTGAAGCCAAGTGGAAGAGGAGAATAAATACTTCATTTTAGTTTGAGTTCTAACACACTAAAGTCAAATGATCCCTTTCTTGACATTACAAGGCCATTTCTGTTTCATTCTGTATGTTTCAGTCAGTCCATCATCAAGCAATATTTATTAACTGCTTATGTGTGCCAGGCACTAAACTAGACACAGGTGCCATGGAGTTGGAATTCAAATTCCTTTTGGGGAGAAGTTTATGGTCCAGTAAGTAACTGATGTGATGATATGTGATAAGCACTGTTATGATGGTGTTACCAAATATTAAAAAACACAGAGAAGAAATAGATGTGAGGTCAGCAGAGTCTTCCTAAAAAGATAGGATCTGGAGTGTTGGGGACTGAGACAGAGTTTGCTGGAAGAGATAGAGAAGTGGCAATCCAGGATGAAGGGGAGGTAACGTGAAGGCATGGAGGTGGGAATCGGGAGGTTTTAAAGATCTGCAAGTGGTTACTCTGATGTGCCGGCGAGGGGGGTGGGGAGGTGCTTTGGAGGTGATGGTGGGAAAAGAGAAGTGGTGGGAGATGAGGTCAGAGCAGTGGGTGGAGTGGATGTGGAGATGGGCCATCCAGGTTGCTCTTCAAAGAAGGACTCCCTCTTCACCTGCGGGAGTGCAGTCTGCAGCTGGCCTCCAACTGTCAGCCCTTCAGGGTCAGCCTCAGCCGCAGAGGGTTGCTTTGTCTGAGGTTTTGTTCCCGGGACCACCTGCAGGGTCTAAAGCACCCCTGGTCACTCTGGCCTAGCAGGAGACACACTGATGGGCAGGACTCCTCCAGAGCCCCCTCACGGGCAGGAAGGACAGCTGAAGCTCTTTCAAGGCCTGCATTGCAATTTGACTTCTTTTGTTAAATGCTGCTCCTCCTTTTTTCCCACTGTCACCGCTTTCCAGTAAATATGCTGAGCTCCAAATTCCATCATGCTTCCTGGAGAACCCAGTCTTAGAGGCCGGCGTGGATCAAACCACAAGAGGTTTTGTCTTTGAAGCTAAGGCTGTTCTCTGTGCTTAAGAGTTTCAAAAGGAGAACCAGTACATGAACTGTCGTCTGATAAACTCTCACTATCTCTCAAGTCTGAAATAAAGATCCTGGGAAAACAAAATAAAGAAAGCAAACACCTCTCTTGTCTTTCGGTGGGCATTTACTGAATGCCTACTCAGAATCAGATTCTATCTGAGGCACAGGAGACACAAAGACTGAGACCTGGCACAGAACCCACTAGAAAGCTTCTTGGAAATTGCCTCTGAGGAAAACCCAAACTGTTTAAAAAAGGACACGTGTGCCAAACAATGTGAAAATGAAGATCTGAAGCACTTGATAGGGCTGCCGTAATAACGTTCCTCACACTGGGTATCTTTAAACAACGGGAAGCTACTCTTTCACAGTCTGGAGGCCAGAAGTCCACAATCAAGGTGTCAAGAGCACATGCTCCCTCTGAAGGCCCCAGGAAAGCATGTGTCCTTGCTTCTTCCCAGCTTCTGCTGTCGCTGGAGGTCCCTGACATTTTTAGCTCTGTCTCCATCATAACTTGGTGTTCTCCCTGTGCGTCTGTCTATGTCTCTGTTTTCTCTTCGTATAAGGATATCAGTCATGTGGGAATAGGGCCCACCCTAAAAGAGTATATGACCTTTACAACTGTAAAGACCCTATTTCCAAATAAGATCACCTACTGAGGTCCTAGGGGTTAGGACCTCAACATATCTTTTTTGGTGGACACAATTCAACCCACAACGGGCTTCAACAAGAAGGTCACTGGCCTAGGCAGGCAATAATCACAATGCCTCAGTTTTAGAACCAGAGGGTCTAATATTGGAGTTGTGGCTTTCCACTTACACTGTGACACTGAACAAGTGACTCCCCCCTCCAAGCCTTGCCCTATGTATAAAACAGGAACAACATCAGTGTGTGCTCACCCAGATTTCTCTTTCTCCTCTTCTTCCAGGCATATATCCCTTGATGTCACACGGAGTCATTTGACTTACTCTGGCTAAGTCAAGCAGAAATGGAATGTGTCACTCTGTGTAGACGTACTGAAGAGCTAGCACTCCATGTTCCTGGTTCTCTCCCCTGCCATGGCTGGTCCCAAAGACAGCATCATCCTCCATCAGCCTAGCATCCCGAATGATAGTGATGAGCACACTTCCCTGTCTGTCTGCACTGGAAATGCAGAGTGAACGAGAATGAAATCTTTGTTCCGTTAAGCCATTGAGATTTTGGTGTTCTTTACTACTATAGTGGAACCTACCCTATTCTGACAGACATGTAGTAGTGACCTCAGGGGATTGTTAGGAGGTTTAAATGAGATGAAGCACATACAGTGTCCACCTGGTGAACATAGGAAGCCTCAATAGTACTGTTTTTATTCTGCCTAAAGAAAGAGCTACATTGCAGCACTTACACAGCAAGCACTTTGTGAGGTCCATTCTCATTCTATTGTACTGAAGGAAAAAAAAGGACTCTTGCATTGAACAGCTGGTATATTCTATCCACATTAGA